>NC_085137.1:482571855-483171855 GCF_035046485.1 Aedes albopictus | reverse complement strand
CTGGAATTTTTAAGAAAATTACTTCGGAGATTGTTCTATGACGTAACTAGGTTATTTCTTCAAGAGTTTATTAGGAAACCCCTCCAGAAATTATTCCGTGAATTCCTCCAGGAAGTAACTCGGAAAATTCTTCCAGAAGTCTAGAATTTTGTACGAGTATTCCATCGAATTCTTACAGAAATTATTTCTAGGTTTTATTTTTCCAAAAATTAGTTCTAGTATTGCTCAGGGAATATTGTTAAGAATTTCTCTAGGTATACCTTGTGGGATTCTACCTGAAATTCCTCGGGTAGTGAATGCATGTTGGTTTCTTTCAGGATTTTTCTTCTAGTATATCTCCTGAAATGCCTCGTTTCTCAAAATTTTCTTAGAGAAAAATGCTCAGATTTTTTTTGCAACTACCTTAAAATTGTTTATATTTCTTTCCAGATATTTCCAAAGGAATGCTCTTGAAGAACTCTTGAACTTCTGCTGCAATCCTCGGCGATATTCTTGATACAATTTCCGTACACACTTCTAGAGGAGTTTTCGAAATAACGGAGAAACTTCTGCAACCAGAAGGAATTCATGGAAGAATTTACATAGAAATGCCTGGAGGTATTTTAAATTGTATCATATTGCAAGTCCAGAAGGCATCTTTGGAGAACTCGAGGATGCTTGGATCTTTTTCGAATTTAATGTTGGAATCCTTGTAAGTAGAACTTTCCTAAAAAAAATCCAAACAAACATTTGAAGAAACTTCAGGAGAAATTTCTGAAGAATTTTCTGAAGAAACACTTGGAGGAGCTGCCATTGAAAGATTTTCCAAAGGAGAAAGCAGACAAAATTCCTGAAGAATTAAAAAAAAAACTGTTTGAAGAATTTTAAAATCATGTTTCGGAGCAATTTCCGAAGAAAAATCTGAAAAAATCCTGAACGAACGCTTGTAGAAATCCAGAAGAATCTTCCTTAAGAACCGTAGTTGTTTGGCCATTTCTTCGAATTCCGAAAGGCCTTCTTTCGATTATTTACACTAGAATTTCTCCAGGTGTTCTAGTTGAATCCCTATTGGAATTCTTATATGCATTTCTTTAGAATTCCTCCTGGAATTTCTTTTACAATTTCATCTGGGAATTCTAAGGATTTTTTTTTTGCAGGAGTTCTTTCGGCAGTATCTACCGTGCTATATTCAGAAATTCCTTCATAATTTAGTTTTTGGACTCCCCTTGGATTCCCATCTGTTTTATTTCAGGAACTTCTTAGTATTAATTTGAGAGTTTATTTGAAAGCATCTCAAGGTTTTGAACGTGAATTTCTTTAGGTATTTTTTCAGAGATTCCTCAAGGATTTCCTTTTAAAATTCCCCCTGGGAGTTCTAAGACATTTCTTGCAGGAGTTCTTTTGATAGTCTTTAAAGAATTTCATTCAGACATTCTTTCAGAACTTTTTTCTAGGATTCATCCTTGAATTCCATTTGGATTTTTTTCCAGGAATGTCTTTAAATTCAGCTTGGATTATATCAAGGTGTTTCTTCCAAAAGTTCCTATAAGTCTTCTTACAGGATTTTGTTCGGGAATTTTTCCAGAAACAACTTCGAAAATTCCTCCAGAAGTTCTCTAGGAAACTCATCTCGCAATTTTAACTGATATCCTATGGGATTCTTTCTGAATTTGTATTTTTAGGATTTTACAGCAATTTCTTGGGAGTTCTTTTTCGTCCTTCCAGAAATCTGTATGGTGATTTTTAGGTACTAATTATGGGTTTCTTCCAGGATTTAAGTCTAGAGTTTCTCCTTAAATGCTTTTTTCTCCAGTCCAGTCAGAATTTTTTCAGCTATTTCTTCAAGAATTTCTTCAACAAACAATTTCTAGACTCACATTTGGAGCAACTTTTGAAATAACTGCTTGAGGAATTACAGAATAAAATACCAACAGAACCCAGAAGGATTTCCGCGGAATATTTTTTTATTTAATACTCTGTAATTCTCGGTTAGGAATTGAGAAAAGCTTCCGACGATTTTTTCGAAAGAACCCTAGAAAATCCTTCGGGAGATCCTTCTTTTTTCTCCAGGATACCTGAAGGATCCCTCTCCCGCTTTGACACACATGTGCACAACAGTGTATGTGTTAGATGTTCATCTCATCCCATCCGAAGGAGGTTTGGATTGTGAAAAGAAGATAACCATGTGCGACTGTGGAATCGAGTTCAGTTCTAGGCCTGCTGGCGACGGAGATAGTCGAGTGACTCCGTAGCCCGTCTAGCGAATTGGGAGTCGTGAGTTCGAGTCTCATCGGAGTACGTGGATTTCTTTTCATAATTCAAATCTCAATTTGTTCATCGAGCACATGTTCTTTTGTGCACATGGATGTCAAAGCATTTTCAACAGTGCCCGATATCTGTTTGAGACACATAAGATTGCTTTTGAGGCACAAAAATGTTGCGCTGTGTTTTTAATGTAACGACCTATGATTATCCAATGATTATCCAATGAATGCTACCCGTCATAAGTACGGACTCACTTGAAAAAATATTGCATCACCTTGAAAAGTTTAGCAGCACATCAAAACAACTACATATGTGCTGCTATATCTCAAAATGCTGAAAATCTGCAAAGGTACAGTACTCAGCAAAGTTGTTCGGAAGGTCGTTGGCATCACAATGGGAAGTAGTATGATTCGCAATTCTGCCGCTAGGGTGCGCTAGTGAGCGTGGGAAAATGAGCATTTTCAACTAGTTCTATCTCGTGATCCTAATAAGATAGAGAGTTCAAGTCTTCGGCAAAGTTGTTCGGAAGGTCATGGACATTATAATGACAAGCAGTTTGGTTCACAATTCTGCCGCTAGGTGACGCTAATGAGCATGGGAAAATGAGCATTTTCAACTAGTTCTATCTCGTGATCCTAATAAGATAGATAGTTCAAGTCTTCGGCAAAGTTGTTCGGAAAGTCATGGACATTATAATGACAAGCAGTTTGGTTCGCAATTCTGCCGCTAGGTGAGCATGGAAAAATGAGCATTTTCAACTAGAGCGATTCCAAGCAACAGCATCAAAATTAAGGAAATTTTTTAATTCATGATTTTCTATTGAACTGAAACTTTGCACAGTTTTTCAGTTCCATTTAAATCGCCATTTTTCGATATCAAATTTTTATTTTGAATCACGACTAACTTTTTAAAAGGGTGTATGTGAAAATGGTTCAAAAATATTCAAAAATCTGCACAGCCAAAATGGTTCGTTCGATTGCTATGAATTTTTCAGCAAAGTTAGATAACTAAATGGTGATTCCTAAGAAAATATACACTGTGAAAAAACATCTTTTTTAATATTAAAAAATATCATTTTTGTCACAAAAACTCAAATATCTCAAAACCCTATCTTTTTACCATCGTAATTTTTTTGGGAAAGACGGTCCATTGTATTAACAATCTACCATAAAAATTTGGTGATGGTAAACTAATAAACAAAAAAGTTATAACATTTCAAACATTTCACTATTTTCACATTTGGTAAATATTTTTTTCTGTGTAAATTATTTCGGTCAGAAATCGCAGTTTGATGCTGATTTTATTGTTCAGCAAAGTTAGATAACTAAATGGTGATTTCTAAGAAAATATACACTGTGAAAAAAAATATTTTTTTAACATTAAAAAATATCATTTTTGTCACAAAAACTCAAATATCTCAAAACCCTATCTTTTTACCAACGTAATTTTTTAAGGAAACCGGTCCATTGTATTACTGCAGTAATTCTGAAAAGTGACGTAAGCGCCATTCAAAATTTCGATATATTTTGGTATATTATTTATAATATCTGGGGTGAGAATAACACTGTGGTATTCCTGCTGTATTAGAATGCAAGATCTAATCGTAATCTATCATCTTTGGAAAGAAACTTAAAGGATGAGCAAGAGTTTTATGCATAATAACCAAAAAATGGGCCAAAACTATCAATGTCGCTTACGTCACTTTGCAGAATTACGGCAGATTAGCAATCTACCATAAAAATTTGGTGATAATAAACTAATAAACAAAAAAGTTTTGACAATTCAAACATTTCACAATTTTCACATTTAGTAATAATTTTTTTTTAGTGTAAATTATTTCGGCCGGAAATCGCAGTTTGATGCTGATTTTATTGTTAATGGCCTTGCGTGAGTAAAACAAGCTGTTTTTATTATGTATTATGTATATTATATGTACAGTAATGTTCCGATTTTATCACGCCCTCCGCGCATTAGTCGTTTATTCATTAATTTGCTGTTACATTTGAGGACAAGTGTTTTCCCTCTTCTTCAAGATGAATGTTGAAAGCGTGTTTTGCAACGTTAAAAATATTGAAATGGGTATAGATGTTGAAGTATATTTCAAAGCATTTTTGAAAAGGGGCGTGATTATATTGTTTAAACAAATGTCGCTGATGGTATGGTGGCATGACTCTCTGCACTTAGCACTTCTGGCAATTTCTCAGTTGTTGTCGTTTTCGAACTTCCTGCGCCCTGCTTTACCGATGATATACAGATGGCTCGTCTGTCAAAGTCTAGACGGCAGGACGTGCAAATGCGTAAATTTGTATTCAATTTGGGCATAACCAGTTTATCTATGGTGCTTTCGGTGAGATTTCGTAACTCTTTTGAACATTTTTTTTCATCAAACGGTCTACAAGAGAGCGTTGAGTTGAAGACCTTTGAGAAAGCGATTGTTCATGTTGTTCGTTAGATTATAATAAACAAAATCACTTATTAGTTTTAACTGACTAGTTTGGTGTTGTTTACTTGGCTGAAGAAAAAATTTACTATAAAATTTTTAATATCCATAGCGGTAGTATTTTTTTTTGCTTTTTCGTGAGCATTGTCATGGTATGTATACAGACAAACAAACGTAACACTGACGAAATTTTCATTGACCACGCCTTTAACGATCATTTTGAATCTTGGTTGTGGCTTTCATAACCAGAAGAGTGCCCATCGTTTTTCTTTGCGTTTGACGTTTCACACTAGCGCCTTCTGATGACGATATTGCACAACGCAGTGTTTCGTGAAACATTTCCACCAGGTGGTGGTAGTGGGAACTGGGCGATGGATTTTCACGAATATTATTCTAGGCGTTTCGTCTGTTTGTCTGTGGTATGTACCTCTCATGCATTTGTTGTTGTTGAAGTTACTCGCATTCTTCCGATCATAAAGTCTGTTCTCTAAGAGGTAATTTTTTTGCAGATCAACTAGACGTATACGCGAATATATAAAACTTTTATTATGCAGCTTTCGTCTTAAAAATAAGTTTGATTCCATTTTTCTTATGATCAACAGCTTTTCAACGCTATCAAGGTAACTTTTCACCAGTCACGTACAATAAAAAGTATGACACTCTCAATATTTTTGATCACAACACTGGATCGCGTCTAAGTTTCAAATAGATACTATAGTAATTATGAATAATCAAACAAAAATATCATGAAAACAACTTGTTTAATTCAGGCGGTAGCCTTTACAATAAAATCAGCATCAACATATAATTCTCGAAATAATTTACACAGAAAAAAAAATTTTTTTTGTTACTAAATGTAAAAACTGTGAAATGTTTGAAATGTTATAACTTTTTTGTTTATCAGTTTACCATCACCAAAATTTTATGGTAGATAGCTGATATAATGGGCCATTTTCCCTAAAAAATTGACGTTGGTAAAAAGATAGGGTTTTGAGATATTTGAGTTTTTGTGACAAAGATCATATTTTTTTAAAGTAAAAAAAGAAATTTTTCACAGTGTATATTTTGTTAGGAATCATCATTTAGTTATCTAACTTTGCTGAAAAATTCATAACAATCGAACAATCCGTTTTTGCTGTGCAGCTTTTAGAATATTTTTGAACTATTTTCGCATACACCCTTTTGAAAAGTTAGTCGTGATTCAAAATAAAAATTTGATATCGAAAAATGGCGATTTAGATGAAATTGAAAACTGTGCAAAGTTTCAGATATTTTTGAAATGGTCGCTCAGGATCGACTGACATGACTCCGTGGAACGCCTCACTAGTTCTATCTCGTGATCCTAATAAGATAGAGAGTTCAAGTCTTCGGCAAAGTTGTTCGGAAGGTCATGGACATTATAATGACAAGCAGTTTGGTTCACAATTCTGCCGCTAGGTGACGCTAATGAGCAAGGGAAAATGAGCATTTTCAACTAGTTGTATCTCGTGATCCTAATAAGATAGATAGTTCCAGTCTTCGGCAAAGTTGTTCGGAAAGTCATGGACATTATAATGACAAGCAGTTTGGTTCGCAATTCTGCCGCTAGGTGAGCATGGAAAAATGAGCATTTTCAACTAGTTCTATCTCGTGATCCTGATGAGATAGAAAGTTCAAGTCTTCGATAAAGTTGTTCGGAAGGTCATGGACATCATGATGACAAGCAGTTTAGTTTGCGATTCTGCCGCTAGGTGACACTAGTAAGCATGGAAAAATGAGCACTTTTAACTAGTTCTATCTCGTGATCCCGATGAGATAGAAAGTTCAAGCTGTCGGCAAAGTTGTTCCGAAGGTCGTTAGTGTGATAATTACAGCAAAAGTTCAGTTAATTGGACGCAGTGACTTAATTGCCTCTACAAAAAAAATCATAATTACTAGAAGTTTGGTTCACAATAAACGCATGCAGTTCTGCTGCAAGGTGACACTAGTAAGCATGGAAAAATGAACATTTTCAACTTCTTCTATCTAACGATCCCGACGTGAAAGAAAGTTATTCGGAATCTCTTTGGCATCATTATGACAAATAGTTTGAATTCCCTCGCATCACGAGTGAATCATTTTAATTCAAGTGGCTTTAATTTAATTTACTTTATGTTCAAGTGACCAAACACTGATCCTCTTGAAATTCTAGTGATTCTTCAAATTCATGTGGTTCAGGTCTGATTCACTTGATATTCAAATAATTCGGGTCCGATTCACTTCATAATCAAGTGACACAGGTCTGATTCACTTCATATTCAAATGATTCAGATCTGAGTCATTTTAGCCAGAATGATTCAGGTCTGATTCACTTCATATTCAAGTAATTCATGTCTGATTTACTTAATATTCAATAGGTTCAGGTCTGATTCACTTCTTGTTCAAATGATTCAGGTCTGAGTCATTTTATTCCAAGTTATTCAGGTCTGATTCACTTACTATTCAAGAGATTCAGGTCAGATTCACTCCATATTCAAGTGTTTCAGGTCTGATTCATTTGAATTTAAGTGATTCAGGTCTGATTCACTTCAACATCAAATGATTTAGGTTTGATTCACTTCATGTTCAAGTGATTCAGGGCTCATTCACTTCATAATCAAGTGATTCACTTCATGTTCAAATAATTTAGGTCTGAAACATTTTAATCCAAGTGATTTAGGACTGATTCACTTCATATTCAAGTGATTCAGGGTTCATTTAATTCATATTCAAGTGACTCAGGTCTGATTCACTTCATGTTCAAATTATTCAGGTCTGAGTCATTTTAAGCCAAGTGATTCATGTCTTATTCACTTCATATTCAAGTGATTCAGGTCTGATTCACTTGAATATGAAGTGATTCAGGTCTGATTTACTTCAAAATCAGGTCTGAGTCATTTTAATCCAAGTGATTAAGGACTGATTAACCTCATAATCAAATGATTCAGGGTTCATTTACTTCATATCCAAGTGATTCAGGTCTGATTCACTTCATGTTCAAATGATTCAGGTCTGAGTCATTGTAATCCAAGTGATTCAGGTCTGAATCACTTCATAATCAAGTGATTCAGGTCTGATTCGCTTCATGTTCAAGTGAATCAGGGCTCATTAACTTCATATACAAGTGATTCAGGTGATTCACTTACTGTTCAAATGATTCAGGTCCGATTCACTTTATGTTCAAGTGATTCAAGGCTCATTCACTTCATATTCAAGTGATTCACTTCATGTTCAAATAATTTAGGACTGAAACATTTTAATCCAAGTGATTTAGGACTGATTCACTTCATATTCAAGTGATTCAGGGTTCATTTAATTCATATTCAAGTGACTCAGGTCTGATTCACTTCATGTTCAAATTATTCAGGTCTGAGTCGTTTTAAGCCAAGTGATTCAGGTCTAATTCACTTCATATTCAAGTGATTCAGATCTTATTCACTTCATAATCAAGTGATTCAAAACTGATTCACTTATTGTTTAAATGATTCAGGTCTGAGTCATTTTAATCCAAGTGATTCAGGACTTCACATTCAAATGATTCAGATCTGATTAACTTCATATTGAAGTGATTCAGTTCTAATTTACTTCATATTCAAGTGATTCAGATCTGATTCACTTGATATTCAAGTGATTCAGGTCTGATTCACTTCAAAATCAAATGATTCAGGTCTGATTTACTTCATGTTCAAGTGATTCAGGGCTCATTCACTTCATATTCAAGTGATTCAGGACTGATTAATTTCACATTCAAATGATTCAGGGTTAATTCACTTAATATTTAAATGATTCAGGACAGATTTACTTCATGTTCAAGCGATTCAGAACTGATTCATTTTACAGTCAGGTCTTTTTTTACGCGGTTTTCATTTACGCGGCCGCGATTGATTCAGGTCTGAGTCATTATAATCCAAGTGATTCAGGGCTCATTCACTTCATGTTCAAGTAAATCAAGTCTGAGTCATATTAATCCAAGTGAATCAGGTCGGATTCACTTCATATCTTAAAGCATCACGTAACAGAACTTGCTAAATATTCCAATAAAAACGATAAATTTTACATGATCACTAGCGCCATCTAGCGGCCGGATTGTGTACCAAACTGCTTGTCATTATGATGCCCATGACCTTCCGAAGACTTGAACTTTCTATCTCATCAGGATCACAAAATAGAATTAGTTGAAAATGTTCATTTTTCCATGCTCACTAGCGTCACCTAGCGGCGGAATTGCGAACCAAACTGCTTTTTGTTATGATGTCCTTGACCTTCCGAACAACTTTGCCGAAGGCTTGAACTTTCTATCTCATCGGGATCACGAGATAGAACTAGCACAAATTTAGCTGTTTTCAGGTGATGCTAAACTTTTTGGGGGTGATGCAATATTCAACTAAGTGTTGCAATACTTTTTTAAGTGAGTCCGTACTTATGACGGGTAGTGTACGTCTGTATTTTCCGAATTTCCTTGATTTTGAAAACGCTCATTTTTCCATGCTCACTAGCATCACCTGGCGGCAGAATTGCGAAAAAAAAAAACTGCTTGTCATTATAATGTCCATGATCTTCCGAACAACTTTGTCGAAGACTTGAACTTTCTATCTCATCAGGATTACGAGATAGAACTAATTGAAAATGCTCATTTTTCCATGCTTACTAGCGTCACCTAGCGGCGGAATTGCGAAGCAAACTGCTTTTTGTTATGATGTCCATGACCTTCCGAACAACTTTGCCGAAGGCTTGAACTTTCTATCTCATCGGGATCACGAGATAGAACTAGCACAAATTTAGCTGTTTTCAGGTGATGCTAAACTTTTTGGGGGGTGATGCAATATTCAACTATGTGTTGCAATACTTTTCTAAGTGAGTCCGTACTTATGGCGGTAGTGTACACTATAATGCATAATTCAACGGACAAACGCCGATTTTCGTACAAAATGGCCAAGTTAGGGATACTGTAACTTTGGTTTGCGTTGATGGATTGAGCTCAATTTTTGACATGGAACTACTAATATGCTAAATTTTACGTATACAGTACTAAATGATTTCGTTCACAGGTTTGGACGTGGCAAGGCGTTCAATATGTGCAAAAGTGATCGGACCCCTTTGATTTACATGCGTGCCGCTGTCCGATCACTTTTGCACATTTTGAACGCCTTGCCACGCCCAAACCTGTGAACGAAAACATTTTGTACTTCGTATATGTAAAATTTAGCATATTAGTAGTTCCATGTCAAAAATTGTGCTCAATCCAGCAACGCAAACCAAAGTTATAGCATCCCAAACTTGGCCATTTTGTATGAAAAACGGCCGATCAATTATGCACCACAGTGTATGTTATATCACAGAAGATTGCGAAGTGCCTACGTATAAATTTCAAATATTTGATAAATATTTCGCGTTATGCTCTGTAGGATAGATCCGTAGTTAGTGTGTCTCTGAAATCCATATCAACCGCTCTGTGCTAATGGGTTAAGGCAATCCATGCCAGCTACGTCCTCACGATCATCAGGAAAGGAAAAAATCATAAGATGAACAACCGTTTTAAGAGGACTAAAAATCTTCAAGTCATCAACGTGGCCTAAAAATAACACTTGATTAATACACCAGCCATTAGTCGGATTAGAGATAAGTCGAAAACGGTATCGTCAAAATGACAGAAGTCAAAAATCTAATTTATTTGCTAAGTCTAATTGTTCCTATTTTTCATTCGACTTTTCGTCCCTCCCATTCGACTTTTTCTGTTCCGATATATTGTCTTTGAGCATTTCCAGCCCAAAACACGAAAAAATGTTCAATTTTAATCTATATTCCTTCAAAAAGTCTCAATATTTCCAAATAGCCTAGTATCGTCAAATGTTTTAGGGTCTCCAGTTAGCCTAGTGGTTAAGGCTATGGATCGCCAATCCGGACGGCGGGTTCGGTTCCCGTGCTGGTCGAGAAAATTCTCTAGAATATCATTGTACTTGCCTCACAATATACAAATTCATGCAATGGCAGGCAAAGAAAGCCCTTCAATTACTAACTGTGGAAGTGCTCAAAGAACACTAAGTTGAAGGCCAAGAAAAACAGTGGGGACGTACAGCTATCAAGAAGAAGAAGAAGAATAAAGTGGTAAAATCTTTGGTGCCAAAGAGGTGGGATTTGAACCCACGACACAGTATTTTCTAGCCCAGTGCCTTAACCAAACAAGCCACATATAAGATTGTGATTCGGCTAACAACGAAGCAAAGCTGAATAAATAGCAACATATACATGTTTATTCCGTTTTGTAAATCAGTTTAATTGATGTCAAACTCATTTCAGAAACAACTTTCAAGCAACAATAGGGATTATATCAAGAATCGAACGACAAATTTCTCGTTCCCTGTTTCCCCCGATTGCGGGTATCATTCCAGTACAAATTGCTTCGATTTCTGGCGTGGTGAGAATCGTGGCAAATTTATCGGCCATTCCCACAACGACTCGTTTTGCAAATTAATCTTGCTCCGCCTCTCGCAGACAAATCAGCTTATTTTATATTCCGGACTAAATTATTTAACTGTTTCTGCTCGGTGCTCGGTGCTTCAGCGCAACTGAACTTGGCCTCATCAACCTTCCCGTTGGCAATCGGCTCGGCTCAATGTCATGACCAACCAACCGCTGCTGCTAGTTGCCGGCCCAGAAGCCTGCAGAAGCTGCAGAAGTGCGACCTCTCCCATTTGTCTGGGATCTGGGTGGTGTCACTGAAAAAACTGCCTTCGAAAGTACCGTTGCGTTGCGCTGGGCCTGGGAGTTGAGGAGAGGCATCGGTAACATTCATCGGTTATGTGTGATTGCCGTTTTATGCTACCGGTTGCTGCTGCTACTGCTGCTGGATAAGTGCGTTTATGTGGAAGTTTAATGTCGAACGCCGTTATGTAAGCCGGTTGTGCTGCTGATTGTGGGTGACGACGGCACATCCAGATGGTAGGGACCTTCAACGCTCTACGCGATCGACTTCGATGTTCTGCGCATTAATTGCGCTCGATTCAATCGGCATGACACACATTATTACCATCGACGACGGCGTTCGTTAAACGCACGGCACGAGGCGATTTGTTGTGAGGTCCATCAGTATGGCTATAAATGAATTATTTTGATTCGAGTTGTGTTCGATTAGCTGAGCGATGATCGTTTGTTTGCGATTGTACGGTTGATTGCTGTTGACATGTGTTTGCTTCTCATAGACAAAGAGCAGTTAAATTCAGCAACTCATTGAACCACTTTCGGTAATGATAGTCTTTGCTATCACTCAATCTGGATACATAAAGTTTCCTTCGGGACATGATTCTTAATGACAAACTCATTGATGGTAGAGACTATTAGAAATCCGGAAATTGAACTATCTTTAATCTCTGTGTTGTTCCCATTTGTCTAATAATACTGATTTTCATTATTGAACCGATACGAAGAATGACACGCAAAATGCTTATCATCATGACATTTTAATACTAGTCTGACACAGTTAAAGAGTCATAGAAACCATGTAGTTCATTCACTAGAACTCCTCCAGTGGCAGTGCAGGATTGCATTTGGATTGGATTTGGATTGGATTTGGATTAGATTTGGACTGGATTTTTACTGGATTTGGATTGGATTTGGATTGTACTTGGACTGGATATGAATTGGATTTGGTCTTTTCTGTCTTCGTTTTCTTCTTTGTCTTCTCTATCTTCCTTGTCTTCTCTGTCTCCTCTGTCTTCTCTGTCTTCTCTGTCTTCTCTGTCTTCTCTGTCTTCTCTGTCTTCTCTGTCTTCTCTGTCTTCTCTGTCTTCTCTGTCTTCTCTGTCTTCTCTGTCTTCTCTGTCTTCTCTGTCTTCTCTGTCTTCTCTGTCTTCTCTCCCAAGCAACACACATGTTATAATAGAGTTACGACAGCGCAAGTTTTGGTTGTATAGAAGTTTATTTGACGTAATTTTAACATTGTGTTTTAATAACGTAAAATAAACTTCTAAACAACCAAAACTTGCGCTTTCGTAACTTTTATATAACATGTGTGTTGCTTGGGCTGTCTTCTCTGTCTTCTCTGTCTTCTCTGTCTTCTCTGTCTTCTCTGTCTTCTCTGTCTTCTCTGTCTTCTCTGTCTTCTCTGTCTTCTCTGTCTTCTCTGTCTTCTCTGTCTTCTCTGTCTTCTCTGTCTTCTCTGTCTTCTCTGTCTTCTCTGTCTTCTCTGTCTTCTCTGTCTTCTCTGTCTTCTCTGTCTTCTCTGTCTTCTCTGTCTTCTCTGTCTTCTCTGTCTTCTCTGTCTTCTCTGTCTTCCCTGTCTTCTCTGTCTTCTCTGTCTTCTCTGTCTTCTCTGTCTTCTCTGTCTTCTCTGTCTTCTCTGTCTTCTCTGTCTTCTCTGTCTTCTCTGTCTTCTCTGTCTTCTCTGTCTTCTCTGTCTTCTCTGTCTTCTCTGTCTTCTCTGTCTTCTCTGTCTTCTCTGTCTTCCCTGTCTTCTCTGTCTTCTCTGTCTTCTCTGTCTTCTCTGTCTTCTCTGTCTTCTCTGTCTTCTCTGTCTTCTCTGTCTTCTCTGTCTTCTCTGTCTTCTCTGTCTTCTCTGTCTTTTCTGTCTTCCCTGTCTTCTCTGTCTTCTCTGTCTTCTCTGTCTTCTCTGTCTTCTCTGTCTTCTCTGTCTTCTCTGTCTTCTCTGTCTTCTCTGTCTTCTCTGTCTTCTCTGTCTTCTCTGTCTTCTCTGTCTTCTCTGTCTTCTCTGTCTTCTCTGTCTTCTCTGTCTTCTCTGTCTTCTCTGTCTTCTCTGTCTTCTCTGTCTTCTCTGTCTTCTCTGTCTTCTCTGTCTTCTCTGTCTTCTCTGTCTTCTCTGTCTTCTCTGTCTTCTCTGTCTTCTCTGTCTTCTCTGTCTTCTCTGTCTTCTCTGTCTTCTCTGTCTTCTCTGTCTTCTCTGTCTTCTCTGTCTTCTCTGTCTTCTCTGTCTTCTCTGTCTTCTCTGTCTTCTCTGTCTTCTCTGTCTTCTCTGTCTTCTCTGTCTTCTCTGTCTTCTCTGTCTTCTCTGTCTTCTCTGTCTTCTCTGTCTTCTCTGTCTTCTCTGTCTTCTCTGTCTTCTCTGTTTTCTCTGTCTTCTCTGTCTTCTCTGTCTTCTGTGTCTTCACTGCCTTCTCTGTCTTCTCTGTCTTCTCTGTCTTCTCTGTCTTCTCTATCTTCCCTATCTTCCCTATCTTCCCTATCTTCCCTGTCTTCTCTGTCTTCTCTGTCTTCTCTGTCTTCTCTGTCTTCTCTGTCTTCTCTGCTTTCTCTGTCTTCTCTGCTTTCTCTGTCTTCTCTGTCTTCTCTGTCTTCTCTGTCTTCTCTGTCTTCTCTGTCTTCTCTGTCTTCTCTGTCTTCTCTGTCTTCTCTGTCTTCTCTGTCTTCTCTGTCTTCTCTGTCTTCTCTGTCTTCTCTGTCTTCTCTGTCTTCTCTGTCTTCTCTGTCTTCTCTGTCTTCTCTGTCTTCTCTGTCTTCTCTGTCTTCTCTGTCTTCTCTGTCTTCTCTGTCTTCTCTGTCTTCTCTGTCTTCTCTGTCTTCTCTGTCTTCTCTGTCTTCTCTGTCTTCTCTGTCTTCTCTGTCTTCTCTGTCTTCTCTGTCTTCTCTGTCTTCTCTGTCTTCTCTGTCTTCTCTGTCTTCTCTGTCTTCTCTGTCTTCTCTGTCTTCTCTGTCTTCTCTGTCTTCTCTGTCTTCTCTGTCTTCTCTGTCTTCTCTGTCTTCTCTGTCTTCTCTGTCTTCTCTGTCTTCTCTGTCTTCTCTGTCTTCTCTGTCTTCTCTGTCTTCTCTGTCTTCTCTGTCTTCTCTGTCTTCTCTGTCTTCTCTGTCTTCCCTGTCTTCTCTGTCTTCTCTGTCTTCTCTGTCTTCTCTGTCTTCTCTGTCTTCTCTGTCTTCTCTGTCTTCTCTGTCTTCTCTGTCTTCTCTGTCTTCTCTGTCTTCTCTGTCTTCTCTGTCTTCTCTGTCTTCTCTGTCTTCTCTGTCTTCCCTGTCTTCTCTGTCTTCTCTGTCTTCTCTGTCTTCTCTGTCTTCTCTGTCTTCTCTGTCTTCTCTGTCTTCTCTGTCTTCTCTGTCTTCTCTGTCTTCTCTGTCTTCTCTGTCTTCTCTGTCTTCTCTGTCTTCTCTGTCTTCTCTGTCTTCTCTGTCTTCTCTGTCTTCTCTGTCTTCTCTGTCTTCTCTGTCTTCCCTGTCTTCTCTGTCTTCTCTGTCTTCTCTGTCTTCTCTGTCTTCTCTGTCTTCTCTGTCTTCTCTGTCTTCTCTGTCTTCTCTGTCTTCTCTGTCTTCTCTGTCTTCTCTGTCTTCTCTGTCTTCTCTGTCTTCTCTGTCTTCTCTGTCTTCTCTGTCTTCTCTGTCTTCTCTGTCTTCTCTGTCTTCTCTGTCTTCTCTGTCTTCTCTGTCTTCTCTGTCTTCTCTGTCTTCTCTGTCTTCTCTGTCTTCTCTGTCTTCTCTGTCTTCTCTGTCTTCTCTGTCTTCTCTGTCTTCTCTGTCTTCTCTGTCTTCTCTGTCTTCTCTGTCTTCTCTGTTTTCTCTGTTTTCTCTGTCTTCTCTGTCTTCTCTGTCTTCTGTGTCTTCACTGCCTTCTCTGTCTTCTCTGTCTTCTCTGTCTTCTCTATCTTCCCTATCTTCCCTATCTTCCCTATCTTCCCTGTCTTCTCTGTCTTCTCTGTCTTCTCTGTCTTCTCTGTCTTCTCTGTCTTCTCTGTCTTCTCTGCTTTCTCTGTCTTCTCTGCTTTCTCTGTCTTCTCTGTCTTCTCTGTCTTCTCTGTCTTCTCTGTCTTCTCTGTCTTCTCTGTCTTCTCTGTCTTCTCTGTCTTCTCTGTCTTCTCTGTCTTCTCTGTCTTCTCTGTCATCTCTGTCTTCTCTGTCTTCTCTGTCTTTTCTGTCTTCTCTGTCTTCCCTGTCTTCTCTGTCTTCTCTGTCTTCTCTGTCTTCTCTGTCTTCTCTGCTTTCTCTGTCTTCTCTGTCTTCTCTGTCTTCTCTGTCTTCTCTGTCTTCTCTGTCTTCTCTGTCTTCTCTGTCTTCTCTGTCTTCTCTGTCTTCTCTGTCTTCTCTGTCTTCTCTGTCTTCTCTGTCTTCTGTGTCTTCTCTGCCTTCTCTGTCTTCTCTGTCTTCTCTGTCTTCTCTGTCTTCTCTATCTTCCCTATCTTCCCTATCTTCCCTATCTTCCCTGTCTTCTCTGTCTTCTCTGTCTTCTCTGTCTTCTCTGTCTTCTCTGCTTTCTCTGTCTTCTCTGCTTTCTCTGTCTTCTCTGTCTTCTCTGTCTTCTCTGTCTTCTCTGTCTTCTCTGTCTTCTCTGTCTTCTCTGTCTTCTCTGTCTTCTCTGTCTTCTCTGTCTTCTCTGTCTTCTCTGTCTTCTCTGTCTTCTCTGTCTTCTCTGTCTTCTCTGTCTTCTCTGTCTTCTCTGTCTTCTCTGTCTTCTCTGTCTTCTCTGTCTTCTCTGCTTTCTCTGTCTTCTCTGCTTTCTCTGTCTTCTCTGCTTTCTCTGTCTTCTCTGTCTTCTCTGTCTTCTCTGTCTTCTCTGTCTTCTCTGTCTTCTCTGTCTTCTCTGTCTTCTCTGTCTTCTCTGTCTTCTCTGTCTTCTCTGTCTTCTCTGTCTTCTCTGTCTTCTCTGTCTTCTCTGTCTTCTCTGTCTTCTCTGTCTTCTCTGTCTTCTCTGTCTTCTCTGTCTTCTCTGTCTTCTCTGTCTTCTCTGTCTTTCTGTCTTCTCTGTCTTCTCTGTCTTCTCTGTCTTCTCTGTCTTCTCTGACTTCTCTGTCTTCTCTGTCTTCTCTGTCTTCTCTGTCTTCTCTGTCTTCTCTGTCTTCTCTGTCTTCTCTGTCTTCTCTGTCTTCTCTGTCTTCTCTGTCTTCTCTGTCTTCTCTGTCTTCTCTGTCTTCTCTGTCTTCTCTGTCTTCTCTGTCTTCTCTGTCTTCTCTGTCTTCTCTGTCTTCTCTGTCTTCTCTGTCTTCTCTGTCTTCTCTGTCTTCTCTGTCTTCTCTGTCTTTCTGTCTTCTCTGTCTTCTCTGTATTTTCTGTCTTCTCTGTCTTCTCTGTATTTTCTGTCTTCTCTGTCTTCTCTGTCTTCTCTGTCCTCTCTGTCTTCTCTGTCTTCTCTGTCTTCTCTGTCTTCTCTGTCTTCTTCGTCTTCTCTATCTTCTCTTTCTTCTCTGTCTTCTCTGTCTTCTCTGTCTTCTGTCTTCTTCGTCTTCTCTGTCTTTTCTGTCTTCTCTGTCTTCTCTGTCTTCTTCGTCTTCTCTGTCTTCTTTGTCTTCTCTGTCTTCTCTGTCTTCTCTGTCTTCTTTATCTTCTCTATCTTCTCTATCTTCTCTGTCTTCTCAATCTACTCTATCTTCTCTGTCTTCTCTATCTTCTCTATCTTCTCTATCTTCTCTGTCTTCTCTGTTTTTATTCTGTCTTCTCTGTCGTCTTTTCTTGTTTTTCAATTTGCATATAAATATCTGAAAATTTGCAGCCTTCTTACCGCTAACCATCAATCATCAGACAACAAGCGATCGCAGTGAAAACGAGGGTGTTGAACTGTTGACTGCATCGGGCTACCCTATATCAAATGAGTGGCGGCAACTTTGCTTCAATATCGCAAAGTTCATCTCACTCGCCATTACCATATCAACAGAGAAAACGTTCGATGCGAAAATCCATCATAGATACATGAGCCCGGTCAATAGAATTGGACCGATCGTTCGACCGACGACCTCTTGGATTTGCCAAAAGCTTTTAAGGTAATTAAACTCCCCGGACAACCATCGATATGCTGCTCCTCTTCCACCGTAGTGCCGAGGGCCGCGGTGAAGAGTGAATTTTTAATTTCACGCAACAATCTAATGACGATAATCGATTAGAGCTTTTCTGCCGCCTCTCTAGCCTGTACTCGGTCGGCTTGCTTCCGCACTGCCAGGGATTGCTGAAATTCCCAACCACCACTTGAGACACAAAGCGAAGCGTCTCCTCTGCCTCCGGAGAAGCCACGTTTCAATCTGTAGCAAATAGTTTGACTACTCGGTTTGAACTCATCAACGCAATACTTTCTATTTATGGTGAGGCCAAGCGCTGACCACAGGTTGAGAGCATCCACCGAAGAGTTCAACTTTGCAAAAAAATTCTCAAAGAAAAGGGCGCGAGTTTGCGAATCATCGGCGATGATGGTGCGGTGTTTGTGTTTGCTTTTTATTTTTTTATTTCTAAAGCTACTCCACTCTTCCCTCTGTTGCACATAATCATCAAACGCTTCTTCTTGAAGAGCTTCCTTCCTCTTGGGGCGAGAGTGCCAAGTGTGGACTGTGGATAGATGTGAATGCCAGGCCAGATTGCTGCTGCTCACACGGTGGTGCGATTATGCATGTCAATATGGCTAGAGTGCCATCACCACCCCGGCGCGGTGGCCCCCAGAGTGAGGAGAGGAAGGCGTTTGATCTGCCAGTCAGTGGCCATTCAACACAACCGCCACACCGCACCGCCCCGGTCATGGATAGTAGATATAGCATACAAAGATTTTTTTTCTTCTCTGTTGGGGTTTGGATAGCTTTGATTGCAACAGGCTCCCGAAACCCTGTCGGATGGATTTTGAGATGGCTGTTGAGTTCAACGATTCAATCAATCAATCAGGGAAATCTAACTCAGGAAAAAAAGACAAATAAAAAAAAAAAAAAAAAGCTAAAAAAAACAACAAAAAAAAAAAAAAACAAAAAAAAAGAACAAAGACAAAAAAAAACAAAAAAAAAAAAAAAAAACAAAAAAAACACAAACAAAAAAAGAAAAGAAGCACTTTCGGAAGGCACTAGAGTGGACTGGGAAATAGATCAAGCAAAGGAATTTTTTTGTTGGTAAAATTTGCATTGTAACTTAAAATTTTAAGTGGTTTGAAAGATGTATTGTTTATGTGTAGCCTTTCATACTTTAACTTTCATAAGTGCTGTTTCCAGATGAATGTTTTTGTTAAAAGTAAAACTGCCGACGCAGTACCACAAAGTAAAAGTTCACCCGTCGATACCATGTCATCTAGTAGAGGGGAGAAATCCATAGAAAAATCCTCTATTAACTACCAACTTGGATTTTATTTTTCCATTTTAAAATTCTTTCTTCTATATTCTATCTGGTATAGCTGGAAACTTCCAAACTTATTCGTGAATTGTATACGAAAGTCTACTTCAAATAAAATCTAGGACGTAGTCAGCTTTTCAATCAAGAGAGAGTACCTTATAGTATTGAATATCACAAAGTGTAGATGTAGATGGTAAAAGCACTATATTTTGATTTTGATTTTATCACACAATGCTGTTTTTTTTTTCTGGAGATTCTAATGGAGTTTTTTCGTAGAAGGCACTTTCTGGAATTCAGAAATTGATGTGATGTGAATTGCATTGATTTATTTTGTTGAACCATCATTACAGCTCCACCGGAGGGCCCATACACTTAGCCACAGATGTAAAGACGTGGGTATTCAACATGACCATTCTGAGAGTAATGGGTTTAATTCTCGGTCGGTCCAGAAACTTTTCTTTATGGAAATTTCTGTGACTTCTTTGTGAATTTCAAGTCTGTAGTATTGCGTACCTACTTTGTATTTCTTTGGTGTTTAGATTTTATGCAATGTTACAGTACGGTTACATTTTGTGTTATTTAAAATGATGTAGACATGTAGGGACAATTGTATTGTAAAAGTTAACGTCCAAATTGAATCGATGGGCGGCTGATGGGCTAACGCTACTAACGCACCTCGCAATGAATGGGGTGGCTGAGCGATCACGGCAGTCAGTTGGGCGGATGAAGGAAAACGCAGCACCCACAGCCCATCAAAAACTAAGTGCTGGTAGGGGCTATGTAACAGCGAGGCAGCTTAGAGGAGGGCAGTAGAGAACCGACGACCATACCGCGAGGAAGTATCCCCAGAAGTTTATTCTCCAACAAAGTGTCCAAGTGATTTTCTTGGAAAATATCCGTCCTACGTGTGACAGCCCGACCACTTGACTTGAGACTGTTCGAGGTTGTTTCGCCGACGTGTATTTCGATCACTATTAAGAACCCAGTGATCCTCGTCGATGATCAAGGCTTGACCCCAGAGACCCGGGCGTTTTTGTTGACCGGGCCTCAAGCCAGACACCCAGCCGGCCACGTAGCTCCTGCTAAACCCTCGGAGCGTTACCCCGTTCCTGCCCGTAATTCCAGTGGATTCCGAAATCCCCTGGGCGGTCGTCCGAGCCAGCGAACACAAGCTCTCATTCACCCGTAAGCCCGCAAACCATGGAAGTTTGAAACCGGCCCCTTCCTGTGTCGCCCGGCACATTCGCCTGCACTTACCTCTACGGATTCCCATCCCTCCGAAGCTGGTTCGAAACCGGCGTTCACGTGTGTCACCCGGCTCATCCGTCTGTGCGTCCCTCTACAGCCACCTGTGGTAGATGACCACCACTACCGCGCCGCCCTAAACATCACCGCCCGCCGCTGAATTATATCAATAAATCGAAGGTTCTTTTTAATCGATAGTTTTGGGACATCCCACATCCGAAACTCACCCTTACTAACACACCCTGGGACCCGGGAGGTAGAAGAAGGCCTTGTGGCCCACCCCGGAAGCGGCCGTTGGCCCAAGACCAACAGCGCCGCCCAAGGTCTCTGGCTCAGAAGCATAAAAGAGAGCTTTTGGGGCGTTTTCGGGGAGTTTTAGAGAGTCTTACGTGATTTACGGGTGGTCCGAGGGGGCTTCAGGGAGTCTTCAGAGGCATTTGAAGAAGTTACGATTCATGCTAGGACTACGAAACCCTATAAAAGTCCTCTTAATTGTTTGAACCACCACCCCCCCCCCATCGGTAACCATCCAAAACTCCCCTTGACTCCACTCACTCTTTTCTCGTAAACCAACTCGATCCAAAATCATAATCACGCCCGAAAACCATATGCCCAAATGGCAAACGCCCGAATTCCATTCACTTGAACAGATCATTCGCCCCAAAAACGACCATTGCCCGAATGACAATTCACCCGAAAAAGACATCCACAAGAAGATTCCATGCAATTTATTAGAATGATTAGCTTCCCTAGCCATTAATAATAATCATCTTACCATAATTTGAAAATTTGAAAGAACGGCCTATGTTTTGAAGGAGGCTTGATTGCTTGTGACAATAATGCAGTCATTGATTCTTGTGACTGATATATACCTGCGCATTCCATGCGTTCGATGTAAACCGACATTCGAGTCGGTAGATTTCGGGTAGATAGCCGATGCTTTGTTCGGTTGGGCCAAAGGGCTCGAGAGAGCAAACTAATAAAGGAGACATCAGTCTAATCTGAACCATCAACCTGACCAGTTCGCTTAGCGCATCTTACCAACCGCAAATCACACTACCCCGTTTCGAGTTCCTATAACGTGTCGTTGAGTTCCGCCGGGTCGGTCTGTTTCGTTTAAGAAACCACTAACAGAAAAGTGTCGATGAGGAAAACCATTCAATTACGCGTGCGTAGTTAAAAACGGTAGTGCAAATTTTGTTCTAGTGCCCGTCGAGAAGCAGCCACTTCTGTACCGAAGCGAAGCCATTTTTTATTGCTGGTTACACGTCACGGACGGGAAGAATCGTAGGAGCAGCAAGTCCAAGAAATAGTCACCCTTGCGGTTCGTTTTCGAAAGAGGAAAACCGTAAGTACGGCCGTACCACCAAAAACGCTACGAAAAAGGTAAAAATTATAGAGAATAGCGGTGGTAACATTATTACGCCATATTTTGTCGGTGGCGTCGTTTTGACACTATAGAAATCGAAAAGGCCTTTTCGTCTTTGTGTGGAGAGCAGAAGAATAGGGTGAATAAAAAAAAAAAGTTTTTGGCTTTGTTTTAAAGTTTCCTTTTTTTCTTTTGCGGAATCACAAAAAAAAGGAGTAGGCGACGATCTCGACGGTGAACAGCTGAACTGGTTCCTGGAGACATCCGAAGGACGGTACCAAACGGAACAGGATTGGTCATTCGGGAATTGCTCCAATAGCAATTGAAATTTGGAAGCGCCGATCCACGTTTGGGAATCCGTTTTGGATCAAGCCCACAGCCGTTGACTAGCTTTGTAGGGTGAGTCGTTTTAATCTTTTTCTTCTGATTGACGAACATATAACCACAATATAATGCAAATTTGAAGTAGTGTAACTGGTGAATCTAAAAGGATTTTTTTCGTTTATTCTTTGTTTCATTTTGACTTTTATTTGAATTACTTGAATTTTAAACGTGTACAATATTACCTATTTCGTGATTGTGAATGAATGAATTGAATGCCTTTTGTATATTGGGCATTGTGTATTGAATTGAATTACATTAACCTGTTAACACGTACGTCCCCAACCCCCATTTCGACGAAAATTTCAAAATTCAAATGGCTGGTTCTCAGTCATTTTTCAACGGATTTTAAAAATTTTTGCACCAATCGATCACAAATTCCTTCTAGTTTTAAGAACCGGAGTCAACTTTACGGAAGCGGTCATGGTTCCGGAATTATTCCGGGGAGTCGTGGGGTAACCTCCTTATCGCTCATGGTGGCCACATTGTAACGTTAGCTAAAACCTCACATGCAGCATACCAATCTTCATGATTTTGCAAAACAGGAACTCTAGAAGGTATTACGAGACTTTCTGGACATATTGGCCACTATCGGAGATACTCCGGGAACTTGGTGCCCCCGGGGAAGTGGCCAGTTCGTGATTTTTTCTGAACCCTATCTTACGACATATCATTCTTCATGATTTTGCAAAAACAGGAACTCTTGAAGATATTTTGAGACTTTCTGGAGATAATGGCCACTATCAGAGGGACTCCTGGAACCTGGTGCCCCAGGGAAGTGGCCAGTTCGTGATTTTTTTTCTGAACCCTGTCTTGCGACATATCATTCTTCATGATTTTGCAAAACAAGAACTCTTGAAGATATTTTGAGACTTTCTGGAAATATTGGCCACTATCATAGAGACTCCGGGAACCTGAGCCCCCGAGGAAGTGACCAGTTCATGTTTTTTTCTGAACCCTGAATTATTTTGCGGAACAAGAACTTTAGAATGCGTTTCGAGACTTTTGGACATATTGGCCACTATCGGAGATACTTCGGGAACTTGGTGCCCCCGGGGAAGTGGTTAGTTCGTGCTTTTTTCTGAACCCTATCTTGCGATATATCACTCTTCATGATTTTGCAAAACAAGAACTCTTAAAGATATTTCGAGACTTTTTGAACATATTGGCCACTACTGGAGGAATTCCGGGAGCCTGGTGCCTCCGGGGAAATGGCCAGTTCGTGATTTTTTTCAGAACCCTGTTCTGCGACATATCATTCTTCATGATTTTGCAAAACAAGAACTCGAGAATGCATTTCGAGACTTTCTGGACATATTGGCCCCTATCGGAGATACACCGGGAACCTGATGGCCGCAGGGAAGTGGCCAGTTCGTGATTTTTTCTGAACCCTGTATTGCTACATATCATTCTTCATTATTTTGCAGAACAAGAAATTTAGAATGCTTTTCGAGACTTTTGGACATATTGGCCACTATCGGAGATATTCCGGGAACCTGGTGCCCCCGGGAAAGTGGCCAGTCCATGATTTTTTTTCTAGACCCTGTCTTGCGACACATCATTCTTCATGATTTTGCAAAACATGAACTCTAGAATGCATTTCTAGACTTTCTAGAAATATTGGCCACAATTGAATGTACTGCGGGAACCTGGTACCCCCGGTAAAGTGGCTAGTTCGTGTTTTTTTCCCTGAATACTGTCTTCTGACATATCATTCTTCATGATTTTGCAAAATAAGAACTCTGGGAGATATTTCAAGACTTTCTGGACATATTGGCAACTAACAGAGGTACTCTTTCCGGAACGTGGTTTCCCCTGACCAGTGTTTTTTTTCTGAAAACGTTCCTGCGACATATCACTTCATGATTTTGTAAAACAAGAACTCTTGAGAACATTTCAAGACTTTTGGACTTATAGACCATTATTAGAGATTCTTCGAGAACCTCGTGCGACATCAATCTTCATGATTTTGCATAACAGAACAATTTGGTCATATTGGTCACTGCCAGAGGTACATCAGCAACCTGATTTCCTTGGGGAAGTGGACTGTTTGATTTTTTTTGAACAAATATAGGGTCAGGGATTCTCGTATGAGTTTCCCGGAAATACGTCCAGGACTTTTTCTTGACGTTTTTATGTGATTCTGAAATGTCTTCTTCTGGTCATTTATGAATTTGAAAAACGAGAACTCTAGAAGACATTTCGAGACTTTTTGGTCGATTCGGGATTTTTTATTCTGAACCCTGTCTTGCGACACATTTCATGGGATTATTCTTTGAAACTTTTGGAGATTCCTCTAAAAGTGGTTTGGAGATTACACAAGGAGTTTCTTTTGGAATTCCGCCAAATATGTTTCTGGGATTACACCTCAATTGATTTCGCTTTATTATCTTTTAGAATTCGTAAGAAGTATTTTTGTAGGGATTCCTCAAGGAATTACTGATGGGGCTATTTTACCATTTCTTATGGAATTCTTCAATTTTATTCTTTGGAATGCTTCCAGAAATACTTTGAGGATTCTTCAACGGGTATTATGGGATTTTTGTATGTAATCTATGTAATGTATGTAATCTATTGATTACTCTGCGAAAGTACTCGGGGAACCTGTTTCCCCACAGGGAAGTGGTCAGTTCGGGGGTTTTTTCTGGACCCTTGCGACATATCAATCTTCATCATTCTGCACAACAAAAACTGTAAAATGCATTTTGTATTTTTTGGACATATTGGCCATTATCAGAGGTAGGTACTCAGGAAACCTTGCCGGAATCGACTCGTTTGGGATTCTCGGGAGAAGCTTTTAGTGTAAACCTAGTAGGAAATCTTGGAGAAATTCCAGAGACGATTTTGGAGGAAATTTAACAGAAGCATTTGCAGAAATCTAAGAATCAGGGCAAGGATGAAAAGTACTCTAGAAGAAACTAGGAATCCTTACAGGAAGTCCTGGAGGAACCTCAAAAGGAACTCCTGCAGAAATCCATGGATAAATCTCAGAAAGATTCCTTGGAAGAATACCAAAAGGACCTCTTCTATGAATCGCAGATGGAACTTCAAAATGGATAGAATTTCACTTTTTTTATGAAAAAATCCCAAGCAGAAATTCTGTGGGAACTCATGTAGAAGTTTCAAAAGGAATTATTAAAGAAAAAAAAGTCCTGGAACAATTATCATAGGAGCTTTTGAAGAAAACGCCGGGGGAACTCTTACAGGAATATCCAAATAATAATCTGGGTGAATTTCAGAAGGAACTCCTGGGGCAATTTCAGAAAGTAAAACCCAGAGTTCATTCTTCGAAAAAATATATCAACTCCTGGCGGAGGAATTTAAAAATTGGCACCTGGGTAAATCCTAGAAGCAGTTCCTGGAAAATTCACAGACGTCAAACATTACTTTAGGTGTCCCAATAAGAACTTCACACCGAAATCCAAAAGATAACCTAATCATTGGAGGAATCCCAGAGAGAAACTCAGTAGGGAAAACAAAAAAGTAATTTTGGATAATATCTAGAAATCTGGATACACCTCGTCCTTTTTTTACGTCCATGCTTGGCAAAGCGACAAAAAATTCTACGGCCATAACAATGAGCAAACTCAACATTTTTATATTTTTTAAAAAATCTCCATGATTAGGAGAAGTGTACAAAAATATAAAAATGTCTATATTGATTATTATTTTGACTGTAGAATTTTATTTCGCCAAGTCAATAGTGGACGTAAAATAAGGTTTAGGTGTATCTGGAAATGTATATCTGGATATGGATATCTGGAAATATCAAGAAACTACATGTAAATATCCCATTCGTCGAAATATCCTGAAAGTACTTTTGGAGGTAAACTGAGGAACTGTTTGGAAGAATTTCATAAGAATTCCTAAAGATAAACTCTTTGAAGAACCTCTAAAAAATACTTCCTTCAAATTCAGAACATAATCGAGCGACATCCAATGAGATATCCCACAAACCTTTTCCCTAAGGAATTATTTGTGTTAACTGTAAACCGCTTGAGGAGGAAAAATTATGAATATTGATGTGTCGAAATACAAGGATTAGAAAATTTTCACAATTTGGCCTCTTATCAGAAAACAGGTTCCTGAAGGACTCGCCAATATGTCCAAAGTTGTTGTATTGATATGTCATGAAACCGGGGTCAAAAAAGTATCTCGAAGTATCTCCTGATTGTGGCTAACATGACAAAAATACCTTAAATATCTTCTAGAGTTCTTGTTTTGCAATATTATGACGGTTGAAATGTTGCAAGACCGTTTTCAAAATAACGAACTGGTGGCTCCCTTGGAATAATCAGGTTCTCTGAGCTCCTCTGATAGTGGTCTGTATATCCGAAAATTCTCCAAAAGTTTCCTACAGTTCTTGTTTTGCAAAGTCAAGAAGATTGATATGTATGTCGCAAAACAGGCTTCAGAGGGAATCAAAAATTGGCCACTTCCTCGGGGAACCAAGTTCCAGTACTTCAGTAAATCAATTCTGTGGCAAGACATACAAAAAACACGAACTGGCCACTTCCCCGGGGGCACCAGGTTCCCGGAGTCCCTCTGATAGTGGCCAATATGTCCAGAAAGTTTCTAAATACATTCTAGAGTTCTTCTTTTGCAAAATCATGAAGAATGATATGTCGCAATACAGGATTCAGAGAAAAATCACGGACTGGCCACTTCCCTGGGGACATCAGGTTCCCGGTGTATCTCCGATAGTGGCCAATATGTACAGAAAGTCTCGTAATACCTTCTAGAGTTCTGTTTTTGCAAAATCATGAAGAATGATATGTCGCAATACAGGGTTCAGAAAAAACACGAACTGGCCACTTCCCCAGGAGCACCAGGTTCCCGAAGTCCCTCTGATAGAGGCCAATATTTCCAGAAAATCTCAAAATATCTTCAAGAGCTCATGTTTTGCAAAATCATGAAGAATGATATGTCATAAGATAGGGTTCAGAAAAAAATCACGAACTGGCCACTTTCCCGGGGGCACCAAGTTCCCGGAGTATCTCCGATAGTGGCCAATATGTCCAGAAAGTCTAGAAATGCATCCTAGAGTTCTTGTTTTGCAAAATCATGAAGAATGATATGTCAGAAGACAGTATTCAGAAAAAAAACACGAACTGGCCACTTCACCGGGGGCACCAGGTTCCCGCAGTACATTCAATTGTGGCCAATATTTCTAGAGAGTCTAGAAATGCATTCTAGAGTTCATGTTTTGCAAAATCATGGAGAATGATGTGTCGCAAGACAGGGTTTAGAAAAAAAAAATCACGAACTGGCCACTTTCCCGGGGGCACCAGGTTCCCGGAGTATCTCCGATAGTGGCCAATATGTCCAAAAGTCTCGAAACGCATTCTAAAGTTCTTGTTCCGCAAAATAATGAAGAATGATATGTCGCAAGCCAGGGTTCAGAAAAAAACATGAACTGGTCACTTCCCCGGAGGCACCAGGTTCCCGGAGTATTTCCGATAGTGGCCATTAACTCCAGAAAGTCTCGAAATGCATTCTAGAGTTCTTGTTTTGCAAAATCATGAAGAATGATATGTCGCAATACAGGGTTCAGAAAAAAAAACATGAACTGGCCACTTCCCCGGGGGCACCAGGTTCCAGGTGTATCTCCGATAGTGGCCAATATGTCCAGAAAGTCTCGAAATGCATTTTAGTGTTTTTGTTTTGCAAAATCATGAAGAATGATATGTCGCAATACAGGGTTCAGAAAAAAAAAAACATGAACTGGCCACTTCCCCGGGGGCACCAGGTTCTCGGAGTATCTCCGATAGTGGCCAATATGTCCAAAAGTCTAGAAACACCTTCTAGAGTTCCTGTTTTTGCAAAATCATGAAGAATGATATGTCGTAAGATAGGGTTCAGAAAAAATCACGAACTGGCCACTTCCCCGGGGGCACCAAGTTCCCGGAGTATCTCCGATAGTGGCCAATATGTCCAGAAAGTCTCGTAATACCTTCTAGAGTTCCTGTTTTGCAAAATCATGAAGATTGGTATGCTGCATGTGAGGTTTTAGCTAACGTTACAATGTGGCCACCATGAGCGATAAGGAGGTTACCCCACGACTCCCCGGAATAATTCCGGAACCATGACAGCTTCCGTAAAGTGGACTCCGGTTCTTAAAACTAGAAGGAATTTGTGATCGATTGGTGCAAAAATTTTTAAAATCCGTTGAAAAATGACCGAAAACCAGCCATTTGAATTTTGAAATTTTCGTCGAAATGGGGGTTGGGGACGTACGTGTTAACTTGAATTGCATCACTGCTGGCGCTCTCTTCGGCACATTTTGAAATCTTGGTGACATTTTGAATTCTTTTGTGAACTGTATTGTATTCCATTGGGCGTTTTTCATCCGGCATAATACCTCGGGGTTTTCTTTTATTGTTGGAATACCCTTTTGATTAGTATTTTTAGTTTCGATCGCACAATGAGCTCCAGCGTAGCCTTTACTTTGGAACCCTATCGCAAGGGTACATCCTTCAATGATTGGTTTACCCGGATGAAGTATTTCTTCCGGGTGAATAACATTAAGGAGGAGGACAAAATGGTCTACTTTATAACCATGAGTGGCCCAGTGATTTTTGCTGAAATCAAGCTTCTATACCCCACGGGGGATTTTGAACAAGCAGCACTGGACGATATCGTAAATAAACTTAAAAATCGCCTGGATAAAACTGATCCGGATCTAGTACAGAGGTACAAATTTAGTACCCGTGTACAGATGAAACTACAGAGGATTTCATTTAAAATTTAAAACTGCAAGCCGAGTTTTG
This sequence comes from Aedes albopictus, assembly GCF_035046485.1. Classification (NCBI taxonomy): domain Eukaryota; kingdom Metazoa; phylum Arthropoda; class Insecta; order Diptera; family Culicidae; genus Aedes; species Aedes albopictus. Next base: position 483,143,405 of record NC_085137.1, on the reverse strand, counting down.
CGGGTTTGAAAACTTTAAAGAGGTTGCCATTTTGGATCGTTTAATCGCCGGTATCAAGGACAAGAACCTTAGGCAACGATTGTTAAGCGAAGACAAATTATCCTTAGCTAATGCCGAAATGATTGTAACAACATGGGAGGTGGCTCGCGCAAATTCCGGAACCACCGACCATGCAAACTTTGGGCAACATGGTATGGTTGCCGCGGTTAACGATAGAGCAAATGCGATACAGGGTACAGCGGGGCGAAAATTATCTCAAGTTTACAATTGGTCGATGAAATATCAAGGGGTTGGAGGTAATGTCAGCGGTCATAACAATAGAGGTCCAGTTAAGAGTCGATTAGGATTCAGATCACAGCTGAACCGAGGAGGACGGATGGCCGAAGCGAGCAACTTCCAATCACCGGACGGACAGCGCAGAGGGTATCGCCAGTGGCCGCGACCGAACTATTCTAACATCACCTGCAACTTTTGCGGAATCAAGGGCCATATAAGGAAGAAGTGTTTCAAATTGAAAAATTTAAACCGCGACGCGGTGAATCTGGTGGACTCATATAGGCCGGGGCCGTCAGCGGACAGGCACATTTCGGAATTGCTGGAACGGATGAGATCCAACGACGACGATGACGAAAGCGAGGATAGTGATTCAGGTAATCTACAGTGTATGTACGTGTCCTCCATAAACAAGATTAGTAATCCATGCTTAGTACAAGTTGATATTGAGGGTAAATTCCTAGAAATGGAGGTGGATTGTGGGGCATCGGTATCCGTTATTAGCAAGAGGCGATACTTGTCGAAATTTGACAATCCCTTGCGTAAATATAGCGAACCATTGATGGTAGTATATAAACGGAAATAGATTGAAGATCGAAGGAGAAGCAACTGTTTCAGTTAAATACAATAACACAGAGGCGATAAATAGCATATGCAAAAGCACTGTTGAAATTGGAATTGATGAGTTAAAAAGCAAATTTAAAAATGTTTTTACAAAAGATTTTTCTTCGCCAATTCATGGGTTTAAAGCGGAATTGGTTATGAAGGATGAAACGCCTATATTTAAGAAAGCGTACGACGTTCCTTACAGACTGAAGGATAAAGTTTCTGTGTATTTGTATAAGTTGGAAAAAGAAAAAGACATAACTCCTATTGATACGAGTGAATGGGCTTCCCCAATAATTATAGTAATAAAAAAGAATGACGAGATTCGTTTAGTTATCGATTGCAAAGTGTCGCTTAATAAATCTATTGTTCCAAATACCTATCCATTACCAACACCACAAGACATATTCGCAAATTTAGCAGACTGCAAAGTATTCTGTGCCCTTGACCTTGAAGGTGCATATACATAGCTAGAGTTGACAGAGAGATCTAAAAGGTTTGTGATAATAAATACGATGAAAGGTTTATATAAATATAACAGACTACCACAGGGAGCTTCGTCTAGTGCCGCAATTTTCCAGCAGGTCATGGATAAAGTACTGGAAGGAATAGAACATGTATCATGCTATTTAGATGACGTTCTGATTGCTGGAAAAACGGTTGAAGAGTGCAGATCGAAGCTTTTGTTAATATTAGATCGTTTAGCTAATGCTAATATAAAAGTTAACTTTGAGAAGTGCAAATTTTTTGTATCTGAACTCACTCATTTGGGGCACATCATTAGCGATAAAGGGCTCAGACCTTGCCCTGACAAAATTTCAACGATTGAGAAAGCAAATGCTCCGAAAAATGAGTCAGAGTTAAAGTCATTTTTGGGGTTGTTAAACTATTATCACCGGTTTATACCGAACTTGTCGTCTAAGTTATTTCCATTATACAATTTGTTGAAAAATAACGTAAAGTTCGTCTGGGACGACAACTGCCAGAAAGCCTTTGTTGAGAGTAAAAATTTGCTAATTGAAACAGATTTTCTAGAGTTCTACGACCCAAAGAAACCCATGGTAGTAATCTCAGACGCTTCAAGCTACGGTTTAGGAGGCTTAATAGCTCACGTGGTAGATAATACGGAAAAGCCGATATGCTTTACATCATTTTCGTTAAATCCTGCCCAGAGGAAATACCCCATTTTACATTTAGAGGCTTTGGCTTTGGTTTGCACCATAAAAAAATTCCACAAATATCTCTACGGACAACATTTTACAGTATATACGGATCACAAACCTTTGGTGGGAATTTTCGGTAAAGAGGGTAGAAATTCGATTTATGTGACAAGGCTGCAACGTTTCGTTTTGGATTTAGCAATATATGACTTCAACATTATTTACAGACCCTCACATAAATTAGGGAATGCGGATTTTTGTTCGAGATTCCCCTTACAACAAGCCGTCCCTGAAAATTTAGACATTGATGTAATCAAGAGTATAAATTTTAGTACAGATATACCTATAGATTCAAAACTGATCGCTAATGCAGCAAAGGAGGATGAATTTTTACAAACAATTAAGTCATTCATGTTAAAAGGCTGGCCAGAAAGGGTTGACAGAAAGTTCACAGATGTTTTTTCGAATTACATTGATTTAGAATTAGTAGACGACTGTCTTCTTTTCAGGGACAGAGTAATTATTCCGGAAGTATTCCAAAAGAAAATTTTAAAACTATTGCATGCTAATCATGCGGGAATTGTCAAAATGAAGCAATTAGCTCGGAATACCGTGTATTGGTTCGGCATAAATGCCGACATTGAGAAATATGTGGAAAGTTGTGATGCATGCAATAGTATGACTATAGTTCGGAAACCTAAGGAATCCATTTGGACACCAACTACGAGGCCTTTTAGTAGAATCCATATAGATTTTTTCTTTTTTGAACACCGTACCTTTTTGTTAATTGTCGATAGCTTTTCTAAATGGATTGAGGTAGAATACATGCGAAATGGTACGGATTGTAACAAAGTATTAAAAAAATTGGTGGCATTATTTGCAAGATTTGGGCTGCCGGACGTTTTGGTGTCGGACAATGGTCCACCTTTCAACTCCTGGGGCTTTGTAAACTTCCTTGAAAGACAAGGAATAAAAGTTATGAAAAGCCCACCATATAATCCTTCTAGTAACGGTCAAGCGGAAAGATTAGTCAGAACAGTTAAGGAAGTTCTAAGGAGGTTTCTAATGGACCCAAACATTTCGGAGTTCGATCTGGAAGACCAGATAAACTTGTTTTTATTTAACTTTAGAAATAATAATATGACGAAAGAGGGATACTTCCCCTCGGGAAAAATTTTCTCATTCAAACCAAAGACAATTTAAGACTTAGTTAATCCGAGAAATCATTATAAAAAATATATGGTAGAGCCACAATTACATGATGAGGTCCATGATAAGCAGCAAAGCGGGAATGTTCCGGATGATTCGAGAGATGCTTTGGACAATCTGATGCCAGGGGACGAGGTGTGGTATGCGAACCACAATCCCCACCATAAGGCAAGATGGATAAAAGCCACATTCATAAAAAAAATTTCTCGCAATGTTTTTCAGATATGCGTTGGAAACGTGGAAACAATGACGCACAAAACTCAAATCCGGATCAGTAAGACCAACACAACCTGGCAAAGGCCGAACGTTTTGGTTCGAAGGGAGGATGGAGATGGACAGGATAGCGTATTGAGGATCCCCGATTTGAGCCGCTGGATGAAAAGCATGAACCGGAGGCTCCAAGGGGAGGCAGAAAACGAAGGCGCCCAGTTTCCTCGTGTGATCCAGTTGAGCTTCGTAGGTCAAAACGCTCTCGGAAATCGAACCGTAAAGACGATTATTATTATATTTGAATTTTCGGAGTTATAAGTTAACCCTCTAATACCCAACCCCGCCTTTAGACGGGGTATAGTTTGAGCATTTTTGTAATTTTTGTTTCGTGGATAATCAAAATTTTTATATTTTTGGCTGATATTGAGGACTGTTCTGTAAATCTCAAAATGGTTTTTGATGTCTTTTAGAGCGTATTTACATTTTTTTAAATCATTGAAAAATAGATGTTTTAGTCACCTTTCAGAAGTCCTTGTTTATTTTGTATTGAATCGCTAAAATTAACATATTTTAAATTTTTCCCAAATCATTCTATTATAGTAGAATAGTTTATGGGGGTCGAATACACTCTAAAATTATTTTCCCTAAAATTACTTGGAAAATAAAATTTTTCATGAAAAAAAATTAAAATATTAATATTTCAACAATGGTCATAAAATCTCAAAATGTTTTCGTCTCAAAAAATCCGTATCTCGAAAAGACTTCCAAGAAAAATATAAAAGTGGGGGGATGTTCAAAAATAAAAATTAGAAAAGTCAAAAACCGAAATTTACAAAATCGAGAATTGAAACGAATCATCTTCCAAAACATGCTTAAATCGATTCTAGATGACGAAAAATGATGTTTAGATCAAAATCAAAAATTTGGGTATTAGAGGGTTAAGTTTAAATTGAATTCAGATTTTTAGCTAGTTGTTTTATATAAAGCTTTCGGATAGTCAAGTTCAGAATTGATTTGGAAATGTTTTTAACTAGTTGTTACTTGGTTAAATTTAAAACGAGTGTTATAAAGAAACCTCCGAAAGGGGGAAGGATTGATATATACCTGCGCATTCCATGCGTTCGATGTAAACCGACATTCGAGTCGGTAGATTTCGGGTAGATAGCCGATGCTCTGATCGGTTGGGCCAAAGGGCTCGAGAGAGCAAACTAATAAAGGAGACATCAGTCTAATCTGAACCATCAACCTGACCAGTTCGCTTAGCGCATCTTACCAACCGCAAATCACACTACCCCGTTTCGAGTTCCTATAACGTGTCGTTGAGTTCCGCCGGGTCGGTCTGTTTCGTTTAAGAAACCGCTAACAGAAAAGTGACATTGTTGATTGAATAAATACTTTATATTCGATAGCTTGAAAAAAAAAAAACAAAACAAAGTAAAACTTTTTACGTCAACAATTTTCAGGAGTGATCTACTCGGAAAAACTAGATTTTGTCAAAAAAAAAAGAAAATTCTTCGATAAAAATAAAACGTGTAGGCTAACGGATGCAAAACATAGCACCACTATGAGAATGCTGCATTCTTATTTGAACACATTGTTCTTTTGATACCATGTCTGGAATCCAGATGTTGAATAGGTATACAGTCAGGTATTTTTTTACGCGGTTTTCATTTACGCGGCCGCGTAAATAAAAAATCCATACAAAAAAAAATCATCGTCTCATTTTTGCATGATTCGTCGAGAAATGATTAAACTTTTTTACGCGGTTTTTTGAATTCTTAAATTCATAACTTTATTAATAACTAGCTGTCCTGTCAAACGTCGTTCTGCCTACCCACTGTGTTTTTTGACATGCAGCTCTGTAGAAAACTGCCCCGCCAATTGGAATTCCAAACTTTCTCGTTTTCGGTGCGTTTCCGGTCCATTTTTCCAATTATTATTTTTTGTACGAACACGTCGGAGCTCTGCACAGATGAAACCCTGAAAGACTGGTGGAAATCCGTTGACCTGTTCCCGAGGTTATTCGTGACATACAAACACCATTCCTTTTTTTAATATAGACTAAATTTATAAATTTGTTATTACACCTCGTCCTTTTTTACGTCCATGCTTGGCTAAGCGACAAAAAATTCTTCCGCTAAGACAATGAGCAAACTCAACCGTTTCATATTTTTTAAAACATCTTCGTGATTGGGAGAAGTGTACAAAAATATAAAAATGTATATTTTGATCATTATTTTGTCGGTAGAAATTTTTTTCGCTAAGCCAATAGTGGACGTAAAATAAGGTTTGGGTGTAAAACCAAATGGGCATTAGGTATATGGTGAAGTGCATGAATAAACTCGTTCTTTATTGGTCCGTGTTTAGCTGGACGGGAATGAGATAGAAGACCATTTTTGGTGCCAGCTCGAGTAGACCTTGACTAGATAAGACACTTTGTATTCTTAATTTCTTCATTTTTTTCTGCATTTTTCAAGGGCTATACTTTTTTACCATTTTTTTTTCAAATGTGATTACAGTCATACCTCGATATAACGTAACTGCAATTTTATTTTCGTTACGTTATATCGAAGTTACGTTATATCGAAGCAAAAATTTTTTTTCACGAATTTCGTTTTAAATACATATTTTGAAAAGAAAATTACCAAAAAGATTATGTTAATCACCCAACAGTGATTTCCAGCCTTTCTTATACATATTTTTTCATCATTGAATTTAATATATTTTTAAAAGTTTGCAGGATCATACAAAAGTCGAATACTTAGCATGTCTCTTTTTATTTAACTATTTAAGCCAATGTCACACAAATCAAGATTCTTCTCCTTTTTTGCATCTACAACTGGTCAAACGTCAAGCGTTATCTATTGGTGTGATTATAAGTAAGAAATCTTTGTGACGCAGGCAAAATTATAATCCGATGATGCCTCCAGGAATTCCTCTCGGGATTCCTCTACAAATAATTTGGGAATTCACCCAGGAGTTCCTGGTTGAGTGCCTCATGAAATACCTCATGTGATTCATGCTGAAGTTCTCTAAGGATATTTATCCAAGGATCCTTCAATCTTCTATCTCATCAATAAATTCTTACTGAGTTTTATATCTGCTATGACATCTTTAGGAACACGTGCCTTAATTGCTCCAGATGTTCTTGATATGATTCCTCCATAAAATTTTCCCTGTGGTTTCTCAAAGGATTTCTGTAGGATTCTCCAAAGAGATTTGCTTTTCATGATTTATTCTGTCCAAGATTTTTCCAAGGTTTAATTCTGTCGTTCCTCTTAAAATTTCTACTAGAATTTCTCCAGTTACTCCTGCAAGGATTCTCCAAAAAGTTCCAATATTTCAACTATTGCTTTTGGAAGAGTCCCAAATAACACATGTGTCGCAGAAGACTCACGGTGGCGCAGGTTTTGTTGCGCAGGAGTCATTGTGACTTACTTCTAACAAATGAATCCTTACTTGCTAGAAGTAAATCGCAGTGACTTCTGCGTCATGAAAACTTGCGCCGCTGTGACAAGTGTGTTACTTGGGGTGTTTGCCAAGATTCACCATGGTATTCTTGCTGCAGTTCATCCAGCACAATTTGACGGAGTTTCCAAAAGATTTCCTCTTCATATTCCGCTAGAAAAACTTCTGTGATTTTTCCAGAAGTTTCTCTAGAGATTCCTTGGAAATTTCCTCCTGAGATACAGAAGTAATTCTTTAAAAAAATATTGTAAGGATTTCTCCAAGAATAACAGATAGAATTACACTAGAAATTTCTTCAAAGATTCCTCCAGATATTTCTTATTTGATTTTTCCAGGAATTCTTCCTGGAATGCATCCAGGATATTTTTTTTAATTACTTCAGGAATTCAACCTGTTTTTTTTTTCCATGGATTCTCACTATGACCCTTGACCCTTCTTGAAAATCCAACTAGGATTCCACCAGTGCACGTATTTCTCTAGAAGCTCCTGCTTAGATTTATACAGAAGTACCTTATGTAATTAAAGACTGCCCCTGAATGTTACCAGGAATAACCGTGTTTATTGCGGTAGAAATTCCTGCGAGGATAAAGCACGATTTTTTTCAGGCATTCCTCCAGGAGTTCTACCATTTATTCAGGAATGTCTTCAGGAATTCCTTCAAGAGTTCTTCTGAGGATTTCTTCGCGAATTTCTCCAGTGATTTCTCAAGAAGTTCCTCCAGAGATTTATCAGAGAATTTCTCAAGTGATTTTCTGCAAAATTTACTCTAAGACAAAGCGGACCGTTTCTGGCGTTCCTACACCCAGTATTACACGAAATTGAGTTCACTTCCAATGCTGTCTACTGTCATCTCGTTTGGAGTTTAAAGGCTATGTTCCAGTAGGGATGTAATGTCAATAATGAGTAGAAGATGTAATGTTTATTCTGTGAAGAGCTATATAACATTTCTCTCCAACTTTGACACCGAAAACTCTTGAAAAACTTTGAAATTGGTCGTATAACCCAACTGGATAGCAGGCTTGGTTCCAGGAGGGGTGTAATATCATATAGAAAATTTTGTAAATCACTCTAATTATTTAAATAGTGAAAAGTTGGAACCAAAAAAAAGTTACGTTATATCGAGGTAAAAGTTACGTTATATCGAGTTACGTTATATCGAGGTTACGTTATATCGAGGTATGACTGTAATAATAAACGACAACTTCTACAAAAAAGGGTGATTATCACAAAATAAGTCAAATTTTCAGAAAAATATATTGAAAAAATCCAAATTATCAAAAATTAAATCAGTGCATGTCTTAAACATCCCAGATTCCAGTGAATTACAATTTATACGAATATTTTGTTTTATTTATTCAATCATTTGTATTACAAATGTATTGCCTTATGAAATGACGAATTTTGCTCCAAATCGTATTCGCAGTGGGAAGCACCCTCTAAGAATATAAATAAACTTTTTGGGTCTATGGATTTTGACTAGATAAGCCATTAAGTATACAAATTTTCTACGAAATTTATCTAGGCTGTCTTTTGAAAAGAACTAAACTTAAAATAAGTTATTTATTTTTCATATGTTCAATAAAATAACTACTCCTTAAATGTGTTTTTTTAGTAAGTAAGCCGATACAAATATTATTTTTCTTTTGTGTTCGTTTGTGTTGTCTCACCGGGTACGAGGGTGGGGGGGGGGGAGGTGTTACAAAAAATAATAGCAGCAAAAAAATAAATAAAAACAAAACAAAAACTATTGAAAAATAAAAAAAATACACAAACTATTGAAAAAAATTGAACTATTGAAAAAATGTTGCTTGAAAACATTTTTTGTATTGAAAATGAAGTTATGGGCCGCCTACAGTTGAGGTCGCAATATGTCTCTGTCGAAGAATGAAAATTCTCAGTGGAATTAAAAGGAACAGTATTCAACCCGATTTTCTTTTTAATTTTATTCGTTGTTTTGGCTTATATTATAAATATAGACCATTCACAAGTAATATAACGCTCTCCTTAGGTGTAGTTCATAAACTACGTAATGATTTGTAAAATTGTCGTTTTTGAAAATTTTATAATTTTGATTAAAAAAAAGTAAGTCTAAAATATGTATTTAAGACGATTTACCGGTGAACATTTTTTGGCAAACATTTTTGTTGCCAAAATCGAGAAAAAATTGTTTCCAAAATCGCTAAAAACATGTTGCCCAAATCGGTGAGAAACTCCAGAAAGATGTCTGGAGTCCAAAAATAACGACCAGAATAATGAAGATGGCAGTCTAAAATCCAAGATGACGGTCTAAAATTCAAGATGGTGGCTGTTTAATGGAGTTTCAGGCTCCAAAACCATGTAACCATGTGGGGCAGATGTATGGAGTCCAAAAATGGTGACCAGAATATCCTAGATGGCGAACTTAAATCCCAAAAGGCAGCTCAAAATTCAAGATAGAGTTTACTCGGAGCCACCAAACTACCCAAATTTGAGCTCTTTGGGCGTAACCCCATAGTTTGGCCGAATAACTCGAGTTTTTTCAACCTAATTTTGACAGAAACGGAATTTACCCAAAATTTTCTTATTGGGCCAAACTGCCCTCGGTGGATCGATGCAGCTCGCTTTGCTTTTGGCAACATCGGTGCAGAAGAAAAAGAAAACAACCTAATTTTGAGTGGTAAGTATAATCGATATATGTATCAACTTTTGGATAACATAAATTCAAAAGATATATAATTTCAGTTCTCCGTGTAAGATTTAAACATCAAAAGCCAGATATGATTTCTGGCGTCATGGAATGGATTTTTGTTAAACGTATGAAAGTGAGATATTCATCAACATGTCACATGAGTTTTATAAAAAAGGGGGTTTCGAAAGCACGGGAAAGGCGCCATCACCACTAGGTTGATTAATTAGGTTTTTAAATTGACTTTCTTTAAATAGGGGCAAGTGTGTATTTTCGACAGTTTTGTTTTCTTCGTCACGGTCGGTTTTTTGAAAACTGTTGAACTCAGAGTTGGCCCCAAATCCTTCCCAATCAAGCTGAGTTATATGCCCAAATTTCAGGCAATTCGGCCCACAAAAAAACCCTATGCCGAAGAGAACAAACCTTCCGATAATACCCTTCATCACCCTACTTTTTTCAGTGTAGGGTCTTCTCAATATTTTTGTTTTGAAACATGAATTATTTTGATATAATCACCCATACAACACCCTACACAAAAGGAGTAGTCATTTTGTTTTAAAATCGACAAATAAAGCTTAGCCCTTTTCGAAAGACAGTCTAGATGAATTTCGTATGAACTTGATATGCAAAGTGGCTTCCCAACTAACAATCACTCATTTTACAAGCACCTTTACGACGAATAGATTCAGCATGATGATGAATAACATTTGGATAATTTTCTGGCACAATCTTTGTTCGGGTTTTGTTCACACAAATTTGGAGAAACTTTAAAGCATAGTGTTGTGTACCAACTGAACTGTTTGCTGTTAAATCGCTTACAACTTAAAGCTTTTACAACTATATAGTAAAGCTGTTATTCAACTTAAGCAAAAATGATAAAAATTAAAAAAAAATGCAAAACTTTTCTATTGCCACGAGCGTCTGTGATTGGAACTCAATGCTGTTAACAAATATTGTGAAATAATAAGTACACACAAATTTACTTATATCCAGATTCGAACTCGAGACCCGTCGATTGCCAGCCGCATGCCTTCCTATCTGCGCCATCCTAGAGATGATGAATTGCAGCGCTCAAATCAAAACATTAACTTCCCGTGGTTAAATAATGATCAGACTTCGACTCCTATTCAGCAGTGGTGAATTAGCACAACATTATGGTTAACGATTGAACGACAGATCAATTCAGCTGTTGTTCAGTAAAAACACGTGTTTTTCATCATGTACTCTGAGTCGAAATATGATGAAACGAAAGCGCTTTTTTAACTTGGGAAAAACACATTATACAGATGCATGTCCTAATTTTTACATGAACTTAACAAGAAGCAGAAAAAAGTCTTGTTAAACTATGTTGTAAAGGAATTACTGCGAGTCGAATAAAAATCTTATTAAACGCTTGAAAAGTGTTTTAAATTATCATTGTTAATACCAATACGAAAAGTTGAACATTGGCTACTTTTTTAATTAAAATAGCATTTGTACAGTAATGTGTACAGCATAATTTCAGTTCAGCTATAATTACTATTATAAAGCAACAATTCAGCAAACATGCTTGTTTGTGGTTGGCGATTGTTAGTTGGATTATCCAGTCAAGGTCTACAACCCCAGAAAGTTTCAGTGTAGTATGCGAAGGTGCTACCAACTCCGAATACGATTTGTGGCGAAATTCGTCCCATGCAAATTATTGCCCGTTGTGAAGATTAATAGATTCCGACGCAAATAAATGATTAGGCAAATTTTCAGCGTAGGTGCGTTATAAATGTTTGTTTACAGTGCAAAACTATCACCAAATGTACACCTAACAACACAGCGTAAAATATTCACCAGGACGCGATCTGGTTTTATATCTGTGGGCCCACGCAAGAAAAATCCACGCAACTAATTTTCGCGCAGGAGTCTAAACAGGTGGAATCTCCGCAATATGCCATTCTCTTTCCTGATCATGTCATGAGCTTCAAACGAAATTGCGACGTTTTGTGGATGTGACAATTATCAAAATAATTCAGTGGAACTCTTTGACATTCTAGATGCCAATATGATCTTCAGAAATATTTCCTTCTTTTGATCATTCTTTCCAGTTTTAGATCTCAGGGATAAGTTGGCGCTAAAACTGGTAAAACCTTATCAGAGATTTCTCGTTAACAAGGACCAGTTCATGGTTTTGCTGAAAATTCTTTTGTCAATTGTGTCAATATAGACAGAGAAACAAGAATCAATTTCAGAAATTATGCAAGCATCTGATCTTTTGCTAAGTACTCTTCTGAGCATGAGCATGATTGACCGCCCACGTCTTTTTCTAAGTACTCTTCTAAGGAGTTTGTCAGAACACACTTTAAGAAATAAAAACACAAATTCAATCTTCCGCAATCGTTTTTTTTAATTTGTTTCAGAAAAATGTTTTAACCTAGATAGGAAATTTTTACAGCTATTCCGTAATACAAATTGGAATTCTGCAGAAAGACAGTAAAAATCTCTCGAGGATTGGAAAATCCTATGCATCTGTGAAATCTAACACAATATCCTAAGATCAATTATGGTTTCATTCTTAACCTGCACGTCCCGACCCCCGATAACTCATTTTCAAAATGCTGGCATTTCGTCAATTTTCATCCGATTTTTTTGGAGTTGCCCTCAATCAATCATAAATTTGTGCTAGTTTATTATACTCCACAAGTAGCACCTGCAACTAAAATGGAAATGATCATCGTTGCAAACATGTTGCAACTGAGTTTTCATGAAACAAGCAATTCTAAAATTTATTAAAATCCTGTTGTTAATGCCAAACTGAGGTGTAACAGTTTTATAACAACTAGCAAAATGACAACAAACGTCATCATTAGTCGAAACTTGCGAAACCAATTTGTAACTGAAGTATGTATAATCTGATTGTTTCAACGAATCTTAGTTACAATCGTTTACAAACCAAAACATTGATTCTGATTGTTATAAACATGTTCCACCTGGAACTTATTTAGAACATAACGAACAATTTTGACAGGAGAGATAGAAGTTCCAAAATGTGCGGCAAAATGTTTTTGTGATCACGAAAAATATAAAATGCACTATAAAAACCAAAATGTTTCAAAAATAACGAAATCATGTACAAATAAAATTTAACCTTTTCTTCAAAAATGTATCGACATATTCCAAATTTTATAAAATTAAAGTGGTAAATAGAAAAAAAATCTGATTGGAAGTATAATATTGACCCAATAAAAAAAAATCTGCCATATTTTCGCAGTACTGAACGACTGGGAAGATTTGAATATATGGGGTTTTGAGAAATCTTACGTAACGTACAAAAATATTAGGAGTTTCCCACGAAAAACTTTACAATGGGTTTACTTTTTTTTTACAAAAAACGTGAAATTTTCGTTACGTAAAAAAAGGACAGCCTCTTGTCGACGAAAATGGGAAGTACACGTCCAAGTGTCTGTTTTTTTGGTTATATTTATGTCCTACACGGAAAATTCAAACTACTTTATTTTGGGTCGATTTTACCCTAAAATAAGTATATGAAATTGATTAGTTACCTAAAATTAGGTTGTTTTTTCTCTCTCCCCCACAGATGTTGTCGTAAATAAACAGAGATGCGTCTATCCTTGAGGCCAATAAGCCAATTTTGGGTAGCATTGTTGTACTTTGTCAATACAGATTCCCATAGGCGTGATTCAGCAAATGGTATCTTTCTAAATTCTATATTTTTAGCATTTTATGGGTGCATAAAATAAGCTGCTAAAATGCACTCCGCCAAAGCAATATGGCGAATTAATTTTTACCACAAATGCCTAAATTTTCACTCGCAAAATGATAGGTAGACTGAGGCGCGTTGAGAATACGGAACTAAAATGAATAACTTACCGATAAATATGGAACGGCACACAAATTGACGTTCTCGGTCAGCCTTATTTGGGGTATATTTATGCAGACAATTTATTAATTACATGAACGTAACTCTGGGTGTGTAGTCACTGGCAATGACGAATGTGGTGACAAGCTGACTAGTTGTCGAATTGGTCACAATTTGTAAGTCGACTATAAGTTGTATCTTGGTTATAATTCGATTGCGTATTAAAACCGTTTATATCACGAATGGATGTTTTATATTGGCTCCATCTTTTGCGCTTTTTTAGTTGTAATTTAGTCGTTAATAAGACGATTGGTTCAAATGCATAAATATCCGGATTCATTCCGGTGATATTCCGGATTGTGCTGGGGTCAAGGGGTTGCCAAAATGGCTAGAAGTGATTTTTTCGTGTGTTATTGTGTTTGAACCATCGATTATCAGCGACATTTTTATTGCGAACCGTGAAACACAACTGCGATAACCAGATTTTAATAAGTTGGCTTATCCGGATTCCCATGACAGGTTCCGCGGGGCCTCGTTGGGGACACTTCTGGGTTTCAACCTAAACATGCCGTGCGACATATCAATCTTCATGATTTCGAATGACTGAATCAGAAACGATAGACTGAAGTAAATATCAACTAATATGGCCACCTCGGAACATATAGCCAGTAGCGGAGCCAGGATCCTGATAATGGGGGGCAGCGATTATTTGGCGTATCCAGAATTATAGTAATTTGGCGGCAAGAGACATATTAAATCATGGGAAAGTTAGTTAGTTAGTTAATTTATTTTCGACACTTTACACATTACTGTGCATTCGTGTCGGTAAATCATGGGAAAGGAATTCGATTCATAATTTGGCGGCGGCACAATGTTGGTCATAGTCATAAGTTGGTACAAATTGTGCTTTTTTAAATACTATCGCATCATGGCGGCGCTTACTTAAGACGTTTAACATTCCGACTTGTTTTTTTTTACATATCCAAAAATTAATCTCTGTGTGCTACTATGTTGATCAATAGTTTCATAGACGATTTCGCGCAAACAGTAAACTTTTTGCAATACCATATTTTTGCGTTTTAATTGACTGGCATTTGTTGATATTAAACCAAGTTTCGAAACTTTCCAAATTGATGTTATTTTCGATCGCGTCACTAAAATATTTTTTTATTATTATCAACAATGTTTCATATCAGTGCATTCAGGAGATTTCATATTTTAATATGCAACTGGCAATTGGGTTTTTTATTGAATAACATATTGCTATTTTCTATATTGCCATATCGAAAGAGCTCATTTTTCTGAGTATAACGTAATTTTATTGAGTTCCAATACCTTTGTTTTGATGGTTGAAGTAACAAAACAATTTTAATTTCCGTGGATAGAATGACAGTTCAATCAATAAAATGATAGTTCAGCCCGAACAAAAAAAAAATCTCCATACAAACTTCAAATGCATTTTAAAAATACTTCCCAGACTTCGAAAATGATGAAATTTTGGATTTCGACTATTTTTGGGCGGAGATTCCAATTCTAAAATAATCCGGATACCCCTGAAGTATCCAATTTACTATATAAGAAACAAACATGGTTTGCATTACCAGTGGTGTCATAGCGTTTACACCAAGCTAATCACTAAGTAACCAGTTCTTCAGAAAAATAAAAAAAATAGCCAAGATTGAAAATATGCTTCTTGTAAAAAGATAATCAATCCTGTCGTCCAAACATCCTTTGTGGAGCAACTTCTGCATTTATCATTATCAATATTATCACTATGCCTTACCTACTTCCTATTTAATGTTAAAAAGCCGGCTATACTTTTTTTTTAAATAATGTTTCTTCCCTTCTTGTTGCTGCAAGAAAATCGCCCATTTGATTGATAATTCTGTGTCCACATAAGAAAAATTTCCTTTTTGATATTTTTTTTGCGCCCCCATTGGGGAAAGAAAAAAATCCTTTGTGATTTTGGAAGAGCTGTGAATTTTCTCGAAATTTTAAGCGCCCTCATAAATTTAGGAAAAGTTACACGGTCATTTTTCAAAATATTTTGCTTCCCCATATTGTAAGAAAAATCTTTTTTTCCAGTATGATGAAACATTTTATTCCGCCTTCTTGAATTTAATAAAATGATTTTTCGATCTATTCTGCGCCCTCACACACTTTGAGTAATTATTGATGTGAATAAATATTACAACTTTTGTGCCTCCATACGTTAAAGTATATTCTTTATGATATTGGAAATTGCTTCTCCTGAATATAAGAAAATCGCCTATTTGATAATTGATAATTTTTGCGCCCTCATATTTGCAAAACAAAAATCTCTGTGGTATTGGGACTACTCCCTGGGTTTATTTCAAAAATTCGTCCTCCGATGTCTGCAGAAATTCTTCTAGATTGTTTTGGTTACGAATATCGACTGATTTGGGTGCTTGATTTCTTGGGTTTTCGGCTTGCAGTCTGGACCGAAACGTCGGCGATGATCTGAAATCAGTCAACGCAATTTTTTTCAGACTGCAAGCCGAAAACCCAAGAAATTCTTCTAGATATTTCTTCAGAAATTCTTTCACGGATTCCTTCGAAAATGCTTTCAGGGGTTCCTTCAATAATGGTTCCATGAAATCTATTAAGCAATAATTCGGAAATTTCTTTGAAAATTCAATTAGAAACTGCAAAAATTTCTTAACGGTTTATTATAGAAAAAAATCCTCCATAAACTTCATCAGAATTCCTTCAGAAATTTTTCGAGAGCTTTCTCCAGAAATTTCTCGAAGGATTCATTTAGAAAACCATTCACGAATTTCTTCAAAAATTCTCTCTTTGATTCCTTCTGAAAATTTTACATGGTTTTCTTCAGAAATTCCTCCAGTGATTCCTTTAGAAAGTATTCCATGAAATCATAGGAAATTATGCCAGAGATTCCTTTTGAGATTTCTCTGAAAATTTCTTTAAGAATTATTTCAGGAATTCCTTTAGTAAATGCATAAATTCATTCAGAAATTTCTCTGAAATTCCCAAAAGATTCATCCAAAAATTAAGAACTAAAAAAACAAAGAACTCTGCCATAAATCCTACCATGGATTCCATTCGAAATTTTTCCATGGATTGCTCTAGAAAATCCTCTAATGATTTCTTTCAAAAAATCTTGCACGGATTCCTTCAGAAGGTTCTCCGGGGATTCTTTTAAAAAATCATCCATGAACTGCTACAGACATTCCTCCAGAGCTCCATAAGCTTCAAAAAAAAAAAATACTCCATGGATTCTTTCAAAAATCTCTCCTGAGATTCTTTCGGACAATCATCCACGGATTACTTCAAACATAGTTCAAGTAATTTCTTTCAGTAATTCCAAAGTTCAGAATTCCTCCAGAAATTTCACGAAGAACTTCTTCAGAACATCCTTCTGAGTTCCCTTTATTTTTTTCTCGAGATTCATAATACATTTCCACCAAAGTTTCCTTTAGAATTTTTCCAGGGATTCTTTCAGAAATCTCTCCATAGATTTTTTTAGAACACCTTCTATGGATTCCTTACAAAATTGCACTATGGATACCGTCGATGGGGGTGAAAATGGGTCTGGGGGGGTGAGATTGGGTCAAAACGGAGAAACATAAAATTTGAAATAATTCATCAACTATAGCTAATTTATATTGAAAACTTTAGATTATTTCAAAGAGGAGATGTTTTCACGTCATGATGCAGAATAAGATGTTTAGCAATAATCGTTTTTTGTTAAATTTGTGGCTAAACTTATATGATGAAAGTACTAGTAAATCACTCTGAAAAAATTTCTCCTTCGTGATGTTTCACACAAGTACCTAACCATAAATTTCCTTATAAGTGGTTAGCTGTAGTATTACCTTGTTGATGCAACGAAAAAAGTGGGCTGTCATTGCTCTTTTTATTTAAAAATTTAATATTTTCGACCCTATGTCAAAATATTAAGAATGGGGGTTATATTGGGTCAAGCAAGTTATTGAGTGCACATAACCTTAACTAAAAATTCAACTTGTTATACAGTCCCCATTTGACGTTAGAGTGGTGCCATATTTACCGTATAATGAAAGCACTTTTTTTTTTTCGAAAGTATGTCGAAGAAGTGTCAAGCGAGTGTGTTCCTACGTTTAGTACATAAAATCATTTATAACAATAAATCCATGCGTTTGGACAGCTACTCTAATCATTAGCTAATCTTTAGTGTACTGCAATATCGTAAGCTCACAAAAAAGACTAAATAGCGTTCTTCTTCTCCACTTATTTTTGAAATTTTAAGGAAATATCGTGAAACTACCGGTAGTGGGACCCAGGAAATACCCAGGAAAAACCGGTAACATAGCACAATGTCGGACAGTTTTTTTTTTTGGTTTTTATTTCTGTGTTCAATGTCGGAAAGCAAACGAACGTCGAGATGCGACATACGTGATTGCTTATTGAGTATTTAACTTGAACTTTATGAATTAAGAGTGACATATAAGGATCATTGATAAAACACATAAAAATACTAAAGAACGAAAAATAAGTCTACCGTTGTACAAGGACTCATACAAAATTTATTAAAAAATCCGTTTAAATGTTATTGCGGGAGAGAGTCTAATAATGTGAAACGCTGTGTAACATAACATTTGAACGACCCTCTATCTTGAGATGGACTGATTTGCTTTGGTAATACAGGGGCCAATGATCATGTACATAAGAGTTTATAAAGGAGGGTTTGGATAAACATTTCTTATGCAGTATACTAAAAATATCATGTTTTTTTCAATCAATCTTTCAATGCGCCCTCTCTCATTGTAACCCTCCCTCCTCTCATGGAAGTTGAAACTTTAAATGAGGATGATTGTGGTATCTAAAAATAGCGATACAACATACAAACATTATTTTATGAAATTTCAGCCATTTTTTCGGTCGTATTAGCCCTTTTAGGTGGATGAATCATCTCTTAAAATTACCTAAGTTTTTATTCGTCATGGTTACATTGTATTTTAAGTAGGTTTACTAGATATGATCAATAAAATTAAATTATATTCTTAGATAGGCGATTTCGAATACTTTGACCCATTCTCACCCCCTCTAAGGGGTGAGATTGGGTCAATTTTCAATCATTTGTAGTTTAGTAAGCAATTCATATAATGTGATACTTTCTTGCTAAACTATCATTACCACATAGAAGAGTATAGATAACAAATAAAAAGTTATTCCGACTTCAACTGCATTTGTTATTTAACAAACAATCTTTGAGTATCCTTTTTTGACCCATTCTCACCCCCAACGACGGTATCTTCAGAAATTACTCCAGGATTCATTCATAAAAAATCAAAGGACCCTTTCAAAAATTGTTCTAGCTGAACGGAATCATTAACAAATTTCTCCAGATATGCCCTTCAGATATGCCCTTAAAAATTTCTTCAGAAATTTATCCAAGAATTTGTTTAGGAAATTTCCCATGGATTCCTTCTGAAACTTCGCCTGGGATTACTTCAGATAGACTTTAGAAAATCCTTTAGAGAATCCCTCTGAAGGAATCAGAAGTTTGTCCAGCGAATCCAGAAGTTTCATTTTTTTATTATTGAGAATTCCAGCCCTATGCTGGTTCATCTTCGCATTCTGAAGTTCTTTTAAAGATCGTTTCAGAAAATATTCCGGAGATTCCTACAGGAACACATACAGGATTTCTTCACGAACTCCTCCAGAGATTTCCTCGGGAATTTCCCCAAGGATTCCATTGGAAACATCCGCAGTAAAGTCTCCAGAAATTACTTCAGGGGTTCATCCAGAAAAACGAACAAGAATTCCCGCAGAGATTCTTGCATTATTAACTCCAGTGATTCTAGAGGGAATTGATCCAGGGATTCCTGCAGAAATTCATACAGAGATTCTTGCGTTCCAGTATTCCTCTGTATATTTCTTCTGAAATTCTTCCAGCGTTTCCTCCAAGGATACCTTTAGAAAATTTTCCACGGATTCAGAAAATTTCCAGAAATATTTACTTGCCATATCAACAGAAATTCAATTGGAAATTTTTCATGAGATTTTTCGGCTATCTCCAGGAATATTAAAAAAAATTCCTTGTTATTCCTTCAGAAATTTCCCTCAGATATTCCTCCTGAGATTCATTCAGGACTTTTCCTGGAATTCCTTCAAAAATACCTTCAGGGATTTTTACTGGAATTAGACTGGACATTTTTTAAAAAATTACTTCATGCATTCTCTTAGTAATTCCTCCATGGATTCCTTTTGAAATTTCTTCAGGGATTTTTTTCGGAAATATCTCCAGAGACTCTTTCAGTTTTTTAAGGATTTCTTTAGGAATATCAGTAAAAGTTGTTCCTTGGATTTTTCTTCGTAAAATTCTCCTAGAAATACCTCCTAGAAATACCTTAAAAAATCCTGCGGAAATTCCTCCAAGAGTTCCTTTAGCATATCCTTGAGAAATTCCTTCAGGGATTCTTGTAGAAACCCCTACAATGGTTCTTTCTAAAATTGTTCCTGCGATTCCATCAGAAATATCTCCTGTGACTCATACAAAGATTCCTCCAGAGATGTTTCTTCAGCAGTTCATCCAGAAATTTCACAAAAAAATACTGGAGGAGTTCTAGAATTTCTTAAGGAATCCCGCTTAAGGATTTTCTGAATCCATGAAAGAACTCCAGAAGATACCTCTGGAGATTCCTAGAAGAAGTTTTAGAAAAAAATATGAAAGGACAAAAATTCCTGAAATAATCATTGGGGGACCTGAAGGAATTCCCTGAGATATCTTTAAAGGAATTCCTAAAAAAAATTCATGATAAACTTCTGGAGGGATTCTGGAAATAATTCCAAGGAAACACTCTTGGTGGAGTTTATGAAGAAATTTCTGAAGATATTTCTTAAGGAATTTCTGGAGGAGTTTCCTCCAAAAAGGACATTTTTTATGGATTTCTGAAGAAATCCCTGGAGAAATATCTGAAATAAATCCTGAAAGAACTTGTAGAAATACCTCAGGAGAAATGCTTTGAAGTATTTCTTGTACAATTTCTCTAGATATGTGTGAAAATCCTGCTGAAATTTTTGAACACAAAAGCTGTAGTGGAATTCTTCAAGGAATCGCTATGAAAATTTCTGAAGGTAAAGAATATTTTGAAGGAAACTCAAAAAAATGCCTGGAAGAACTGAAGAACCCTCTGCAGCTACTCCTAGAAATATTCCTTGAACAAATGCCAAGGAATAAAGCCCTGTAAAAACTCCTGAAGATTTCCTGAAGAAAGGTCTGAATAAATTCTAAAATGAATTAATGAAGCAGTCTTTGTATGAATACCTAAAGAAACTTTGGAGAAATCCCTCGAGGAACTGCTAGAAAAATAACTCGTGGAGGAATTTTGGAAGAAATGCCTGAGGGAATCTTTGGAGCGATTCTTGATGGTATCATTCCACCCCCCAACCATCCCGACCCACCCGAATACCTTAAAGAATCTCTGGAGAAAAAAATCTTCATAGAAAAATTCATATAGGAATCGCTGAAAGAATCTGTGAACGGTCTCCTGCAGAAATCTCTAGAGATAGTTCTGATGGAATTTCTAGGTGTAATCCTACAAGAAACTGTAAAGAAATTATGCCGGAACGGCATTTTTGAGAAATCTCTGGAGGAATAACTGAAGGAATACCTTGAGAAACCCCTTGAGGAATTCCAACAAGAATTAATCGAAATAATCCTGGAGAAAAATTACTGGAGTATACTTTAATAGAATCCCTGAAAGAATTCCTTCAGAAATTTCTGAAGTAATACATGTACTAATTTCTGAAGCAATCTTTGAAAGAATTTCTTTAAAATTCCAGGAGGAATTCATAGAGGAATAGGGTAAAAAATATATTTTTTACAATGGACATGTATGTAATTTGGACAGGCACTGTGCTTTATGCCTTGTTCCGAAGAACTAAAAAGAACACATTCTTCTAAATATCGATAATTGGATCAATCAGATCCTTTCAATTGATTTAAGTTGTAGACACGATTAAAAATTAGGAATTTACTTCAAAATCTTCCCAACCTTTTTGAGGTGGCGACCCTTTAAGAATTGTCAAAACATCTGCGGCCCAATCAAATTTTTTTGAAGTAAAACAATATGATTTAAATGAACGAAACCGAGTTTTTTTTCGTACAGTGACGTAGCCAGAAATTTAGGGATTGAGGGATTTTCGACGATCAATGATACTTTTTTTTATTCGACACTCACATTTCGTAAACATTATGTCATGAATATTCAATTTGAGTTGAAGCTGAAAAATAGCGGCGCAGCCGAAAATTTTTTCTTCTGAAGGCGTTTTATACTGAACATTTGTTGTTCAAGTTGTGGCTTTTGGGGATGGCGGTATACAAGATTAAAAATTAGTATAATTTACACAAAATGGAATAAAAACTTAACAGTTTTTTGGTAACATCGCGCCCCCCCTAGACTGGCTTCACGGCCCCCCAGGGGGCCGCGGTCCACCGGTTGGGAACCCGTGGACTAGATGATCAACTTACAGTACAAATTTGTGATTTTTTGATGCACTTAATGAAGTTTTTTTTTTAAATGAGAAAATGTTGCCTGTCCAGATAATTTCATTTTTCGCTGTATACTTATGTACGTTTGCGAAGTACTGATTAAAACTCGGTGAATTTAGCTATCAAGAACCATTATCTGAGAAACAATATAATGTTTGTCATAAACATTTGATCATGCTACGCATAGTGAGTTCTGATTGATTGGATTTTGTAACACATTTTGAACACAACAGTTTAAACTAGATGAAAATCCAAGGGCATTGCATACTTTTAGGCATTTATCGGTGTATGGGGGTTTCTGTTCCAATTCACAAAATTGCTTTCAATTCGTAAAACACGCTTCGCTAAGAGATTCAGGGACGTATTTGGATTTTACTATGCTTGATCTACCGAGAATAAGTGGCCAATCTTTGAAAAAATACTCAAAAAGCAGTTTTAGAGCAGATTGTTTAAAGGCGTTGATAAATGACAAAAATATCTACAATTTTTTTTTGTCTAAAAAGTTTCATATAAACTTGATTTGCATCAAAATACCTCTGAGACGGCTCTTCATATGTATTATTTTGAGCTACGTATGCTTTTTGCTTAACTGATTGACATAATCTATGTTATAAGATTCGAAATACAATACCTCCCGCACAATCAACGTTTTCCGCATTTTTAAAGATATCCTGTTTTACGGTAGCCAAATGTTTGATGCAAGTTACATGATTTTGGACATCGATTTGTTTTTAATGTTGAACTATCGGCGAAGTAATTGTTAACCAATTGAAAGAAATTTTCTAATTCACAACTGGAATTGTTCTTCTCTTATTATTCAAGTGAAATGGTATTAACAGTGCATTGAATAGTGAAAGAAATACAGTAGCATGATCGGTTTTATGATTTTGAGCAAAAAATCGTTTTTATTTTTTGCACAATGCTGGTGAATGCTTCATCTGAAATGCAGCATGGCCTAGAGTGCAGCAAAAACCTGATAAGAAAACGCCAAATAGTAGGCAAAGTTCAATTCAAAAGAAATCATACTCCAACCTTAAAACGTCTGTTATAGTGTTCTCAATCGAATGCCAACGCGAAAGAGTGAAACTGCTATTACCCTATGCAAAAGCGATCATGCTATCGCTAGAAAAACATGCCTTACCAGAATAAGTTCAAAGAACGTCTGAGTATATATATATATATATATATATATATATATATATATATATATATATATATATATATATATCTTCAGTTCAGTTCAGTGAAGTGAAGTGAATTTTTCTGAAACATTTTTTGGCGTATCTAGTGAAATTTAAACGGAAATTTAGAGTTAGGGGGGTCAAGTGCCCCCCCCCCCCTTGCCCCCCTTTGCCTCCGCCAATGCATATAGCACAGATTTCACGGGGGTGTTGTCGCGGACATTTCTGGTTTGCAACAAAACCATGCCGAGCGACGTATCATTCTTCATGATTTAGAAATAATGGGGCAGACAAAATTGACTTAAGTATGTATCAGCTGATATGGCAGCTCCGAAACACCTGGAACAGGTTCCGCGGGGGCTTCTCAAATGTCAAACACAACAACACACGAAATAATCACTTTTGGCCAACAGATCCCTCCCCCACCACCTGACCCCAGTACAATCCGGAATGTAATAAACTAGCACCAATTTACGATCGATTGAGGGCGACTTAAAAAAAAATCGGATGAAAATTGACGAAATGTTAGCACTTTGAAAATGAGTTGTTGGGGGTCGGGTACGTAAAGGTTAATTATGGTTTCTTTTTCTATTTTATTAATTTGTCTCGTAGCTTGCATTCGACATAGTTAGGAACATACTATGAAATACAAATGAAGGGCCTACATCCTACATGCATAGTGCCATTTATATCAAATTTGAGGTGAACAGATGATTTTTTTTTAGTTTTAAAGCTTTATAGAACTTTTTTAAGATCATAACAAATCATAGAAAATTGAGCTAATTTTGAAGCATCATATATTTAGGAAAGGATGAAAAGTGGCGAACAGCTGGCTCGAAGCATTTCTTGATGATGATTTGATAGCATATACTTTTTTCAGATGTTTTAAAAATTATGGATAATTCCTGCTTTTTTCTGACATAATTTCTAGCAGTATTTCAGATAGAATGAATGTAAGGGTTTTCG
Source organism: Aedes albopictus (assembly GCF_035046485.1). Taxonomy (NCBI): domain Eukaryota; kingdom Metazoa; phylum Arthropoda; class Insecta; order Diptera; family Culicidae; genus Aedes; species Aedes albopictus. Next base: position 483,119,302 of record NC_085137.1, on the reverse strand, counting down.
GAGGAATTGTCTCTTAACCCTCTAATACCCAAATTTTTGATTTTGATCTAAATATCATTTTTCGTCATCTAAAATCGATTTAAATATGTTTTGGAAGATGATTCTTTTTAATTCTCGATTTCGTGAATTTCAGTTTTTGATTTTTCTAATTTTTATTTTTAAACATCCCCACACTTTTATATTTTTCCTGGAAGCCTATTCGGGGTACGGATTTTTTGAGATGAAAACATTTTGAGATTTTATGACTATTGTTGAAATATTTTTATTTTTATTTTTTTTCATAGAAAATTTTATTTTCCGTGTAATTTTAAGGAAAATAATTTTAGAGTGTATTCAATTCGCTTAAACTCTTAAACAAGGATAGAGTGATTTGGGAAAAATTTAAAACATGTTAATTGCAGCGATTGAATATAAAATAAACAATGACTTCTGAAAGGTGACCAAAACATCAATTTTTCAACGGTTTTTAAAAAATGTAAATAGGGTCTGGGACCATTTGGGCAGGAGCACCTATTTTGGGCACTTGCTGCTATAACTCAGTCAATTTCAAACCGATTGACTTGAATTTTTGAACATAGCTAGATACTGCGCCTTCCTGATCGTGCTTCAAAAATCAAGTCAATCGGTTCAAAATTGGCTGAGTTGTAGCAGCAAGTGCCCAAAATAGGTGCTCCTGCCCAAATGGTCCCAGACCCTACGCTTCAAAATACACCAAAACCATTTTGAGATATACAAAACAGTCCTAAATTTCAGCCAAAAATATAAAAATTTTGATTTTCCACGAAACAAAAATTACAAAAATGCTCAAACTATACCCCGTCTAAAGGCGGGGTTGGGTATTAGAGGGTTAAACAAATTCCTGAAAGAATCTTTGATAATTTTTTCCGTGAAAAAAAAAATGGATGATCCCAGACGGTAATTTGAGTTTTGATCTGACTAATCCCATCATGGGGGTCTCATGAACAAAGTATTTTGTTGAGTACCTAATCACAAAATTATCTCTTGTTTCTTTAGCGCCCTTCCCAAATCGTATTGACCTATTTCCAAAAACTTTTTCCCGACATTAAATAAAAGTGAGTTATGACCCACAGTTTGGCCTGGACCACTTGTTTGGAATTCCGAGCGGATATTGTAATTTTGCGATAATGTCATCCGCCACAGTTTCCTCACGAGCTGCATGTGGTACCTTAAGATCGATGCTCAGTGATTGTAAGCATCCAACCAAACTCTCAACATTGGGTTGGGTGGGAATGGGAATGGCAAAAACTGACATATTCCATGTGAGCGGTTCACGCGATTGCCGGATAACATCAACATGACCACTCGGTGGCTCGGTGTTGGCACGTCCGGGCTTCTCGTCGATCTCACCTTCAGGCAATTTGGCGATTATGATAACCTAGTTTCTGTGGGCTCACATTATCCACAATGATGGTCATATGTTTGGGAGAAACAAGATATCTCTCACACCAATTTCCTCCCAAATTTTGTGTTATTTTCGTATGCTATCTCTTCTGGGATTGTTAAGACGTACGGGGGCTTGAACTTCCCGAAAATTGAAGCATGACTTGGTATTTCTCTTTGTAGGTATACAACATGAGAAGAGTGCGTCTCGTTATTGTTCCGAGGTGCATTAATTTTTATTTGATCGGTATAAGCCGAAAACCTACGAGAAGCGCAGAGTAATGGTCACAATCATGATCATCATCGTCGCCGAGAGACTGCTGAGTACTCTGACCAAAAGTAATTTGAAAAAGAATACACGAGCTTCTAGTTTGACTGATTAAGGTTTTTCCTTCCACTCTCAGCAGAATTTGGCATGGATACTAGCCATTGGCTAGTCTGGATGCACGTGACACGGTTAATAATAGGTCTTAACAGGCTAAAATTAGAATCGAACGGGACCAACAATGGAAAACTTTCTCAAGAACAAATCCGTTATGCCTACAATATAGCAAGGTTTAGATGAAAGGTTTTTGAATATACCAATTAGAACTAACATTGTGCTGATCAAAACTTAGTTTGGAAAATTTCAAAATTATAAGCTGCATTTAACAACTGTTCACTTATCACACAAAACCACATCAGAAAAAGTCAGAAAATCAATCGACAATAAACCCCCAACAAATCGACTGAATTGAATGCAACAACTCGATGAGTGGCCATTATCGCCACGAGAAATGACTAACGATGCCATTATGGCGATTGATACATGCAATTTAATGGTCATCCGAAAAGTCAAACACCAAACAAATTGATTTGCTACTTTTACGGCGCTGTCGACATTAAAGCAGCAAGAATTTAATCCCGATTAGGTTCATTTGAACACCCGTAAATCACCCGCTCTAATGAAATATTCAACAAATTAGGCTCGGTGTTGGCCCCCCGTCGCCGTCACCAGCGGACATCGAAACACACGATCGAAACCGCAGTCAGTGTTCCGTCCGGCGTTGAACTTCTTTTCCGTGTGCGACAGGTTGACCAACTGATCGAGTTTGTTCCAGAGTCGGCGTGCAAATTGGAATTCAGGTTTTTTTGCCATTCCGGTGACGCTCTTTGGGATTGAATTTTTTTTCTCGCAGGCAAGGTGTTGATTTGCATTTTTATGGCCCTTTCAAGAATCGTGTTCTTCTGACTGTTGCTGCTGGTGGCTGGAGCTGGAGCCTCGGAACGTGTTTGCGTATGTTGAAAGTACAGTTAAATTTGCATTTTTTCGTGATTTCGAAAATAGCTTTTAATGGGTATCAAACCCTATCGAGGTGATACTAGGCTAGACTGTTAGATCAAGAGTGAACCGTTACGTTTTGGCGAGAGTTTCTGGTTCTGGTTTTCGAAGTGGGGAAGTGTGTTCTGCAAGAATACAAAACAGGGTGACATTTATCTGCATATTATGGAAAAGAATTTAAGGTCACACACACACACTTCTGTCATGTGTTTTGGGTGAATTTTTTTTTCTTTTTACTTAAATATAGTTTTAGTTATATTTTCATCTATTTCTTCAGTGGTATGCCATCAGAAATACATAAAGACAATTAGAGTAATTGTCAAATAGTTAGTGCTGGGATATTCATTTTCATTTGTTTTTCGTGAATAATTCCACAGTAGTAGAAAGAATATCCAGGGATCCTCTTGATCCCGTAATTTCTTACAATTCCCATTGAATTTGAATTCCCTTAAATTCCATTTTCTAAAAGAAAATAATGTAGTGGAGAAATGTTGAAAGCTTCCTTAAACTAACGAATCCTAATATTTATTTATTTATATATTTCTTTAATCCAACTGACAATAAAGTCTTATTGAATATCTTAAAACTAATTTAACAATCAAACAGAACACATAACAATAAACAATATCAAAAGTACAGAATCAAATACATTCATAGGCGAATCCATACAATAATACTTACAAAAAATCAAACAAAAAACAAACTATTTTTACATCCCAATACACGTTTATATTCAAGATCGCCAAGTGTCGTTATGCTTACAAACAAACTCTTTAAACTTCACATTAACAGGCCACGTCGAAGGATCTAGGTATCGCTCGGTATTTCCATTTTCTACTAACAATTACTTTAAATGAAACGAAATCTGGCATCATTTGATCGTTCCACCTTTTCGTCAGTTTGGTCACATCCAGACGCTCGGGTTCACTAAAGCCAAGCGCGTGAGATACCATTTGATGTACATCCCTCTCAGAAACATATGGATTGATGTTCGAGAGAAACAATGCGAAATAGTAGTTGTTTGTTCTGATTTCATCTTCTATTTGGGGCCGGCTTTCGCTATCACAATTGCTCACGCTTGCAACACATCCATTCGTTCCATTGAAAAGCATGTGTGATGAGATCGCGATCGGCGTTGAGTGCACTACATTCGATGGTGTATTCGGGGAAGTCGTGGCCGTAGGTACAATTTTCGAAATAGTGTTCAAAATTCCGTTCACCGCTGTTTTCAAATCCTTCATTTCTTGCTCGATCGATTTCGTGCTCTCAGTTTTGTCTGCTGTGTTGACTGGGATATCCTCTCTCATTTTTTGGAACCTACTCATGCACGTATCACACATCCACAAGGCATTCTGCGATAGTGTTAGGAAGTCGATGTCTTCGTCTTTCAGACCAACGCAACTGGCATGAAATAAACCCGCACAATCACCTTCACAAACCGTGAACAGATCGGCATAACTGTCAATAGATTGGCAGCATTTCTTACACTTTCTGGCCTCTGCCATTGCAAACCGAAAACAACGTTAAAATTGAAATCAATTTACCGAGACTTGAAAGACGTTTATACAGGGTACACTATGAATAAAAGCAAGAACGATTAAACCTGCGGGCTTGATGATAGGCAAATATGTTTTGTCCAATCCACGAACAACTTAAATCGCGATTCAAAAACAGAGCAGCAGCAAAGTCGTGTAAACCTATCGAACAACACAAGCACATATTGACCGATTCTCGTTAACTATTGAACAGTTCATACTGGTAGTTGAAGTCACGGCTTTGCGGTTAAGGGCGTCAGTTGTCTGGCCGTGTAGTAAGGCCTCGGAGTGTCGGTTCGATTCCCGCTCCAGTCGGTGAAAACTTTTTGTCAACCACTGGGTGTTTCATGTGTTGTCCGTTGTCTAATGTTTAGTGGTCGTTCAGTCTGTGCAATAGTATGGGACAAATATCAAATCCTCGCTCCAGTCGACTTTTTAGATCCCATTTAGGTCCCATATGAACTGTGCAAAATTTCAGCGCAGTCGGTGAAACTATAATTTAGCGCAAGCGGTTCAAAGTTTTCATAGGATTTACTATGGGAAAAGTTACACTTTCAGATAAAAAATCCCAGAGGTCGCCCCTTGTCTCCTTAATTCAAATCGATCAATGTTTCTTGTTGAAAAATCAATTATGAAACTTTCCTTCGAAGACCGCAAAACAATTGGATGCTTGTGGAAAAAGTTATTGATTTATTACCGATTAGTGATTCAACGAACGGCTTTTTGTTTTGTTTTATTAGCAGCACTGTAGCTGCTGCCTTGGCTGCTGCTGTTTCTGGGGGTGGTGATGCCTCCCGCCACCCCATGCAACAACGGCAGCAGCAGTGCTGCTGATAAAACAAAACAAAAAGCCGTTCGTTGGATCACTAATCGGTAATAAATCAATAACTTTTTCCACAAGCATCCAATTGTTTTTCGGTCTTCGAAGGAAAGTTTCATAATTGATTTTTCTACACAAAACATTGATCGATTTGAGTTAAGGAGACAAGGGACGTCCTCTGGGATTTTTTATCTGAATGTGTAACTTTTCCCATAGTAAATCCTATGAAAACTTTGAACCGCTTGCGCTAAATTATAGTTTCACCGATTGCGCTGAAATTTTGTACAGTTCATATGGGACCTAAATGGGATCTAAAAAGTCGACTGGAGCGAGGATTTATTTTTCCCATACAAGCGTGTACCATACTACTGTGCAACCTCTTGTTGAAGACGGTGTAGTGTCTTTTTAAAATATGTCAGATATTCAATTTTAAGTTTCATGAGAGTTTTAGTAGGTGCTCGGAGGGGTTTCCGGTGGTTCAAGGGAGCTTCCAAGGGAATGTTTCAGAGGTTCCAAGCAACAATTTAAGATTTATTGTGCTCTTTAAGAGATTTTCGCAACCAACTGCCAATAAAACTGATTCATATATCAAAACCTAAATGGACCGCTCTAGAAGAAGTTTTGCAAAGCTCTTAATACGGTAGCAATAAAACTGTTTTGAAACTGTGTTGAACACTTTTCCTCCCTCGATGATGATCATGTGTTTTGTTTGACAGCTCATCTTTATTATTATTTTTTCTATCCTTCAAAATCAACGCGCCTCAAAAATGGTGAATACTATCATCATGAAATATTTTATTTCTTTCATGTTCTCTAATTCTCCAATATGGCGGTATCCATAATTGGCAAAAATCGAACATAAGCAAGATGGCCATAGCTTCTGCCTAACTACCAACAGATGTCGATGTAAGAATAGAGCTAACTTAAATAATTAATCTGATGTATGATTAAACATGTTTTAATTAAAATCATTATTTGGTAAATATGAAATAAACATATATATGTTTTGTATCAGTGTTTCTGATACAGAATTCAATTTGGCAGAAAAAAGAGAGAAAAAATGCATGACTGCGGCACGGTTGTTAGCGAACCAGGTGAGCTTGGAGGATTGCGATAGTTGGACTGGTGTGCGTGACATACAAGACATTGGAAACGGGCCGAAAATGTGACACGGACAGTTAGGTGAATAAAGGGTGAGTCGATAATTATTGTGCCATTTTCAAACTAACGTAACTTTTTTCCTACTTCACCAAAATCAACCAAATTTTGCACAGTTTCTCCTTATAGTCTATTGTTTACATATAATGAATTGAGCAGTTATCAGTGAGATTCCGGTCGATATAGAATACATTTAGTTACCAGTTCTAAAAAAGATGTTGTACAATCACATGCTAAAATCTAAAATCATGGTATCGCGCCTTGGAACAATTAATGATTATTCATTATCGGATCATCTTAATGTTCGTCAATAGGTTTCAGGAATGGTTGTCAGTGAAACATAAGCTTGGAGCTGGGTAAAAACCAGGCACGACGCGCATAAACAAACCAGAGAGCTTTAATTATTTGTTTCAAGTGGAGCCTGAACATGTCCACACGGAGGTCGTTAATTGAAAATGTCGTGAATTGCATTAAAACGCATTTTAAATTTGAACCTATACCAAAAAGTTGAAATACATACATATACTAAACTACTGTAAAAATTTGGTTTCATTTCGTTAACTGTAGACAATTTGCGAAGCAGTTGAAGTTAGGGTGGCACAATAATTAACGACTCACCCTTTAATGTTGTGATGTGTGGTTGGTGATTGCGGGAGGTTAAACAAATGATAAAATTGTGAGTTTTGGCTATAGCTGTGATAAAACCGTAATAATAAACAAACAAAACCAATCATCGAATCAGTTTCATACCTTTTAATTCCGCCCTAATTGCTTATCCTTTGACACTATGGGATTGTTACTTGGGGTGTATCAAGGTTTTACAGGGAATTTTGGCAGGGTTCCGAAGACGTTTCCGATGGATTGAGAGGATGCCCCTAAAATCACATGGAACGCACCTGGAAACTCCAGAGACCCCTGAAACTCCCTTATAACCTCCCGGAAGCCCCTGAAATGTCCATGGAAACCCATTGGAAGGTCCTTGCTGTTTTTGAAACTTCATGAGTTCCACTGAAACACTCCTGAAACGCCCCGAAACTTCCGGAACAACCCTGGAACACTCTGAAACCCCCTGAAACGATGATAAGCACAAGAACACCACCTGAAACCTCTTTCAAACTCCTTGAATTCCCTGGGAAGCTCATGAAACTACTTAAAAAATCCTGGAATGTCCTTGAAACCCTTTGGAATAGCTCTGAATCTCTAGAAATCCACTTAAATCCTTGCAATGCTCCCCTGAACTCCCCTGAACACCCCTGGAGAACACCACTGAAATCACCTGAAACCTCCTAGAATGCCGTCCGTAAATCCAATTGAAAACACCTGGAGTGAATGGTCATTAGGGCGAATGGTCATTGGGTCTCATTTTTGCCGTTACGTCCCCACTGGGACAAAACCTGCTCCTCAGATTAATGTACTATGAGCTCTTCCACAGTTCTTAACTGAGAGCTTCCGCAGCCAATAATGACCACGTACCATGTGTATATCGTGTAGCAGGTACAAAGATACACTATAACCAAGGAAGTCAAGGGAAATTGCTTTATTAAAAGTTCCCAGACCGACTGGGAATTCAATCCGTCACCTTCAGCATGAATTTTCCTTTTTTTGAACATAGGTCATTCTTTCTAGTTGAAATAGTTTTTGGCCAATAAGTGATGAAAATGGTAAAAAAAAAACAGATCTGTTATGAAACTGGGAATTGCAATTCATGCTGATGACCATTCGGCCTAATGACCATTCGGCCTAATGACCACTTAGCCTAATAACCTTTGGCCTAATGACCCTGTATCTTTTAACATCACAGAAACTCATTGAAAACCCCTGGAACAACCCATTAATCCCGTGAAACACCCCTGTAACGCCCCTGAAAACTTCTACAACCCCATGAAACCCCCGGCAACACTTCCGATATTCCCGGAATACCTATGAAACCCCTGGAACGACCCTGAAACCTCTGCAACGCACCAAAACCGCTCCTGCAACCCTGAGACCCTCTGGAATAGTCCTGGAACTGGAATTCGGGAATTTTAGAACTGGATTTTGAAACTAACAGTTTAGGTAATGCCAGTGTTCAACAATTGGATCATGAATACATAATGAATGTGTGTTGAAAAAACCGGATAAACCCACCTAGAGTACCTTTCTCGTCAAATACGCCCACACGATATTGGTCGGCGTTAAGTCAGAGAGGACCATGTGTCTTTTACCTAATTTATAGAAAAACGACTTAAAAGTTTGCAACTCTATAAGTTTTGAGTTTTTCAACAAATGTTCTTGAATTTTTGCCATAAATCTTAATAACTATTCATCAAAGCATCGCTCTGTATTGATCGCGAAAAAACGTAAAAATAGCTTGAAACCGAGAAATTGCTAAGTAATTGTTTGTACTTAGTCCATTCTGACCGAACGATTGTTGGAAAATCTACAACCAACTACAGTTTACACTCAAATTTGTACATATTTAATGAAAAAATAATGCACAAGTAGGACAACAGTTAATAGGATTGATGAATAATGCGAGCAGGAAGTTTGAAATTTGATATTTCTGTTATTACACTGTTGATTACCATTTTAAATTTTTATGTTCCGTCAGAGTGGACCAAGTACAACAGCTCAATATCACATGAAGGGAAGTCAATTAATGAGCTATTTAATAATTCTTAACTTGAACATTTAATAGCTTACAACTTTAGAACGTATTTTCATAGTTTGGTGAGTTTTTGAAATATTGTAGTTACACAGTTCATAATCATTTATTCAGAGGACTGACGTTTTTCAAAAATTCGTTCAGACAGAGTGAACCAAGTACACAATTCTTAAATAACCAGTAAAATCAATTTCTTCACGAAACGGGTATTGGTACATTTCAATATGATGCCCAACAGCTACTAAACAAACATATTTTGATTTGGAAAGGTTTGCGAAGAATAAGGTAATTTCAACTATTTTTCTTAGAGACACATGGTCCACTCTGTCTGCACGCAAATTGCCACAATTTGCTTCTACACGATGATCTGTAAAATACAATATTGACCATAATAAAGTGGATTTTTACGTGCTTTCTTGATTTATAATCATTAGAAAATGCGTTTGGGAGTCATACGATTTGGACACGTATTATATTTTGATGATAAACTATTTTGATTATTGGATTTTAACCAATACACATTTTTTCAATTTTATAAACATCAAGCATTTGGTCCACTCTGACTGCACACTATTATTGATTTTCGCAGTTCAATCAAAAGAAAATTGTGCTATAACTCTCGTTAATTGCAACTTTAGGAAAACCGGGTGAATGTTCCAAACAGCTAAAGTAATTTTTAATCAAATGCCTTAAAAATCTAATTTTTGTCAATTTTGTTACTTGGTCCCCTCTGACTTAACGCCGACCATTTATGTCTATATGCAAGCCAAAGTGTTCCTGAATCATGACATTGCATAATTTAAAAAAAATAATGAAAATAGCCATTATCGAATTGGAAAACTTATTGATGACACATATTCCGATAACATGTTCAACGTATGGACAGAGCTGGACTGTATTAGTTCCATCAATTCACTGTTGACAACCTTCACTATCACTGGAAGCCGATTAACATCAAGACAAAAATTACAAGCTAGGGTATGTATTCTTTCACAAGTGCATATAAACATTGATTTTCATGGAACACGTAATGAATAAATAGTAGTAAAATGGTCTATGGTGGAAGATCAGGCAATAGCGACATGGAACATCAATCCATTCTTCCTTGTTATGCGGCAAATGTGGTCTGAACCTGAACCAGTATTTCTTGCTAACTGTTTATTATATTATCGAAAAAGTCATGATGTGTTTCTCGCTTGTATGGATTTGTTTCACTTTTACATCCGGCGGGACACTCGAAACCTATTCCGGAGCACTACAGGTAGTTTCAAATGTGGTCTGAGCCTATATTCTTGCGAATCGTTTATCAGGTCATAGAAAAAGCCGTAATAGCTTTGTTTGACTTTTAAATCTTACTACTTCCTGCGGGACACCCGGAGCCGATTCCGGAAGACTACCGGCAGCCACATATTTGGTTTGAGCCTATTTACTTGTCAAATTTTCATCAAATTATTGAAATAATCGCGATTTGACGTGTCGCATGCATAGATTTGATTCACTTTTAAATCAGACTTCCTTCGGCGGGACACCCGGAACCGGCTCCAGAGCACTACAGGTAGTCTCAAATATAGTCTGAGCCTATTTTCCAGCCATAACCATGCATCAGGTAATCGAAGCAACCGCTATTGGGTGTGTAGAAGTCGCATGCATGGGATTGGTTTACTTTTACATTTGACCATTTGGTGGGACACCCGGAACCAGTTCCGGAATACCGGTTGTTACAAATGTGGTCTGAGCCTATTTTCTTGCCCAGTGTTCATCAAATTATCGAAAATGCCGTAATTTGATGCGTCGGGCTCGCTGCATTTTCAATCAGACCCCTTCCTGGGGTACTAAAGTGGACATAACTCCAGAATGGCTGGACCGATCCAAACTTTTTTCGATAGGAAATAATGGGACAAAATTCCCCGTCGAATGAACCATCGATAGATATTTAATGCCAAAAAGTTAGGTGAGTTTTTTCTGTTAACAGACATCTCCTACCATTAGTTAGATGTCAAAGTGAAAAATATCTTAAAGTTTGCATTATTAATTGTTGAAACATTTTTTTTTTGTCTCAAGAGCAAACATATGTGTCTGACAGATTTTGGGCCACTGTATCCGAATCCGGGCTTTACCTCAAATTATAGGGCAAAATATGCGACTTTGGGCTTTTTTGATTGCAAGCCGTTAAGCATGGAAATGTTTTTTTTTTAAGGCAATCAAAGGGTAAATTGGTCAATTAACATCTAAATTACTTGTGGAGCGGACCTGGTGTGATGGTTAGAACACTTGACTATCACGCCGAGGACCTGGGACAGAATCCCACTCCCGACAAGCTCGCAAAATGCGAGTTCTTCTTTCGGAAGGGAAGTAAAGCGTGGGTCCCGAGATGAACTAGCCTAGGGTGAAAAATCTCGTAAATACAGATAAAAAAATCTAAATTAACGCTTATGCTTATGCTAAATCAATGAATCGATTGTTGGAGAAAATTCCCGGAAACATTTAAAGTAGGGACTGGGACCATTTGGGCGGGAGCGCCTATTTTGGGCTCTTGCTGCCTATAACTCAGTCAATTTTGAACCGATTGACTTGATTTTTGAGACTCGATCAGATACGCCATCAGTATTTTGCCATGTGCAAAAATTCCAAGTCAAACGGTTTGAAATTGATTTAGTTATAGCAGCAAGTGCCTAAAATAGGTGGCTCGAAGGGGCAGATAAAATCGGAACGTTATTGTACTAATGGTGCAGCTGAAGCCAGTCTCGTTTGAAAATCTTCCTCCTACCACCCACGATCTTCAGTCAAAAAGTGTGCCCAAACTACCCACTGGCAAAAATCGCCAGCAACAACAGCAATCAGTCCACAAAAATACACCAACAACTTTCGAAATGCAAACACAACAATGAATCACAGAAGTGCCCTCTTCAATGCCGCGAGGTCTCGCTTGATTTCGATGGGGGGAAAACGCCCATCTTTAGCAATCACCCATCGTACCTACATCTAATTTGCCCAAGGCCATCCCCAGCAGCACTTATCTATGTAGGTAGCTGATGGTGGTGGCAGCTAACCAGCCGGTAGTAGGTAACTCAGTCAGCAGTGAGTGGCAACTCTCAGCCACCGTAATTGGTTCGACTGATTGATGTAGCTAGCCTAGCTGATTGATTCGTAAGTACGAGACACAAGGTTAAACAAAAATCCATCAACACAACCAACGGAACCCGGTGGACCCTAGCAGGGGTCCAAACAAAAGCAACCGCAATTTCTCCCCGATAATGCGAGGGAAAATTGACCAATCGACAAAAGATCTATCTGGGAAACAATTACTTCCACTTTGCAATAATCGCATTCAGATGGAAGCGCGGGGAGTTTGTTTGTTTGGCTTAAACTTTTCGCAACATGTTTTAGCGCATATCGATGCCTCCATTTATGGTCGTCAATTCCGGTTGAACAAGTCGGAACATATGTTGTAGGCTCTCTCTCTCTCTCTCTCTCTCTCTCTCTCTCTCTCTGACTCTTGGGTTGACCTAATCGATTTGTAATCAAATGTAAGCAAATTTCGAATATTTTCGGAAACTTTCGGCGGATCAATCTTTTTTTGTTTCAATAGCGATTAACCTGGTCGCGCTTTGAAAATTGATGAGATGATTAGGAAAATTTCTCCCATTTACCTAAGCTGCTGGAGAAATGGCTAATGCTTTTCGAAATTGTTAATTACATAGAGATCGGAGTTCACGTTTATTGTTTTTCTTGTAGTATGTCGAGTGACACTAAAACGTGCTAATGCTGATAACTATGATTAAGTTGATGATACATAATCGGAAATCGAAGAGCTGGAATATCTTAGAAAAAATAAAATGTTTGTGTGTCACGATTTGGCTTCTGAACGGGGATTAACATGTATTGTCAATAATGTTGCAGCCATGTATAGCACAGTTGTGCAATTTCAGTATGGCAAAATCCTAACGACACTCACTCTGACCCTCACTTCAAGACCAACAATTGAAAAGGCCACATCAACATTGCGTAAACAAACATGTTTCTGTCGACTTAGGGCCTTCTGGGATCCACCCACGCATCTCACCACCATTAACAGAAAGCTTGATGTTTGCGCTTTCTATTAGTGGTGGTGAGGTGTGTGGGTGAAGTTCAAAAGGCCTCACGTCGATAGAAACATGTTTGTTTACAAAATGTTGTTGTGGCCTTTTCAATTGTTGGTCTTGACTTGATATTACAAACTCCAACACAGAATAGAGCCTATCGTATGCCGTCTTGAAGTCGATGGGCAGGTGATACGGTGGGCATTTCTGAAGGACTTGTCGTACTGAGAAGGTATGGTCCAATATCGACCGGCCGTCGAGAAAGCCAGCTTGATAACTGCCCATGAACTCATTCGTTCTGGGTGACAGATGCCTCAAGATAATCTGAAATATGTAGCACTTTGTAGGAGGCATTCAAAATAGTGATTGCTCTGCTGTTCTTACATTACAAATGGTTGTCTTTCTTGTTTATTCCTTCCTTGTTTGTTTGATTATTCCTTTCTTCCACTTATGGGAAGGAATGTTAGTAAGACAAACGTTGTTAAAGAGACCGAGAATCGCTGTGTCTCCACGTTTGCCTCAGGAAGGAGTTTTTGTTAGTAGGGTAAGGTAATTTGTCAAATCTAGGAGTCACCTATGGTTGATGATGTGACTTGACAATGGGTCAATATATACAAGCCGTCGCGCACAATCGACTACTTTTCCACGTGAAAACAAGCAAAAAACCTAAAGTCATATCGCGTGTCTCCGCCTTACCTGGAAGCAGAAACCTTTAGTCCATTTCACACAGAACTGAACTGAACGCAACGTTTAGCTATTATTTATCACATTTTCTGTATGGTTTTAATACATAAACTGGTAGGAAAGGCATATCTCAAATTTTGGTAGCTTTTCTTGTTTTGCGGGGTGGAAGCTCATAAAGCCTGTATCCGCAATAATCGGGACACAGAAATACTGCTGTAACTCTGTAATAGAAATATAAAAATTGCTCAAATTTGGCCTAATAACATCTTAAAATGTGTTCATTTCATCTACCAAATTTCATGTGAATCGGTGCAGTACTTTTTGTTGTAGCAATGAAAGAGTACAATGTGCGCCATTGAATTTTGTACAGCCACTAGTTTTGCTTGACAGCGCTGCAACTTTTGAATTTGACAAAGGAAATAGCTGAAATTTTGAACACAAACCTCTCAATCTAATCTCGTAATAGAACCATCTACTACGTGAATGAAAATTGGTCATGATTGTACAAAATGCTAAAAACCACGGCTGTTTAGTTTTCATCCACAGTTAAAAGTAATGCATCGACTTCTATGAAATTTGGCACAAATAATATACATACACCAAACAGTTCTCAGTCAATTATTTGGCCAATTATACCGATTCATTACAGAGCTATAGCTGTACTTCTGTGTCCCGATTACACTGTTCGACAAAAAAAAACTTTTGCCGTGATCAGAGACCCCATTAGCATGGCATAAAAGCGCATGGAAAATGTAGAAAAATGCCATTTTCAAATCTGTTGGAGCACCCCTAGAAACTTTTTGAGATGAGTTTGAATTTTATTCATTTTTGAAGGTTCGACAAGAGCTTTAGAAATCATCATAAACACTTTTGAAATACAATATCTTTGAAATGCAATTTTGTGCACCGCTGAAATTTTTACAGATCTGAGAAGTAACTTTGATAAATAACTAGTCAAAATTTCAGCCTAGTACGACATTCCATTTCATTGATACATATCCGGTAAGATTCAAATATGACTTATATAATACAAATCCTTGAAGTTTTCTCTTAATTCAATCACAAAAAGCAAGCCCCTATCCTTATCTAATCAGAACAAAATAACTATTTTACGTTGATTTTACTTCGAAATCCTACACTTATGATCTAAATAATTGAATTCAAATTTTCGAGAAGAAAATTCGGTCGATTTTTCAAATTAATAACGTGGTAACCCAAGCAGAGGAGAATAGCAAGTTAATAACTACGAAATCACATAACCTGTTTTTATATCTTGTTTTGTTATTATTAAATTATCAAGGCATTGCTTTTCCATAACAAATTTTGTTGGACAATCTCATTTTGTTATAGCTAAATTACATTTAAATATCATGTTTTGTTGAAGTACAAGTTTAGTTATTGTTGTACTATTGATCAACTTATCAGCAATAGCAAAACAGTAAGTTTTGAAATCACAGCAACAATTCGACAATTATGACATGTCCCTTTGTGTTGTTCCATTTTTGTTTTCAGTTAAAAAGGAAATTCCTGAACGACTCTTTTTAAGAATTCCTTAAATATTTTTTGGATAAGCACTTCTGGGGGAACCTTTCGATAAATCCCTGGAGAAGTCTTCAAGAGAACTACTGGCGCAATTTTCTTAGAAATTACAAAGTTAATTCTTCTGAGCAACTATCAGGATTCTTGGCAGAATCTTTTGAGAAAAACTTCTGGAGAATCCTTCGGAAAAACTCATGGTGAAATCCTCAAAGAAATATTCAGAGAAATCTTAAGATGAACTTCATGACTAATGATCACAGGAAATTCTGAAGAAATCCTTGAAGGGATTCTATGCAGGATTCTGGAGGAATTCCTAGAGGAGTCTTTGAAAATCCATGAAAGATTCCGTCAAAGAACTCTCGGAGAAATTTCTGTAAGATTTTTGGAGTCATTTATGGAAAAGTTTATGATCAAATCCGTCGACAAATTTTTAGAAGAATTTTATGACAAAGTCATTTGATAAACATAAAAGGAGTTTTTGACGGAATCCTTAGAGAAATGAATAGAGGAATTTTAGAAAAAAATATATTGCAAACATTTCTGGTGAAAGTCCTGTCATCAGAGGAAGTTCAGGAGAAATTATAGCAAAATTTTTGGAGGAATTCTTGTTGAATCCAGGAGGAATATTCGACGTAACTCTTGAATCCAGGGAAAAATCGGAGGAATTAAACAATCTTTCCAGGAAAATTGTAATAATCTGTACAATATTACCAATATCCCAAAAAATTTCTGTAAAACTGTTGAGCATTCTAATAATTCTTCACTTTCTATGCTGAAAATAAAACAAAGGTCACACGTGCTCCGAAAACAATTAAAGTATAACAGTTTATAAATTACAGGTGGAAATCGAAGCTCGTCGAATTTATAATATAGAAATTACTAAAGTTCTATTATCTTGCGACTTCAAATCTCTTAGAATGAATTAAAAGCTGAATATAGTATTTTTCGATCATTTGAAAATATTTCTTACTTCAGAGTGATGAACCTCATGTTATTGGCGGGTTTATGAGACAAAGCGAATAATTTTATAAAATAAGTATTATAACTTATTTAGTAACGAGTTTGATATCATAGCAAATTCTGCTCTCCGATTATTATCAATAATATATTAATATCAAAATTTGTTATTGAAATATTTTCCGAATTCACTGTTATTAAGTTGTTATTGAAACTAACAAAACAAGTTATTGAAATGGTTTTCCAGGAACATTTTTTTGTTATGGAATTTGTTATTTTGCCGCTTATGACAGACAAGTTTATAACACAATATGTTATGGTAATAATGCTGTTGTTATTCCCTTCTGCTCGGGAAGCCTGTTTAAAAAAAAAACTAATACATTGGGAATCGCGCCACTTGGGCGGCGGTTCTATATTCGTCTGTTTTCCACTATAACTCAGTCAAATTTGAACCAATTGGCCAACTTTTGGAATGTGGTGAGATAGGGATAGTATCTACCCGAGTACAACATTTCAAGTCAATTGGTTCAAAATTGACTGAGTTATAGTGGCAAACAGACGAATATAGAACCACCGCCCAAGTGGCGCGATACCCTTTATATTTTGCGATCAGTACAAAAAAAACGTTTCCAGTGTTTTCGTGGGTTATCTTTATTCACTTAATGTTTCGAAAAACCTCCTAGCCATACCAAGGTGGAAAAATTGATAACTTTATTGAATAAAACAAACCTATTTCAATACAATGAATTGAAGCTGGCATTGCGCAAAAAACATGGTTTAAGTTCACGACTGTTCAAAACAATGCAACCCTAAAAAAATGCATGCCAAAAATGAGAACATTCTCCATTTACTATTAGTAATCGTACAAGCACTGTTGTTTTCATCACATTTTAGTTAGTTTCACAATAAAGAATGTGTATGTTGGGGCATTACCATTGAAGACACTTTTATGAAATTAATTGAATTTGTCATATAGTAAAATATTTCCAATCTTAATTTCAAACTCAATAATGTCCTCCACGATTGTGAAATTGCTTTATAAGTTCCAGCGGCATAGGGTTTGTAACCATTTGGGCAGAATCGCCTATTTTGGACACTTGTGTCTATAACTCAGTCAATTTAGAACCGATTGACTTGATTTATGAGACACGATCAGATACGCACAGTATGTAGCTATGTGCAACAATTCAAATCAATCGGTTTGGAATTGACTGAGCTATAGCAGCAAGTACCCAAAATAAGTGCTCCTGCCTAAATGGTCCTAGACCCTATTTGTTAATATAGTGTTAAATACTATCTGAAGCATTTCCTCACTTTTTGGTTTTTGATTTTTTATTAAATAACGAAGCAATACTTTCAAAATCGGTTTTCGTACACATGTAGACTCTACATACATACATACATACATAGGTATCAAGGTATCAAGGTATCTTCTAAATATTTTTGAGTGGAAAATGTTTTTCGTTTTTGCAGAAACTATTTTTGAACAAAATTTCACAAAAAAATGGTTTCTGCAAAAATAGAAAACATTTTCCACCTCAAAAAATTCAGAACATACCTTGATCCATACTCTACATGTGGACGAAACCCGATTTTGAAAATATTGCTCCGTTATTTAATAAAAAATCAAAAACCAAAAAAAAAAATGAGAAAATGCTTCCAGTTTCGCCTTAAGTCCAAATTGCTTTCAATGCAGAGGTCGTTAAAATTTGAATATATTTTCTGCATCGTATTTAAATTTTTAAGAACATGGAACTGCTTGATATCCACCAGGTCAAGCAATCTGGAACGGTTACTTAGGTACACACCAAATCATTGAAAAACATTCTCATCCATATGCGATATATGGATATTTAAATTTGGGCACGACTCGAAATTCGATCAAAACAAAATACTTCCTTGAATTAAGTGGACGTAGTGTATTTGGCCTGAATTGTGATCCTAATCCATCGCATTAAAAATCGCAGTTTATTGGTATTTAAACATGATCATGAAAGTAACATTTGATGTCAAATGTTACAATAAACTTTGTTCATTTTCATAAGCGACAAAAAAGTTTTTAAAACTGCAATTAGATCATTAAATTTATTTGGAAAAGTTTGTCCTTAAAACACTCATGCTGACCTCAATGAATTAATCTAACTTTCTTCCTGTGGATCCTTTGTAAACATATCCTAAAATTTCTCGTATAGCTTTCCAGAATCATACTTAGTTAAACCAGATGTTTGAAATACAATTTTCATCTTCTTCAGTCAGAGACTGAAAAATAAATTAACACTAGAAAACGGGCGTCACATCTAGTGACCTAGTGGATAACTTGTAAAGAAACGTTTTCTCCTACTGGAGCGGAAATCCATCCAATATTCCGAGACGTTCGAAGTATCCGAAAGACTGATGCTGCACGGCATTCACGCATAGAAGTTTTTTAAATGGATATGAATATGGGCATGCTTTATGGGATTAGATTTAAAAAACCAAAAGATTTTCACTATTTTTTTATTCTTAATCACTTAACCTAATTTACAGCTCTGTTGTCCACTAGGGCACTACGTGAGCGATTTCAATTGACAGCTGTACCTTAGGGCAGTTCAAACTTCAAAAATGTTAAAAACTCAAAGCTCCCATATGTTCATTACAATCCTTGGTGCAAAACTAGAGTCCTGTCAAATTTTCAGCCATTTCGGTGGTGAATTAATGGTGGCCCAAGAGCAAAATAAGTTTGTATGGGAATTACTATGGAGAATTTTCAAAAAAAGTTATCCACGTTGTAGAGCATCCACACAAGGATAAAGTCATAGGGTCAAAGCCAAATTGAATTCTTTAGATCTCAATGATGAATGTTGCCGAAGACCGCAAATCATTTCGACTCACGAGTCAAAAGTTATTAATCAATATTCATCCATGCATGCTTGAACAGAAGACCACAGCTTGACCGACACGCTTGACACGCAATCATAGTATGCGTGTTAGCTTCTTGCACACCTTGCAGGACATCGTGTAAGAAGATGCGCATGCGAGTGAGAATTTGTTTAATATTTTTTTTGCCGATTGTCGAAATAAGTTTCGGTCTTTGGCAACATTCATCATTGAGATCTGAAGAATTCAATTTGGCTTTGACCCTATGACTTTATCCTTGTGTGGATGCTCTACAACGTGGATAACTTTTTTTGAAAATTCTCCATAGTAATTCCCATACAAACCTATTTTGCTCTTGGGCCACCATTAATTCACCACCGAAATGGCTGAAAATTTGACAGGACTCTAGTTTTGCACCAAGGATTGTAATGAACATATGGGAGCTTTGAGTTTCCAACATGTTTGAAATCTGAACTGCCCTACTGTACCTACAGTATTGTACAGAGCCTAGATGTATTCTATTATACTTTATCAAACTGGTTGCCTTTCTGCTGCTTTCACTTTTCTACTCTACATGGTAGAATGATGAGCACAAGGATGATTGGTAGCCGTTGTTCCTTTCCAGTCCGATGGGGGGGTCCATTATGAGTAGCAGTTCGCCGATGTCCAGGTGTCCGGGTCCGTTTGAGCCATGGGGCTCAGAAGTGGGTCAGTGTCACGAAAAATTGCAAGTGCCGGGGCTGGGAATCAAACCCATGACCATCCGCATATGAAGCGAACATGTGACCAACTGCGCCACGGGCCCCGGCATGACTTTCACTATATACACTCCCGTTCAAAAGTTTGGGGTCACCCCCTCAAAAACATGTCATTTTTTAGGCCCAGATCTTCGCCAATTTGCGTCCGATTTCAAAACCCTAGGTCCCATTCAAAAGATAATAAGTCAAAGAAACTTTAACATGATTTAAAAGAAACTTTTTTCAAAAAATTTTGTATGTAAACTTAACCCAAGTTGCCAAATTTTCTAAAAAATGAATATAAACTTACGGCAGTGTCGCTGGGAGTTGGGTCGACCAAATTTTAAGATGAAAAATTTGGTCGACCCAATTTCCAGCGACACTGCCGTAAGTTTATATTCATTTTTTAGAAAATTTGGCAACTTTGGGTTAAGTTTACATACAAAATTTTTGAAAAAGTTTCTTTTAAATCATGTTCAAAGTTTCTTTGACTTATTCTCTTTTGAATGAAACCTAGGGTTTTGAAATCGGACGCAAATTGGCGGAGATATGGGCCTAAAAAAATGACATGTTTTTGAGGGGGTGACCCCAAACTTTTGAACGGGAGTGTAAGTCCGAGTTAAGCCTTCGCGAATATGTATCGTTTCATTGATATGTCGTAATAGGTAGACATTTTGACTAGTTATTTATCAAAGTTGCTTCTCAGATCTGTGAAAATTTCAGCGGTGCACAAAACTGCATTTCAAAGATATTGTATTTCAAATGTGTTTATAATGATTTCTAAAGCTCTTGTCGAACCTTCAAAAATGGATAAAATTCAAACTTATCTCAAAAAGTTTCTGGGGATGCTCCAACAGATTTGAAAATGGAATTTTTCTACATTTTCCATGCGCTTTTATGCCCCACTAATGGGGTCTCTGATCACGGCAAAAGTTTTTTTTTTGTCGAACAGTGTTATTGCGAATACAGGCTTTATAAAATATTATCTCCTGGGCGCCCATTGAAAACACCACCCCCGGCGAAAACTGGCGCTTCAGCCTTGCTATTTAGCACTGTAGTTTAAGGAAATGCCAATGCAGATCCCGTAGCTTCCGGGAAGGTAAGCCCAGCTCCCTGGGTTAGTGGGTTGGTGTCAGGCCCTGCGAGCCAGTCGTTAAAAGACTAGCACCGAAAAATCAACAAGAGAAGAATGCGAACCGATACCAATGGCGACGACCACAGTTACGAAAAGGGACTTGCGATTAGAAGCTCGGTACGTGGAACTGTCGATCTCTCAAACTTCATTGGGAGCACCCACATACTCGCCGATATACTGAAGGACCGTGGGTTCGGAATCGTAGCGCTGCAGGAGGTGTGTTGGACAGGATCCATGGTGCGAACGTTTAGAAGAGGTAATCATACCATCTACCAGAGTTGCGGCAACACACGTGAGCTGGAAACAGCTTTTATAGTGATGGGTGACATGCAGAGGCGTGTGATCGGTTGGTGGCCGATCGACGAAAGAATGTGCTGGTTGAGGATCAAGGGCCGATTCTTCAACATCAGCATAATAAACGTGCACTACCCTCACTCCGCAAGCACTGAAGATGACAAGGACGCATTTTACGCGCAGCTCGAACGCGAATACGACCGCTGCCCAAACAACAACGTCAAGATCATCATAGGAGACCTAAACGCTCAGGTAGGCCAGGAGGAGGAATTCAGACCGACGATTGGAAAGTTCAGCGCCCACCAGCAGACGAACGAAAATGGCCTTCACGTCATTGACTTCGCCGCCTTCAAGAACATGGCCATTCATAGCACCTTCTTCCAGCACAGCCTCCCGTATCGTTACACCTGGAGATCACCACAACAAACGGAATCGCAAATCGACCACGTTCTGATTGATGGACGGCACTTCTCCTACATTATCGACGTCAGGACCTATCGTGGCGCTAATATCGACTCTGATCACTACCTGGTGATGGTTAAACTGCGCTCAAAACTCTCCGTTATTAACAATGTACATTACCGGCGGCCGCCCCAGTACGATCTAGAGCGACTGAAGCAACCGGATGTCGCCACCGCATACGCGCAGAATCTCGAGGCAGCGTTGCCGGACGAGGGTGTGCTCGACGTGGCCCCTCTAGAGGACTGCTGGAGTACAGTCAAAGCAGCCATCAACAACGCAGCCGAGAGCACCATCGGGTACGTGGAATGGAGTCGACGAAATGATTGGTTCGACGAGGAGTGCAGAGCGGTTCTGGAGGAGAAGGACGCAGCGTGGGCGATGATGCTGCAGCATGGAACCCGACAGAATATGGAGCTATACAGACAGAAGCGGAACCAGCAGACCTGACTCTTCTGAGAGAAAAAGCGCCGCCGAAATCTGCAGGGATAAGAACGGGAGCCTCCTGACGGACAAACATGAGGTGAGCGAAAGATGGAAGCAGCACTTCGACGAGTACCTGAATGGCGAAGAGAATGCAGGCACGGGGGATCAAGGCAGCCGAAGAAATGACTATGTTGGTGCAGCAACGGAAGGGAACGAACCAACTCCCACGCTGAGGGAAGTTAAGGATGCCATCCACCAGCTCAAAAACAATAAAGCAGCTGGTAAGGACGGTATTGCAGCAGAACTCATCAAGATGGGCCCGGAAAGGTTGGTCACCTGTCTGCACCAGTTAGTAGTCAAGATGTGGGAAACCGAACAGCTATCGGAAAAGTGGAAGGAAGGGATAATCTGTCCCATCCACAAGAAAGACGACAAGTTAATGTGTGAGAACTTCGATCGAGCGATCACCATTTTGAATGCCGCCTACAAAGTGCTATCTCAGATCATCTTCCGTCGTCTTTCACCTGAAGTAAATGAGTTCGTGGGAAGTTACCAAGCCGGTTTCATCGACGGCCGGTCGACAACGGACCAGATCTTCACCGTACGGCAAATTCTCCAGAAATGCCGTTAATACCAGGTCCCAACGCACCACCTGTTCATCGACTTCAAGGTGGCATACGATAGTATCGACCGCACAGAGCTATGGAAAATCATGGACGAGAACAGCTTTCTCGGGAAGCTTACCAGACCGATAATAGCGATGGACGGTGTGCAGAACAGCGTAAGGATTTCGGGTGAACTATCCACTTCATTCGAATCTCGACGGGGACTACGGCAAGGTGATGGACTTTCCTGTCTATTATTCAACTTCGCCCTGGAAGGTGTTATGCGACGAGCCGAGCCCAATAGCAAGGGTACGATCTTCACGAAATCCGGTCAATTAGTCTGTTTTGCGGATGACATGGATGTTATTGCTAGAACATTTGGAACGGTGGCAGAACTGTACACCCGCCTGAAACGTGAAGCAGTAAAGGTCGGACTGGTGGTGAATGCGGCTAAGACAAAGTACATGCTGGTAGGTGGGACTGAGCGAGACAGGACAAACCTTGGCAGTGATGTTACGATAGACGGGGATATTTTCGAGTTGGTAGAAGAATTCGTCTACCTCGGTTCCTTGCTAACGGCTGACAATAACGTGAGCCGTGAAATACGAAGGCGCATCATCAGTGGAAGTCGTGCCTACTACGGGCTCCAGAAGAATCTGCGGTCAAAAAAGATTGACCCCCGCACCAAATGTACCATGTACAAGACGCTAATAAGACCGGTGGTTCTCTACGGACACGAGACATGGACAATGCTCGAGGAGGACCTGCAAGCACTCGGAGTTTTCGAGCGACGCGTGCAAAGGACGATCTTCGGCGGCTTGCAGGAGAACGGTGTGTGGCGGAGAAGGATGAACCACGAGCTCACTGCACTTGGTGAACCCAACATCCTTAAAGTGGCTAAAGCTGGACGGATACGGTGGGCAAGGCATGTTGCAAGAATGCCGGGCACCTACCTTGATACCTTGTTGGCTACAAAGTAACTTTACTCCAACGCCGAGCGTATAGTAGAGCACCATCTTCGTCGGTCTTGGTCGATGTTCCTCCAGTTTCCCCGAACGTGTAGGGATCGTAGATCTTCTTCAACCGCGTGCAGCCAGCGAGTTTGCCTACCTCTACCGGGTTCTCTGCTGAATATTGTTTTCGCTATTCTTTCTTCCGACATTCGCACTACGTGTCCTGCCCACTGAAGTCTACCGTATTTTATACGTTTCACAATATTCGCATCTTCGTACACTTGGTACAACTCGTGATTTATGGGTCTGCGCCACACTCCATTTTCTTGTTTCCCACCGAGAATTGTCCGCAGCACTTTGCGCTCAAAAACTCCAAAAGCTTTTCGGTCTACCTCCTTTAACGTCCACGCTTCGTGACCGTAGAGGGCAACCAGAAGAATCAGCGTCTTATACAGATCAAATTTTGTTTGCGTTTGCAAGTTACGGAGCCTAAGCTGGCTACGCAATCCGTAAAAGGCCCTATTCGCAGCTGCAATACGTCTTTTAACTTCACGGGAAACGTCATTGTCACATGTCACTAGTGTTCCAAGATAAACAAATTCTTCAAGAACTTCAAACACTTCCCCATCAATCACCTCAGCACTAACACCACTAGGCCTGCTTCTGTCTCTACCCGCTATCATGTACTTCGTCTTGGTAGAGTTAATCGTCAAGCCTATCCTCGCTGTCTCTCTCTTCAGAGGAGCATAAGCTTCCTCCACTGCCCTACGATCGATGCCGATGAGATCAATATCGTCCGCAAAACCGAGGAGCATGTGCGACCGTGTGATGATAGAGCCATTCCTCTGCACGCCTGACCTCCTTATCGCTCCTTCGAGTGCAATGTTGAACAATAAATTTGAAAGAGCATCCCCCTGCTTCAACCCATCCAAGGTCACAAACGATGTAGACACTTCGTCAGCGATCCGAATACTTGATTTTGATCCATCCAGCGTTGCGCGTATCAGCCTAATTAGTTTCGCCGGAAAACCATGTTCTGACATTATCTGCCAAAGCTCATTTCTTTTCACTGAATCGTACGCTGCTTTAAAATCAACAAACAGATGGTGAGTCTGCAAGTTATATTCCCGAAATTTATCTAGGATCATCCGCAGGGTAAACATTTAATCCGTCGTTGATCGGCCCTCACGAAAACCAGCCTGGTATTCGCCGACGAAGGACTCCTCAAGAGGTCGCAACCTGTTGAACAGGACACGCGACAGTATCTTATACGCCGAATTTAAAAAGGTAATCCCTCTGTAATTGGCACACTCCAGTCTGTGCCCTTTCTTGTAGATTGGGCATATGAGGCCATCCAGCCAACTGGTGGGCAATTCTTCATCCTCCCAAATCTTTATAATAATCTGGTGGATTGATTGATGTAGCTGCTCGCTTCTGTGCTTAAGAAGTTCGACCGGGACCTCGTCCTTCCCAGCAGCCTTGTTGTTTTTCAGCTCCTTAAGGACCTTTTTAACCTCATCCAGTGTTGGTGGTTCCACTGTTTGACTGTCATCCATTATGTTAATCCTGTTCCTGGGTGCTCCTTCGCTGCTACCATTCAACAAATCTTCGAAGTGCTCCTTCCACCTGGCTGCCACCATTGTTTTGTCTGTCAGCAAATTTCCTTCCCGGTCATTGCACATGGCGGGCACTGGCGCAGTCTTGTGCCGCGCGCCATTGACAGTTGCATAAAACCTCCGCATATCGGTCCTGTCCATACTTTCCTGCGTTTCAGCAATAACACTCTCTTCGTGTTGCCGTTTTTTCCTGCGGTGGATTCGTTTCTCTTCTGCTCTTGCAACCCTGTACCGCTCTCTGTTCTGCCGGGTACCGGCCACTAGCATTCGACTTCTGGCGGCATTCTTTTCGTTCGTCACTCGTTGCCGGGCAACAACCTTGCAAAGTTGGTGTTTGCTAATCATGCGGTTGGTACAAGAAGGCGTGGAGCTCAGAGAGCACGATGGGCGGACCAGGTGGAGCGTGATCTGGCGAGCGTTGGGCGTGACCGACATTGGAAAGCTACAGCTGCAAATCGAGTAATATGGCGATTTTACGTAGATAGCTGTTTAAATTGCATGATTAGTTAAATTATTGTTGCTTCTATGTCTAAACTTTTCATTTATGGATCACTATTGGATATCCTAAACCAAACATTTGTTCGTCGAAATACTTGTTTGGTCACTAAATTGTAAGTAGCGATGAATTGGATTGGAACATGAATTTATAAAAAAACCTTTTAGCTTGAGCTGTCCTTCTTAAACACAGAAAACGGCTTTGTTGAACACCGAACTTCACGAACGGCCTTGATCTCCCACCTTTCAATCAATTCACGTACGTCCGTCAGAAGGCTCCCTTCATCATCTCGCGCCGCGGCACGAAGCCGTTACGGGATGTGTTGAACTTCTGGCAGAAATGTTGTGTTTCTTGAGAACGGTACAGCAGTTACCTTTTCTCGCACTCAGTTTCTTCCAGGCCGCGTTTTATTGCCCGAAGTAGACGGATCTACTTCTACCACTTTTGTTAGTATCGTTTTACATTCTGCCCACGCTACATTCTTCTCGTCCAAAATCGTTCTGCACTCCTCGTAGAACCATTCATTCCATCAACACCGTTTCACGTACCCGACGGTGCTTCTTCTATTTCTTCTTTTCTTGGCGTAATGTCCGCACTGGGACAAAGCCATCTTCTCAACTTAGTGTTTAATGAGCGTTTTCACAGATATGGCCTGATAGTTTTTTTCTGCCAATGATCATTTTGCATGTGTAGAGTACATTGTATGCAAGCACGAAGATACTCTATGCCCGAGGAAATCTAAAAAAATTCAATTACGAAAAGTTCCTTGACCGGCCGAAAACCGACCCCGTCACCCTCAGCATGACCGTCATACGCTTGGACCCTCATGTCGCCCAGTAAGAGCTCCAGAAGAAACTGCTGTCAAAGAAGATTCATCTGTATACCAAATTTGCCATGCAAAGGACGCTGATGAAGACCGGTGCTCATCTACGAACACATGGCATGGACCTTGGCATGGACCATCCTGGAGGAGGACCTGCAAGCACTCGAGGTAGCGACGCATGCTAAGGACAACCTTCAGCGGTGTGCAGAAGAACGGTTTGTAGCGACGAAGGATGAACAACGAGCTCGCTGCATCCAGAAGGTGCCCAAAGCCGAAAGGATACAGTGGGTGGGGCATGCTGCAAGTATGCAAGATAGCAACTCTGCAAAATTGGCGTTCGTCATAGATTTGCTTGTAGATCGTGGTCTGGCAAGCATCGAACGTGATCGAGGAAGGAGAGTTGTTGAGGCGCCGCAGTGCCTCAAACGGGAAGCTCTAGGATTTCTGGCGGGATGGAGTCTCGCAAGACCTGGGGTACCAGAAATCCTCCGTTGATCCGGCTCGAAGGACCAAAATGTTTGGGGCTCCGCAGTGCCTCAAACGGGGAATTTCTTTCCGCAGAAAGAAACACACGGGTTTACACTAAAACCACTTTATTGACACTACTTGGCGTTGTCCAAGCCACGCCAACGCTTATAAATACACTTTACTTCACTGGTATTAAACACTACTTGACCGTTTGCCGGGTCAGAAAAAACTGTTTCGCAGTACGCAGAAACGCGTCTGCTTAAATAGTGCTCAAACATGTTGCACGACATAAATTCGAACCTTCTGGAACAATCCGGAAATCTGGTGTCACTGCAACTCACGCGGTCGGCTTTTTCCGCGCGCGATGACGGTGATGATGATGATGACGCTGAGTTCCCGACGGCGCGCGCGGTCACTCACGAGCGCGTGTTTACATTGATGAGTGGCGATGATGGTGGTGCCGGCGGCGGGTGAGCAACTTGCAGCTGCTGATGGTGCTCCCACGTTTGACGTTTTCATCTTCTCTCGCATGATAGGGGAAAGTGGGGCACGTTTATCACCGGAGCGTACATGCTGGTAGCGAACATGCACCCCCGGGCTGGAAGTCGTCTGAAGCACTGCAATGTGGATTGCAGTTGTCTTCGATCGGCAGAATGGATAGTTTGGAATCGCTCGTCGGTGTGTTGTTCCGCCAACCTTCACGTCGACAGCTCGCATCACTCCTTTGCGATGGCTGGAATGCAGCACATAGATCCGTTGGCAGGGTTCGTTAGCTTCCATGCGATGAATTTCATCCGCTAGCGTCTTGTGCTGGATAACCGTTACGATGAGTTCCAGAGACTCTCGTAACTTCGGAACAGTAGGATGGAAACTAGTGACTCGCTGCGAAATATCGTTTACTCGACAGTTTCGGATGAATCGCCGAACCATACGCCGCAGTTTTCGACATGAGCTGTTCTTTGAAAACACAGGCAACTCATCTTGGCTGGTTTCGGATGCAGTGACGATTGGTGTTGCTCGTATCTCCGAGATAGCATCGTCAGGAAGGTCTGCTGGAATCTCCACGTCGTAATCTGCACATTGAAGAAACTTGGGCCCAGTCCACCACAACTCGCCGGTACGCAGTGCTTCTGGCAGCCGTCCTCGCGTAACGACGTCATCCGGGTATTCCTTCGTTGAAATGTATCTCCATTTTACACTCGAAGAGCCTGTGAGCAGCTGTATTTTCTCAATACGGTTCCGCACGAAGGCGTCGAAGAGCTTCCTGATTTCGGGTAGCACAGATCGCTTGGTCGGAGGTTTCAAATAGTCGGTAAGATGATTCGCGTCGAATGCAACCTCATCCCTCAGTCGACTCCAAGGCATACCCAGAGTTTTCATGACTCCGTCGCAGCCGTCAGTCAGATTCACCAACTCCTCACGATCTGATTCAGGGATGCATTCAAGCAGCTTCGTAGAGTTGGGGCTCCACTTATGGACAGGGAACCCCGCGGATTTCAGCATTCCAATAAGCTGGGTCTGGCATTCGATGGCTTCCGCTACGGTATCAGCTCCGTCGACGTAGCAATCTTCTCGGACGATGTTCGCAGCGATGGGGAAGGAGTCGGCCTCGTCGATACTCAGCTGCAACAAACACCTTGTCGCGAGGAATGGAGCGCACGCTGTTCCATACGTCACCGTTGTCAACTCCAGTACCCGAAGAGGCTGCGCAGGATCGTCTCTCCAGATGATCCTTTGGAAACACGAATGGGCTGGAATTACCTTGATCTGCCGATACGTCTTCGAAATATCAGCCGTGAACACAACGAAGTGCTTCCGGAAGCGAACGATGATCACGAAGATGTCGTTCTGCACTGTTGCTCCCACCAGAAGAGCTTGATTGAGAGCAACATCAGATGGCGAAGCCTTGGCTGATGCATCGAACACCACACGAAGCTTTGTACTGGAGCTCGATGGACGAAGTACCGCATGATGGGGCATGTAGTACCGGGGTCGACTCGGTGCATCGCAATCCTCGATGATCTCTCGGCAGTGTCCCAGGACTTCGTAGTCGTCGATGAACTTGCTGTATTGGAGTTTGAGAGCAGGATCCTTCTTCATCCGCCTTTCGAGGGAAAAGAAGCGACGCAGGGCTAACTCTCGGTTGTCCTTCAGCTGGGGAGGATATTCTCGGAAAGGCAGCGACACAACATATCTGCCGTCCACGTCTCGATAGTGGGTATCCAGAAACTTCTTTTCGCATTCCTCCTGGTCCGTAGGTTGATCAGCATCGTTGACTTCTTCGACTTCCCAAAACCTTTTCATAGTCTCGGAGAGTGTGCTGGCTGTGGATGCGTAGCACTGCTGATCGTTCTGTTCTTCCTCGACGTCACCAGCGACCACCCATCCAAACTGCGTCTCCTGGAGGTCGGGCAAGTCGTCTCGCAGCTGGATTCTTCCCAATTTGAGCAGTCGGAGGAAATGGGATACGCCAAGCAGCATATCGATTTGGCCAGGCGTATTGAACTCGGGATCAGCCAGGAACACGGAAGTTGGAATGGGCCACCTTGATATATCCAGCTGGGTTGTGGGGATGACTCCTGTCACCTTGGGAATCACCAAGCATTCGACCATCGTTGAGAAGTCAGTGTACCTGGATTCGATTGCCACTGTCAACTTCTCATGAGCGCAAGTCCTGGCTGCACCTACTCCCGTAATTGGTACAAGCGTTGGAGCCCGGTGTACCGCTAGACGATCTGCCATACTCCGTGAAATAAAGCTCATCTGCGATCCAGAATCCAGAAGCACACGACAGGGTACCTTCCTGTTGCAGAGGTCTCGCAAATTCACCAGAGCTGTCATGAGCATCACCATCTTCTGTTCCAACGGTTGGTTGTTCGGAACAGCCGTGTTTGACGATGATCGAGAAGGTAACTGCGATGGCGACGCCGGTTGGTTCACTGGAGCTGTCTTTGCCTGCTGTACCGGTTGAGCGATCTTCTCTGGTGTTGGCCTCGGGATACCATGCAAAAGCGTGTGGTGCTTCCGCTGGCACTCCGCACACGTTTTTCTAGATGCGCACTTCGTGGATCGATGTCCTGGACTCAGGCAGTTGAAGCACAGATTCAACTCCTTAACCTTCTCTGTACGTTGCGTTGTCGTCCACTTGTTGAACATAGGGCACTCGAAGTGGCGATGATCCTCGTCGCACATGAGACAACGCTGGGGCTTGCTCGTCGGGGTTGCAGCGTGCACTTTCTGGCTTGTAGACTTCGTGATGGATGGCCTGAAGCTTCCTTCCTTCGTTGAAGATGCTTGACGGTTCTGAAATCGCTCCAACACCTGACACTCGTTCTGCAGGAATTGCATGGTCTTGTCGAAGTCAGGCAGCTTACCGTGCTCCTGGGTCCTTTCCCACAGCTGAAGTGTCTGGTCATCCAGTCGGGCCGTGACGATCTTTGTCAGCAAGAGACCAGACATCGCGTCGACCTTTACGCCTTGGTACTCTAGTCCTCCGATGTGCCGGTTGACCGCCTTGACCAGCTCCAGCAGGTCTTTGTGGTTCCTCTTCGCAATCGGCTTCAGCTCCAAGAGACCCGCCAGATGGGTATCAACGATCACACGAGGATTTTCGAATTGGTCTTGAAGCTGCTTCCAGGTCTGCTGGAAGTTATTCTCCTGGATCATCTTTGCAGTAATCCATCCCGACGCTTCGCCGAGTAGGGCCTTGTCAAGATGGTGCAGCTTCATGGCGTCGGATTCGTTGCTGCGCACGACGATGTCCTCAAACATTGCTCGGAACTTCGGCCAATTCTCCACTTTCCCATCAAAGCTGGGAATCGGAGCTCGCAACGGTTGTTGCTGGATGATGACCTGTGGATTGCCGGTTCCAACTGCAGGGGCACCACCGGCAGTCAGCTTCGTGGAGAGCCGCTCGAGTCGATCCGTCGCTTCGATATGCAGCATGTCGAAAGCTATCTGCATTTCACCCTGCTCTTCGAATTTGGACGGTGGTGTAGCATCCAGCACTTCTCGGTGAGCTGCTTCGTACTCCTGGTAGTGCAGCTCCAGCCTCTTCGCGAAGACCTTCAGCAGTGATGGCGTAATCTTCGTCGGATCGTCCTCTGCTTCCTCCAGGGTTTGGTTGATCATTGTGACCTTCCTTTTGATTTGGCCGCGCTGATAGATGAGGGTCTTGACGTCATCCATCTCTTCCTCCTTCTTGCCCTTTTTCTTACTCGCCGACTTCGGTGTGTGATTCAGAGGCGACATTTCTCTTCGTCACACGCACTTCGTTTGGGTGGGGGGTTACGACCGACGGTTGGTCGAAGTTCTCCTCTTCGGAGTCCTCGCAGGCTGTCACCGACAGTGCCGATCTCCTCTGACCGACAGGGATCCTCGGCTGGTCTCCTTGTTGACCAGGGGAACACTCACTTGTGCCGATCTCCTCGCTGACCGGCAGAAAATCCTTCAGGGGAAAGGGTCCCGTTTCCACTGATCGCTTCTCGACCAGCAGAAAGCTTCGCTGAGACCGACCGACTCGTCGATCGGTAGAAATCCTCCGATGGGTGGTGTCTTTGCCGGCGGCAAAGAAGTCACCGTTAGTGCCGATCGTCCACAGACCGACAGGGATTCCTCGTCTGGTCTCCTTGTTGACCAGGGGAACTACTCACTTGTGCCGATCCCTTGTTAACCGGCGGTCTCAGGGATAGGGTCCTGCTTCTACTGATTGCTCCTCAAATCAGCAGAAGGCCTCGACGGGTTGGTATCCTTGCCGGCGGCAAGGTGTCGTTGGCTCCGGTCGGCTCGCTGACCGACAGGGGTTCCTCGCTTCGATATAGAACCGGGGACTGTAGGCCGGTTCCACTCCACGGGCACTGAATCCGGTTCGGACGGACCAAATGTTGAGGCGCCGCAGTGCCTCAAACGGGAAGCTCTAGGATTTCTGGCGGGATGGAGTCTCGCAAGACCTGGGGTACCAGAAATCCTCCGTTGATCCGGCTCGAAGGACCAAAATGTTTGGGGCTCCGCAGTGCCTCAAACGGGGAATTTCTTTCCGCAGAAAGAAACACACGGGTTTACACTAAAACCACTTTATTGACACTACTTGGCGTTGTCCAAGCCACGCCAACGCTTATAAATACACTTTACTTCACTGGTATTAAACACTACTTGACCGTTTGCCGGGTCAGAAAAAACTGTTTCGCAGTACGCAGAAACGCGTCTGCTTAAATAGTGCTCAAACATGTTGCACGACATAAATTCGAACCTTCTGGAACAATCCGGAAATCTGGTGTCACTGCAACTCACGCGGTCGGCTTTTTCCGCGCGCGATGACGGTGATGATGATGATGACGCTGAGTTCCCGACGGCGCGCGCGGTCACTCACGAGCGCGTGTTTACATTGATGAGTGGCGATGATGGTGGTGCCGGCGGCGGGTGAGCAACTTGCAGCTGCTGATGGTGCTCCCACGTTTGACGTTTTCATCTTCTCTCGCATGATAGGGGAAAGTGGGGCACGTTTATCACCGGAGCGTACATGCTGGTAGCGAACAAGAGTGGTAATCGTTAATCGAGTATTGAGCAGTGGTGTCATCGTGGTTACTCCAAGTTACTCACTGAGTAACCAGCTCTTCAGTTGAGGAAAAAAAAAATTTTTTTAGCCCTCAGGATAAAAATACGCTTTTTTGAAAAACGTTTTATTTTTTTGTTGTGCATACCTTATTTAATGCAAGCTGTAACAATATAAATATTCTTCGCATCTACCGCAATATTTGCTCTATTGATGTGCAACCAATCAGAATTTTTATAAGCCGCAAACCTTATACTTATCCGCCCTCATGAATATCGAGAAAGTTATCTTGTAATATACCTACTAATATACCTTTTTGGTTTGACCAATTTTTACTTCTGCCCCGATTTCGCCAAATTAATTTTATTTTTATTCTTGCGCCCCTATGAGTATCAGAAAAAGTTATCTTGTAATTAACCCACTGATATACCTTTGTGGTTTTACAATTTTTTTTTCTTACGCCCCCACAAATAGCAAAAAAAAAATATTTCTTATAATTCACCCATGTCTGATTTTTACATTTTTTTCTTTCGCCCCGAAATCACCAATCGAAATTTGTTTTGAGCCCTCATGAGTATCTGTGATCTTACCATATTCTCCGCTCTTATGAATAGCAGAAAATTTAGCTTGTAATTCGCCCATGTCTGATTTTTTTTTTCAAAATTTTCTTCCTCCCGAAATCACCAATTTATTTTTATGTTTTGCGCCCCCATAAATATCATAAAACTTATCATGTAATTCGCCCACTAATATAGGCACCATTGTAGTTTCGCCACATTTTGCTTCTGCCCCAAAATCACCTTCTTAATTTTAATAATTTTTGCGCCCCCATAAATATCAGAAATGCAAATCTTGTAATTTGCCCATAAGAGATTTTCCCATTTTTTTTCTTTCGCCCCGAAATCACCATCCTATTTTTTGCGCCCCCATGAGTATCAGTAATAGCAGAAAATTTATCTTGTAATTCGCCCATGTCTGATTTTTTTTCCAATATTTTCCTCCGCCCCGAAATCACCAATTTATTATCTTTCTTTCGCGCCCCCTTAAATATCGTATAACTTATCTTGTAATTCGCCCACTAATATTGGAACCTTTGTGATTTTACCAATTTTTTCTTACGCCCTAAAATGACCATTTTAATTTTAATATTTTTCCGCACCCATGAATATCAGAAAAACGATCTTGTAATTCGCCCATTCAGGATTTTCCCAATTTTTCTTTCGCCCCGAAATCACCATTCTAATTTCATTTTTTTGAGTCCCCTTGGGTATCAGTAAAAGTTATCTTATTAAACCACTGATATACCTTTGTGGTCTTACCTTTTTTCTCCGAATTCGCCCATGTCTGATTTTTCCAATATTTTCTTCCGCCCCGAAATCACCAATTTATTTATTTTTCTTTTGCGCCCCCATAAATACCATAAAACTTATCTTGTAATTCGTCCACTAATATTGGAACCTTTGTGATTTAACCAAAATTTTCTTCCGCCCTAAAATCACCATTTTACTTTTAATATTTTTTGCGCCCCATGCCTCTATACCATAAAACTTAATCCACAACATTCAAAACTTAATAAACACAATAAAAAAACTTAATCCACAAATATATTTTTGTGGTCTTGCCATTTTTTCCCGCCCTCATAAATAGCAGAAAATTAAGCTTTTAATTCGCTCAGGTCTGATTTTTTCAATATTTTCTTCTGCCCCGAAATCACAAATTTATTATTTCTCTTTTGCGCCCCTTAAATATTGTAAAACTTATCTTGTAATTCGCCCAGTAATATAGGTATCTTTGCGGTTTTACCAATTTTTTGTTCCGCCTTAAAATGATTTTAATTTTAATATTTTTCCGCCCCCATAAATATCATAAAACTTATCATGTAATTCGCCCACTAATATAGGCACCATTGTAGTTTCACCACATTTTGCTTCTGCCCCAAAATCACCTTCTTAATTTTAATAATTTTTGCGCCCCCATAAATATCAGAAATGCAAATCTTGTTATTCGCCCATAAGAGATTTTCCCATTTTTTTCTTTCGCCCCGAAATCACCATCCTATTTTTTGCGCCCCCATGAGTATCAGTAATAGCAGAAAATTTATCTTGTAATTCGCCCATGTCTGATTTTTTTTTCCAATATTTTCCTCCGCCCCGAAATCACCAAGGGGCTGTCCATAAACCACGTGGTCATTTTTTTGGGACTTTTTAAACCCCCCCCCCCCCCCGCGTGGTCATTAGTCCATACAAAAAAATTTATTTGTCCATACAAAATAGTCATTGGCCGAACAACCCCCCCCCCTCATGACCACGTGGTTTATGGACAGCCCCCAATTTATTATTTTTCTATCGCACCCCCTTAAATATCGTAAAACTTATCTTGTAATTCGCTCACTAATATTGGAACCTTTGTGGTTTTACCAATTTTTTCTTCCGCCTTAAAATGACCATTTTAATTTTAATCTTTTTCCGCCCCCATGAATATCAGAAATACGGTCTTGTAATTCGCCCATTCAGTATTTTCCCAATTTTTCTTTCGCCCCGAAATCAATTTATTTTTTTTGCGCCCCTTTATGGGCATCAGAAAAAGTTATCTTGTAATTTATCCACTGATATACATTTGTGGCCTAACCATTATTTTTCCACCCTCATAATTAGTAGAAAATTTAGCTTGTAATTCGCACATGTCTGATTTTTCCAATATTTTCTTCCGCCCCGAAATCACCAATTTATTATTTTTTTTTTGCGCCTCCTTAAATATTGTGTAAAACTTATCTTGTAATTCGCTCACTAATATAGGTATCTTTGCGGTTTTTCCATTTTTTTCTTCCGCCTTAAAATGACCATTTTAATTTTAATATTTTTCCGTCCCCATAAATATCATGAAACTTATCATGTAATTCGCCCACTAATATAGGCACCATTGTAGTTTCACCACATTTTGCTTCTGCCCTAAAATCACCTTCTTAATTTTAATAATTTTTGCGCCCCCATAAATATCAGAAATGCAAATCTTGTAATTCGCCCATAAGAGATTTTCCCATTTTTTTTCTTTCGCCCCGAAATCACCATCCTATTTTTTTGCGCCCCCATGAGTAAAATTTATCTTGTAATTCGCCCATGTCTGATTTTTTTCCAATATTTTCCTCCGCCCCGAAATCACCAATTTATTATTTTTCTTTCACGCCCCCTTAAATATCGTAAAACTTATCTTGTAATTCGCTCACTAATATTGGAACCTTTGTGGTTTTGCCATTTTTTTCTTCCGCCTTAAAATGACCATTTTAATTTTAATATTTTTCCGCCCCCATGAATATCAGAAAAACGATCTTGTAATTCGCCCATTCAGTATTTTCCCAATTTTTCTTTCGCCCCGAAATCACTATCTTAATTTAATTTTTTTGGGTATCAGAAAAAGTTATCTTGTAATTAATCCACTGATATACATTTGTGGCCTAACCATTATTTTTCCGCCCTCATAAATAGTAGAAAATTTAGCTTGTAATTTGCCCTTGTCTGATTTTCCCAATATTTTCTTCCGCCCCGAAATCACCAATTTATTATTTTTCTTTTGCGCCCCTCTAAATATTGTAAAACTTATCTTGTAATTCGCCCACTAATATATGTATCTTTGTGGTTTTACCAATTTTTCTTCCGCCTTAAAATGACCATTTTAATTTCAATATTTTTCCGCCCCCATGAATATCAGAAATACGATCTTGTATTTCGCCCATTAAGGATTTTCCCAATTTTAATCACTACCGTCTACCCCCGTTGGTTTGACCGCATATAATCTGAACACTTTTTAATTTGACCCCCTGTAATCTGCACATCGTTCAAACTAAAAATGGTTCAAACGTCATACTTCTCATGGAACGGAGTGAAACGGAACGCAGAAGCAAAACAAAATAGCAAAAAGGGTTACCATCAGTGTGTTTTTCGATGTCCACAGGGTTACTAGAAGTTCAAATTAAAAATGAACCCCGTTGGTTTGCATGAGGTGTCATTCAAACCAACGGGGTAGACGGTATTCTAATTTCATTTTTTGCGCCCCTTTGGGTATCCGAAAAAGTTATCTTGTAATTAATCCACTGATATACATTTGTGGCCTTACCATTATTTTTCCGCCCTAATAAATAGCAGAAAATTTAGCTTGTAATTCGCCCATGTCTGATTTTTCCAATATTTTCGTCCGCCCCAAAATCACCAATTTATTTATTTTTTTTGCGCTCCCTTAAGGACAGACTTGTTAGAATCCCAAAATGGCCGCCACAATGGCCGACTTTGGCACCTACTCACGATTTTGAAAGCACAAATCTCTTCGTAAACAAAACCAGCGCACCTGAGCTTCTTATTTTAAGCTTATTACAAGTGAGCAAAAACAGAATAATAAAATGCTCTGTTGTTTAAAGCTTGCTTCTTGAGATTTGTGCGTCTGAAGTTCTGATGCACTGTTGAAGCGGGACTTCAAGACGTTTGTCCTTAAATATCGTAAAGCTTTTCTTGTAATTCGCCCACTAATATAGATACCTTTGTAGTTTAACCCTTTTTTCCGCTTTTAAATAACCTTTTAATTTTAATATTTTTTTCGCTCCCATGAATATCAGAAATACGATCTTGTACGCCCATTGAGGATTTTCCCAATTTTTCTTCCGTCTCGAAATCATCATTCTGATTTCAATTTTTTTGCGCCCCCAATGGAATGCTTGAATATCAGAAAAGTTATCTTGTATTTTTCCCATTCAGAATTTTCCTATTTTGTTCTATTGCCCCGAAACCACCATTCAATTTTTTTTTTGCGTCCCCATGAGTATCAGAAAAAGTTATCATGTAATTAATCCACTGATATACCTTTGTGGTCTTACCATTTTTTTCCGCCCTAATGAATAGCAAAAAATGTATCTTGTAATTCGCCCATGTCTGATTCTTCC
This sequence comes from Aedes albopictus, assembly GCF_035046485.1. Classification (NCBI taxonomy): domain Eukaryota; kingdom Metazoa; phylum Arthropoda; class Insecta; order Diptera; family Culicidae; genus Aedes; species Aedes albopictus. The sequence continues at coordinate 483,081,818 of NC_085137.1, read as the reverse complement.
TATATTTTCTTCTGCCCCGAAAACACCAATTTATTTTTTTGCGCCCCCATAAATATCATAAAACTTTTTTTTTGTAATTCGCCCATTAATATCTATAGGTACTTTTGTGGTTTACATTTTTTTTCGTCCGCCCTAAAATCATCATTTTAATATTTTTTTGCGCCCCCATGAATATTAGAATTGCTATCCTGTAATTCGCCCATTCAGGATTTTCCCCATGTTTTCTTCCGCCCCGAAATCACCAATCGAATTTCTTTTTTTTTTGCGCCCTCATTAATATCAGAAATGTTATCTTGTAATTTGCCCATTCAGAATTTTCCCAATATTTTGCGCTCCGAAATCACCATATTAATTTCATTTATTTTTTGCGCCCCCATGAGTATCAAAAAAAAAATATCTTGAAATTGGCTCATTTATAACATTTTATATTTTTTCATTTTTTTTTCTTCCGCCCTAAAATCACCTATCTATTTTTTTTTTCCGTGCGCCCCCATAAAAACTAATTCAATTGTATAAACTGCACAAAACTGCTATATACGTACCAAAGTACCGGAACCCATATGCATACTTATGACAACTTTTCTCGATTTCTTATGGTGACTTATAGAATATGCTAGATTTTCGAAAATTCGACTTCCTATGATTAATATGATGTTTGAAATTATTATGACCTTAAAAAAAAGTTTCAAACCTTTACGTCTAAAACTCAGCCTCGAACATGGAACCTTGACATCCGCAGTCTGATACGGTACCACTGCACCAGTTCGAGCAAGTTCAACCTACGTCGTTGAACAGGACTAATTTCTACCTCCTGAAATCTATATTTACTTTCATGTCCAAAACACTCATTACCAAACCAGTAGCTTTTAACTTTGGATCGTACTGCTTTATACAGTAGTGCAAATCGAAGTGATTTTCAGTTAATTTCTCCGGTGGGTTTGTTTTGGTTCTGAAATCAACACTGACAGCATTGTGATTTCAAAGGAAAAACATTGCTAATCATGTTGATTGGGATGTTGAATAGTTAATGAATTTTTCCCATACATCAAGCGTGCAGAATTTATGATATATATATACGGTAAAAAATCTGTACTGTGATATAAACTGATTGGCACTTGAATTCGCACTACTGTTCAATCAGTTTGTTATTAATTACATATCATTTGACAAAGAACATCCAATGCCTCTTCAATTTTAATGTAACTTCACATCAATTCGTTGTTGACAATGTTTTGATTTCAAAACTAAAATTAAAAAAAAAATGTGTGCAGTCGCACCCAGATTCGATACCAGGACCTTTAGACTCACGATCAACTATTGTACCACAACACTGCTTCACATCTGTTACAGAGGTGCGAATCGAAGCGAAGCACTTTCTACCGCCTGTCATCTATATTTACTTTCATGCCCAAAGCAGTCATTATTGCAATTTTTTTGAATGATTAGACTACTGTGCAAATATTTCTTGCACAGTGATTATTTGCACAGCTCACTGAACTCCTGCGCTACCTCACGGTTACCTCGACAACAAGTTTTTTCCTCATTGTTTCTATTTTGTATCCAAATGTTTGATGAGTTCAATCGTTTTGGTCAGGTCATCTGGACTCGACATGCCCGGTTGAGATAAAACCGGCAACGAAAGAACCGACCGGTTTCTCTCCATGATTCCGGGTCTAGGGAATCGACAGGAATGTTTAGTGAATCAGTAAGGGCAAACATATGGAGGTGCCGAAGATCAGGAACAATCTGAGAGTCAAGGAGCTGCTGGTTAATAGGGAGGATGCTGCGGATTTTTTTGGTCGAGTATGGGATAGCCAGGAGAAATGCTGGATGTACTGCAATAAAGGGGAAGTAGCCATTTCTAAAAAAAACAGCTGTGGGCTGTCTAGCCATTGGCTAAATGTGGAAAAAGCTGGTCAATTAAATGTGAGGAAAATGCGAGTACTGGGAGTATTCATTATTGAAGATAACTCTACTGCACGGGACTTAGAAATTGTCTTCCTTGAGCAGGAACTAACTAGCTCATCCGGTATATTAAACCAACGTCATTGGCATCCCGCATGGCACGATTCGATCCTGACTAGTTTGGAAAGCCAACGCATCTCTTTTTGCACAAAGCACTTTTTAGCTGTACCAGTTCGCACCTTCTGTGTTATTGCAGACCTCGCCTGGGATTGCGTCTCACTTCTGTGGGTGAAATGTCAAATATTTTCAAGCATACGCCTACTGATATTAGTGAGCGTGCAATTTCCATCTCACTTAAAATAAATTGCACTAGAGTCTAGAAATTCATGCAATCGTCAATACCAAATCAACAACTTTTCACTTTGCATCGTATTGCTTTTTACAGTAGTGCAAATCGAAGGGATTTTCTGTTGATTTCTCTGGTGGGTTTGTTTTGGTCCTCAAATCAACACTGACAGCATTGCGATCTCAAAGGAAAAGCACTTCTGATCATGTTGATTACGACATTGAATAGTTAAGGGATTTTTCCCTTACATCTAGCGTGCAGAATTTTTACCGTGTAGGGCACTGCATGGAACTTATTCTTTCTCTTCCACTCTCACAGAAATTTTGTAAACAACAAGGCCAGGAATCATTAAAATCCCATACAAAATCAAAACAATCGGTGACAATAATGAACCCCCTTGAGTTGAGCCAATAGCGATCCCCCAGTCGTGTTTACATTTGCAAATTCGTTTAAAGAAACGAATTATGATATTCCAGCATAATTCTACCAGCTGGAACTGTTGTCTAGCAATACAAGAATTCAAAAGACCCCCAATTGCAGAGGCGCTTGGTGAGATAAGGTGAAAATCATTTGTTTACAACAAAAGTTTATTTTTGTCTTCAAAATTAACTTATGTTCCGCTCTATAAGTGACTATACTTTCCATTTGCAATGGATTCAAATATCATCATTCTCGATGTCCACGCCGACAGACATCGGATTGGACAGCAAACAAAAAATTCGGAAAGGCGAGATGGACCGTGAGCGGTCTTAGCCGTCCGAAGAGACAACGCAAAGAAAAAAAAAATCCGGAAGATAGCCCGCCGGAGGCTTAGCAAGAGCTTTTCAATTGATTCACATATAATATAATAATATATTGTTCGTAAGCACCTATAAGTATCCGGTATACCGGATCTGAGATCATCTGAAAGAGAAATCATGTTTCTATCCAAAAAGTGCTCGTTTGATGCTCTACGAAGCGGAATTCGATCAGAATAAGTGAAAAACGTGCTCTTTGCCTATGCTACGCCGTGACACTTTTTGGCGGAGTCACTCTTTTCACCGGGCTCTCACTCCTGCCACCAAATGCGGAGGGATCGTTAGCTGGAATAAAGAAAATATTGCATGCACGGTTACAGAAGTTACACAGATTTGTGTACTACTAGATCAGCCTCACCGCTGTGTCAAATGTACACAGATACTTTTCCGGCTCCAGCGCTGGCATGAAAACAAAATTAACAATTATTTTTGCACTGATCGATTCCTGATAATGCATGTCATCGTTCAGAGAAAATTAGTTATGAACTTTGGTCCCATACCAGCGCTAGAGCCAGAAAAGTGACTGTGTACATTTGACACAGGGGTGGAGGCTGATCTAGTAGTACACAAATCTGTGTACATTGTACACAAGCCTGTGTTGTTTCATTTTAGGGTGTGTGTTCGTGTGCTCTGTCGCGCTAGTTTCTCATTATTTGTCTTATTTTTTAAATGGCCATGACAGTAGTGGCGACACCATTGACCAAAACATGTTTAAAAAAATGTGGGTGGAGGCGGGAATCGAAACGAGACAAGGGTAGTACACAGTGTCAGTGAGAATCTTTCTTTATCTGATGCAGTACAGTGCATTACGCGGGCCAGCAGCAGCGGATAAAATAACAAAAAGTAGCTCAGGCAGCCTGAAGAAGTGAAGAAACTTTGAAAAGCGGCTGAAGACGTTGAAGACTGCTTGACGGGATCCTGCTCTGCTACAGGCAGGCTTGACAGAAACTCCCTCGCGAGAAAATGAGGAAGCGATTTTGGCGATTTTCTGAGGAGTGAAAATAAAACTCAGAAATCACAACGCAAATCCTCAACAGCAACGAGCGCGAGCTTGCCGCGCAGCGAGGAGTTCGTCCAACACTCATAATTGCTTGTTGTGTTTCTCACGTCCACTCACACTCAAAAAGCTCTCGCGAGTTCCACTCCCATACAAAGAAAGACTCTCGAGGCGAAAATCGCACTCAAAAACCCGAAATAATCGTCGGCTCTTTTTTCGTTCCCCTCTTCCTCGCTCAGTTTTTATTGCCTCTCTGTTTGGGGTTCGTTCGCTCCCTAGCGACGAGGCAAAAGTAAAACACCGCTCTAGAGCATGTTGCAAAACTCTTTTGATTTCGAGGAGGATTATCAAGTCTGGCTACAGGAACGGAAAATTTGTATTTGTCGATCTGGATGAGCAGGTGAGTTGAAGATGCAATTCACATCTCCAACCAATTTTAATTTACCAGAAATATCGTAATGTGTTCAATCGTTGTGATACCAAAATCAGTACAGGCTATTTGCCGGACAGGCGATTGGAATTCTACCAACGAACCTAACCTCAAAATGATTGACAATTCTCAGGTCATTTTGACAGATGTAACATGAGCATGAAAAGGACGACTACAAGATCCGTAAAGTAGAAGATATTTATTGTTCGGGTTAGGTTCGTTGGTGTAATAAAAAAATAGGAGCATCACGATTGCACGTTCCACATCGAATGATTCATTTCAGACAGCGAGTCGTCATGAAGAAAGCAAAATCTTCATTCGTTTTGTTTCGCTCTTCGTCCAACTGCTCCTAGCCGACGCGACGGAGTAAATGTTGCCCCCAGCAACAAAAAAAAAAGATTTTAATTTAAAAAAAATAAATGCACCTGGAATCAAACCACGAACGTGTTGATTAACAATCCAGTGATCTTACCAACAGAGCTAATGAGAATTCACACTGGAGTGAGTGCGGAAACGCCAATAGAAGCTGTTCCCTGTTGGCGTTCACTTAGCCCGTCGTTCGTTTCCAAGGAACAAGCGACGAAAAAAATTATGTGCGCGTGCGTGGAAAATTCGGTTGCGTGCGGACTCTTATCCAAGATGGGGTGTGGCAAATGGCGGCAACTCTGAGCTGCTACAGGATTCCCGCTGCTGCTGGCCTAAGCGACATCAACCAGATGAAACAGGTTCGCGAATCAGGATTGCTGAATGCCAGGGTCAGGTCGCCGTCATCAAGAATTGTTTGCTTGACCAGCCATATGTGCAACCAGTGAAAATTATCACGGTGCCCGGTGCCGGTGTCTTCAGAAGGCCGACACCAGAGACACGTTATCCTTCATTTTGGGCCACTTGTGCCGGAGGTTTAGTAAACCACCATCTATAGAAGAATTCGAATGACCCCCAACTGTAGAGGCGCTAGGTGAGATGAGGGAAAAATTGATTGTTTACATCCAGAAATCAATTTTTCGTCTTCAAAATTAACTAATATTTTGCTATTTTCCACTCGATTTTCCATTGGTAATGGCTTCCAGCATCAAAGAAAATTTGATTCTCTTTCAGATGCGCTTAGATCCGGTAGGTACTTACGAACAATTTATGTGATAAATTTGAGGAGCTCTTGCTATGCCTCCGGCGGACGATCTTCCGGATTTTTTGTTTGCTGGCCAAACCGGTGGGTGTCGGCATGGGCATCAAGAACGATGATAATGGAAGCCATTACCAATGGAAAATCGAATGGAATATAGCAACTACCAAGGCAAAATCAAGGGCAAAATATTAGTTAATTTTGAAGACGAAAAATTGAATTTTTGATGAAAACAAACGATTTTCTCCTCATCTCACCTAGCGCCTCTAAAATTGGCAGTCATTCAAATTCTTCTATAATTTGCTTTGAAGAAAAAAAACGGTTTTATTCGAAAATGAATCACCTTGAGACATCGTTCCTTCGCGAGACCCCGCAGAAGTTTCTTCTAGCACTTCATTCTTGGATTTTTCCAGAAGTTCCTCCTGGGATTTTCAAACGGATACTTCTGGGATTTAAAAAGAAATTTCTTCATGGATTCCTGCTTTTAAGAATTCCTCCTTCAAGAACTTTTTGTGGAATTTCTTCTAACTTGGTGGGTAGTTCTGAACTAAGGAACTCATTCTAGGAACCCTCCATAATTTTCTTCGCGGGTTTCCTAGGGAGCTGCTTCTGAGATTTCACCAAGACTTTCTAGGGATTTCAAGCCCCTAGAGGAGTTCTTTTTGAAATAGTTTCAAGAATTCTTTTTAGGATTACTCCAGGGGAGTAGGTGTGAGAGCGGGTTGTTCACACTATTCCATTTGGAAATATTGGTGCAATCTCGGAAGAATCGCCTAAGTAACTTTAAGAGAAATCTCAGAAAGAATGTATACCTGAGTAAATCCGGAAACTCCTGGATTACGCTCGGAAGAAATTCCTAAGGAAATCTCAGTAGAATTATGAAGGAACCTCTTAGCAGTTCCTGGAGTAATCTCGGAGAGGACTCCTGGAGGAATCCCAGCTAGAACTTCTGAACAAATTCGGAATAAATTTCAGGATGAATCTCACAAGGAGATCCCTGAGAAATGTCAGGGAACTCCTGCAGAAATTTCGGATAAATTTCTGGATGAACACGAAAGGAATTCCTGGAAAAACCGTTAAAAAAACTCATGGAGTAATCCCAGAAGGAGAAATTCTTAAAAAGGGGAACCCTTAAAGATTAAGGAGCCTTAAGGAAACGCAGTACGAACTGCTGAATGCCAGCCACTCTCCGTCGTCAGCTAAAGAACGGATGCTCGCAGCTGTTGCGGTTTCCCCGTTGTCTCTCTCAGTACTCTTTGCAGCAGTCGGAGCATGTCGGGAATGCGTGCATTATGGTAGAAGCAGTTTAACTTTGACTGTCTACTGTCCAACAAGCTGAGATAGCCGAGATAGCTCGGGCGTGCTACTAACACTCCAAGGATCTGAGTTCAGTTCTCGCTCTAGCCTTATTTTTTATATTTTCTAACAGATATCTGCAATATAATTTTAAGATCGCACAAAAATTTCCAGCATATATGACGGGGTCCTTTTGTTACATTCGATCCGTCTTAATTTTACAGGTTATTTTTCGAACTGTGTTGGCATGGATTACTGCACGAATTTATACTGGCCTGCTTACTGTCACACGAAATTTGACGTTTGAGCGGTGCCGACATAATGAGAATGAGCAACATAATTAAGGTGTCCTGATGCATCTCCAAGTTTTCAAACGAATCATTGACTTTTTGCTTTTCAATGATTGTTTGCCTCGCATTTTTGAAGTGTAAAAAACTTCTGTAAAAAGTTCTGCAGCAACGCAGCTGGAAAAGTATCATCGCAATCATTGAGAGTGAGCATATAGGATGATACTTTTTCATACGCTTTGGTTGCAGAAAATTATCACTTTGAAATTTCGAGCCACAGAGTGTAGAATTAGCATTTAAGTTCAAATACACATAAATAAAGGCCCTTCAGCTTATTATGAGTGTCACTTCACGGTGAAAATCGATCACGGTGGCACATTGCGAATCCATGCACGGTGAAAAAGTTGTGGGTTAATCAAAGGGGAATCACTTTCACCGTCCTTATTACCGGTGTCACTTTTTTGTTTTCACCGTGGAGTGACACTCGTAATAAGGCCCAAAAATGAAAAAAAAAAAAAAAATTCGAGCCACATATCCAAAATGGCTGCCGATGCTGATGATGCCGTAAAAAGCCTTAAGGCCGGACGGGACGGTGGTTGAATCGTCCGCCATTGCTCTGTTGTTAGTAAGATGCAAATCTCAACTTCTACTTCATATTATTGGCTAAAAATTTGATCGTTTATTTGCTCACTTGCGGTGTACAATCGACTAAAGTTTCAGCATCGTCAGTGCAGTGGAATTTGATATTTGCATCTTCAAAATCGTGAGGTAAATTGTTAGAAAGAGAGGGAAGATAGGAAAAATTACACGTCGTCCCGTGCGGCCTTAACACTTTTTTCTCAGCAATCAGCAGTGTAATTTTAAAATCACACATACATTTCTATCGAACACGATTAAGGTCAATTTGTTACATTCAGTTCGTCATAAATTTACAGATTTTGTTCGTACTGTGAAGCCTCCGGCGGGCTATCTTCCGGATTTTTTGCTTGCTGGTCAATCCGATGTCTGTCGGCGTGGACATCGATGATGATATTTGAAGCCATTGCAAATGGAAAGTATAGACACTTAGGGGCCGTACACAAATTACGTCACGCTTTTAGGGGGGAGGGGGGGTTTTGCAAAGCGTGACGACCCTTACAAAAATATTGAGGTCCCATACAAAAAGTGTGACATAGGAGGGAGGGGGGGATGAAAAAGGTCGATTTTCGCGTTACATAATTTGTGTATCACCCCTTATAGAGCGGAATATAAGTAAATTTTGAAGACATAAATAAACTTTTGTTGTAAACAAACGATTTTCATTTTTCGAATGAGTGTAATCAGTTTCGTATAGGTTGCTGAATATATTCGAGATAATTAGTAAAAGATACATGCTTCTACTAATTTGCAACTAGTGCCGTCTACTGGCAGAATCTTGAACCAATCAGCTAATCAACTGAAAGGCCTTAATAAACCAAACAACATTGCCGAAGAAACCAACTTTCTAAGAGTTCTAAGAGTTCTGAGATATATGGAATATAAAAGTTTATTTATCGTCAGCGCTACCTAGTGATGGAATTTTGAATCAAACGGCCCATCACCACACTCTTACTGCAGTAAGACCTTGGCTGGCCCTAGGATAGGATGTGACACCTGCAGCTTCTAACAACTTTGCCAAGTATTCTTCATTACACCAACGAACCTAACCTCAAAATGACTGACAAATCTCAGGTCATTTTGACAGATGTATAATGAGCATGAAAAGGACGGCAACAAGATCGATAAAGTAGAATATGTTATCCGTCTTTTTCGTGCATGTGTGTGGTCTGTCAAAATGACCTGTGAATTGTCAAACAGTTTCATGGCTAGCTTTGTTGGTGTAATGAAGAATACCGAATATTTAAGTAATCATGGTGCTAAGATGTACGGTATGGAAATTTCGCCAGTGCTACGTCTTGCTGTCTGTGATATCTGTCATACCAGAGACAAACAGACGTAACACTGATGAAATGTTTATACCAAATATCTCATGATCCTGATTACTTACACACTCAGTCGAGCTCGGCTATTTTTCATTCTTTTGCCGAGATTCGCACAGCCGAGCGCTCGGCTATCTCAATTTAACTGAGATATCAGGTAAAAGTCAAGTTTATTCATAGCAGCACCCATGGATACCGCTAGAATCAAACATTATACGTCAAGTATTAAGTCTATGGTCAAGCGTTTAGCTGAGATTTCAGCAAATGAACTTTAACCGCACACTTAAAACAGAATGCCGAGATCGGCTGTGCGGATCTCGGTTAAAGTTCATTTGCTGAAATCTCGGCTAAACGCTTGACGTTTGATGTTTGATGATAGCGGCACCATGGGTGCTGCTATGAATAAACTTCAAGTTTTGCTGATATCTCAGTTAAAATGCGATTGCCGAGCGCTCGGCTGTGTGGATCTCGGCAAAAGAATGAAAATTAGCCGAGCTCAACTGAGTGTGCGTGATTCGCACAGCCGATCTTGGCATTCTGTTTTAAGAGTGTAGAGAGTTGGTGTCTTCGGCAATATTATTTGAATGGTCAAGAACTAACAAATGATGAGCCGTTTGATTCAAAATTCCACCACTAGGCGGCGCTAGTGAGCAAACAAATATTATATTCCATATATCTCAGGACTCAGATCACTTAGAAAGTTACGAATTAATTGAAGCATGCAACTTTTATTTATTATTTCGAATATATTCAGCAAGCTGTAACTTTTTCAAAAATGCACCAAATATTCTCAAATTCAGGGCTGAAAATCGTCGCCGTACGACCAAAAAAGTCGACGACGCGAACGAAAACTAGATCGTCATCGTTGCCCGTTCCAAATCGGATGACTCATTCAAGCCAGCGAATCGTCGTGAAGGGCTTGCGTCGTGACGAAAACAAAATCTTCGTTCGTTTTGTTTCGCTCTTCGTCCAAGTGCGTCTAGCCGACGGAGTCAATATTGCCACCAGCAACACACAAAAAAAATTTTTGATAAAAAAAATAATTGCACCTGGAATCAAACAACGAGCCTCTAGATTACCAATCCAGCACTCTTACCAACTTAGCTAATGAGGTTTCACACCAACGTAAGTGCCGAAACGCCAATAAAAGCTATTCCCAGTTGGCGTTCGCTTGGCTCGTCGTCGCTCGTTTTCAGGCAACAAAGAGGACGGCGAAAAAGTTGGTGGGTGACTATTCTTCATTACACCAACAAAGTTAGCCATGAAAATGATTGACAATTCTCAGGTCATTTTGACAGACCACACGCATGCACGAGAAAGACGGATAATATATTCTACTTTATCGATCTTGTTGCCGTCCTTTTCATGCTCATGTTACATCTGTCAAAATGACCTCAGAATTGTCAGTCATTTTGAGGTTAGGTTCGTTGGTGTAACAAAGAATTTATGATTGAGCTTCGTCGTGAAGCCCGCAGTCGGCGACGAAAAGGCTAATCGTCACCGTTGTTCTTTCGGACGAAGATTGTTTTGTTGTTATCTTCACGCAGTGGTGACGAGAAGGACGATTGTCAACCCTGCTCAAATTTTTCCTGCCAGTTGCACAACTTTACATGAAATTGGAGCAACTCTAATAAAGTAGTTCATATTTGAGTGTTCTTCGTTTAATTGCTATATCTCTGGATCAAGTGAACCGAATGAAATGAAATGTCGCACAATTATGACTAATACATTGCTCTTTGAAAAACCCTTGTCTTGACATAGACACGTTCAAAGAAAACAAACTTACAGCTTGTTGATTGCTTCACGAAAAAAAATTCAATCATTTGAATGATTTTGCAAATGTGGAACTAGCGCCGCCTAGTGACGAAATTTCGAAACAAGTGGACCATTAACTGTAAGCCCTTGACTCACTTAACAACGTTGTCGAAGACACCAACTTTCTAAGTGGTGAGAGTCCTGAGATATATGAAATTTAAAATTTACTTGACCTCTGGCGCCGCTTATTGGTGGAATTTCTAATTAAACGATCCATCACCATCCATCATGAAATAGCAAATAAAATTATTAGAAAGCAGATTTTTGAATTAGTTTAACCAGACGAACCACCCCAACAAACAATTATGAGAATAGGGTCAACAATGGATCACTAAAATAACTAAAACGGCCGCTATGAAATGAACAGATACCGCCACCGTAGCGTTGTGTGTTTGACGTAACTCGACTGCTGTCACTGTGTTATAGTTCATATACGGTGGCGCTTTTGTTTTGATGCGGTGAGTAGCGGAAAAGTTGGCTTCAATGATCCATTGAACATAAACTTTCTAAAACACAATATGTGTCTAAAAACTTCAAGCTTAAGCTTAAACAGTTTTGTCTTCGCAAATACGGCTCTGGACCCATTCTTCATTACACCAACAAAGCTAGCCATGAAAATGTTTGACAATAGGGCACCGCACTGTTTTGAATTTGTATGGGATTTTGACGTTTCTTGGCCTTGTTGTTTACAAAATTTCTGTTAGAGTGAAAGAGAAGGAGAGAATTTCATGCAGTGCCCTATTCACAGGTCATTTTGACAGACCACACACATGCATGAAAAAGACGGATAACATATTCTACTTTATCGATCTTGTAGCCGTCCTTTTCATGCTCATGTTGCATCTGTCAAAATGACCTGAGATTTGTCAGTCATTTTGAGGTTAGGTTCGTTGGTGTAATGAAGAATTGTGCAGTGTGGCGGCTGTATCACTTCCATCACCAAGCCACGTTTGTGTTGATGCTGATGGCTTTCAGCCTCTCTTCCATTCATGTGCAGTTATAGCCGTGCTGGTTAGAGCGCAGGATACCATCTATAACTATGATGGTATCTCGGTTCGATTCCCGCCGCCGCCCGTATTTCTTTTTAAACATGTATTGGTATTTGATGCCGCCGCTGCTGCCATGATCAGTCTAAAAATAGAACAAATAATGAGAAACCTGTGCGACAGAGCGAGAGAGCACACGTGCGAAATTTTCCTTTTCCAGATTCTAGGAAGCCAATACAATTTTTGGTATACTGCCACCTACCAATTTTTGTATTTGCATGGCCCTAATACAATATTTGTATATGTTTCATACCACATTGTATTGGAATCTGCCAATCTCTGGTTGCGTGCATGGTTTCCCCTGTTGTCTTTCTCAGTACTCTCTACCAGAATTGGTATAGTCATCGGATCTGAAGAAGAATCACTGACGAGAACAGATAATAAAAAGTTTGCGTCACTTAAGGCCCCTTAGCGTGTCAGCTCAAATTTTGCTCTTCTTATTTGATTCTTATTCCAAACAATCATCAAGCACGGTAGTAGTTGTGTAGCCTTTCTATACCAATTCCATAAACAAACAAACAAAAATAGCACCTCTTTGTCTCGGTACCTCCAATGTAAACATTTCGAGAATATGAATCATTTGAAAGCAACTCAAGCAGTAAACTACTCTACTTCAATGAATAACAAGGAAACATATCCAAATGTCACGAAAAATGTTAGATTTTTTGTGTAACAAGCTAGAAATGATCGAATTATTTTAGTACGCTCTCTCACTGTTTATGTTTGCTGCAACAGCAGTGCTAGCGGACCGCTTGGTGAAGATTTCGTAAATTATAATGCTTTGCTTATTTCACTAACAATTGTGGTAAAAAAGTAAAAAAATAATAACCCCACAAATTATTTTTGATTTTATAACACATAACCAATGTGTTTGATTGGATTTTTTAATTGATTTCGATCAATTTCATTGATGCTTTGGCCAGCAGGATCGACATCACTGCGTGCAATGATCGATGATTGTGCGCGCCAAAAGACATCACCGCGCTGCCGTCGTCGTCGTCGGTACTGCGGTGGGTGGTAAACACCGCCAACCACATTTTAGTGCGGTCGAAACAAATCGTTAAAAATGTCTACTTTCGAGTGAACTAATGCTTAGTAATCGTGATTACTTGGAAAGAGGCTTGTATTTGAAGTAGTGTGAATACATTTTTATGCCGAATATCTCGCGTGAAATTGATTGTTTTATAGAATAAGATAAGTGTCGATTTTTTACAAACATGTATTGGTGCAATGTTGTGTAAAGTTAATTTCGGTCAATGATTTTGAAGAAGCCATTTTGCGATGACACGCTAAGGGGCCTTAACCAGCAGCGCTTGAATATTTTCGTTCCTACATCGTCAGTCAGTTTGCTAGACGCGACGAAAAAGTTTTGCAGTTTCACTTTGTCAGCATCACGAGAATGGCTAACCGAAAAAAGAAAATGCAAAAAGAAACCCTCTGCTTGATTCGGAATCGAATCCAAAACTTTCGGATTGGCAACGCACCAAGCATATCAGCAGAGCTAATTCAGCAAATCGTATATCGAAGGCTGAATCACCAATAAAAGGCGTGACTGGTTCGTCTTTTGTCTGCAGTCAGATGCCATGTGACGATTACATGTTCAGTTTTTTGTGGCACGAATGCACTCCGGTGTAAAGTGCCGTAAATAAAATAAAAAAAATTACATGTTCAGTTTTCGTCATTCTTTGTTACACCAACGAACCTAACCTCAAAATGACTGACAATTCTGAGGTCATTTTGACAGATGTAACATGAGCATGAAAAGGACGGCAACAAGATCGATAAAGTAGAATATATTATCCGTCTTTCTCGTGCATGCGTGTGGTCTGTCAAAATGACCTGAGAATTGTCAATCATTTTCATGGCTAACTTTGTTGGTGTAATGAAGAAGTGACGGAGTTTTATTTGTTGACGAACCTTTTTAGTTTTTCGTCGTTGGTCAGTGACGAAACTGATGGTTACCAACCCTGCTCTCTGCAGCAGCCAAAGCAGGTCGGCAATTCGTTCGTTATGGTAGAAGCAGTTTCATTTTGACTGCATATTTTCGAACAAGCTGAGACAGCCGAGAGTACTCGGGCGTGCTATTCATACGCAAAGGATCAGATATGGATTCTCGCTTGGAGCTCAATTTTACTTTATATTTTCTATCAGATATCTGCAATGTAATTTTGATTTTGAGATCGCACCAAAATTCCCATCCATATAGGGTAAAAGTGTATAATACGCCCCACCGGGGCAAAACGCCCCCTTTCATTTTCTAGCGATTCAAGTGCTTTTTGCATGCGTGATCGATTGGAAATCTTAAATATTAATGATTAATTGCCGTTAGTTGATTGGTACAGAAAAGCAATAAAAATTTCAAAAATACTGAAATCGAGGCTTTTGGCGTAATATTTTACCTCTTGCAAGCTGGCTTCATTGTAAACGAAGCTAGTTCCGTTCGCTTATGTTATTTTGCAATTTTTATGCAGTAAAACAGTTGTTAAAAGGCCCTCCTAGGATAAGCATGTGGTAGAATTATCCCATGGTACAGTTTTATCACGAGACTGGACGTTTTTCGTTCAAACCGGTTATTCCATGCACCACCCAAATAGTGTAACCGACGCTTAAAATTTCTATCAGCGAAACGAACCAATGTATGCTGAAACTGGTGGGAACATATTGTGGTGTGACATAAAATATCTGCAGTTGGTCGAATACGGTGCAAAAAATGCAATATATCTGGAGCAACATTTGAAAAGGGCATACAAGCATTGGTAAACAATGACTTCACACGTCGCTCCTGAGCCCCCCTGAGCTTATTAGCAAAAACTAAGACCGTTATCAGATAGAGCAAACATCGAACTTTCAGATAACGGTGTTCATTTGCGTGGGCGGGCTGCTGTTATGCCCTACGGAGCGTTTTAGAAAAAAGACACAAGACCTCTTGGGCCCTTTTCAAATGTTGCTCCAGATATGATTGAAATTTTTGTGCGATCTTAAAATTACATTGCAGATATCTGTTAGAAAATATAAAGAAAAATAGAGCTCCGAGCGAGAATTGAACTCAGACCCTTGGGGTGTGAGTAGCACGCCTGAGCTCTCTCGACTATCTCAACTTGTTGGTTAATAGACAGTCAAAGTTAAACTGCTTCTACCATAACGCACGCATTTCCGACATGCTCCGGCTGCTGCAGAGAGTACTGAGAGAGACAACGGGGAAACCGCCACAGCTGCGAGCAGCCGTTCGTTTAGCTGATGACGGAGAGTGGCTGGCATGATTTATAGTAGATGCATGTAAATTTAAAGCGGATTATGCTTTAAAATCTGTAAACAAGCCGTCTGACCAGCAGTGGGCTGCTCGCCTGACGTTAAATGTTGGTGATTTACATTTTTCTGCCGCAAATTTCAGTTGATCTTCAATTTATGTGCTGTTTAACCACAGAGAAACAGACGTAACTCTTAGAACAAATTTCATTAAAAAACATCGTCACGATCAACTGAAATTTGCGACAGAAAAATGTAAATCGCCAACATTCAACGTCAGCCGAGCAGTCCACTGCTGGTCAGACGGCTTGTTTACAGATTTTAAAGCATATTCGCTTTAAATTTACATGCATCTGCTATTCTTCATTACACCAACAAAGTTAGCCATGAAAATGATTGACAATTCTCAGGTCATTTTGACAGACCACACGCATGCACGAGAAAGACGGATAATATATTCTACTTTATCGATCTTGTTGCCGTTCTTTTCATGCTCATGTTACATCTGTCAAAATGACCTCAGAATTGTCAGTCATTTTGAGGTTAGGTTCGTTGGTGTAACAAAGAATAAACCATGCTAGCCAATCTCCGTCGTCATCAGCTAAAGAACGGCTGCTCGCAGCTGTTGCGGTTCCCCCGTTGTCTCTCTCAGTACTCTTTGCAGCAGTCGGAGCATGTCGGGAATGCGTGCATTATGGTAGAAGCAGTTTAACTTTGACTGTCTTCTGTTCAACAAGCTGAGATAACCAAGATAGCTCGGGCGTGCTACTCTCACTCCAAGGATGTGGGTTCAATTGGATCTCAAATTTTTATTTTTTCTAACAGATATCTGCAATATAATTTTAAGATCGCACAAAAATTTCCGGGGTCCTTTTGTTACATTCGATCCGTCTTAATTTACAGGTTTTTTTCGAACTGTGTAGTCCATCCAGGATTTTTTTCTTCAATAATTCCTCCAGGCAATCCTTCAGGCACCAGTGCGTCTTCAAGAAAATTCTCCCATTATGGATTACTGCACGAATTTATACTGGCCTGCTTACTCTCACACGAAATTTGACGTTTGAGAGGTGTCGGCACCGCTCAAACGTCAAATTTTCTGTGAGAGTAAGCAGGCCAGAATAAATTCGTGCAGTGGACCATTATTCTTCATTACACCAACAAAGCCTGCCATGAAAATGTTTGACAATTCACAGGTCATTTTGACAGACCATTCACATGCACGAAAAAGACGGATAACATATTCTACTTTATCGATCTTGTTGCCGTCCTTTTCATGCTCATGTTACAACTGTCAAAATGACCTGAGATTTGTCAGTCATTTTTAGGTTAGGTTCGTTGGTGTAATTAAGAATTGCACACACTGAACGGCGTCTTGCGGTGAAAATTACTATTCTGAGGGTCAATTTAAATACACAACACCACTAAATTTGTGCAGACTGAGTTTCGTTTCAATACAGAATTATGTTTTCAATTTTACCATGGACTCGATTTTCAATTAAAAAAATATTCTGTTCGCAACCGGATTCGAACCAAGAACCTTAACATCACCAGGCCCGCACGCTACCACTCGGCTATCGAACCGGTTGATGTGAGAAGAAACAAAACGCACCCAAGAAGCGTTAGTGGGTCGATGATCATGTTTTGCCATGGAGGAATTCCACGGAGTCATGTCAGTCGATCCTGAGCGACCATTTCAAAAATATCTGAAACTTTGCACGGTTTTTAATTTCATATAAATCGCCATTTTTTGATATTAAACCTTCATATTCACTCACGACTAACTTTTCAAAAGGGTGTATGCGAAAATAGTTCTAAAATATTCTAAAAGCTGTACAGCAAAAACGGATTGTTCGATTGTTATAAATTGTTCAGCAAAGTTAGATAACTAAATGATGATTCCTTAAAAAATATACACTGTAAAAAATTTCTTTTTCTACTTTGAAAAAATATGATATTTGTCACAAAAACTCAAATATCTCAAAACCCTATCTTTTTACCAACTTCAATTTTTTAGGGGAAATGGCCCATTATATCAGCTATCTACCATAAAATTTTGGTGATGGTAAACTGATAAACAAAAAAGTTATGACATTTCAAACATTTCACAATTTTTACATTTAGTAACAAAAAAAAATTTTTTTCTGTGTAAATTATTTCGAGAATTATATTTTGATGCTGATTTTATTGTAAAGGCTACCGCCTGAATTAAACAAGTTGTTTTCATGATACTTTAGTTTGATTATTCGTAATTACTATAGTATCTATTTGAAACTTAGACGCGATCCAGTGTTGTGATCAAAAATATTGAGATTGTCATACTTTTTATTGTACGTGACTGGTGAAAAAATCCTTTGATAGTGTTGAAAAGCTGTTGATTATAAGAAAAATGGAATTGAATTTATTTTTAAGACAAAAGCTGTATAATAAAAGTTTTTTTATACGCGTATACGTCTAGTTTATCCGCAAAAAAATCCCTCTTACACACTTATTTCTGAATTGCCTGTTCGGTACTTTTTTGACGAGATTATAACAGCAGTACGATCTCGGTAGTTTCGGTAATCGATTTTACTGAGGCTCAGTAAAACAACTGTCAAAATCGTATGGAAAAGGTAAACAATGCATTTTTGCTGAATGAGTTCGGTGCTCAGCAGTTTTAATCTCGTCAAAAAATTACCGAACTCGGTACACGGTGTGTGTATGGGAAAGGTTTATAACAAAAAATTGGGCATCGCCAAATTTTTCGCTATTCAAAAATAGAGACTTCCAGCTTTCATTTGCACGGTCCCTCAAAAAAATCCACCGAGGGATCTCGAACAACTTTTTCAGAATACTGTTTTTCCCCATACAAAATGAACGGTTCCAAATTAATCCCTATTTCTACTTAACAAACATACCCAATTTTTGTATGAAAAAGTTCCCCCGATGGAATATTTCGATGTTGGGCTTGAATGAAAGCTAGTAGCGTCAACTTTCACGTAACGTAAAAATTAGCGATGCCTATTTTTTTGTAATAAATTTCTTATACCAGACACACCGTGCGGTAATCAAAATTAAGTGTGTAGAGAACAGACTTTATGATCGGAAGAATGCGAGTAACTTCAACAACAACAAATGCATAAGAGGTACATACCACAGACAAACAGACGAAACGCCTAGAACAATTTTAGTGAAAATTCATCGCCCAGTTCACACTATCACCACCTGGTGGAAATGTTTCACGAAACACTGAGTTGTGCAATATCGTCATCAGAAGGCGCTAGTGTGAAACGTCAAACGCAAAGAAAAACGATGGGCGCTCTTCTTGTTATGAAAGCCACAACCAAGATTCAAAATGATCGTTGAAGGCGTGGTCAATGAAAATTTCGCCAGTGTTACGTTTGTTTGTCTGTATACATACCTGACAATGCTCACGAAAAAAACAAAAAAATACTACCGCTATGAATATTAAAAATTGTATAGTATTTTTTTTCTTCAGCCACCAACACCAAACAAGTAAGTTAAAATTAATAAGTGATTTTGTTTATTATAATCTAACGAACAAGATGAACAGTCGCTTTCTCAAAGGTCTTCAACTCAACGCTCTCTTGTAGACCGTTTGATGAAAAAAAATGTTCAAAAGAGTTACGAAATCTCACCGAAAGCACCATAGATAAACTGAAAGAGACTGGTTATGCCCAAATGTCCACATTGTGTACAAAATTACGCATTTGCACGTCCTGCCGTCTAGAATTTGACAAACGAGCCATCTGTATATCATCGGTAAAGCAGGGCGCAGGAAGTTCGAAAACGACAACAACTGAGAAATTGCCATCAGCGACATCTGTTTAAACAATTTAATTACGCCCCTTTTCAAAAATGCCCTGTAATATTCTTCAACATCTATACCCATTTCAATATTTTTAACGTTACAAAACACGCTTTCAACATTCATCTTGAAGAAGAGGGAAAACACTTGTCCTCAAATGTAACAGCAAATTAATGAATAAACGACTAATGCGCGGAGGGCGTGATAAAATCGGAACATTACGGTACATAGTATATTATATTATATGTATATATAATATATAATAAAAACAACTTGTTTTACTCACGCAAGGCCATTAACAATAAAATCAGCATCAAACTTCAATTTCCGGCCGAAATAATTTACACTAAAAAAAATTATTACTAAATGTGAAAATTGTGAAATGTTTGAATTGTCATAACTTTTTTGTTTATTTTCATGGTAGATTGCTAATACAATGGACCGTTTTCTCTAAAAAATTACGTTGGTAAAAAGATAGGGTTTTGAGATATTTGAGTTTTTGTGACAAAAATGATATTTTTTAATGTTAAAAAAGATTTTTTTCACAGTGTATATTTTCTTAGGAATCGCCATTTAGTTATCTAACTTTGCTGAACAATAAAATCAGCATCAAATCGCGATTCCCGGCCGAAATAATTTACACAGAAAATTTTTTTTTACTAAATGTAAAAATTGTGAAATTTTTGAAATGTTATAACTTGTTTGTTTATAAGTTTACCATCACCAAATTTTTATGGTAGATTGCTAATACAATGGACCGTTTTCCCTAAAAAATTCAAGTTGGTAAAAAGATAGGGTTTTGAGATATTTGAGTTTTTGTGACAAAAATGATGTTTTTCAATGATAAAATAGATTTTTTTTCACAGTGTATATTTTCTTAGAAATCACCATTTAGCTATCTAACTTTGCTGAAAAATTCATAACAATCGAACAATCCGTTTTTGCTGTGCATATTTTTGAATATTTTTGAACCATTTTCACATACACCCTTTTGAAAAGTTAGTCGTGACTCTAAATAAAAATTTGATATCGAAAAATGGCGATTTAGATGGAACTGAAAAACTGTGCAAAGTTTCAGTTCAATAGAAAATCATGAATTAAAAATTTTCCTTAATTTTGATGCTGTTGCTTGGAATCGCTCCATGGTAAATTTAAAAACATTTTTATGCTTGTCATTCTCATTACTGTAAGCCGCCTTTCAGTGGCACAGTTCGAAAAAAAAACCTGTAAAATTAAGACGGATCGAATGTAACAAAAGGACCCCGTCATAATGATGGAAATTTTTGTGCGATCTTAAAATTATATTCTTCATAACACCAACAAAGCTAGCCATGAAAATGTTTGACAATTCACAGGTCATTTTGACAGTCCACACTAATGCACGAAAAAGACAGATAATATATTCTACTTTATCGATCTTATTGCCGTCCTTTTCATCCTCAAGTTACATCTGTCAAAATGACCTGAGAATTGTCAGTCATTTTGAGGTAAGGTTCGTTGGTGTAATGAAGAATAGCAGATGCATGTAAATTTAAAGCGAATATGCTTTAAAATCTGTAAACAAGCCGTCTCACCAGCAGCGGGCTGCTCGGTTGACGTTAAATGTTGGTGATTTACATTTTTCTGCCGCAAATTTCAGTTGATCTTCAATTTATGTGCTGTTTAACTTTTTTTTTGCTTTTTTGCCGTGATATAAGGATCTTTCTCCAGAACTTCCTCCACGGATTCCCCAAGAATTTCACCAGGAGACTCCTTAAAGAAATTCTCCAGGAGTTTCTACAGGGATGCCACCAGGGATTCATTTACTCAGTTCTCCAGGGATACCTCCGGGAGTTCGTGTAAGAATTAATACAGAATCTCTACCGGCATTCCCAAAAGAATTACTCCGGGAATTATTTCAGGAATTTCTCCACAATTTACTTCAGAACTCCTTCGGAAATTATTTTACGGATTCCTCCAGAAATTTCTCCAGGTACTCCTCCAGGACTTCCTCAGCAATTTCATCCAGAAATATCTCCGGGGATAGCTCCAGGGAATCTTCCGAAAAATCCTCCAGGAATCGCTCAAGCAATAATTCCAGAAATTCCACCAGAATTCCTACCGGGATTACTCCAAGAATTTCCACAGGGTTTCCTGAAAGAATTTTTCCAGGAATTACTGTTTAAATTGCTCCGAGAATTCTTCTAAGGATTCCTCCAGAAATTCCACGGGGATTTCCTCAAGGAATTGCTCTAGCAAATCCTCCAGAAATCCTGCCGGAAATTATTCTAGAAATTCCTCCAGGAATTCCTCCCAGAAATCCTCCAGAAATTTCTGCAAAAATTCTTCAATAAATTGATTCACGATTCCCTCCGGAAATTTTTCTAGGGATTCCTCAAAAGAATTCACAAGAAGGTCCTCCAGGAATTCTTTCGAGAATTCTCCATGAATTCTTTCAAAGATTCCTCCGGAGATTTTTCCAGAAATTCCTCCAATAGTCCGTCCAAGGAATCGGACAGAAATTTTTCCAATTATTTCTCCAGGAATTCTTCCACAAATTTCTCCAGAAGTTTTACAAATAATTCCTTCAGGAATATCTACGAGAATTCCATCAGGAATTTCTCTAGAATAACCTCCAAGAATTCCTTTACAAAATTCTCCGAGAATACCTCCATAATTTTTTCCATCTTTTTTTCTAAATCATAATAATCTTCCGGAAAATCCTTAAGAAATTCCTTTAACAATTTTTCCAGGAATTCCATCAAGCATTTCTTAAGGAGTACCTCCAAGAATTTTTCGAGGAATTTCTCCATGAAATTCTCCAAGAATTCCTCCAGGACTTTCTCCAGGATTTTACCATAATTTTCAACGGATGTGGATGCTCCCACACATGACGCAGCATTTTTTGGACAACTTTCAATACCCTCCTTTCTCGTGGTCTACTTTCATGGCTAGTAGAAATTTCAGAGACTCCTCCCTCTTATAATGCTAAGTCATTTATGAATGGTCCCCAAGAAAATCCTGTAGAAATTGTTACAGGATTTTTTCCAAGAATATCTCCATGAATCTCCATGAAAACTTTAAGTTCCACCAGGAATTCATCCAGGAATTTCTCCAAAAATGCCTCCAAGAACTCCTGAAGGAATTGTTCAAGGTGTTTTTGCAGGAATTCATGCAGGACTTACTCCAGAAGTTCCAGAGTTTTTTTTTTTCAGAAATTCTTTCAGGATCTCCTACAGGATCGATTCCTCCAAGAATTTTTCTTAAAATTCCTTCAGGATTTCCTCCAGGGAATCTTCCCCATTTCCCCATTTCAACAAGGAATCACTGGAAGAACGCAGGGAAATCTGAAGGGTTGTTTTTAAATGAGGCCGATACAAATTAAATTTTGACTTTTTGTCTCCCCCTGCCCTTCAACAAATTTTGGCTGAATTTTGCATTTTGAGGGGGCAGCTAAAAAATATTTATCAAAATATCTAGTTTTGCTAAAAATTCTTTAACAAATCCAATAAGTTTGTAATAAGTTTCAGATTGTATACTTTTTCATTTTTATCCCCCCCCCCCTCGACCAATCAGTGAATCAAGTATAAGTAACGGCCTAACTGCTCCTAAAAAGAATTCCTGAAATACGTGGAGGAATTATTGGACGAATCCCCTAGATGAATGGAGAGGATGAATGGAGAATTCCTAGAGGAATTCATTTAAATTTTTCTGGAGGAATTCCTGGCGAAAAACCAAGAGAAATTAGAGAAGCAATCTATGGAGGAATTCGTGGTAAGAAATCTCTGTAGAATCCTAGGAGGAATCTCCAGAGGAGTGCTTGGCTCTCGTGAGAGATTTCTGGACCAAATTCATGGAGAAAACTCAGAGAAATTTGAAAGGCATCTCTGCAGAAATTCCTTATGGAATTCTTCGAGGAAGTCTGGGAAAAACTCTTAGACGCTTTCCCAGATTTATTGATTTTATTTTGTTGAAGAATTTCTGAAGTAATTTCTGCAGAAAATTCTGGTGGAATTTCCTGCCATTTTTACCCTTCTTATACCCATAAGAAGGGTATATAAGTCGCTCGAAAAACCGACTTTCGATTCGAGGCCCGGAGGGCCGAGTCTTATATACCAATGGACTCAGCTCGACGAACTGAGCAAATGTCTGTATGTGTGTATGTGTGTGTATGTGCGTTACAAAAAAGTCACACACGTTTCTCAGTCGTCTGTCAACTGATTTGAGTTCTCTTGGAAGCAGATGAAAGCTACTACATCCTAGTGGAACGCTATTGAATTTTTTTTTCGATTGGACGTTTGGTTACCGAGATATCTCTCGAAGAGTACTTATGAGTCATACATCTAAACTTTTTAAGATTTTTGACCAAGTGTATCATAATAAATATTTCGGCCGTTTGTCAATCGATTTGGGTTCTCCTGGCACCAAATGAAAGCTACAGCATCCTAGTAGATCGCACATTGGTCGGGCTCCATACAAAGGAGCGGCCAAAACTTTCAAAAAACGAAATTGATATTTTTAAACTTTAATTCACCTTATAACAAAGATAATGTATTGTAGTTTTATGATTCTTAATTAAAAGCATACCAGCTTTTGTATTTCAATGACATTTTCACTGCCAAAGTGGCCTAAGTCATAAAATTGAAAAATGAATTATTCGAAAAAAGTAAAATAATAATATTTTGAGAATGGAATATATGTTTTATGTTATCCAGCATATGAAAGTTTGTTATTGGACTGTTTGAATGCACTTATGGTGCAAAATTAATATGTCACAAAACCTTTCAAACTTTCATATATTGTACCTTGGGAATTTTGGTAATTTTTAAGTTAAAAAACGGCTCGTGTCGTCACGTGTCGCCGCAATTTCGAATAGTACATCTTAAACATCATGCTTAGGGCTGCATAAAAACGTTTAAATATTTCGCAGAAATTTGCAGTTTTTCAAATTAGAGCTATTTAAAAAAAAGCAGGCATCAAATTTTTCACTCACTCACGCGAGCAACGATCTATCACACAGTGGTATTATCCGGATAAAGCAGCCCGCGATATTTTCCATGCACTCATAGATGATTGAAAAGGCACTCACTCCGGTTCCTTTGCGTGATTAAAGTATGCTCTCTCCAACCAGCGCTCGTTCACTCTCGCAGGGAGAAAAGGATTGCTCAGTCTGCATCAATCTACGTTTTCACCCGGTTGACGTCTGAGCATGGCCGTGTTATCTAGATGGCCTTGAAAATAAGTAGATTTTATGTAAACACGGCACCACTAAACGTCAAATAATTAATCTCGCGCATCGGAGGAGACGTTATGTGGCTCGCGGACGGAGTGAAAATTTGGATGCTTTGTTGTTTATCCGTGAGTTGTGCATGGAGAGAAAGAGAATTATCGTGAGCGCTGGAGTGAGAGACTTTTATTTTTCATCCCATGCAGTGAATAATCATGATCGCGGAGGCGAATAAATCCGGGGATTCTGATCGCCTGAGTGAAAAATTTGATGCCTGAAAAAAAGTCATGTTTTTTTATATATTTTACGTTATTTTTCCATTTTTGACTGAAACAAAATATATCTTCCCACATTTTTCACACGTTTTGAACAAACCTAATTGGATTTGATCAAAAGATGATCATTTAATGTAATTCAAATTGATTTTCTAACAAAAAACGCAAAAAATGTGAGGTTTACTGATTTTCACCGTATTTGAAAATATTGAAGTAACGTAGTTTTTTAATACTCTTTTTTAAACACTGAAAATACTATATAACATATCTAGACAACCTATAACTTCGATCAAACACATAAAAAGAGTTTTGGCCGAACTTTATTTTTTTCCGACCATTGTGGATCGCTCAGAAATTTCATTTCGATTAGACATTTGGTTACAGAGATATCTTTCGAAGAGTACTTAGGATTTATACAACTAAACCTTTCGAGATTTTTGACCAAGTGTATCGTAATAAATATTTCAGCCTGTCAACCGATTTCGGTTCTCCTGGCACCAAATGAAAGCTACAACATTCTAGTAGAACCCTATACAATTTCATCAGGATTTGACTTTCTGTTACCGAGATATCTTTCGAAGAGTACTTGGGAGTAATACAGGTTAACTTTTTGAGAGATTTTTGACCAAGGGTACCATAATAAATATCTCAGCCGTCTGTCAACCGATTTGGGTTCTCTAAGCACCAAATGAAAGCTACAATATCCTTGTACAAGGCCCTGAAATTTTATTTCGATTCGACATTTCATTACTGAGATATCTTACGAAGAGTATTTCAATAAATTATTTTTTATTATTATATTCACTTGTTATCTTGCATTAGTTTTTGACCAGTCTATGGGTAATTATTTTTCAATAAATAATGCTGACATCATACAAAGTGTATACTAGTAGGATATTGTTTTCAACAAAATTATGAATAACAAATTACAAATACCAGGAATTTTATAAAAACCAACAATATGTTAAATGAAAGCTTTGAATTATATATTGTGGAAAAAAAAGGAAGAACCGGACAGCCAAAATAACTAGCTAATGCAAAAACTGATTAACTTAGTAGATATATCATTTTTGTCCTTTTTACACCATAACCATGAATATCAAGTACTTTGAAGCTAATTTAACCCTCTAATGGATACCTGGGGTCCATTGGATCCCAGAGCCACTTTGAAGTGGTCGCAAAAAAGTTTGGATTGACATATCGGTTCCATTTTCACAGTACCTTCAAACTACACCGCGATGAGTCATTTGTGCAAAAATTGCAATAGTTTCATGGCGTACTATGGATTATTTTTTATGTCAAAGTTGAACCGGGCGATTTTGGTCCCCTGGGGTTCATTGGACCCCACGACACGAATGATTGTATCTTTTGATAGTTACTTCCTAGAATAATGCTGTCTTCGACAAAATTGTGTAATAGACTAAGGGCAATCTTATGACGGACAAATTGAATCGGGATTAGTTCAGTAGATGGCGCTAGTGTGTATTGAAATTATGGATTAAAAGTTATATTTAGCTTGAATATCTCGAGATTCTCAATGTACAGAAAGTTTGTGTTTTCGGCAAAAGTGTTCAATACATTAAGGGCTATTTGGTACAATGTGCAAATGATGTTATTATTATTAACATTATTATTAACATTTTTGTACAATTTCAACACCCCCTCCTCCCTCGTAACCTATTTTCCCATACCTAATACATGGCGCGTAGCCTTATCATGGACTCTCCCGTCACCCCCTAAAATGCTACGTCATTTATGGACGGACCCTAAAGAAAATTAATTTGTTTTTTTTTTTCTGCAAGATGTCGCTAATTGATGCATATCAGCCCAGCATACTAGATAACTCGAGCGACAAGCGTCCTCAAATAAGGACACTTCTTCTTTGTTACGTAATAATATTTATAACAGAATTTGATATAATTATGTTAGAATATTTTTCAACTGTCAGAGACTCATAACTAAATTGTATCATGATCAGTTACAAATATCTCAGTTTGTTACAATTTTGTTTTATTTTTGTTAGAATCCTCTAGATTATCAGCCCATCTATTGGCACAGTTGCGGATCAAATAGCTCATTCACTGTAAATTTTTGACCTACCGAACAACTATGCCGTAGACATAATCTTTTTAAGTAATCAGGATCCTGAGATATATGAGATATAAAATGTGTACGCTCACTAGCGCTGCCTAGTGGTGGAATATCTGTAAGTTCATCATCTGAAGGTTTTTGACTAACAAAACAACTTCGCCGAAGACCCCAACTCCACAAGTAATCAGGTTCTTGCAATATATGGGACGTTAATTTCATCAGTGTTACGTCTTTTTGTCTGTGCTGTCTCTTTGGGTTCATTCAAATAATATGTAATGCAAAATTTTACAATTTGAGAACTCCTCTTCACTCCACGCAATAACTTTTGTATGAGAAAATTTGAAATTTTGTATGAAGCGTAAGCGTGTCCGCTTGCTTAGATACGTTCCATCCTATTTATTAGGGACATTTTGGAATGCTCTCTGGCGCCACCTTGTGGAAATTTCCCGAACTAAATTGTTCATCACTAGATAGGCCTTGACTTGCTTAACATCTTTGCTGAAAACATCACACTTTTAAAAAGTAAGGATCACGAGATATGCGAGGATATATGTTGGGGTCCAATGGACCCCAGGGTTCCAAAACGGACCTTCATTTAAGGTATCCCTTTGAGGGTTAATCGACTGATCAAGAGATATTAGACAAAGTGTATCTCACTGATTTTCTTACCCATTTGTCAATCGATTCAAGATCTTTTGTCAGTTAACAAAAGATACAATATTCCAGAATATGTTAGCTATTTTTTAAGAATTCCATACAAGATTCTAGGAAGTGTCTGGCATTTCTGGTAGTTTAGTCCATGGTCCATGATGCTATTTTGGAAACCAATCCACTAGATGCCAAATCCACAATATTTTCTATAACTTTTGATCAATTACACAAAATAAATATGTTAAAAACAAATAATACAACAATAATTTTAATAAGTGTAGGGTAGGTAATCAAAAGTTGAACCAAATTGCGGCTTTCCGAAGTAGCGCAAATTTTGAGTGATTTTTTCTCCCACATGGAAATAATTTACTACGGCAAAATGAAAGCCACGGGTATACGCTTTCTGTTAAGTGGTAAAAAGTTTGTATTTGCACCGAATTTCATTGAAAAATTCGATTATTCGTCTCAGTGATTTTAATCTTAATTTGAACCAATTTTAATCTTAATTTAAACTACTGGCGGCAGCAGCTCGAGCATCTCCCACAACAGCCAATTTCGTGCTGAACAATAGAAAAAACACATGGAACTGCTGATTCCCATAACTAGTTTTCATTAGGCAATGGAATTGCAACTAATAATATTCTAAACTCTTCAGGAACTCGGAAACAAAATTTGGAATTTTTCAACCCCCAAGCGTAAACAAAACAACCACTAGCGCAGTCTGCCGGCCAACGCTGGAAGCTCGCCCCCATTTACTAGTTAAAATTTAGATTACAAATGGTTCAACTTAAGATGACATTCTCCAAGTAACCCTGGTAACCATTAGCACTATATGTCGCCACTTTTGGCTAACAGGGCTATTAAGTGGCCAATATAGAACGTGTCAGCACCTTAATAGCATTATATTCGCCTCCAGGTGAATTATAGTTCTTCGTGATTACTTGGGAAGAATTACTTATATTTGATAATTTTATGACAAATAATGCGGAATATTATTCGTTTGGTCAATTCTACGATAAATAAGCTTTCATTTGACGTATTCACATATTGCGTGTGATACAATGCATTAGCTGTACGAGTGCACCGAAAATGTGCTTTCTCTGGGGGGAATGGGTTAAAATCACAGTGATTTTTCAATTGTCTGTTTTCCATGACAAAAATGCTCTGTTCAATGCTAAGATTACAATTTGACTAGTTCAAAGTTTGATTTCTTATCCTAAGAAGGGTTCTGTTCACCATAGGTGGATTAAATCGGGTTTTATATGTAGAATTTAGTAAAAATATCAATGTTTTGATATAGAAATATCTATTTAATATATTGCACATGGTTTCTCTCATCATGTTCATACTCCTAAGAATTCCATATGTGATTGTTTTTTTTTTAAGATTCGATAGGTTTTTCAGGGGCCCATATAGCCGAGGCGGTAAACGCACGGGTATTCAGCATGACCATGCTGAGGGTGACGGGTTCGATTCCCGGTCGGTCCAGGATCTTTTCGTAAAAGGAAACTTCCTTGACTTCCTTGGGCATAGAGTATTTTCGTGCCTGCCACACGATATACACATGCAAAATGATCATTGGCAGAGGAAGCTCTCAGTTAAAAACTGTGGAAGTGCTCATTGAACACTAAGCTGAGAAGCAGGCTTTGTCTCAGTGAGGACGTTACGCCAAGAAGAGGAGAGGAGGTTTTTCAGGGAACTATCAAAGTCACCCCAAAATGAAAATCTGATTCTCGCTCATATGGAACCCTAAATAAAGTCACCCAGAATATTTAAGAGTCTAGAATCTTTTAATTGTATTTGATAACTGATATCCCAGTACTTGTTTTAAAAATATAAAATTAGGAGAAATACTGTTACATGGAAAAGTATTAGGAAAATTCGCTGAAAAACTATCAAACTTACCCCGTTTTACGGTAAATGAAATGCCTTTGTAAGTGCTGGAAATTACGTAAAATTTTTGCAATGTTTTAAAATTTTAAGTTTATTTTTGCCTTTCTCGTACACCAGGTGTACCGAAAGGCTATATGTTCACTCCAAAAACGAAAATTTGATAGAACCCCCGGAGGGGTCAAGTGTTATATACAAATCGACTCAGCTCGACGAGTTGAGATGATATCTGTGTGTATGTATGTGTGTGTGTGTGTGTGTGTGTGTGTGTGTGTGTGTGTGTGTGTGTATGTGTACAAAAAGGTCACTTCATTTTTTGATAGTAAATATGAACCGATTTCAACGACCGATGGTTCATTCGACGGGGTCCATTGTCCAATTGTTTCCTAAAAAAAAATGTCGAAATGTCTTGATAATGATCGGCATCCAGTGCTAGTGAAGGTGGTCAAACAGTCAATTGAGAGGTTTGATATTTTTCAGCTCTGCCTATACATTTAACATAGCGTCGGAATATGAGCCATCAATGAGTTTCCAAATTCGATTATGACTTTGATAAAATTCTTGCTTTTCTGAATAAGGCTGACAAAAATTTCGATTTTCTCTTAATTCCAGAGGGGCCCCCTTGGAAATTTTGGTCGGAATTCAACATTTTGTGGGAGGGCACAAATAAATAAAACAATAAATTTTTCAATGTTAAGGTGAAATTAGAGTCTTCCAGAAAATGTCTTATCAAATTCAATGAGTTTAGCGGTTTTGCTTAATTGTTTGAGAATTTTTTCATCAAATACATTTATTATTTATCAACTCACACCCCCCATTGACGAGTCAACGAGCACTGTGACAAAAGAAAAAAATGAGATTTATTCCGTTCTAGAGTATTCTCAGGATTCAGGAACACTTCGGCTAATGGCGACGGAAAAAAATGTTGAGTACATATTCGACGAGAAAGGCACTATCACCACTAGGTGGATTAATCTGGGTTTTTTAAGTTTGATAAATCCAAAGAAAACTCCAGAAGCTATGCAGTTGCCATACTGAACAAGAGATTACTTCCGGAAAAATACAAATTTATGAATAAATTTAGTTTTTTATAGAACTTTTGATAACGAAATCGGATTCAACGAATCCTTGCCAACTATACGGTAGTGGACGTATTTTGGCCCGGGCAGATATTTCTACAATATCTTCGTAATTTTTTACTGAAAGTTCCAATAATAATTTGCCGAGATTTCGTAGAGATTATATGATAATTGTAATAAAATTCTCAAGGTGGGCCAAAATATTTACCTGCTCTGAGCTAAAATATGTCTACTACCCTAAGAATTCATTTGAATATTTATTTCATGTGCGATACAACTACGGTAACAGTAGTTTGTAAGTGTCTTTGAAGTTCGCCTAACACGCAGTTTGGAAAAATATTGAATTTAATGTATGTGGCTAATTGGTTATAAAACATGTAAACTTGTCATCAATAACTCTTGAGACAGATGATCATCATTTTCCACAAATTGTGTTTAGTTTAAAGCGTTATTTTAAACAAACAAAAATGACCTTCACGTCGACCAATTTCACCACAAATCACGGTACCCCAATGAATTCTTCTAGGAATTTCTCCAGGCTACTTATTATCCAAGAAATTCTCCAGGAATTTCTCCAAGAATTTTTCTACAAAATTCCTACAGGACATCCTGCGAGTTTAAGAAATGTATGGTAAAAACCAGATAAGTCGACGTACCAAAATCTGAATGTTCAACTCAAACGTGAAACTTGTGCTGCTATACACCAGTGAAACCTGATGTGTATCAGTGGAGAACACTCAACGGCTGCAGGTCTTCATCAATAGATGCCTGCGGTATATAATTCGTGCATGGTGGCCTTACAATTGGATCTCCAACGTGGAGCTCCATCGCCGATGTCATCAAAAGCCGATAGCGACAGAAATTCGGGAGCGAAAGTGGAGGAGGGTCGGCCACACTCTACGCAGGGGCGGAAACGAAATCTGCAAACAAGCGTTAGATTGGAACCCAGCAAGTCTTCCAAGAATAGCTATGATAATTCCTTGTAAAATTCCTACAAAAATTACTTCAGAATCTCCCTCAGGAATTACTCTAAGAATTTCTCCAAGTTTTGATCTTGCTATTTTCCAGCCTGGTTTATTTAAATACAGGAACATTCCAGGATCAAGATTTGGTGTACTTTTTTACACTATTTATTTATTTATTTTTTTCTATTTATTTTTCATTGCTAATATACTATTTGTTTCAGAGAGATGGAGGTAAATTTAAACTATATATAAATAACAATTTACAAAAATATAACAGTGGAGAACGTATCACAATTTAATACTTTTTTCTATTTCAGATTTACAAGCAGGCAATCAGCGATCAAAACGGCGAAGTATCTCTTTCTTTAGAAAGGTCAAGATTACCGTACGATACAGTGACAAGTAGACCACGTTTTCCGCGTCGATTTATTCGTGCCGAGTTCCATAATTTCGATATCTTTTTCGAACATTTACGATAATGTATTTCTGTTCATCACACCTTCAACTTATATTACGCGTTGCGAACATTCGCGGATAATAAATATGTACAACGGTTTTATTATCCCCAATCTTATTAACACGGGAACGCCAAAAAAAAGTAATACAAAAACATAGATAAAACTCAAAAGCAACGATTCTAGTTGTTTAGTTGTCCAGTTTACTCGTAAAGCTACGGCGCGGGTTTTGGTTTTTCAGCATTGGCAGTAACACTAAACGGAGTTGCATACAGTTTATTTTCTGACTGAGAAACGATAAGCTTAAAACGTGCGTTATTACGAGTGGATCCGACATAAGCGTGGTTTATAAAATATTCATACCCGGTATACAATTAAATTTAATACACAAACATACAATAAAATTATTGTATTCTTCCGACAGCCGGCTGGCGGAAGACTAAACCATATCAAGGGTTGCATAGCTCACATCATTTACCAATGTGAATCCAGATCTATGTAACTTTCTATCCCTTCCCTTCCTTTGTAACAAACTTCCTTCCTGTGACAACCGTGGGGATGCGGAGGTACACACGGTCTCTAGTAGCAACGGATGTCACACCAACATTCCTTCCCTTCCCCGATGACCGTAAGGACGTGGCCGGCGCCGGTACTGACAATATAAAGTTTTGAACCTTCAAAATTGCACATTGAGGATGGAAAGCTACACCCAGGCCCCATCCATTTGGTTCCCTGTGCAATGTTGACTGTTCTGGTCAGTAACGGAGTAGCAACTACGAATTGTACGGTCATCTCATGCTCATGCTCATGCTCATGCAATTTTTCCAATATTTTTTCATAAATTTCTCCAAGAATTGTTCCAGGAATTTCTACAAGATTTCCTGTAGGCTAATATAAATTTAATTTGGACTTTTTGTCATCCCTGGCGTATTTTTGTAAGGAATTTCCGGAAAATTTTTTGTAGAAATTCATGGAAAAGATTGCTCCTATCCTTTGACAGATCCAGTGGATAACTGACACTGAGGAAGATTATAAGTGTTAGTAGAAATACGCGTATCTGTCAAAAACTAAGCAAAAGAGGGCGGAATTAAGAGGTACTGAAGGTATTTGTGATTTCGTTGAATTTTTGGAGGTACTGCTAGAGAAATTCTGGGAGGAGTTCCTGGAGCATACTTGGAGGGAGTCTTGGTGGAAATTGCTGGAGGAATTGCTGCAGGCATTTCTAAAGGATTTCCTGAAGAAATTATTGGAGAAGTTTTTGAAGAAATTCTTAGAGAAAATCTTACAGAACTTCTTGGAAAAAATTTTTGGAAAATTCCTGGGCAATACTTGGAGAAATTCCTGGAGAAGTTTTTGGAAAACTTCTGGATGAATTCTCGGAGAAATTTCTTAAGGAATTATTGGATGAACTCTTAGAAGACTTCTTAAAAGAAATCCTGGAGAAATTCCTGAAGGTACTTCAGGAAAAATCTCTGGAGAAATTCATGGAGGGATCCCTGATTGATTTTCCGGATAAATCTTTGGAGATATCCTTGCAGAAATACTTGAGGGAATTCCTGCAGGATTTTTTGGAGGTGTTCCTGCAGGAATCCCTGGAGGAATTCCTGTAGGAATACATAGACGACTTCTTAGAGGTATCAAAACCTAGAGAAACGTTCAAAGGAATTTCTGGATGAATGCCCGCAAAAACACCCGGAGGAGTTTATACAAAATCATGGCATGAAATCACTTTCATACATTACATTGTTATAATGATATACTTTGCGAACATTTGATATGAGATCCCATTTCCGATTCCCATTATGAGAGGCGCAGCAGTTTTAACCTTTTGTATCAAATTTTGATGAGAGCAATTTTCTCATTCTATTTTTGAAATATGTCAAGGGCATTTCCTTCTTCTGAAATGCTAAATGCAACTCATTGAAGAATGCAGGAATTTTTACATTGTTATTAATTTACGATGAGGACTGTTTTAGAATCTGAGATCGCCACTTTCTATCATGGGATGCCGAAAAAATATTACACTATGATGAGCGCAATTTTTCCATCTATGATTAACATTTTTTTGTGAGCGGGAAAGTTGTTTTATTTGCTTTATTTTGGGAAACCGTAAAATCGTCATATTGAGCGCAATGTTTGATTTATTTATATGGGGGGCGTAGCATCATAGGGGGCGCAGCTATTTTCAAATCTTGGGTAACCAGCTCTGATTTTACCATGACAGCACTGGTATTGAGTCGTAATTTTGTTCTATTTAGTCTACCATGTGCCATGTGCACCCGTAAAACAACCCCCATCTTGGCAGCACTTCCGATCATGCTGACTGAATTTATCATCATAAACGTTCCAATTCGACGCGGATCCAACAAAAGAGCAGAAAACCATTCATTCGTTCAAGTTCATCTCGCCGGCGCACTCCGCGTCGTTGTTGCCGTGCGTCTGCTTCACTGAAGACGTGAAGACATCGTCAGTCCAGCAGTACGGCTTGTTTTGGCATCAGCTATTATCGCACCAACAACAGCCCCAACAATCTCGCGGTTCGCGCACATTTTGCTTCGTCTTTCATTACACTTTCTTCGCTCGCGATCGCCACCGATCCGACCGGCGATCGGGTGTCATGTCACGCGTCGATCGTTGCGTCGCATCCTCAGCAGCATGTCACGCGACAGTTCGTCGCTTCTGCTGTCACAGCTGATGACGGGTTTTCAGTCCGTAATGTCACGTCACATTGCATTTTTCGTCATGCGATTGATAACCGACTCCCATGCGATCCGGACAAACTCCCAATGGTTGGTGGAAGTTGTTTGACTAGTTCAAGTTCATGATGCTTTTTTTTTTCTCTGACTGACCTCGATTGTAGTAACCATCCTCGGACGGACCTCGCCAGAGGTCTCATCGCTCATCAACTGCAGACGCGCTTGGGCTTGGGTCTTTGTTTTTGCTTCAACAACGCGCGCCCCTATCGATTTGATGAGGTTTCTGGTTTTCATCCGACCGATCATCTCCCGGACGCCAGCCAGTCAGATAAACAAAACACAATTCGGTGGTCTGTGATCGGTGGTGGCCGGCGCCGGACGCTGACTTTCTTGTTAAGGCCAAGCGTGAATAAACGTTGACCGCCCGGCTCGGCTCGACGGAACGCCGCGCTGCCGCGGTACGGGAAACTTTGCACTCGATCGATGGATGACGATGCGCCGCCACACTACTGATGAGATATGATGGGAATCAACTGCGCGTGCGTTGCGGAAGAAAAAGTGCCAAAAGAGGCTTTCGGTAAAGGTTACGACCGCAATGGCCAATAGCCTCAGATCGATCAAGGGGGTACCTTCCTATACATTGGAAACACGAGAAAGCTTTTGTGAAGTCCACCGTCCATCGCATCGGTGTCTTTCACGGTTTGTTGCGCTCTAGCTTGATTCCGGGCCGCTGTCGGTGCGCGGTTCTGATGGAAAAATGGATTGAGTTTGACTTTCGGGAGGAGGGCGAATGGCTCTATTTGAGTAGCGGAGACCGGTCGTCGGTATAGCTGATCATCAGGGCGGATCCCTGGGAATAGAACCTATAAAGTGGAGCCAGCTACGTGTTGTTGAAGGTGGAAATGGTGTTGTTTATTCATAAGTAGCTTGCGGTGCTACGCTCAAACGCGCGTTTGAAGTGCTGCCGAATAAATTCGTCAAGTCAATATAGGGAGAAATGAAGAATTTCAGAACTTGCTCTATCCGTATGAGTTGCAGGATGGATTGTTTACATTTAGAGATGGTAGGATCCGTTAATTGATTAAGGTTAGGTCTTGTGAACGGAATTGAAATAATTAAGATCTTCAGTTTCACGGAAGCCTTATTAAGAATTCAAACATTGGATCATTGCTCTTTTGACATTCAGATTTGATGAGAATATCTGATTCATGTTCGTGATGAACATAGCAAAACGGTTTTCATTGTAATAAATAAGAAAACCTGCAGAAGGTTGAGTTGATTACTTGGAAGGATCGTCCAACATAGGTTAGATCCTAAACATTTCCTACCTTATGCTGCCTTGGGTTGGTTTCTGTAGTGTTTGAGCATCGCCGGAATCTAATTCCGAACCCAGAAACACGGCACAACTCGAGATCCGGATCCTCAAATTCAAACATCCACAATCACTCTACTGACAACACTCCCCCTCCACGTTCCTCTTCCATCCCTCTCTCTAGTCAACTCTCTACCAATGTCTCTTTCCTTACAGGTCCGCTTATTGCACCTGCATGTTAGTATTTGTAAATAGGGGATAAGACCCTACAGTTTGCGTTTTTTAAACTAGTTTGAAAAACCATCCCGAGTATCTACCAAGGAAATGTGGTTCAAACATAACTAAGTAATGAAGCATCCGCAGCTAGCTAAAAAAGCTGCTCAAGAATCCAGGGCACAATTATTGAACCTCTGGGAGATTTGAAAATATTATTATTATAACTAGTTTATTAAAGACACTTTAAGGTTTATAAATATATTAAGGTCAACCGAATGAAAAACATCATTTTCCAATTATAATACTCAAAGAAACTTTGATTGACCGGAGTAATCGAAGTGACATATAGAGAACCAATGAATAGGGCTTGAGACTAACGAATAATTTTCAATATGCACAGTTCGATAACTCTCAACTTTATTAAGTCCACTGACGGCGCTGGACACTTCTTTACGGTCATAGATGAGTGTTAAAACTACAAGTAGCTTTACTTCTGTTAGCAGTTGACACGCTGAGCTTCAGATCAGTTCAAGCTAAAATTTAGACGAATTCAGTAACATTCATATGTTACTTATTCAATTATGGTTGTGATTCATTCGCAAATAACGTAACGCAACATTTCCCAATTTTAGACCCCCTCTCTCAAGTAACAACTTTTGTATGAGGAATTACTAATTTTGGTATGGATCGTAACACAGTGATAGATCCCTCCCCTATTAGCGTTACGTATAATATGCGAACGAACCCTTTGGTTCAGTGTGGGTAGAGTTATAACATAGAAAAAGTATTTACAATAATGTTCGCTATTTTTCACTAGTTCAATCCACTCACGTGTTCACAACTATTTAAGTATTTGAGGTTTAACCTACTGGATGGGATCAACAAGTTATCATTAAACTTGTAGTTGTATATGTATATTAGACTGGGTCAACAAAGTCGATTTTTTGGAACAAAGCTTCCTTTTAGCGTCCAAAACAACTGTGCAAAATTTGGGAGCGATTGGTTGCTTCCCCGTATTCCGCATTGCGATTGAAATTTGTATGGAATTTAGTATGGGAAAACATGTTTTTTTTTTGCATTTTTCTCGTAAATTGAAATTTTTCGTCTGAAACAATCTAACTAATGACGTTGAAGTATAGCCCTGGATGTGCCGGGAAACTTTGCCGAAGACTGCAAAGTGATCCGACACTTGTGAAAAAAGTTATAACGTACAGATTGCCCGGTGGTGCTTGTGTGGTACCCCTAAGATGATCGAGTGCAAGTGATAACGAACACCCCTATAGGAGCTGTCACTTGAATGAACTGCATAACCAAGAATGTTCATTCACCTGCTTGTCGCACACATACCTGTTGGCGCCGTTGGCGCGAACACATCTCGGTGCTCTCAGTGCTCGGTCGATAATGGAGCAGGAACAGCTTCAGTGCCACTGCGTTCTGGGTGATTCGCCCCCAAAACGACGATTCGACCGCTTGGGAGTGTTGTCGTCGTCGTGATGATGCTTCCCGAAAGCAATGTCAAATTCGTTCGGGGTTTCAAAACATTGGAAAGAAATTCATTATTTTTACAATCAGATTAAGATTTACGAGTAAATGAGTGTGATCCGAAGGTATAACTGTTTATTCTGAGCATAACAGTATTTTTGCATAACATTGCACAGCATTGAGCATAACAGTATTGTTTGGAGAATATCTGGATTCACACAGTGCTTAACGTTTAACATGTAAAGGAATAACATCAATAATAAAATATCAATTTTTGGCCTAAGTTACCAGGTGAATAACTTTTTTCACAAGGGTCGGATCACTTTGCGGTCTTCAGCAAAGTTTTTCGGCATATCCTAGGCTATACTTTAACGTCATTAGTTACATGGTAGTGGACAAAAGAATTCAACTTATGAGTAAAATGCAAAAAAGTATGTTTTCCCATACTAACATCCACACAAATTTCAATCGCAATGCGGAATACGGGGACGCAACCAATCGCACCCAAATTTTGCACAGTTGTTTTGGACGCTAATATAGATTGAAAAAGCTTTGTTCCGGGTTGATACGATCAAATTTATAGTTTCTCCATACAACGTTGACCCACTCTAAGTATATGTAGTATTATATAATAGTATGAAGTTCACAGTTTTGGAGAAGATACACAGTAGACGTTCGGTCGTTGCAAATGGTTTAACTGCAATGCTTTTTAACTGCATGTCCGGTAAGTGCAACACATTTGCAGTTATCGCACCGCTATCCGTCAAAACGGTGCGTCACGTTAGCCCAAATGAACATTTGAATGAATTTCGCGTTCATTCAACGTCAATTGATGGGTTGTTGACGCCTGTCTGACGTT
The DNA here is from genome assembly GCF_035046485.1 of Aedes albopictus. Taxonomy (NCBI): domain Eukaryota; kingdom Metazoa; phylum Arthropoda; class Insecta; order Diptera; family Culicidae; genus Aedes; species Aedes albopictus. The sequence continues at coordinate 483,043,590 of NC_085137.1, read as the reverse complement.
GCAGTTATCGAATTTTGTTCGCTAAATGAAACGTAAACATGTTGCAGTTATCGAACGTGTACTGTATCAAAATTGTTAATTAACCCGGGAGCGGTCACGTCGTGCACAGATCGTTTTTTCGTGTAGTAACATTCGAGGGTAACATTCTGTGACATATGATGCACATGATTGGAGCGTGGGATATCACAGAAGTTTACATGACATATCATGTAAAAGTCACAAAATATCATGTAAACTTCCATTATATGTCATGTAATTCAACATGACTCTGAGTGTTAACATGACATATAACACAAATTTACATAATATATCATGTAAACCATCATAACACTAAGTTTACATGACAAAAATGAAATTTGCATGTCGTGTAAATCTCATTATTTTTATCTGTGTGTACTGAGTACACGCACCATGAAAAATGCTCGCATGTGGTACACAGCGTGAGCGGGGCGTCGCTGCAGGTAGTCAAAGACGCGACTGCTGGAGGGTTAAGAGCACATTTAGATCGCAACCTTTCAGGTTTATGGCTGGTTTCCACCTGATAAGTACTGTGTAAAAGGATAGGACAAGTAATGCTCACGTAAAACTTTTGCAATCAAAATTACTTAGGCGTTCGCAGTTGATAAGTAATTCACAGCCAGAAAGATTTGCCAACAGATGGCACTGTCGTGCGATGCTGTCAGTCATGTTGTTGATTTTCCGTACGGAATAATATGTCGATGTATTATTCCGTGAGTAAAAGGGACATTTCTCTTTCTTTGTGTTTCTTCTTTCGCGCCTGCGCGTTCACAGTGTGCATTAGTATTTAGCCGTTGCGCTCTATAATGTGTGCTCCGTCGTCTCTCAGCATGGCTGCATCTGAACACGAGATTGAATTTCTTGAGGTTGAATAATTTGCCGTTACGTAGTTCAAAAATTTATAAAGACACCCCAAAACTGAATTGTTTATAAATAGTTCGACTATTGAAAAAAGTAAATAGCATTTGAGTTTAGCTGATGAGGAAACAATGATTCTAAAAACTGTTGCATCATAATCATTTCATTTCGTTTGTTGAATAAAATGTTCTATGGTGCACTAGAACCATGAGAAGTAAAGATTGTATTCGATGAAATTTGGACACAGAAAATAATGTATAGCTTTTGATTGCGTTCACAAAATCAAATATTTTTTTGATCAGGAATAATATATAATGTGTAGCTAATACCATAACAATGACAACAAATTCAGTTTGGTATTGGCGCAGATATTGTTAATATCATAAAATAAGATTTTAGCAATTTTTTTCATCCGTTTTAAAAATTGTAAAGGCTATAATTTTGATGTAACTCGTCAAGACGTCTGAAAATTTGACTCGAAGGCATATTTTAGGTACATTTTAACCATTTTATTCCGTGTGTACTATTTTGTTTGTACAACTGTCATGACCGTTCCGATTTTTATTAGCATTTGAAACTGTAAAACCATAAAAACTGTTCTTAGCCAAATTGCTTGAAAACTTTTCAAGTTATAACTGTGTGAATGTCACGATACAAAAAAAAAACATTTTTGATTATTGTGACTTTGTGCCACATATACGGCTATAACTTTATTACGGCTAGATCAAATTGAATGAAATTTTTACACAATATTTCTACATGTATACTTTACATACAGAACAGTTTTGATTGAAATCGGTTCAGTATTTTTGAATCTAGAGCTATAACGGTGAAGAAACTTCTCAAATGGGAAAATTCTTGTTTCAACGATATCTCCCCCAATATTCAACCGATTTTGATGAAATTTGTATAGTAATACGTAATACATGTGTAGTATTACATGTATAGTATACGTAATACACTATTCCTGGTATTAGTCATTTACCATTTTATTATGAAATCTTTCTGAATTCCAATAATTCGTTCCGAGATCCCTACGAGAATTGCTCTGGGATTCCCTCAGAATTTCTGCTTGGGATTCCTCCAGAAATTCCATCCTAGATCTCTCTCGAAATTAATTCAGGATTGCTCCAGGAGCTCTTTCTGGGATACCTAAGGGAGTTCCCTCAGATATTATTCCAGCAATTTGTTTAGGATTTGTTCAGAACTTCCAGGAGTTCTCTCCAGGATTACTCCTGTAACTCCATACGGGATTCCTTCAGAGGTTCCTTCATGGAATTCTCTAGAAATTCCTTCCGAGATTCCTCCAGAAGATTCATATGAAATTATTCTAGAAGTTCTTTCAGGGATTCTTTCACGAGTTTTTTTATGATTTCTCCAGAACCTTTTGGAATGTCTTCAGATTTTTATCTGGGAAGAAACTATTGAAAGAATCTCAGAAATCGCTCGTGTAGATATTCCCTGCAAAACTGCTGGAGATATTCCTTAAGAAGCTGTTGGAGGAATTTTATAAGGAACTCTAGAGCAAGTCTTGGAGTACTTCCATGAAGAATAAAAAAAACTTCTGGAGTATTTCCATGAGCAAAATTTAAGAAACTTCCAGAATGAAGTCCAAATTATGTAATCTGCAAGGAATCCCAGTAGAATTTCTTGGAGGAATCCCGGAAGGATATCCTGGATAAATTATTGGACAAATCTTAGAAGGAACTCATGGAAGAACCTTGACTTATTTTCCAGGAGTCTGGAAGTTCTGAAGAAATTCCGGAAAGAACTTTTGAAAATTCCAGGAAGATACCCCGGGTTAAATTTCTGGAGAGGTCCCTGATGCCACCCCTGGTGTAATCTTAGAAGAAAATCCTGGAAAAATACCAGAAGAAACTATGAGAGGAACCCATAAACTTACTCCTAGAGGAAACCTAGCAGGAGTTCCTGGAGAAATCCCGGAAGAAGCTAGAGGAATTACAAAAGGAATTCTTTGAGGATTCACATGAGAAACGTCCAGAGAAAACCTAGATGAATCTCAAAAAGTTGTATCTTAGAAAGAAATCCTGGAAGAATCACTGAAAGAACTCCAGGACGAATCTAAGAATGAATTCCTATAGAAATCCTAGAAGGAATTCCTGAAATGATCCCGGAAGGAATTCCTGCGGCAATCGCCGAATAAATATCTGAGTGAACCCCGGATAAAAAATGCTTAAGAAATCCCGGATGAAATTATTGTAGAAGAGTTCGAAAAAACTCCTGGTAGAATCTTAGAAAACACCTCTGGAGAAAACCCTGAAGGAACTCCTACCGTGCCATGCCCTAATACCGTGACCTTAAGGATGCTCTTCACTTCAAAGAGCCCTGTAAAAATCAATTATCCGTGTTTCTTGATTTTTCAAACGCTATATTATTGGTTATTCTGTGTATTATGTATAATAAATATAATTAATGGCATTCCAAATGTTTAAACCATTGTTAAAAACAAAATGGTAAAACATAGCATTATGCCTAATACCGTGTATGTGACCCGCGTACATTGGTGGTCCTTTGAATCATCACTATATCAATCATACTAAGTTCATACTTAAAAGAATCTGTGCGTTAAACGTTGCCTAGAGGTTTGTACAATTGATTCATAAAGTAAAAAAGTATCAATAATATTTTCAGCTTGCAGTTTTAGCCGAAACACGGTATTTGGAACACAAAAGGAACCATGCCCTAATACCGTGTATTGGTACTTCGCACTCACATTTTGTGAATATTTTTAATTGCTTGTTTTTGTAAATATGTGCCAAATTTATTACGCCTAACTTAAGAAGGTTTAATATGCTAATGACTGAATTAGTTACTTAGTTAAAAAAAATAATACACTTAGTAAAATATTTGAGTTTTTTGTCAAATACACGGTATTAGGAGGCACACGCTATTAGGACATGGCACGGTAGAAGATCCCAACATAAAAAAAAAACTAAATAAATAAATCATGAATTAGAAGGAACTCACGGAGGGATTTTTTGTAGAACTTCTAATGAAAATCTCAGAGACATTTTATAAGAATCCCCTGCAAACTTCAGGTGGATTTTTCGGTGGAACATTTGGAAGAAATTCAAGAGGACTTTCTGTGAAACCCCAAAGAAAAACCTTCGTACGGAATGCCAAAAGATTCATCACAAAGAATCTTTCGTGGATCTTCATTAAATTCCCCGTGAAGCTTTGTCCTACCTCGTATTTCATCTAAAACTCCACTAGGTAACCGCCAGAGTCCCAGCCGAATTCCTCCCACCGTAGTCCGAACTCCAATATTGCAGAATTTATAATTAGTATCCAACCATAGTTCTCGCTGTAATACCATTAAAAGTTTTTTTTTAATTTCTTTTTATTTGTGAATTTTAACTTAGGCTTATTCTTCACACACCCATTAAAAGTTCCCTCAGAATCCCAGCGTCTCTCATTAGCATTTCCCTTGGAACTCCGTTGCACGGTGTCAAAATTTCGATTATTATCGAACTTCCATGCACCTCGGATCTTTCTTCACAGAAAGTCAGCATTTTGGCTATACTTTATAATTGGAAAGTTTTAAAATATTCCATCGGGGAAATTTTGATTTATCTAAGTTTTTGGATATTTTCCATACTAAAATTAATTAAATACTGATTTTAACCTAAAAACGTCCCATACAAAATGTATGGGAAAATTTTCACCGATAAAATATTTTCTCGTCTTCCGATTATGAATATATAGCCCAAATACTAACAATTTCCGAAGAAAAATCCGAGGTACATGAAAGTTCTATAAAAATCGAGATTTTGACACAGTTGCGTTTAAATCTCACTATCTGGATTTTCCCCATACGCGCGCAAAAATTAAATTTAAATTTCAATCACACTTCCTGAGGAAACGAACAAAATTGCTCTAAGTCCAAATCGTAAACAACAAGGTCACGAAACGCCACACGAACAACGAACAATTTATCTAGCAACCGCCGTATGCAGTGCCCTTTTCTTCACATCCTTCTTACAGCATCGTTTCGTAAAAATGCTGTCGGTTAAACAAATGTCAAAATTACTTACGGAAAAAGGAGGAATTTTACTTGAGCGCTCTACTTGGGAACTGGAAACTTACCATTAGCATTCGCTGCATGCCGTCGCCGGTTGGTGTAAAATAAATGATTCTCGTAGGTCTGAAGTATGAGACCGTCAGCGTTGCCAGTTGACTTAATAACAATTCCGCCTCCGTAAGACTGAGCGTTGGGAGCTGTTTTACCAGGATCTCTCACACCAAGCAGGGTCAATTTATAAACTGTCCTTCTCATAAAACTCGAACATGTTTGTACTATAGCCTGTTGTATGTACACATCCGTCGGGACCTTGTTATGCATATGTTCGTTACTCGTCCGCGTGTTCAGATGTTGCAAACTGCTTCCCATTGATTGGTACACGGTGTCAAAATTTCGATTATTATCGAACTTTCATGTACCTCGGATGTTTCTTCATAGAATGATAGAATTTCGGCTATAATGTATAAATGCAAAATTTGAAAATATTCTATCGGGGAAAATTTGAGTTAGCTGAGTTTTTGGCTATTTTCCATACTAAAAATCAATAATTACTATTTTAGCCCAAAAAACGTCCCATACAAAATGTATGGAAAAATTTTCGCCGATGAAATATTTTCTAGTTTTCCGATTATGAATTTAAATCCCAAATACTAATCATTTTCGAAGAAAAATCCGAGGTACATGAAAGTTCGATACAAATCGAGATTTTGACACCGTGTGGTAGGGTTCGCAGGTGGTTCGGTGTCAAAGCTTCTTGATCTTTCGAGTCCAGTGGTAAAAAGGTTCATGGTCTGGAGCTAACGATGTCCTCCACCTCTGTAAGAAGAGTCAGAAGTCCTTTGTCGTTAAATGTCCGCCCAATGCCGATGACCTATTCAGAGGTGTGTGGACTTCCAACACACTACTGTGCCCTCACCTAGACTTTACATTTGCAATAGATGCGTAGTGTGAATGGACATCTTATTCATCTGAAAGAAGCGCTGTCTGTGGAAAAGATAACCTCAGAATTTCGAGCTGAACTTCAATTCAGGTTAATGACTACATCTTCTAGTCTTCTCGTGGTGTAGTGGCAACGCGTCTGTCTAGTGAGTAGGAGTCATGAGTTCGAGTCTCACTGAGATGACGCGTAATTTTTTCGCAAATTCCACACCAATTTGTCCACTTCCCACTCACGCCAGTATTTGTAACGTCTAGCTTTTTGAGTTAAGTATGCTCTTGTCGTTTTCTGTACTGCTGTGCGGAGTTTTGGGATGTAGAAGTTTTACCTTATTTCGTTCGCCACACCCAAGTAACAATTCTATTGCTGATTGGCTTTGTTTGATTTTTATTATGGTTTTAATTATGCAATAATTAAAACTCACAGTTTTATGACTACTTTTATTAAAACCATTGATGAAATATTTTATAGTATACTTGATGATAAAGCCAGATTATAAGAGTAAACAAAACTCTCCACAATAAAACTGATTTTGCTAGGATAATCCTACTTTGGATGTCGAACCGATACGACCATTCTGCCGCAAAATTCGGAGTTCGTCGAAATAGGGCGACAAATTGAAGATAGGTGATGATTTGGCTGGTTCATGTTTTCCTGCTTTTAATTGCGATTAACGCAGTACCGACCACTTTCGATGAGTACCGGTATTTCGGTACTGGGGCTTACAGTACCGTTGTAAGTACCGATAAAAAACCGGTACTTGGAAATTTTTAACTGAGTGTTGCACAGACAATCTACAATTTAGCAGGCATTAGTGAATTCCGGTTTTCAGGGATGTCATAAATGCTAATCAGAAAATACTAAATTAAACACAAAAAAATAGTTAAAAAAACACACGGGTAAAAGATCCTCTGCCGATGGAAAACCGGCACAACGTGATATACCGTCTGATGTGTGTAGACTGCGAGAGCAGCTACACGCACACCAAACGCTTTCAGCAATATTTTGCTGAATTTTGCCGAGCTGAAGGGTTCAGCAAAAAATTTTGCTGAACTTTCGGCAAAGTTTGCTAAATTTCAGCAAAACGTTACTGGTGATCAGCAGTGTTTACTGAACAAATCAGCAAAATTTTGCTGAATTTCAGCTAAATGTTTACTGAAACCTTCAGCTCAGCAAAATTCCGCAAAATTTTGCTGAAACCCTCAATCGATTTTTGGTGTGCAGGGATGACGAGTAATCTGTTAAAAACAAGAATGAGCGGTCACCGAAGTGACCAAAACAAACTTGAAAGTTTACTCGCAGCTGGACACTCATTCACAGACGAAACGGTTAGAGCTCTCAGAGAGAAAACAGCACTAATCGCTCACTGTGTAGACCACGAACACCGATTTGACCTTACCAAACCAACAAGCACATTACCATTTCTCGAGATGATATGGTGGATACGGGTCATTCCACACCAAGTGTACACACCGCGTGTTATCGACCATCACGGATTTTAACCAAATTTTGTTGGAATGTTTGTTTAAATGGAGGAAGAGAAAATCCAAATTTTGGTACCGATCGGATCACCCCTCGGCCCGTGGCAACACCCCTCGTCTTTGCCAATACAAGAAAAATCCAAGTTTTCCCTTCCTTTTCTTAATTTATAGCTTTGAAACTATAACATATACACATTTGTGACCTTCGGCTTATTTTGAAGAAAATTGTTGGAGGAATCCAGGAAAAATATTATTTTTTCGATACAGTGTTGCCAAACATGTTATTTTTCAATTTTTAAATTTAAAATCGATTTTTCGTCGAATGAGTATATTTTTATTTCAAAAATTTTGATTCCATCGTGTTTATCAGACATTTTCCAATCGAAAAAGCTTAACTCCCCGAGGTCTTTTTGGCCGTTCCAAAGATACAGCGTTTTTAAGCTTGAAAACCGTTTTTCTCTAAGATATAAAATAAGTCCAATGTACAAGTTTCGCTAAGAAAACATTATTCGACGCAATTTAAAGGTGATTTGGGCTGATTTAGACCTAGGAGAATAGAAAATTATGTAAAAATAATAATATGGCAGTGTTGCCAGTTTATCAAATATGGATTTATTTGAATGGATAACAATAAATTGATAAAATTTAAAATTTATGTATTACAATCCTTATTTAAATTGAAATTCTACCTATGTAAACATTGAGGTTGACGAAAGTGTTGCCAGACATTTTAATTTTATTGTAAAAATCTACATGAGAACTTTTGTACCAAATCAAACTATCAAGCAAGAATCATATTTTCCTTTTTTACAATTTTATTACTATTGGCAACACTGAACCTTGATAGTTTTCGTTTGGTGTGCAACTTTTTATTCTTCGAACAAACCTTTAATAAGGGCAGTGGTGAATTCAAATGTTCACTGAAATTTATTCATGGTTCAGTATTACGCTAATTGATTTCGACTGTTCTTGGTGTATTTTGAGGATTTTTTTAGCTTTTCAGTCTGATTGTGAGATCAAAAATAACCTTATTTTCTCTTACTCCGACGCTTCGTATCGAATCTTGAGGAAGGTCCGATACGGATCGAAACGTCGGAGTAAGAGAACATGAGGTTGTTTTTGATCTCACAATCGGACTGAAAAGCCAAAAAAATGTTCAGAATTACGAGAAACCTTTCTGGATGACATGTTATGCCTTAGCGTATAAGTTGCTATTAATTTTTTTATTTATCCATTGTTTTGAACTTGTACGGGGAAAGGAAAGTTCCCAAAAGTGAGTTCAGTTAACTCTATTAACTCGCATACAGACAGAGTACATAGAGTAGAAGTTCTTTTTACCCAACCGCCAGTTCAAATTACTCAACTATCAATGCTATGTGACTTACTCATTTTTGGCTTCCCGCATCGAATTTCCAAAATTGAGTTGTTTTGTACTCATTTTTTGACAACAATAAAGAGAGCGAATCAGAGAGGATGCAAAAAGAGCACCAAACATTCCAACAAAATTTGGTCAACATCCGTGATGGTCGATAGCACGTTTCCACTTTTTCTCGGTCACTTCATATGGAATGACCCATATACAACGAAGGAACTAGTGTAAACAAACGGACTGACACAGAAGGGCTAAACACAAACTACTCAGAAATTATAAACAAATTACACACACAAACTAAAAATAGGCTTAGACAAACCGACAGAAACCAACAGTAAACAGTTAAGAGTGCACCAAACAAGAACAGTGACAGACCAACGAATATAGAAATTTGATAATTGACATGTTAGTATAAAAAATTGTAAACTTTTAGTAAATTTCAATTTTAATTCCATTTTATAATATTACTATAGTGATACGAAACAAACTCAAAGACGGACATATGTTACGACAGACAATTTTGACAGAAAACAGACAACTATGTAGTCAGTAATTTAACAAACCACTATGTAAAACAATAAGATACAACAAACAAACAATTTTAGTTCTCCCATTGATGAAGGCAAAATACAGTTGCCGAAACGTCGGACAGTAGAAAATTAATCTGTTTTGACTGAGGATATAAGACTGAACGCCAAGAAATATTCCCCAAATTAACATCACAGTCGGTCCTAGCCTATTATTGAAGATGCTAGATATATACCCTGCATAGATTGTGTTCGCATACAATCCGAACGATGCATGACGAGATTTACCACAGCGAACAGTGTGGGCTGACCAGGTCGAAAGTGAATAGGACATATCGGTGAAGTACTAGATTTGTAGTAATGAGCTGAATTTTAGTATGGTGAGATGGTAAATTCTCCGTTTCTGCAGTGAAATGATGCAAAAAGCGTGGGTATTATGATTCCTTGCCTAATTTAATGCTGTTTGAGCAAAACTTTGGGCAACACTGTTGTTGTTTTCTCCATTTCTTGTAACATAAACAACATAGTTATCCAAAGTTTTGCTCAAACAGCATCAAATTAGGCAAGAAATCATAATACCCACGCTTTTTGCACCATTTTATTGCAGAAACGGAGAATTTACCTTCTCACCATACTAAAATTCAGCTCATTACTACAAATCTAGTACTACACCGAACGTACCCCATTGGCAAGCTTAGGACGTTCACGCATTTCAAGAGCTGCAGCAGCGAATCGAAATTTTCTGCATAGGATAGCCGAAAAAGTGTTCCAATTATGGTTATAGTACCAATTATTCGCCATAGTTGATTTTCACCCTTTAACGATGTAAACAAACAGGAAAAAATTTGTGAACAACAGATCACGTTCACAAAAGATGGTTGCACTCATTTACCACATTTTGTTCAAATAATGGTAGAAATTAATCGATTTTCCTTAAAATGTCGGCTTCCTTGCACCCTTTTTCGCCATAGTGTACCATTAATGGCTAATCCCATTAGGAATGCATGCCAATAGTGCGAAAAAGAACCGAAGTTGAAAAATGTAACCATAACTAGCACAGGGTTCCTATCATTGACACACATTGTAATAAATACTAAAAGTAGTGTTGGCTCCGTTTCTATATTTTTCCTGTAAGTATGGAAACTAAGCTATCTTTTACAATTTGATGGAATTCGTTGATCTTCTCGTTATTTTTGTACAAATATTTTTCCTTAGGTAGTACCATAATTGGTACAGCCACCCTATATAAGTTAATATTCAAATTATGCGAAAACAATACGATAATGATTCAATTTTTGGAAGATATTATAAAGAAAGTTCTAATTGGGTTGCTGGGCGCATTTTTTTGAGGTTAAATGAAATGACTGACTTTATTTCAGATTGCTATACGTATAAATGTTTTTCAGTTATTGAATAATTGGTCGGTGTTAAGTCAGAGGGGACCAACTAACAAAATTGACGAAAATTAGATTTTTAGGGCATTTGATTGAGAATTACATAAGCTACTTGGAACATTCACCCAATTTTCTTAATGTTTCAATTAACGAGAGTTATTGCACAATTTTCTTTTGAATGAACTGCAAAAATCGATAATAATGTGCAGTCAGAGTGGACCATATGCTTGATGTCAAGAAAGTTAAAAAAATATGTATTGGGTAAAATCCAATAAATGAAATAGTATATCATCAAAATGTGATACGTTTCCAAATCGTATGTCTCTCTAACGCATTTTCTGATGATTATTGATCATGAAAGCACGTGAAATTCCATTTTATTATGGTCAATATCGTATTTTACAGATCATCGTGTTGAAGCAGATTGTGGCATTTTGCGTGCAGACAGAGTGGACCATGTGTCTCTAAGAAAAATAGTTGAAATTACCATATTCTTCGTAATCCTTTCCAAATCAAAATATGTTTGTTTAGTAGCTGTTGGGAATCATATTGGAATGCACCAATACCCGTTTCATGAAGAAATTGATTTTACCGATTATTTAAGAAATGTGTACTTGGTTCACTCTGTCTGGACGAATTTTTGAAAAATGCCAGTCCTCTGAATAAATTATTATGAACTATGTAACTACAATATTTCAAAAACGTGTCGAACAATGAAAATACATTCAAGTTGTTAGATATTAAATGTTAAAGTTAAGAATTCTTAAATAGTTCATTAATTGACTACCCTTTATGTGATATTGAACTGTTGTACTTGGTCTACTCTGGCTGAACATAAAAATTGAAAATGGTAATCAACAGTGTAATAACAGTAATATCAAACTTAAAACTTCCTGCTTACATTATACACTACTCCTATTAACTGTTGTCCTACTTGTGCATTATTTTTCCATCAAATATGTAAAAAATTGAGTGTAAACAGTAGTTGATTAAAGATTTTCCAAAAACCGTTCAGTCAGAGTGGACTAAGTACAATCAATGAATTAGTAATTTCTCGGTTTCAAGCTTTATTTTACGTTTTTTCGCGATCAATACAGAGCGATGCTGTGATGAACAGTCATTAAGTTTTATGGCAAAAATTCAAGAACATTTGTTGAAAAACTCAAAACTTATAGAGTTGCAAACTTTAAAGTCGTTTTTCTAGAAATTAAGTAAAAGACACATAGTCCTCTCTGACTTAACGCCGACCAATTATGGTGAAAATTGGAGAGAAATTTCTCACTGATCTTTGCACGCGCAAGGTGTGTTTATGTGCATGTGTTCATACAAATTACAAATAAACTAATTGTGCCACCATGAACGCAAGTAAGTTTCTAAACAAACGGGAATCATGCAAAAAATCGACATAGATAGGAACATGAAATACGGTGCATAAACTAAAGCATAAACCCAACATGCAAAACTGTACAATGGCAAATGACGCGTGGAATCGTTTTTTGGCGGTCCGCAAAATAACACGAATCAAGCTAATTCCCGCATACAAAAAGCATCCCGGCATGTATACTTACGTAATGAATAAACCTCCGGTTCTGCATAGACAAACAAACAAAAAAACATAGAAAATAAGACCCATCGAAAGGCCAAACTAAACACTCAGCCAAATAATAACTTTATTACCGTTCTTATACCTACGCGACGCTGACGTCAACCGCGCCGCGCCAGGCCGGGCGGGACTCGAACAAAGAGGCTGCACGAAACTTACTATGAAGAAAATTGAACTGAAACATAGTCTTCCCGAAAGCGCATATATCCAGTCCAGTCCAGACAGATAGACGCGCCCGGACTATGATTATTGCCTTTCTGGGCGTACAACCTAGATTCTCAGCCGAGCATTTTCCGGCCAGCTACATGCACGGAGGTACCCGAATTAGCGTGTATGCAAATTTTCCCCATCATAATTATTTTGCTCCCTCCTCCGCATGCTCTTATTGGTTTCTAGGTAGCATACGGGCGGAGGTGGTGAAATGCATCTTGGATGGAAAGGATCATAACAGCCTTATAAAATATTGAATAATCATTTCCAAATTTTCCCTCAAACGATGATTTATTATTGATTTTAATTTAATTTAATGAAACAATTAAATTTAATGTATACGAACTTCTTTGAATTTCCATATTTGGGTAAAATATTCAATTCTGCTTTTGGTAACTGGGATAGAATTTAATAATGATATTCTTTATAAATTGGTGATGGGATTATTGGGGAAGTAGTTTTGGAATTCCATCGTAAAACTCGTAATGATCTCTTGATGAAGGTCTGTATCTACATGATGGAATATAGCAAACTTTTAATGAAAATCAATTATCAATTAAAATTGTCTTTTTAAATGAAAAATCAGTTTTGTTCTTATTGGAATATTTAGAAAAATCTTGAATAGAACCATGGGAAATATACTAAATTAAGTCTTAAAAATGTTTGAATAGTAATTACCAGATTTCAATTGAAAAGAGGAACAGAAATATGACTAGAAACTCAAATAATAAAATTCGTTACAAATACAAACATTTAAGATTATCATTTCGAGATTTTTGTTCTTAGAAACTTTTTAAGAACTTCCAGAAGTTTGCAGAAAAGTTGCCTGCATCTTCAGGGAAAAAAAGGTTTTATCTAATATGTACTTTGTTTAATATAGGTTTTCGATTGACGTGAAGTGCGTTGTACGCCGATACCCCTCATCCCTCCTTCTCACGTGCGCTCCGCCTTTAATTACCGGTGCTTAGCACCTTTTGAAACAATTAAAATAAAGCATCCAACCAGTAGTAGCGATGGAAACAGCACTAGCGGAGCGGCAAAACCCTTTTTCTAGACCAAACGGACGCGGCTTCCCAGCTTCGCGGTTGGATCAGTAACATAAGAATCATCTTAGCCGTCTGCTTTCATCATCGCTCATCATCTAATGCTGGTTGTGGTGTGGCTTGTAGCGTGCCGTTCTTCCCGTTAGAGCAATCATTTGGATTCGGGTGCGAACTTTCAACCGTAACCTCATCAAATGTGGTTTAAGCGAATGGAGTAAGTGCGTTGGTTGCTGCATGGCCATTAGATGCAGTATAACTTACATAACTTGAAATGAGAACGACTGGGTGTGATGAACTCTGCGCAACTTTTTGTGTTAGGAGGGGATCGGAAGATTGCAATTTAAGTACCCAATGCTGTTTGAATCAAGGAGTTTGAGAGGCTCTTGTTTTTTTTCTTCTCTAAGCAATGGCGTCTAGGTAGTCTGGGGTTTGGGCGTACCCTTCTTCAGGCAAAGTAAATGACAAGACTAAATTTCCGAACCACTAAACACATTCCCATTACCGCCAATCTCACGTCTCTCTGGAGCCACCAAGAAGGCATTATTTCAGAGAGGAGCTAATGCCCATCGCATCATCAAGGTTATGGGTTATCAACCCCCCTGGATTGATACCACGCCTGCTTCCAACTGCTCAGCAATTATCAAGAGCTGATACAGCGTGCAGATTCCCGCAAGTAAGAAGGCCCTATCAGCCAGTACACAGAAGGACGTACCAACATGGGACTTTCACCTGTCCTGACCTTGCCAGTGAATACCGAATACCATTGATGACGCAGAGCGCATCGTGTGACACGGTACGGAACGCGTTCTCAACCCCCAGATACATTAGCCTATAAGTACTTTCCAGGTTACTACGGTAGCTTATTATATTCAGTGCCGTACTCCACGTCGGCCTGCCATATCTTAGTATGGACGAGGCTATACTAACCAGAAGCTTGCTAGCATACACCGCAGAGCTATTGGTCCTCAACGCCTCGTCGTACATGACATTCCATAACACCGGACCCAGAATGGAACCTTGTGGGACTCCTGAGGTTATGTGAAAGCACTTCCGACCCACCTCTGTTGCGTCAACTAGTACTCGATTCTGGAAGTAACTTCTGAGGTTCTTGTACAGGTACCCGGGCATCCCCAGACGTAGGAGCGCATTGGCGAGAGCCGCCCAACTAGCGTTACTAAACACGTTCTTACTTCCAGGGTCACTACTACGCAGCAGCGAATCCCTCTCCTCTTACGCTGGAGCGCTATCTCGACTGTCTTTGTAATCGACAAGATAGCGTATACGACCGATCTTCACTTCCGGAAGCCGAACTGATTGCTGGAGAGACCATTTAGGCAGCGTCCACTTATTGCGTAACGCTAAAATCGCTAAAATTGCGTAACGTTGAGACCCCTTTTATTCCCCTGGAACTCTCTGAGAATCCTTAAAACGTGCCCCGGATCACTTGAAAAACACTCCAGAGACCTCCCGCAACTTCCCCTCTGAGAACCCTCTGAGACCGCTTGCAACGTCCCTGAGACCCACTGGAACCCACCTAAATCCCATTCAACCTCTAAAACGCCCTTTAGACTCTCTGGAACCCTCCTGTAACCCTATTAGACCCCTTAACCTTCCTTTTGCAGCACGCTGGCAGCAGCTCGCTGACGTAGTGTACGGATTGGGTAAAGAATGGGCTTAATGCCAAAGGAGGGTAAAATGCCCCTGAGACCTTCTGGAACCACCCTCAATCCACCGGAGACCTCCTGAAACGCTTTTGGGACCACCTGGAACTCCTCTGAGGTCCTATAGAATCCCTGAGACTCCTTAAAACGTCCATGAGACCCCCAGAAACACCCTTAAGACCCCTGTTATTGCCCTAGAACACTCTGAGACCCCTCCAAAACGTTTCTAGGATACCTTGAAAACCGTTCAACCCCTTTGAAAGCCCCTGAGGCCAGTCTGAGTGTCCAACCCAAAAAATTACCAAAACATGATTTTTTTAAATATCTTGGAATCTAGGGTAATATTCCAATTGTTGCACGGCTAAAAATTCACCAATTATTGCACACCTCATAAGAATAACATGGAGTGTGCAATAATATGCGAGTTTTTAGCCGTGCAACAATTGGAAAATTACTCTAGTAGAAATACCTATCGTAATTCGAGGTCAAATTTTGTCCGACTGGGTTCTAGAATCACCGATTTAGTCTAGAAAAATAAGTTTGGAAATTTAGTTTGAAATGTTTTTTCAATGTTTGCTGTAGCATAATTTCCACTTAAACCCTTTGTGCTACCCCTAAATATCAACCGAAATCGCTCATTTTTGCTCAGCTCACATATTTCGACTAGTAAATCACTTCCCACCTAAGATATCATATCCCTGGGAGAGATTTTTCAAAATTAGCTCCACCCTTCCCTGAAACCCACCTCGAACTTCCCTGAGACCCTGTTTAACTCTCATGGAACTTTCTGAGATCTCCTAAAACGCCCCTTCTGGGACTATTCAGAATCCATCTGAGCTTTCTGAAACGCCCTTGAGACTCCTGCAACTCTCCTGAGGCTCCCTTAGAACGATCAATAATTAAATAACTATTTTAATCAGGGATGTTCGATCAAACGATAACGACCAAATCTGTCTATTCATGTCAATTTTTGCTCCTCCGTGATTGATCTGAGCTGGTACCAATTGCACTGAGATCCAAATGAATAAGGGCTGGGATACTCCACTTATTCTCAAAGTGCAATTCTGGCAGCTCATACATTTTGGATCAATAACGGCGCCGGCCACGTCCTTATAGTCAGTTGGGAAGGGAAAGGAATGTTAGAGTGTGCTGGTTGTTGCTACTAAAGACCGAGAGAACCTCTGCATCCCCACAACCAGCACGGACTGGGGTATTTGTAAGACGGATGGGAGATCTGGGAGTCACCGTTGGGTCGGTGATGCGATCCATGGATAGGGGATATTTATAGTGTTCGTAAGGTGATAGATTGTGTGGTGAATACTATGAAGATCAAGCGGCACAGCTCGCTTTGGTTGCATAACTTGTAGGCGTGTGGAAGTTGGAAGGAAGGGAAACGAGTTTTTTCAATTCGTTTCTGGTTCTAGCGATGGCTATGAACATATGAATATACATGATACATATATACATGGGAAAGTGGATAGAAAGTAACAAAGTAGGATGAAAGGGACGGGCCAGGGATTGAACCCATGATCTTCTGCATACGAATCAGAAGCGGTAGCCACTAGACCACCAAGCCCGTCTCCTGAGGCTCCCTTAGAACCCCTAAAAAGTTTCTAAGGCCATCTTGGACGCCCTAGGACGCCCTCTGAGATCTTCTACACCCTGAGATCTTTTGGGAAAACCCTGAATCCATCTGAGATTCCTGAAATACCCCTAAGATCCCATGAAACGCCCTTGAGAACCCCCCAAAAGGCCTTAAAGACCGCCTGAAACGTACCTCTAACCCTAACTGGGTGTCCAGTTAGCCTGGTGGTTAAGGCTATGGATCGCCAATCCGGAGACGGCGGGTTCGATTCCCGTTCCGGTCGGGAAAATTTTCTCGACTCCCTGGGCATAGTGTTGTATCATTGTACTTGCCTCACAATATACAAATTCATGCAATGGCAGGCAAAGGAAGCCCCCCCCCCTTCAATTAAAACCTGTGGAAATGCTCAAAGAACACTAAGTTGAAGCGAGGCAGGCCCAGTCCCAGTGGGGACGTAAAGCCATAAAGAAGAAGAAGAACCCTCCGAAATTCTCTTGAGCCCCTTTGGAACTCAAATGGCCAGACACCCGGGAACCACTCTGCAACTCCCTGAAACGCCCCAGCAGCTTCCCTGTTTGATATAAATGACCCCCTCCTCCCAGGTCCCGATGTCATAGTTTTTGTCATTATTATATTTTCTTTTGCTCAATATTGGTAATGAATAGTCCTCTATTTTTTATGCAGAACATGAAAAAGTGCATAAATTAAATCTGCATAAAAAAATCGCATATAAAGAGGATTTAGTGTACTAAAAATGAAAATTTGACAAAATGTTATATATTGGAACCTCTTTTTATGCACATAGCTGGGGGTGCATAAATTAAAAATGTGCATACATTAAAAAGGCATAAAAAGAGGAAAATTTGTGCAAAAATTAAGTTTCGGATTCAATTAGGGAATCTACTTTGCGAGAAGAGGTCTTGCTCCTGGACATTTGAGGTGTGGCTAAGAAGGTTTCCAGAAAATTTCCAGCGAGCCCACACAAGGGGCTTCAGGGGATTGTTTCAGGGGATCTCATGAGCCTTTAAATCAGAGTTTGATATTTTCATTGTCAATGAATACAATCAACGTGAATTTTGAAAATTTTACACTGAGGGAACAACATAAAGTTCAATTTGGTGAATGAATTTTCTCACTGAATGAATGATTTTTCTGTCACTGAGAATTTTTACTGAGAAACATAACTAGGCCGTAACGACCGATTATTCTTCCAATCTCCAAAAGACTGGGGAAAGGTAAGGAATTGGAATCCTAGCTATCTGCTTCATTTTTCATTAAGTCGAATTGTACATCTGTTATCTAAAATGGGACATTTCACGATGTGTAAGAAAATATCCATGACAGAGAATTGAATGAAAATAGAGAAGCATTCAGCTGACAATGAATGTGGCGAATCACGAATGAAAAATTGAGAATGTAAATCTTCACTTTGGATCTTCGAATTTTTGACACACTGTTTGACATTTCAGTAAGTTTCAGGAATCTTCAGGAACACTTTAAGGACGTTCCTAGAGGTTTTAGGGACGTTTGATAGTTTCAAGGGGTTTTCAGGTGCGTTTCAGGGGGATTCTGGAGCTTATAAAAAGCGTCCAAAGGGGGTTCCATCATTGGCGTAGCTAGGATTTTTTTTCTGGAGGGGGCCCAGGGGGGGCCTGACTTGTAATGACTTTTAAGCGGGATGGGCGCCCGATATGTGAATATGCAAATCGGCATTGCAGTTTTGAAGAATCAAGATGACTGTTTTAGATTTGTTCCTAGTTTCGTAAACTATATGAGTATAAATAATTCCTCCGGGATTTTTTTTCCATAGCTTGTGCATCATGGATTCCTCAAGAAATTCCTTCAAGAATTCACCCACAAATATCTTCGAGGATTTGTCCTGGGATATCTTTAGTGGTTCCTCCTCTTTGAGGTTTCCTTCAGGAATTTTTCCAGAGATCCTTCAAGGTATTTCTGCAGGTATTCCTTCAGAGATATCTACAGGGATTTCTTCATATATTCCTTCCAGAATTCCACTACAGATTGCTCCAATAATTCCATCTGGAATGATTCGAAGTATTTTTGCAGCAATTTATTGAAAAAAATCTTTCAAAAAGTTATACTAGCGATTATTTAACCCTTCAGGGCGCGCGCTGTTGTAAAAAGTACAACATTACCAAAAAACCTCGCTCGCCGTATACAGCGCGAGCGCGGTGCAGTTTCGGTCGCTTGATGGCGCGCGTCCTGAAAGGGTAAAAATAATCCAGGAATTGCTTAATACATTTGTACAAAACATCCTTTAGGGGTCCATACAAGTATTCCTTTAATAAATCTTCAAAAAAATACTACAGACACGGATTTCTTCAGATTTTTTTTCCGGGGATTCCTACAAAAATGCTTCCAGGAATTCGCTAAGAAAGCTTTCCTGAAATTCCCTAAGGAATTCCTCATGGAGTTTCTTCAGAAATTTCTCCAAGAATTCCTGCAGGGAATCACCCGCGAATTCCTTCTATAATTCTTTCAGGAACAACTTCCGGGATTATTTAAAAAATGCCTGCAAGAACTTTTTTTGGGATTTCTTCAGAAACTCCTCCAGAAATTAATACAGGATTTCAGGATTTCTCAGGAATTTCAGCAATTTCTTTAATACTGAGATTTCCACAGAAACTCCTCCTCCTCCTCCTCCTCCTCCTCCTCCTCCTCCTCCTCCTCCTCCTCCTCCTCCTCCTCCTCCTCCTCCTCCTCCTCCTCCTCCTCCTCCTCCTCCTCCTCCTCCTCCTCCTCCTCCTCCTCCTCCTCCTCCTCCTCCTCCTCCTCCTCCTCCTCCTCCTCCTCCTCCTCCTCCTCCTCCTCCTCCTCCTCCTCCTCCTCCTCCTCCTCCTCCTCCTCCTCCTCCTCCTCCTCCTCCTCCTCCTCCTCCTCCTCCTCCTCCTCCTCCTCCTCCTCCTCCTCCTCCTCCTCCTCCTCCTCCTCCTCCTCCTCCTCCTCCTCCTCCTCCTCCTCCTCCTCCTCCTCCTCCTCCTCCTCCTCCTCCTCCTCCTCCTCCTCCTCCTCCTCCTCCTCCTCCTCCTCCTCCACCAGATTTCTCCAGGGATTTCTCCAGGGATTCCTCCAGGAATTCCACCAGGAATTCCTCCTGCAATTGTTCCAGTGATTCTTTAAGGAAATTCTCCACGAATTCCTTCAGGAATTGCTCATGGAATTTATGCAAGTCCTCCAGGAACCCCTCTAGAAATTTCTCAAGGAATTTCTCTAGAGATTCCTCCAGATATTCCTACAGGCATGTCTCCTGGCATTGTCCCAGGAGTTTCTCCAGGTATTCCTCCAGAATTGTCCCAGAATTTCTATAGGAATTCCTTCAGAAATAGCTATCGCAGTCCCTCCAGGAATTTCACCAGGAAATCCTAGGGATTCCTTGAGAAACTCCCCCAGGAATTCCTTACAGAGTTAGTCCAGAAATTATTCTAAGAATTCCTCCAGGGATTCCTGCATAAACTCCTCCTAAAATTCCTCTAGACATTTCTTCAGGGAATTCTTCAGGAATCCTTCAGGGATTCCTTCCAAAATTTCCCCAGAAATTCCTCCGGGAATTTATCCAGGTATTCATCCAGGCATTGCTTTAGGATTTCTTCCAAGCATTTCTCCGTGAACTTCTCCAAGAATTCCACCAAGAACTCCTCCAGGAATTACCCCAGGTAAATTCAGGAATTCCTTCAGGAATTTTTCAAGGAATTCATCCGGGAATTTTACTAGAACTTTCTCCTCCAGGGATTCCTCTGAGGATTCTTCCAAAGATTCCTCCAGGAATTCCTCCGATGATTCCTCTAGTGTTCCTCCAGAAATTCCTCCAAGAATTCCTCCTGGAATTCCTCCAAAAATTGCTCAAGCAATTCCTTCTGGAATTCCTCGGGAAATTCC
This sequence comes from Aedes albopictus, assembly GCF_035046485.1. NCBI lineage: Eukaryota > Metazoa > Arthropoda > Insecta > Diptera > Culicidae > Aedes > Aedes albopictus. The sequence goes on along the minus strand of NC_085137.1, from coordinate 483,022,962 downwards.
TCCTGGAATTCCTCCAGATATTCATCTGGGAATTCCTCTAGAAATTTCTTCAGAATTTTCTCCAAGGATTCCTTCCAAAATTCCTGCAGAGATTCCTCCAGGAATTAATTCAAGGATTCCTCCAGGAAGTCTCCCAGGGATAGTTCCACGGTATTGCCCCAAGAATTCCTCTTGGGATTTCTGTTCAGAAATTATTCCAGAAATTCTTCCTGGGTTTCCAACAGAAATCTGTCCAGAAGTTGCTCCAGGCATTCCTGCTGAGGTGTCTTCAAAAATTGCTTCACAGATTCCTCCAGGGTTTTTTTTCCCAAGAATTCCCCCAGGGATTCTTCGAGAATTTCTCTAGAAATTTCTCTGAAGATTGCTCCATGAATTCATCAGGAGGTTTCTTCAGAAGTACCCCAGCAATTCCTTCAAAAATTCCTCCAGATATTGATTTCCTTCAGAATTTTCCCCAGAAATTCCTCCCTGATTCCAAGAATTACTCCAAGAATTCTTTGAACTCCTCCTGAGATTTCTCTAGAAATTCTTTCAAGGATTTCTTCAGGAATCCTCCAGGAAATCCTCCAGGGATTCGTTCAGAAATTACCCCAGAAATTTCTCCCGGAATTTATCCTGGAATTATTTCAGATATTCCTCCAGGCATTTCTCGAGGGACTTTACCAGGAAGTCCACCAAGAATTCCTTCAGGAATCACCATAGGTATTTCATCAGGATTTCATCCAGGAATTTCTTCAGGAATTGGTCCAAGAATTCCTCCGTGATTTTTTTTTCAGAAAATCCTACAGCAATTCATCCAGGAATTTCTGCAGGAAATTCTCCAAGAAATGCCTCCAGGAATTCCTTCAGGTATTGATTCAGGAATATCTTCGGAAATTCCTACAGCAATTCCTGCGGGAATTTCCCCAAGAATTCCAGGAATTCTTTCTTGGTTTCCGACAACAATTTGTCCAGAAGTTCCGTCAGGTATTTCTTCTGAGGTTCCTCCAAAAAAATTCTTCTGGGATTTTTCCAAGAATTCCCAAAGGGATTCTTCCAAGAATTTCTGTAGAAATATCTCTAAGGATTCCTTCTGGAACTCCCCAAAAGGTTTCTTCTGAAATTTCTCCAGAGAGTCCTCCTAGAATTTCTCTAGGGAATCCTCCAGGAATTCAACCAGGGATTCCTTCAGGATATCTTCAAGGGTTTGCTCCAGGAATTCATACAGGAATTTCTCCAAGGAGTCCTCAAGGAATTTCTCCTGGAATTCTTCCAGGGATTCCTCCAGATATTCCTGCATGAATTCTTCCATGGATTTATCCAGGAATTCTTCCAGGGATTGCAATAGGAAATCATCTAGGGATTGCTCCGGAATTTTTCCTAGAGGTCCCTCCAAGAAATCCTTCAATTATTCCTTCAGAAATTCCTCCAGGAATTTCTCCAGGGGATTTTCCGCCAAGGAATTTGTCCAGAAGATTTTCCAGGATTTCCTCCAGAGATTCATCTAGGAATTGCTTTAGGGATTTCTCCAGGAATTCCATCTGTGATTTCTCAAAGAATTTCTCTAGGGATTCCTCCAGGAATTCGTCCAGAAATTCCGCAAAGCATCTATCCAGAAATTCTTCTAGGAATTCTTACAGGGATTCCTGATGCGGTTTCTTCAGAATTTTTCCAGGAATTCCTCCCATAATTGCTCTTAGGTTTCCTCCAGGAATTCATCCAGAAATTCCTCGAGGTATACTTTAAGAAAATCCTCCAGGGATTCCAACAGTATTTACTCCAGGCATACCTACAGGAATTCCTCTAGGGATTTATCCAAGAGTTCCTTCAGGGATTACTCCTTGAATTCCTGTAGTGATTCCTTCAGAAATTCCTATCAGGATCTTTTCAAAAAATTATTCAGGGGTTCGTTCAAAAATTTCAGTAACCCGTCAATCATCTTTTCCAGGGAATCACCCAAATTTGTTTTTCCAGGATTACATGAAGATTTTTTGAATTACTTGAAGGATTTCTAGAGGAGTTGCTTCAGCGATTTGTATTGGAATTCTTTAATGTAATTTTAGAGGTATACAATAGCAAGGAAATTCTCCAAGAAGTCATCCAGATATTCTTTCAAAATTATCTACGAGAAATCTTTAAGGAGTTCATCTAGATTTATTCCGGAATCTATCCATGATTTTTTTCAATAATACTCCCTGAAGTTCCTGCAAAATAGTTTCTTCATTAAGTCGTCCTGAGATTATTTCGAAAATATATCCTGTGATTTTAACAGTCACTGTAACTTACTTTAAACATATAAGTACTTACATGCTAGAAGTGGTTTCGGACATTTCTCCATGTAATCCTTCAGGAATTCATCCAGAGAAGATTCTTTCGGAATTGTCCAGGAATTCCTCCAGGGGAATTCCAGGATTTTTCTCCGGAAATACTTCAAAGAAATTCTTCAAGAATTTCACCATAGATGTCCTGCAGAGATTCTTACTAGGACACCCCCTGCTGGCCCCCAGGCCCCCCCTCTAGCTACGCCAATGCGTTCCAGAGGCATTATGAATTGATTATGATGATTTCAAGGGCATTTCAATGGGATTACCAATATTTTAGGGGCATTTCGAGGCATTTAAGGTCAAGGCTGTACTAGGGGGTTTCAAGAACACTTTGTAACGTTCCAATCTGTTATAGCAGTCTGCGACTTAAGCGCCACCTTCTAAAGTTAGAAGAGCCGAAGACTGTGATCTAATCCCGGCATGAAAATCCTCTACTCAAGACAGGTTATAGTTATTCTTGATGGCAAAGTTACTAATTTGAACGAACCAACTAAGCCAACTCAATCACGTTCCAAACTTACCAACTCAATACGCCTGCTTCACAGTCGAGGAGAGCATGTGTCTTGGCTAAAATAAAACCTCTAATGTGGCTTTATGTGAAGACCACGTGTGAAGTAATGAAATAACTCGTTGATTAAGCCAAGCCCTTCAACGAGGGCAGCCAGTGTGGGTCAGTTCGTGCCGGTGAAGCAGTAGTGGCCAATATCTAAGCCCGTGAGGCCAAGCAGACACTAGTCGACGTTGCGTCAACCCGAGCACGTGTTTTGCCACCGTACTTAGATCGCAGTCTTCGGCCCTTCTAACTTTAGTGCCCTCGTTGAAGGGCTTTCCTTAAAATTTCGGCTTCTTTGCACCCTTTTTCGCTGTAGTGTACCAGTCATGGTAAATCCCATAAAGAATGCATGCAAATAGTGCGAAAAGGAACCGAAGTTAACAAATGTAGCCATAACTGGTACAGGGTTCCTATCATTGGCACACGCTTTAATAAATATTAAAGGTAGTTTTGGCTCCGTTTCTATATTTTTCCTGTAAAGTATGCTAGCACAGCTATCTTTTAACATATTGGTGACATTCGTTGCGACTTCTTGATATTTTTATACAAATAGTTTTCCTTAGGTAGTGCCATAATTGGTACAGGCACCCTACCTTATAAAAGAGAAAGAGAAAAAACGCACAATAAAATGTACATAATTTCTCTCACGCAGAGATTTTGTGCGGGTGATTAGGGGCTGTCCATAAACCACGTGGTCATTTTTTGGGACTTTTCAACCCCCCCCCCCCGCGTGGTCATTTGTCCATACAAATTTTTTTATTTGTCCATACAAAATGGTCATTGGCCGACCCCCCCCCCTCCCCCCCTCCATGACCACGTGGTTTATGGACAGCCCTTTAGTTAGAGTGCTGCGTGAGAGCAATGAGAGCCCGCAAGTCATAATCCCAGTGTGCAATTTCTGCGCGCACGCAGAAAAAACAGACCTCAGTGCACACGCAGTGTGTTCAAAGGGGTCAGTGTTGTATGAACATTTGGTGAACCGAAAGCATGCCAGTGAGTCTAAAACCCGCTAAGGGGTATCAAATCCTGTGATATCAGAGACAAGCAGACGTCTTAAGCTGGTCAAGAACTTACAGTTGATGGATATTTTGGTTCCAAATTCCACCAAAAGGCGGTTCTAGTGAGCTAACTAATTTTGTTTTTCATATATATCAGGAAAATTTGCAAAAAAAAATGCAACAAGCGCCGCCTAGCTGCAGAAACTTGAACCAAACGATAATTATTCTGAAAGCCCTTGATCTACCAAACAATATTGCCGAAGACACCATCTTTCTAAAGAATCAGAATGCTGAGATATGTGAAATGTAAAATTTGAATGCTCTCTAGCGCCGCCTAGCGGTGAAATCACGAATCGTACGACCCATATTCTGAAAGCCCTTGACCAGCTGAACAACTTTGCCGAAGAAACGAACTCTCTAAGTAATCAGGATTCTGAGATATATGGGATGGAAATTTTGTCAGTGTTGCATCTGCTTGTCTAAGATTTCACATAAATCACAGACAAATAGATGTGACACTAACGAAATTTCAATCTAATATATCTCATGATCCTGATTACTTAGAGAGTTGGTGTCTTCGGCAAAATTGTTTGGCTGGTCAAGGACTAACTGATAATAAGACTTAAGATTCAAAATTCCACCGCTAGGCGGCGCTAGAGAGCAAACAAATTTTAAATTTCGCATATCTCAGCATCCCGATTTTGTAGAAAGATGGTGTCTTCGGCAATATTGTTTGGTAGATCAAGGGCTTTTAGGATAATTTCCGTTTGGTTCAAGTTTCTGCAGCTAGGCGGCGCTAGTTGCATTTTTTTTGCAAATTTTCCTGATATATATGAAAAACAAAATTTGTTAGCTCAATAGCACCGCCTAGCGGTGGAATTTTGAATTAATTAAGTTTGATTCCGAAACCGTTCTTCAGAAAATTTAAAGTAGAACAGTTTTTGAGTATTAGCTCAATATCGAGTTTTACAACTTTTTAAAATATGGAATTTAATAAAATTCAAATATCTTGCGTTTTGTTCAACCAATTTTAAATCTTTTCCATAAATTAAAAGCTGAATATAATACCATTCGGTCATCTGAATGCAAGTTTTACGTCAGATTGACAAAATTCATGATATTGGCGAGTTTTGGGAACAATCTCCTTAAATTTGAGCAAAATTTCCAAATATATATGAAGAAATGTATTTTTTTTTCAATAAGAAAAAAAAACAATTTTAAAATTCTTTCTCAACGTTTTTTTGACATATCATATGTAGGCGAGATACAGTAAAAAATTCAGCTCAATCGGAGCATTGATTACGGAGAATGAGGTGTGTGAAGTGAGCGACTTTGCTTAAAAATAGAACAGAAATCGATTTCAAATCATCAACCTTGTATGGAAAGTCGAAAAAAAAATTCCGCTCTACTGTAAATTTTTTCCTTCGCGTTTTCGAACTCAGGGCATGATTCTACACCAAAAACGATCATCAGCTTACCAAGTTCAAAAATGCTGTAAACCAGTGTTATCAGTTAGTCCTTGACCAGCCAAACAACTTTGCCGAAGACACCAACTCTCTAAGTAATCAGGATCATGAGATATATGAGATTGAAATTTCGTTAGGGTCACATCTATTTGTCTGTGATTTATGTGATATCTTAGACAAGCAGATGCAACACTGACAAAATTTCCATCCCACAATTCTCAGCACGCTAAGGTCAGTTTACCTATTTTTTCCAAATATGGGTAAATTTTACTCAAATTTGCGTAAACTTTACGCAAATATGGGTAAATAAAACTCATATTTTGCAAAAGTGCACATTCGCATTTATGGGCAATATTTACCCATATTTGGGTTACAATTAGGTACACATTACCCATATTTGAGTCTTGTTTACCTATATTTGAGTATCATTTACGCATATTTGCGATTGTGCACTATTTGGAAAAACGGTAAACTGACCTTAGAGTGAGGATCCTGATTACTTATAGAGTTGGTTTCTTAATAATCTTAAAAATTTTCAATTAGTTGTAATTTTTTATAAAGTTTACCTAAAATCCTCAAATTTTGAATGCTAGTGAATACTAGCTAGTAGTTCTCAGTTAGTTAGCTATAAGTGGTACAAATTTGGGCTTGATTGCTTAACTCTACACAAAGTTAGAGCGTTTCTTGTAAAACACTTCTTATTTTACTGTCATTTATATGCTTTCAATATTCTGTAACTAGCGCCATCCCGTGGTAGAATTTTACAATAAACTTCCCATCACATGTAAGCCCTTGACCTACCAAACAACTTTGCCGAAGAAACCATCTTTGTAAGTAAGCAGGATCCTGAGATATAAAGTTATAAAATTAGCATTCTTATTACGCCGTCTAGTAGTAAGTTCTTGGAAAAAAATGGCCCATCAACTGTAAGCCCTTGGATTTCCAAAAAACTTTGCCGAAAAAACCATCTAAGTACTTTCATACTCCTGTGGTACACACAGTATTGCACTGGAAGCACGACTGAGTGCGCTCTCAAATCTAATTTTTGTGTGCACGTTTTCTGCGCGCACAAAATGTGTACGCAGAAACTGAGAAAACATGTTTATTCTAACATTTGTTTGAGCACTCATTTTGAGAGTGCCGCTGATGGATGCCAGAGTGTGAGCGGCTGGTTTGTGTGTGAAAAAAGTTGCGTAGTTCCCTCACGCTCTCGTTGGAAGTCGTGTGTAGAGTGTATGTTTTCTTTTCTCACGTTTCGCACTGAGGAGCTGCCATCTCTGCTGTTGAGTAATAAGGCCGGAACAAATCTCATTTTCTTCTTTTGTCACTTTGCACTCTGACTCGTCAAAGGGGGGGGGGGGGATGATAAATAATAAATGTATTTCTAGATTGAGTTTAAATAAGGGCGAAAGTAACATGAGAGAGTTCTCTTCATCGACTCTCTCTTCTTCAAATTAAAGTGACAAGAAGCAAGTATGGTTAAACTTTTTGGTCATGAATCGCTAGGTTGCGATGCAATCTAGCGTCTAAGTGTTAAAAAGTTCGATTGAATTTGCATCTTGTCACTTTAATTTTCAGAAGAGAGAGTCGATGAAGAGAACTCTCTCATGTTACTTTCGCCCTTATTTAAACTCAATCTAGATTTGATGGAAAATTACCTAAACAATTGGGCGAAATCATCAAACTCATCGGATTTGTTAAGAAATTTTCTCGATGACTCTAATTTCACTTTAAAATTTTTAAATTTCCTTAATAATTTATTTGTGTCCCTCCTCAAAATGTGGAATTCCAACAAAAATTTTCCGAGTTTTTGTTTGTTCTTCGTGGCGAAGAATGAACAAAAATTTCTGAGTGAAATGGATTAGCGGCATTTGCTCCCTAGAGCCTACTTTTCTTAGGCTTTTTTTTTTGCATGGAGAAGAGATCGGTTGTACGCGATGGTTAATTCCGATAAATCAAATCGATTGTTCGATCAATTATAGGAGACTCCCAGATCGACAATGTATAGTATCATATTAAGGATCGGTATATTCGCCTCACTCCATTCATATTCACTCCTCTTTGCTGAATCGAATCGAGAAAGATGCAGCAAACGGATTGTCGTGATCAAGCATGCAACCCCATCACCAGTGAAAAGCCATGCGCAAGTTGCTTGACATGGATATTCGTTGCCGTTCGTCGCAGTTTTGATCGCAAGCGAATGAATGAGTGGCGAATGGTGAAGAATGCTGGTGAGTGATCGAAGTGGCTGCTGTCGTCGCTGATAAGCAAACACACAAACTAAAGCGACAATCGTTCGCTGCGATTAACCATGGAGTAGCAATTATGAATTGTGTTGCCATCTATACTCATACTCATGCAGTGTTGCCAAATGTGCTCGTTATGTATAAAAAACAGAAATCATTTGTTTTTATTTGGTGTTATCTATTTACGAAAGCTTTCGTGTAAATTAGATGTTTACAATAAAAATGACATGTGGCAACACTTCCATCTACAACATCGTTGAAATGAATAAAATGACAATTGAAATGAATTTCACAATAGATACATTTTATATTTTAACAATTTATCCTCATCTTTTCCAATAAACCAATTTTTTTATTGCTAACTATCAAACTAACAATAACTGTCAATTATCTTTTTAAACCTTTTTAGTTGTAGCTTTCACAACCAGAGGTGCGCACATCATTTTTCTAAGCGTTAGACGTTTCACCTAGTGTGAACTAGGCGATGGATTTTCGCGAAAATTTTCTAGGTATTACGTCTGTTTGTCTGTGAAGAAAAGGTCAACAACAGGGTCATTAGAGAAGATGTGTATTGTTTTTATCTTGCTCATACATCTTGCAACACACTTGGTGCGATTTTTCAGAATAACCTGTACATTGTCAAACACTTAAAGGTTAGGTTTCATGGTATAATAAAAAAGGTAAACTGGCAACACTGTCACAATTTTTTAATCCTTTTTATACTCCATATTGTTCAAATCAGCACAAAACGTGATTATATGGCATCGAACAATGTTTTTTTTACGAAATTTATAAACTGCACCTGATTTTATATGATACTTTATATGAAAAAAAATAATATTTTTTCTTAAAATCGCTATATTTCAGGAACGACGCAAATTACCTCGGGGAGTTAAGCTTTTTCGATAGAAAAACGTCTGATAAACACGATGGAATCAAAATTTTTAAAATCAAAATATACGTATTTTGATAAAAATCGATTTTTAGATTTATGTAAAATTGAAAAATATGATATCTGGCAACACTGTATCAAAAAAATAATATTTTTCTGGATTCCCTGAACGATTTCCTTTAAAAAAGCTGCAATGAAAAAAATAAAAGAGAGCGATTCCAAGCAACAGCATCAAAATTAAGGAAATTTTTTAATTCATGATTTTCTATTGAACTGAAACATTGCACAGTTTTTCAGTTCCATCTAAATAGCCATTTTTCGATATCAAATTTTTATTTTGAATCACGACTAACTTTTCAACAGGGTGTATGTGAAAATGGTTCAAAAATATTCAAAAATCTGCACAGCCAAAACGGTTCGTTCGATTGCTATGAATTTTTCAGCAAAGTTAGATAACTAAATGGTGATTCCTAAGAAAATATACACTGTGAAAAAAAATCTTTTTTAACATGAAAAAATATAATTTTTGGCACAAAAATTCAAATATCTCAAAACCCTATCTTTTTACCAACGTAATTTTTTTAGGGAAGACGGTCCATTGTATAAGCAATCTACCATAAAAATTTGGTGATGGTAAACTCATAAACAAAAAAGTTATAGCATTTCAAACATTTCACAATTTTCACATTTGGTAAATATTTTTTTCTGTGTAAATTATTTCGGTCAGAAATCGCAGTTTGATGCTAATTTTATTGTTCAGCAAAGTTAGATAACTAAATGGTGATTCCTATGAAAATTTACACTGTGAAAAAAAATCTTTTTTCACATTAAAAAATATCATTTTTGTCACAAAAACTCAAATATCTCAAAACCCTATCTTTTTACCAACGTATTTTTTTAGGGAAAACGGTCCATTGTATTATAAAAATTTGGTGATCATAAAAATTTGGTGATGATAAACTAATAAACAAAAAAGTTATGACAATTCAAACATTTCACAATTTTCACATTTAGTAATATTTTTTTTAGTGTAAATTATTTCGGCCGGAAATCGCAGTTTGATGCTCATTTTATTGTTAATGGCCTTGCGTGAGTAAAACAAGCTGTTTTTATTATGTATTATGTATATTATATAGGGCCCATATAGCCAAGGCGGTAAACGCACGGGTATTCAGCATGACCATGCTGAGGGTGACGGGTTCGATTCCCGGTCGGTCCAGGATCTCTTCGTAAAGGAAATTTCCTTGACTTCCTTGGGCATAGAGTATCTTCGTGCCTGCCACACGATATACGCATGCAAAATGGTCATTGGCAGAGGGAGCTCTCAGTTAATAACTGTGGAAGTGCTCATAGAACACTAAGCTGAGAAGCAGGCTTTGTCCCAATGAGGACGTTACGCCAAGAAGAGAGAGAGTATATTATATGTACAGTAATGTTCCGATTTCATCACGCCCTCCGCGCATTAGTCGTTTATTCATTAATTTGCTGTTACATTTGAGGACAACTGTTTTCCCTCTTCTTCAAGATGGGTATTCAGCGTGTTTTGCAACGTTAAAAATATTGAAATGGGTATAGATGTTGAAGGATATTTCAAAGCATTATTGAAAAGGGGCGTGATTAAATTGTTTAAACAGATGTCGCTGATGGTACGGTGGCATGACTCTCTGCACTTAGCACTTCTGGCAATTTCTCAGTTGTTGTCGTTTTCGAACTTCCTGCGCTCTGCTTTACCGATGATATACAGTTGGTTCGTTTGTCAAAGTCTAGACGGCAGGACGTGCGAATGCGTAAATTTGTATTCAATGTGGACATTTGGGCATAACCAGTCTCTTTCAGTTTATCTATGGTGCTTTCGGTGAGATTTCGTAACGCTTTTGAACATTTTTTTTTCATCAAACGGTCTACAAGAGAGCGTTGAGTTGAAGACCTTTGGAAAAGCGACTGTTCATGTTGTTCGTTAGATTATAATAAACAAAATCACTTATTAGTTTTTATTGACTAGTTTGGTGTTGTTTGCTTGGCTGAAAAAAAAATACTATAAAATTTTTAATATCCATAGCGGTAGTATTTTTTTGCTTTTTCGTGAGCATTGTCATGGTATGTATACAGACAAACAAACGTAACACTGACGAAATTTTCATTGACCACGCCTTTAACGATCACTTTGAATCTTGGTTGTGGCTTTCATAGCCAGAAGAGCGCCCATCGTTTTTCTTTGCGTTTGACGCTTCACACTAGCGCCTTCTGATGACGATATTGCAGTGTTTCGTGAAACATTTCCACCAGGTGGTGGTAGTGTGAACTGGGCGATGGATTTTCACGAAAATTGTTCTAGGCGTTTCGTCTGTTTGTCTGTGGTATGTACCTCTCATGCATTTGTTGTTGTTGAAGTTACTCGCATTCTTCCGATCATAAAGTATGTTCTCTAAGAGGTATTTTTTTTTGCAGATAAACTAGACGTATACGCGTATTTTTGATCACAAGACTGGATCGCGTCTAAGTTTCAAATAGTAATTATGAATAATCAAACAAAAATATCATGAAAACAACTTGTTTAATTCAGGCGGTAGCTTTTACAATAAAATCAGCATCAAAATATAATTCTCGAAATAATTTACACAGAAAAAAATTTTTTTTTTGTTACTAAATGTTGAAATTGTGAAGTGTTTGAAATGTCATAACTTTTTTGTTTATCAGTTTACCATCACCAAAATTTTATGGTAGATAGCTGATATAATGGGCCATTTCCCCTAAAAAATTGACGTTGGTAAAAAGATAGGGTTTTGAGATATTTTAGTTTTTGTGACAAAGATCATATTTTTTAAAGTAAAAAAAATAAATTTTTTACAGTGTATATTTTCTAAGGAATCATCATTTAGTTATCTAACTTTGCTGAAAAATTTATAACAATCGAACAATCCGTTTTTGCTGTACAGCTTTTAGAATATTTTTGAACTATTTTCGCATACACCCTTTTGAAAAGTTAGTCGTGAGAGAATATGAAGGTTTAATATCGAAAAATGGCGATTTAGATGAAATTGAAAAACTGTGCAAAGTTTCAGATATTTTTGAAATGGTCGCTCAGGATCGACTGACATGACCCCGTGGAATTCCTCAAGAAAGAGAGGATAATTTTTATATCGGCCAAAACGAGGGGTGCTGCCACGGGCCGAGGGGTGATCCGATCGGCACCAAAATTTGGATTTTTCCTTTTTCCATCTAAACAAATGTTTCAACCAAATTTGGTTCAAATCCGTGATGGTCGATTGCAAGCGGTCGGTCACTTGGCGTGGAATGACCCTTAACATGAAAGATCGTTAATCTAGATGTGTTGAAGTGTCTGTATTTTTAGCATTTTTATTTGACTTCCTAAGAAGGTTTCTTCCGTTGCACTGTTTGTTGCCGATTCGCTCGCTGACGTTCCTATGGTTGCTTTTATGTGACTTTTCAAGCTAGTCCTGCAAAAGTTAATGAGCTGATAGCCAGAATTCTGAATGAGCTGCGTTGTAGAACAACTGATTTTTCTGCTCATTTAGTTGCTTGTTATCTGAGCATACATTACACTTTGCAAGCTGCTTCATTGTTGGGGCGATATCAGTCATGAACCGTTTAAATGGCGCAATGATTTATGAGGCGATCGCTGCACATCAACGAACGGCGACTGACTTCCGACAGAGCAACACACATGTGCTGTGCATCTGAATGAAAGACGCGTCTCAAATTCGTCACATTCCAGCTACCGTGTAGTGTACCCATCAAATCAAATTGATCCGATTTCGAATTTAGAATTCAATTGGAGTGTTGAACACTTGGCAATCACGTGGTGCGTCCAAAATATGCACAAATAGAATAAATGATGTCCTCAACTCGCTGTTACCATCGCACCATGGAAGCTTGGAAGCCAGAAGTTTGCCAAGCGCACAAAGAACCGAAAAAGATGTTCCTCGTGAGCCGCGCGCACGGCTTTGGTTCACGCCATGAACCGGACCAGTGTTCATGCTTTGAAGTTTGAATTGGATTCACTCGACGCCTCGCGCGATCGCGATCGCGCAACATCGACTTCGTCGTGGCGCATGTTGCACGACAAGTCCCGAGCAACGTCTTTCTCCAGTGGTGCGATGTGGTGATCGGTCAGCCCCAACGGACCAAAACCGAACGAACGAAAGAAACTCCAGCCTTAGGGTGGTTCAAGGTTATGCGAGAATCCAATAAAGGTGGTAATTTTAAACTTTCATAAAAACTCGTGAAGTCAAATACGATCCTCTGAAATTTTAATTTACTTGGTGCACGGGAAGATCTACTGTCAGAATCAATGTTCGTGTGGGGAAAACTGACAGTCTGTAAAGATCGGAAGTTAACACATTTGGAAATTATTCAGTGATTTTGATCCTTTTGCACATTTATAAAGTTTAAAAAGTTTTGTGTCCTAACAAATCATTTTAGATTCATATAAAACATGTTATCACAAACCGTCATGACATTTTCTTTTTGGCTATTTTTTCACAAAAAAAAACTAAATTACTAAGAAAAACAAAATGCATGCTGAAGTTTCTAAAAACCATATAGCACTTACACTCAAGTCTAAAGGTATGATATAATATTCTTAATGCAGCCGCTCCGGTCCACCCTAACGCAACACTCATCCTCGCAGTCTCTGCTCCGCGCACTGCTCCCCAAATGCACGCGACTCTTCCGATGGCTTGCTGTTGGCCACATTGTGTCTTCTATGTTGTGTGTGGATAGTTGGGCGGATGTTAAAACCAGATTGCGGGGCCACTCGAACGCACAGTCCGATTTCAACAGTTGTCAGGGAACGACAGCGACGACTACGGTTCGACCGACGACTACCGAAGAAGATCCTCTCCGTTCCGTTCAGTGTACTCTTCCTCAATCACCCTTGGGAGCAGAAAAAAAAGTGCGCGGCCTTTGGAATTCTGACTTTTTCCGCGGTGGTTTTTTGTTTCTTTCCTCAAGTGCTTCTGGTTGCTTTGTAGAGAACGGAAAAGAAGGTGCAATTTTCTGAGCAAAGATAACCTGAAGAATCTGGACCAGTACGGTGCGGGAAAGAAGAGCGATCGGTGCAAAATTGCCTTTTCTGGCGGTTGGCTGTTTTTCTGTCGGAAGACTCTGTTCTTGTTGGAGAGCTGATTGAATGCTGCAGAACCGCAGTGACAGTGTGTCCCTGAAGTGTGCCTAGTGGTGGACCTGAGAAGTTCTGAGTTCTACGAGTGATCTCCATACCGTACATAACGAAAAGTGCAGTGCAATCTCCTGTCTCTGTGTGCCGAGTGAAGTTTTGACCTACTGAAAGAGAAGTACAATCTAAAGCAACAGCAGGAGCCAGCTGTCCAACGCAGCCGAAGAAAGAGATTGAGACACACTCACTACACTGGTGGGAGCTAGCGAGCAGAGCAGAGCAGAAGTTCAAGTTCAAGTTCGGAACGGGCTGATCGAGTCGAGAGGAGGCGAAAATGAAGTTGATTTTAGTGGTAAGTGTCGGGATTGGGTCGGGCTGTTCGCTTCTTGTGCGATCGAACAAGTCATTTTTAAGATAGGATGGAATGAGTTGAGTGGGCGATGGAATCTCTGAAGTGCAAAGTAGCTTAATTGAATGTGGTGTTAATGCACCTTTTGCAGTTTCGTATCTACTAGAGATAAATCGAATTATTGTAATACAATTTACCTCTTGCGTTCACAGTTTTATAAATAGATATAGAAATAGAAATAAATATTTACTTACAATGATATTCACGTTGAGTTCGAACAAACAAAAACTTATTTTCAAGGATCTACTTTGAGTATGATCAATTTTGAAGCCTCTTGATTCCTTCATTGTTTTTTACCATGAAAAAACGCATATTTTGGAAACTACTTACAGTCTTTCTTAGTGTCAATTAGAGAATAACTAGCAGTTAGGAAGAAACCAGTTTAAATATTCCACTCGTAAATTTTCAAATTGCTGTGAATATTTTTTCAAACTTTTAAGTCAAAGTACAAGAGGATCTGATGCGGACCCTTAATTTTGCAAGACATACAACAATATTGTCCAAAACAAAGTAGCATATCCCGTTCAAAACATTTTTGTTTTTTTTTTTCTTTTTTTGTAATCACGCACGTAATCTTTCACGGCTAGACAAAAACAAAATTTCTATGCAAACTATGAAAATCAAAATGTTTCATAAATTATCACAAAATATCAAAGTGTTTATATTTAAAAAAAATTGGTTGCTCAAATAGGCCTCAAGGGAAAATATAAAAGTGTTTTGATGTTTGAAAATAAAGGTTAAAATTTACTTCAATCGTGTCTCAATAATACAGGTTTATAAGATGGGGCAATCTGTTGAATCCCTGGAAGAGGTAACCTATTTGGTGAAGTTTTCAAAATTTATAAAAATATAGAATCAAACATTTTCAATAGAAGTCTTTGACAAATAACAAAAAAAAACTCAACTATATTTTTTTTGAAAGCAATTCGAAACTTTTGAAACTCAGATAGGTACAATTTTTGTAAGTATTTATTTGCTAGCACTGTTAGTAAAGCGAAATGTAACCGTTCATTTTCCCTCCAAATGATAGTGTGGTTTATTATGGCTATACTATCAGTTTTGAACTCAAAGTTTTCGAAAAGTTAACATAAAAATATTAAAAATTATGCCCCTGCAAAATTGATAAAGATGTCTTAAGATGTTTGTTAGAAAGTGTACAATAAGGCCTAAATAAATACTTTTTTTCTTACACTCATTTATTCTGCTTAATTTTAACATTATGAAAGGAGGTGGGAGCCAAATATTATTTATTAAAAAAACAGGAACTGAAAATTAATGTTTATATTGATAAATCAAAGAAAAAAAAATAATATATATTTGTCGACGTTTTATATTATTAGAAGAACCCTAAAGCCTTTGGATGTTTTTCAATATTTTTCAGTAATAATTAAATATTGATCGGTAAAAGTAAAAATTTATTTTGCATGATTATTTTAACGTCATCGTCAAGTTATTTTTCAAAAATGCATGCTTGCACTTTATTGATGGCGTCATCCAGCATTACGTATAAAGTCCAGGTGATCAATAGGAATAAACTCGTTTTGGCCTTTACACCAAATATTTTTCAGAAAACGGCAGCTTAGCTTCTTTCGAAGATGTGAATCGTATTTTATGCTTCCCACATAACTCGCAGGTACTATCAGACAGAGAAATTGCTTATTTTTCGATACTTAGTATCGGTGGATTGCGTGGGAACAATCAAATACGATTCACAGCTGTGGAAGAAAGTTTTGTTTCAATAAGCAGTTAAGGGCTTTTGAAATGTTGATACATACCCAATCCTATAAAAATCCAAGAAATCTTATAAAGTCTCCTTCAGACTGAATCTCCGAAATTCCTCTGAGAATCTTTTCCGACATCCATTTAGAGATCCTCGTGAATAGATTTTCATCTTTTTTTTTGGGTTTTCCCGTAATTCATCTCTCACATTTTCAAGAGACTTCGTTTAAACCTTTGAATGTTTTTTTATTAAAATTATCTGTGAAAATTTTGCTGGACAAAATTCAGAGAAGCGTGGCAAACAATCGGATTTTTTCAACTTAATTCCAATGTAAATCATTGTTGGATTGCTGGAGGAAAATCTTCAAAATAATTTACAGAGAATAATCTGAAATACTTCCATAACTACTAATCTTTCAAGAATTATCTAGATTATCGTATTCAATTTGATGCTCATTTTATAAGTTCTACTAAATGTTTTTCTCCAAAATTTTTCAGAAATTCTTCAAGAAAGTCGGTTTTGTTTCATTCGAAGTTTTTCTAGACATACCTAATACATCTTCAATAAATATTTTTGAAAAAAAAAGAACCAAAGTTCTGGCGAAACGTCTTCGGATTCACTTGCAAAGAGCTTTTGAAAAGCAACCAAAAAAAAATCCGCGATGATTAATGAATCAAAAGTTTATTTTGCACTCAGTACTCAATTAGTCAATTCCTATGTAGAGTGCGAATTCAATAATGTAGAGTAGAAAAAACGCAAGTGAAGCTTCAGATTTCATTTCAAATTTCTCGCGAGTTTGTCGTGAATGTATGTCCAGCATCGCGCGGAGATTTTTTTTTTTTATTTTTATTTTATTTTTTTTTTATTTATTTTTTTTTGACTGCTCAGATTTTTTTTTTTTTTTTTTTTTTTTTTTTTTTTTGACTGCTCATTTTCGTACGGGGTGATTTAGTGAGTTTTTGGTGGCAAAGTGTACAGGCCGCGTTTTCATTCGGTCGTCGTCGTCGTCTATTTGACTGCTCATCTTCGTACCGGGCGATGTAGTGAGTTTTTGGAGGCAAAGTGTACAGGCCGCGTTTTCATTCGGTCGTCGTCGTCTATTTGAAGGCTCATCTTCGTACGGGGTGATTTAGTGAGTTTTTGGAGGAAAAGTTTACAGGCCGCGTTTTCATTCGGTCGTCGTCATCGTCTATTTGACTGCTCATCTTCGTACGGGGCGATTTATGATACGATAAATGCAACAAACAACCTTTTTTGCGATTTTAGTCAACAGACATTGAAATGTTCGTCACGTCAAGTGTCGGCCCAAGTTCCAAAGCCACGTTGGTTCAAATCACTTTATTTTCTCTTTCGTTAATTTTCGCACTTCGAAAACTATCTGAATGGTTCGTCATCTTCGATGTCGGCATGTTTTGTTTTAGTCCAAATGAAAATAAGTGGTTTGATATTAATAGGGTTGCATGAATCACTCCACCTACCAAAGTGAACTCATATCATGCGCCCTTTCCCCTCCCCACTAACAAAAAGTCCTTCCCATGACAGACGTGGAGACGCAGAGGTGATCTCGGTCTTTAGTAAGCAACGCACGTCATAATAACATTCCTTTCCTTCCTCGATGACCGTAAGGACGTGGCCGGCGCCGTTATTGACCTAATAAAGTTTGGAATTCTCGAAGATGCACATTGAGGACGGTAAGCTACTCCCAAGCTCCGTCTGTTGGTTCCTTGTGCAACTTCGATTGTTCTGGTCAATCACGGAGTAGCAACTACGAATAGTACGGTCATCTATGCTCATGCTCATGCTCATGTATGTCCAGCATCGCGCGGATTCAGGTTTTGCCTGATTTGTAGATTTGGCGTAATTTGTTTCCACCCTTCTCGTACAACCCTCCATGTCAGAACTAAAAACTACTTCAAACCTGGTTTAGTTTTTCTTTATTTAGATTTTTCTAAAGATTGCTTTCATGAGGAACAGAAGCAGTTGAACATCGGTACCAACATTTCAAAAGGGCGTAACTACATATTGAAATAAAACCCTCTTTAACAGCTGTGGATCGTATTGCATGGTTTCCACGCTATCCACTGCCACTGTCGGAAAGAGGAAAAATTCATCTGTCTAGTAATGTTTGTGAATTACGTGGAAAAAAAATATAAAATAATTTGAAATATTCTGAACCCAAAAGCAGTTACCCTGTATTGAAATGTTGGTGCTGGTCAAGAAAAAATATTTTAGCGAATGTTGAAATCCAGGACAATGCGGGAAGATTAGCATGAATCCGGGACTGTCTCGTGCAATCCAGGATGTCTGGCCACTTTACTCTAAATGAGTGGTACGTCGCAGGTCGCAAAGTATCTGCTGAGAGTTAAAAAAAAACATTTTACCAGAATTTTTCAATTTGCTTTGGTGTTTTCCCACAAAGCTTTTCAAAACGACTGCAACAGCCTTCTTACTTTAAATATCAGAAAGTGCGTGTACTATTCATTGAGGATATCTAAACGTGATTTTTTTTTAAATTAAATTTTGTTAAAGAGTTGTACCTAAATATGGATGAATTCCCCGTAATTTTCAACGACATTTATCTTATTATTTATATGTGATTGAAGAACCAGCTTTGGGTTCAGATTTATGTAAATCATCATCAGCTTGTTGTCAAAGTTGCTGTCCAAAATGTTTAAGAATGAATCTCTCTTGAGAAGAAAAAAATTCAGAAATACATCCACACTGTTAAAAAGCATGATTAGCATTAAGTCTTTTCTGTGAAATTGCTTAAAATATAAATTAATTTCTGAGGGGATAGCTGACACTTGGGAAGATGAAAGGTGGTACTCGAAATACGCATATCTGTCAAAGGATAAGCATAATAGGGCGGAAGTACAAGGTACAAAACTGATAACACTCATTCCAAGAGGGTATTTTGCTCAAAGGTCGGTTTTGACTTGAAACCAAACGGCATTAAATATAACTGTTTTACACAAAAAAAAACGAAATTTCCCAAAAATGGAGGAAGAAATTTGGAAAACGTTAAAAGCTTCAATTAATACTAACAATAAAACAGCATTGTCTTTATTGTGAACCATGCACTGATTACTTTGAAAGAAGTAGATCTTTACTACATCGTTCGTGGTTAATCTTTGACAACCGTCAACCGATTTTACTGAAGCAGTTTATTGAGATAGTTCTTGTAGGAACAATAACTGAAAAAAATAGGCATTTGGTGAACGGAAAATTTAAAGATGTAATTTTTCATGAAAAATATTCCCTCGTAACATGAAAACAAAAACATAAATGCATAATAAATCATGGAATAATCACTGGCGATACTACCAAACTGAAGTTAATGAGGATATTGCAGACATGACCTGAAAGCATATTTTTAAAAATATATTTGAAAATGGTTAGCACTATATGAATGATGTTTCACAAGTATTTCTGTTGCAATCCATGACATAATTTCTACGGATCTTTATAGGAGTTTGTGGCTCACACATAGAGGAATTCATAACAGAATTTCTGATAGCCTTCCATTATTTTTTTTTCAATTTCTTTTTATTCGTGAATTTTAACTAATGCCAATTCTCCACGTACCCTCCAATAACGTCTTGAAAATAATTTCTGAATTAATGATTGAAAATAAAGTCTTTTCGACAATGCAATACATATAGAAAGTTACCCCAAAAGGCCTTCGCTCCCATATTCTTCCTTTATGAAATTAAACCTTAGTCCGACCATACAAACTGAACATATAATAGATGCCTCATTTTTTGTTCAATTGTTTGAGAAACTTATAAAAATATAAACTCTCAACTCACTTCAAATCTTGTTTTATATTCGTTGTTAAACTTGTGCATGGAAAACCTCCCAAGTAATTAGTAAGCATTTAAAATAGCATTCCTGCATCATTATATTTGTCCTTATGATAAAGCATTAAATGCTAATTGGCCGTATAAACGCCAGTAGTGCTACCCAAAAGCGTGTTCTGGAAAAAAAAACGGGATGCCTGAGTGCAAACACCTTCAGGAAGGTCATATCAAAAGGTGTCAGGCCATTCGGCCGAAGGTCATTAGGCCGAAGGTCATTAGGCCGAAGGTCATTAGGCCGAATGGTCATTAGGCCGAATGGTCATCAGGCCGAATGATCATTGGGTCTTCTTCTTGCCGTTACGTCCCCACTGAGACAAAGCCTGCTTCTCAGCTTAGTGTTCTATGAACACTTCCACAGTTATTAACTGAGAGCTTCCTCGGCAAATGACCATTTTGCATGTGTATATCGTGTGACAGGCACGAAGATACTTTATTGATGCTGAATCTACTGATATTTTACCCATGAATTTTTCCTTCTTTTAAACATAGGCTGTTCTTTCTAGTATCATTGCTAAAATAGTTTTTGGCGCAGAAACTGCTGATATTCAATTCATAAATTTTTCCTTCTTTAAAACATAGGCTATTCTTTCTAGTTTCATTGTCAAAGTAGTTTTCGGCAAAAAATTTTTGGAAAAAGTAAAAACAACAGATCTCTTTACAGGCTCATAACGGCTGATTTTCAATTCGTCCTGATGACCATTCGGCCTAATGACCATTCGGCCTAGTGACCATTCGGCCTAATGACCATTCGGCCTAATGACCTTCGGCCTAATGACCTTCGACCTAATGGCCTTCGGCCTAATGACCTTCGGCCTAATGACCCAGCATCATATCAAAATGTCAAAGAGGTGTAACGCCTGGTCGATCGAAACAAAACAAAATAGATTTTCGTCTGCTTCTCGCTCTCTCGACGATCTCGCTTCCTCCACACACGAAACTGATTTAGGTGCTACTTTTTCGGTTGTTTTGGTGTTATCGGGTTTTGAACTTACGGGTACGGTGATTATTCAATCTCGTTTTCTGTTCAAACTGTTGCTCCACGCTCCAGGATACGCTACCTTTGGGCCGATGACTTGCGCTAATTTTATCTCCAATATGAAGAATGGTTGGAAAACAGCTTCAGTTCCGTCACCCAAAACATTTTTATTTGAAAACATGTTTCCAAAGAGCATCGCCACGGGAGTCCTCATCGCTATCCCTATTATACCACTCCTTGTCGGGTGCTATTTAAAGATAGCACCCCACCTTCCCACCAGTGGTTTCTATTTTGGGTTTAGGGACTTGAAAATCATACTGATTTTCCACCGTGCGTTGCTAAAAGTGGTCCTTACTTTTTATCGGACGTAGTACAAACTGAAACAAATAAAATATGTCCTTATGGCTTTTGATGAATCTTGCATAAAATCACAAAGGCAAAAGGGTCACAGACAAACACACGCAACACTTCTAACATTTCGTCACAGACAAGCAGACGTCTGGACGTCTCTAGTCTCCCTCTACACTGAAATAAATTTTGTTGTGGAAACTACCGATTCCATAGTAAAATTAAGAACTGTACCTATGATTCTCAACCGACAGCTATTTCCTGTTAATTCCACTAAAACACTGTCAATTTAACTAGCAGTGCTGTTAACATTACCAAAAATAATCTGTTGTAAGATGCGTGTCCAGGAAAAAATTACAATGTTTTGTTGTTGAAGCGACTACGCTTTCAGTCAAATTTACTGCAATGCAATGTAATTTCAATCATATTTAAGTGAACATAACAGATTATGCGGTTAGTAATTTTACTATTTTTATTGTTTCCACAACAAAATTTATTTCAGTGTAGCCATTTCTTATCGTTTTATTTTTTAAAGAATATTTAAATCAAATATTCTGTAGTATGCAAATTGTTCGCAGACGGCGCTCACATAATTTTTGCTCCTGTTTGACGTTCGCTCACTACCGGCACCTACTGAGCGTTTTGTGAAATAGGGTGTTTGGCATTGGGGATTATGTTTACATGACGATGATTTGATTAACAATTTCTTTCAAGTGATACGTTTGCTATTCAAAATCATAGTCGCGGAAACATATTCACCCAATCTAAAAGGACTGAGTTTGGCCAATAGAGTGGCCAATCATAAACTAGGTGACAATAGTGAGCGAATGTAAAACTTGAACAAAAACGCTGCGTGCGCCACAGATGGACAGTTGGCCAACTATTACATTTTTAAATATACCGTTGAATCGGTGTACGTGGGAATTATTAGTGTTGCGTCTGTTTGTTTGTGATAGGGTTCTGGAAAACATCTATAGTCACGTAAGACAAAGTGCATCAATATTCACCTCATGCTTTATTGATCCACTGCTGTTCATTTTCCATACCACTACTCAGCTCACTTCACCGCAAAATATGAATAAAGAAAGTGACGTCACACAAACCATCGGAATAGCAACTCAGTGCAAGATTTGAGTGGGTCCCCAAATGTGGAAACCCATCGCTAATCCCATGTCGGGTCCTTATTTTTCATTCCCGTTTAGATACCACCGGTGTGAACATGGATCCCTATTCAGGGCCCGGAAATAGGGATAGGGACCCAGATAGGGACGCCCGTGGCGGTGCTCTTATAGTGTGCTCTGATAGTGTTTTCATAGTGTTTTCATTCCCTCTTCCATCAATAACATATGATTCCCTCTTTCGAATCATTGTATGATCTGCCAAAAATCCACTTGGTACACATTTTCCGACAAAATAATGTGTGATAATTTCTCGATGGCAATATTCCTAAACCAAACAAGCTGCAGCAATGTTTGCTTAGTAGCTCTCAGGGGACAGTTATGGTCTTCTTATTTTCTTACCCCGCATTAAAACTATGCTGCTGTGTTGACAGATAGGTTGTCAGCTTGAACCCTACACTTGAGCCACAACTATGCATAACATATCTCCCACACTCTTTGTTCTTAGCATTTGTATTGCCAGTTTGCGCCATGTTACATTTTACTTGGATGCTTTCGACTGCTGGGAGTTTGTACCGGGAAACTTTTTTGGCTTTGAAGCGGTCAGAACTAGAGCATTTTTTCTACGCCCGACGTTTGGATTGTTTATTCAATCTTTCTCAAGGGTTCTATAATAGAATTGGACTTAGTTACATTAACGAAGATACACACAATTACATTGACTTACAGAAAAGTTTTGTTCTTCGTCTGGTGGTTCGAACACATTAAACATCTCTCAATATTCAAAATATAACATTCACTGACTATTTTACTGGACAAAACGGAAAAACTAGGCAACGATTCACTACTCAGTCTTGATTTCAACTATTCTGTGTCTTTCAACCGTCATTTTGTACAATTATTCGACAGTAGTGGGTTCAATGTTGCATGCAAGTCTAGTGAGTTAAAGGTCTATTGGGTGTCATTGTCGTTGTCAGTAGTGTTCGTCTGATTATTACTTGTCTGTCTATCTACATGATTTGTTTTGATTTTTGTCTTAAGTGTATGTAAAATTCCTGCATATGTTGTACATATGTACTTAAACTATCACAGTCGCATCGTTTGTTTACTGTTTTTTTCTGTGTTGATGATATGGCACACTTCTAAAACAGGGAGAGCGAAGCACCGTCGATGCGAATCTAGTATCTCCGTATGGTCCAAAGCGAAGCGATGGTTGTTGTCGGCTGAAAACTGTGATAATTTAGGTACAACATATGCAGGAATTTTACCTATACTTAAGACAAAAATCAAAAATCCAGTAAAATAGTCAGTGAATGTTGTTACATTTTGAATATTGTGAGATGTTTAATGTGTTCGTTTGAAAACTATTTTTTAGGAAATTGATGAAAACCAAAAGCCTGACAAAAATTAACAAAAACAAACCACCAGACGAAAAACAAAACTTTTCTGTAAGTCAATTTAATTGTGTGTATCTTCGTTAATGTAACTAAGTCCAATTCTGTTATAGAACCCTTGGGAAAGATTGAATAAACAATAGAAACGTCGGGCGTAGAAAACATGCTCTAATTCTGACCGCTTCAAAGACTTAGCATTTGTAGAGCGGTTGAAAAGCATTCTGATTGCTTCCCAGCGAAAACACCTCAAGCAGTCGAAATGCTAATTAACAGCCGAGAGCTTTTGAATAGCATAGCTTATGCTGATTCAAGGCAGCTGTGCATTCGAACGGCAAGCAGTTCAAATGCTGAATAAGCTCTGCTGTACGGCTTATTCAAAT
The DNA here is from genome assembly GCF_035046485.1 of Aedes albopictus. NCBI lineage: Eukaryota > Metazoa > Arthropoda > Insecta > Diptera > Culicidae > Aedes > Aedes albopictus. Next base: position 482,999,162 of record NC_085137.1, on the reverse strand, counting down.
GCTTATAGGTTACCTGGGCTATCTTTGTCATGTTGATTGAAACTTCAAAAACCGTAATCTACAATGGGAAATACTCGTTGATATATTGCGTTTCCCGAATTCAGACAATCAATTTGCACATGTTATGTAGTTTTTGACCGTGTTAGACGTACTTTTATGCGGTAAAGTTACATCGCTTAAGATGCGGTAAAAATGGAGGCGATAGGTGACAACAAATATTGCAGGGGAAGAAAATGTATCGCTAAGTCATCTACCTAATGACAGCTAAGAGTGCTAAGAGGAAAATGTTTTATTGGGGGGTCTAGAGTAATTTTTATTTTATTTTTGTGATTTCTAGAATAAATTTCCTTGATATACCCTATTTTTGGGTACTTCTCACTCAAAATTTATGTGGGAAAATTACCACCTATAGTACAGGACCAAATAAAAGAATAGACATATTGCTTTCATTTGGTGGGTGACTCAGCGATACTGATTTTTTTCTCACAATATTCTTCTATCATAGACAGCAATAACGCTATACGATCTGAAGTGATATTTCATGTGATTTACGGTGTGCACTATTGCAATGAAATATAGCATCTTATGCGACTAAATACTGAGCATAAATGGAGTTATGGCCATTTAGGTGTTCCGGACCGGTACCCCAGGAAGGGGCCAGATATGAACATGTTACAAACCTATGCTTGCGACCCATCAAACCGCGGCATTTAACCTGATGAACGGTAAGCAGCAAAATAGTTTCAGACTATATCTGAACCGGTAATGTTCAGGAACCGGTTCCTGGTGCCCTCCGGAAGTGAACTAAACTCATACATGCGACACATCAAATAGCGGCTTTTTCGATAAACAGATGAACGGCAGGCTGGAAAATAGTTTCAGACCATATCTGAACCAGTAGTGTTCCGGAACCGGTTCCGCGTGTCCCGCTGGAAATGGCGAATTAGAAAAGTGAACCAAACCCAGGCATGCGACACATCTAATAGCCTCTTTTTCGATAGCCAGATGAACGGTAAGCAGGAAAATAGTATCAGACCATTTCTGAACCGGTTGTGTTCCGGAACCGGGTTCAGGTGTCCCACCGAAACTGTCCAATTAAAAAACTGAACCTAACCTAGACATGCGGCACATCAAATAGCGGGTTTTTCGATAATCAGGTGAATGGTTAGCAGGAAAACAGTTTCAGACCATATCTGAACCGATTGTATTCGGGAACCGGTTGCAGGGGTCCCGCCGGAAGCGGCACATTAAAAAAGTGAACTAAACCCATGCATGAGACATATCAAATAGCGGATTTTTCGATAACCAGATGAACGGTAAGCAGAAAAATAGTTTCAGACAGTATCTGAAACGGTAGTGTTCGGGAACCGGTACCAGGTGTCCCACCGGAAGTGGCCAATTAAATAACTGATCCCAACTCATGCATGTGAGACATCAAATAGCGACTTTTTCGATAACCGGATGAACGGTAAAGGCTGTTTGCAGTTCAGCCTGTCTTGATGCATGAGAAATTCCTAGCCTAAGCCGCTCAAGGAACTGATTTTTCTTGGATCGCAGTACGCACTTGCGAAGAAATGACAGTTCAAATGGAAGTCACCGTAGAAAGTTTCTCCGAACATGAAACTGGGCTTTAAGCAGGAAAATAGTTTCAGACCATATCTGAACCGCTTTTATATAAAACTGACGAAGTTGAAGGGGTGAATCCAGCTGAATGCATCTGATGATGACCGAAGAATAGTAGGTCGAAACGCGTTACGCTAAACACGCTGTTTCCTCTATTTGTCACCGATAATTGCCAATAAATCCACATAATAACATATCTGAACCGGTTGTGTTTCGGAACCGGCTCCAGATGTCCCGCACTTCCGGCTGCATTCGAAATATCAAATCATCAAACATTTTCGATAACCAGATAAACGGTCAGCAAGAAAAAAGTCTTCGACCACACCTAAGATTACCGGCAGTGTCGCAGAATCCTGATTGCTTCGCTGAAATTACGAATGTACAAATTTTAATTTTATCGCATCTTTTGCGTCTGAAATTACTGCGCACAATTTTGATGCAACTGGTTGAGCTCTCGCGCTCTGTAAAATGGTTGACATTTGAGGGTTACATTATGGGAAATTTCACTTGCTTGCAATTTTTTTTGGCAAATTTTACCTGAATCTTCCCAAAAATAATAAAATATAGGCTAAAGTGTGCAGAAAAACAAATTGTCGGATTGTCTTGATAATGATTGGCATCCAGTGCTCTTGCAGGCGGTCGAGCAGTCAACTGAGAGCTTCGATGTTTTTCAGCTCTGAAAAATACGTTTTACATAACATTGGAATATAAGCCATCAATAAGTTTCCAAATTTGATTATGGCTTTGATGAAATGCTTGCTTTTCTGAATAAGGCAGACACAAATTTCGATTTTCTCCTATGTTAACTCTCTCCCCCCTTTGAAAATTTTGGTCGGAATTCAACATTTTAAGGAAGGGCACAAATAAATAAATGAAGAAATTTCTAAATTTTAAGGTAAAATAAGAGTCCTCTAGATAATTTCTTAGCAAATCCGTTGAGTTGAGCGATTTTGCTTAAATGATTGGATATTTTTTCATCAAATACATTTATTGTTTATCACCTCCCCATTGACGAGTCAACGAGCACTGTGACAAAAGAAAAACAAAAAACGAGATTTGTTCCGTTCTAGAGTATCCTCAGGATTCAGGAATACTTTAGCTTACGTCGACGGAAAAATCTTGAGTACTTCAACGACAAAGCCACTATCACCACTAGGTGGATTAATCTGTTTTTTTTTTTTTTTTTCAATCCGATTCTGGTTCTAGTGATAGCTTTAATGGAACATATGAATGTGCATGTGTTGTATCATGTAAAAGTCATAAAATATCATGTAAACTTCCATTATATGTCATGTATTTCAGCATGACTCTGTGTGTTTACATGACATATAACACAAATTTACATGAAATTTCATGTAAACCATCATAACACTAAGTTTACATGACGTGTAAATCTCATCATTTTTATCTGTGCAGTAGTTAGAAATGAGCACGAATGATAACAAAAAGCACTGAATCAATTGCTGCCGTAATCGCTTTGTTTCCGATTGGGATACATTTACTCTTCCATTGTTATCATATACCAAATCGCATTATGTCAAGCTTATGTGTGTTTGTATGCACATTTTGATGAGTTTATTTCTACATTTATGCGATTTCATTCGTACACCAGTACGAGTTAAAATAACATAGCGCATCCCGGCCTAAGATGGGATAAAATGGCGCAACTCATAAAAATGAGGAACGAATGAAGGGGCATGATTGTTGATGCCTACGCTATTCAAGCTAGGGGTCATAAAAATATGACGACCATCGTTTAGAGGGAGGGCAGGAGATCTATGAAAGTGTAACACTCTATCGTGAGAATGTAACAGAGGGGGGGTGGGGAGGTGATCTGAAATGCCCGCAAAATGATAGACATAATTTTTGAATGTCGTCATTGAGTGGCATCTTACCTCATGGCTGGTGGCCTTTTTGCACTATTTCCGTTTTACGAACCAACTTTGGAAATCATTAAAAATCGAGGAAAATGCGCTACTTTAGTGAATATTTTTGCTGAAGTATCGAGCAAATATTGTCAACCTACCGGTATCACTTTGAATGCCTAACAAATAAGGCTGAAAATTACGAAAGTTTGAAAAAATGACATCTTACCACACCTTACTCTAATAAGATTTGACAGGCCCAGATGCAAAGGGGTGTAAGTGACCATTTTGCCGATTTTGATCTGAGCAGATCAAAGAATTCTTCATATTTTAGAAACTTTTTCAATGATTAGAAAAATCGGGATTGTAACATAAGGCTGAATTTCATAAAGCTGAATGCACAAAAGGCTGAATACGAAAGGCTGAAATCAAGAAAGTGTAACATAAGGCTGAAAATACAAAGAGCTTAAAATTCAAAAGGCTGAAAATTCGAAAATACATATTTAAGTCATAGCACGTCTTCCTTTTCTTGGAGTAACGTCCGAACTGAAATCGAGCCTGCTTCTCAGCTTATCGTGTAACAGGCACGAAGATACTCAATGTCAAAGGGAGTCAAGAAAATTTTCATAATGAAAAGTTCTTGGTCCGAACGTGAGTCGTACGCGTAGCCCTCAGCATGGGCCCTAGTTTCGAAACTGAGCTCATAGTGAAAAGGCTAATAGTGCATACCAACGAACACAAAAAGGAACTGATAATATTCATATCGTTAATTTATCCTTATTTAAATATGAGCTATTCTTTTGAGTCAAGTTGTTTTGGAGATGGTTGTCAATACGGCTACTAAAAAAAAATCATCAGAGATTTTCCCTTCTTTGAAATATATGCTATTCGTTTGAAATATACTGTGTTAGTATAAGTCGTAAAACGCTAGGACGCTAGGACGGTCAATCGTCAAGCTCAAGCAAAATCAATACAAGTGCCATGGCTGGGTAATCAACCAACAAGCAAATTTTCAAATAGATCGTAAAATCAATGAATGAATGTATGTGATTATTCCCAATTGGCGTGATTTGCTTGTCTGAGTTGTTAGTGTTGAGATTAGCCTTTAGGTTGGTGCGTTTGAAAACTAGTCGAATCACGGTTTCAGCCTTATGTTATTTCAGCCTTTCGTGTTTCAGCCTTTTGTTATTTCAGCCTTCTGTACGTAACCCGAAAAATCACAATATACAGGGTGTTAGGTTCCTGAGTGCAAACTTTTTAAAGGATGATAGAGGACCATAAATGGTGAAAAAATTGTTCTACGCATATGGTCAAATCTCAACCGTTACGTAGTTATTGAACTTTCCATGTTTTTGATTATTATTGCCTTAACTGGCTATAACTTTAAAATGGCCAAACTTATCGCAGTTTTTTTACCCTTATTCGAAAGATTATTGAATTTTCTATCAAATGACTTCTTTGAATCGATTGGTTTAGTTAAATAACTAAGTTTTCTAGAGCAAATAGCTCAAAAGTAGTGTGTTTTAATTTGTTTTTGTCAATTATCTTTGAAACAAGCGTAATAAATTAAATTCCTTTCTTCGGCAAAGTTGTGGCCCCTGTTCTACTCTACAATTCGTTCTTTGATACCAAACTTATAGCTCTTTTTGTTTTCTTGCAATTTCGATTTAAATGTGCGGCACAGTGCGCAAAAAAGTGCTTACCTTGACAGTTGCACATTTATGATCTGAAATGCGATGTTTAAATCGAAATTGCAAGAAAACGATAAGAGATAGAAGTTTGATGTCAAAGAACGAATTGTAGAGTAAAACAGGGGGCACAACTTTGCCCAAGAAGAAATTTTAATTTATTACGCATTTTTCAAAGATAATTGACCTAAACAAATTAAAACACACTACTTTTGAGCTATTTGCCCTAGAAAACTTAGTTATTTAACTAATCCAATCGATTCAAAGATGCCATGTGGTTGAAAATTCAATAATCTTTCGAATAAGAGCCAAAAAATTGCGATAAATTTGACCATTTTCAAGTTATAGCCAGTTAAGGCAATAAGAGTCATAAACATGGGAAGTTCAATAACTACATAACGGTTGAGATTTGACCATATGCGTAGAACAATTTTTTTCACCATTTATGGTCCTCTATCACCCTTTAAAAAGTTTGCACTCACAAACCTAACAACCTGTATTGGAGAAAATTGAGTCTATTTTGAAACTCCATACATTTTATATGGGTTGAAAAATTGGTGAAAAACTTTAAACTTCATTTACTGGAAAGTTTGCTTCCACCCGCTCATTCGAGAGTGGATGTCAGGGCGCTGACTCAACCGTACTTTCAAAGCCAATTTCAAACCCCAAAGAAAGTTCGTTTCTTATGTGGACGAACAAATCTTTCCATCCAGAACGCATTCAGCGTGATAAGGTGCTGCTGGCACCTGCAGAACAACCAACTGCTGGCTGCCGCCAGTCAACAATGTGAAAGTATTGCCCCGCCGCGCCGTGAGCAAAAAGTGTGCTAGCGGGGGGTTCTCAAGCACTTCCCCACAATCCTCCACCAGCCTCTTCGGATCTTAATCGAAGACGTCTTCGGGCCCGCTCCAAAAAGGGGTCTACGTACGTACGTTAGCTCGCCTCGCACACAAGCTGTTTACAGTTATGCCTTCCTTGGCTTCGCTTATATGGTGGCGCGGCGCGGTCTACCGGTGAAGTGTGTAGTATATGCTAAAATGTAATTATAACTTGTGGAAGAAAGGCACAGTCTGGTTGGTTGCTCGAACAGCTGACTGGGGTGCGGCGGAGTCGATAAATAGAATTGTAATGAAAACGGACGGCTGTAAATCAATAATTACATCCAAGTAATTATGCCACAAAAGTTCAGCCTATTGGACGCAGTGGCTTAATTTCCCCAACAGGGGAGAAAAAAAAAAAAAAAACCCAGATTAATCCACCTAGTGGTGATAGTGCCTTTCTCGTCGAATATGTACTCAAAATTTTTCCGTCGCCATAACCCGTAGACCCGAAGTGTTCCTGAATCCTGAGAATTCTCTAGAACGGAATAAACCTCATTTTCTTCTTTTGTCACAGTGCTCGTTGACTCTTCAATTAAGGGGGGGGGGGGGGGGGGGTTGGTAGTTGAGAAATAGTACATGTATTTGATGAAAAAATACTCAAACAATTAAGCAAAACCGCTTAACTCGTCGGATTTGATTAGAAATCTTCCGGAAGACTATAATTTCATCTTAACATTAATAAAATATTGGTTTATTTAATTGTGCCCTTCCTCCAAATGTTAAATTCCGACTAAAATTTCCAAGGGGGGGGCCCTTTTGACTTGAGAGAAAATCGAAACTTGTGTCAGCCTTATACAGAAATGCAAGAATTTTATCAAATCCATAATCGAATTTGGAAACATATTGATGGCTCATAATCCGACGCTATGTTAAACTTATAGGCAGAGCTGAAAAATATCAAACCTCTCAGTTGACTGCTTGTCCAGCTTCACTCACGGAGAAAAAACACTGTACATAGTTTGAAACAACAAACATGTTTGTTGAATGATGATCTAACAAAAAAGCTAGCTAGCACTGGATGCCGATCATTATCGACGATTTTTTTTCTGCACACTTTTGCCCATATTTTATTATCATTGATATAAGATTCATGTTAAAATTGCCAAAAAAAAGTGCAAGCAAGCGAAATTTCCCATACCCATTCAAATTTCAACCGTGTTACAGAGCGCGAGGGCTTAATCAGTTGCATCAAAATTGTTCTCAGTAATTTTAGACGCAAAAGGGGATTGGTGCTATAAAATTTAAATTGTATGTAAAAACGTTGATCCATCCTACTGTATAATGACGCCTCCGGAATCTAAAATGGTGTGATTTGACAAGATCGCTTAAATGTTCATCATGATTTTGTTCTTTTACGCATGTTAATTGCTTGCATCGATTTTGTTCATCTTAGTAATTTCAGCGATGCATCCAATCCTGATTCTGCAACACTGCCGGTTATCTTAGATGTGGTCAGAGTTTATTTTCTTGCTGCCCGTTTAGCTGGTTATCGAACATTTTTGATGATAAGATGTTTCGCATGCACGGGTTTGGTTCACTTTTTTAATTGGTCACTTCCGGCGGGACACCTGGAACCGGTTTCGGAACACAACCGGTTCATATACGGTCTGATACTATTTTCCTACTTACCGTTCATCTGGTTATCGAAAAAGCCGCTCTTTGATGTGTCACATGCCTGGGTTTGGTCCACTTTTTTAATTGGCCACTTCCGGCAGGACATCCGGAACCGGTTCCGGAACACAACCGGTACAGATACGGTCTGATACTATTTTCCTGCTTACCGTTCATCTGGTTATCGAAAAAGCCGCTCTTTAATGTGTCGCATGCCAGGGTTTGGTTCACTTTTTTTATTGGCCACTTCCGGCGGGACACCTGGAACCGGTTTCGGAACACAACCGGTTCATATACGGTCTGATACTATTTTCCTGCTTACCGTTCATCTGGTTATCGAAAAAGCCGCTCTTTAATGTGTCGCTTGCCAGGGTTTGGTCCACTTTTTTAATTGGTCACTTCCGGCAGGACATCCGGAACCGGTTCCGGAACACTACCGGTTCAAACATGGTCTGGAACTATATTCCTGCTTACCATTCATCTGATTATCGAAAAAGCCGCTATTTGACGTATCGCATGCATAGGTTATGTTCACTTTCTTATTTGGCCTCTTCCGGCGGGACACCCGGAACCGGTTCCGGAACACTACCGGTTCAGATATAGTCTGAAACTATTTTCCTACTTCCCGTTCATCAGAAAATCAGAAATGCCGTGGTTTGATGGGTCGCATGCATGGGTTTGTTGCATTTTCATATCTGGCCCCTTCCTGGGGTACTGGTCCGGAACACCTGAATGGCCATAACTCCGGAACGGCTGGACCGATCTGAACCATTTTCAATAGGAAACAATGGGACAATGTACCCCGTCGAATGAACCATCGGTCGTTGAAATCGGTTCATATTTACTATCTAAAAATGAGGTGACCTTTTTGTACACATACACACACACACACATACATACACACACACACACACACATACATACACACAGACATCATCTCAACTCGTCAAGCTGAGTCGATTGGTATATAACACTTGACCCCTCCGGGGGCTCTATCAACTTTTCGTTTTTGGAGTGAACATATAGCCTTTCGGTACACCTTGGTGTACGAGAAAGGCAAAAAGTAATGATATGAAAGAAATAAAAACCAATCGAATGCCACGGTAGAATGGGCAACCGATCGATGGTGGTGCCAAGTCACGGATGCTACACGCTTCGGTCTAGAACAATTTATTGTTGCCGACTGGAGAACGGACCCGGCGGTGGCGCGATGGGCGGACTTTCCCGCGATCTTCTCAAGATCATTTTTTGATAGAAGTGTTTACCGATCTATTGAACTCGTGCTTCTAGCTGCAATGATCAGCGTACACGTGAACGATGGATTTACTGGAGCTGCATCCCGTTAAAGTGGTAACCTCCTTCGATCAAATACTCCATCGATTAATTCTGTTTAATTTTAATGTTATTAAAATTGTATGTTTATAGCCAAGGCGATAAATGCAAAAGTATGCAACACGACCACGTATGGGTGCGATTTTAAGGATGTTTAAAAAACGCAAGATTCAAACAAAGTTGTTAGTTGATAACTAATGTTGATTATTTAAGAGAGTCAGTGGCAGGAGGCTGCTTTATTCACGTCGATTATTCCGATGGACATTTGAATAGGTATTTATAGGTGAGCTTGTTCCTTATTATTCCAGAAAGTTAACAGTGTGTGATTATCATAAGTTTGGGTGTTATCGGCTGTGAAAACTTGTATTGTAATGGCTATCGGATTTTGTAATCAGAAAACTAGCTAAAATGTTGTTTTTTTTTTATCCGACGTTTTTGGGCCTTTATTGATCAATTTTTTGAGGGTTAGAATGAGCTTATTTTTATCATTACGAGTACATCATAACAGTATTCATGTTTCTTTCTACGCCTGCACGAACTCACTGTGCATCGAAGTGTATCATTTCCTCTGTAGTTTTTCTCCTGGAGAGTACGTGATGTTGATTCCATTCGTGATAGCATCACAAGCCCGGAGAAAGGGGTTCCGCGCACATCTGCGCATAATTAAGCCATAATTAAATCAATAGCGCCCTCTCTTCTCATTCACAACGTCAATCTTAATCTTCACCTGGGGCTACGACGGCATGGCGTTGTTGATCCCATTCTTCATCGATCAATCCGCGTGTAACTCAATATACGTAAACTCAAACTTACGCCTCCCCTTCTGTTTTACGGCTGACCAAGTCTACACCCCATCAGGATAAGTGTCATTAGAGAGCTGACCGACGCGACGCGACGACGACGACGTCCGCCTCGCTTGCTAAGGCAGCAGATTAGATCGTCTCTCACAGGTCTGAGCGAGTGCAGAACTGGGTTGATTGGTGCGGAGAAGTGGCGATTGAAAGAGGCCTTTTATTTTCTATCGGAAGAGGGCATCCACATAAATTAAAAGCTAATGATGGGTGGCATAAATTGTATTAACCCGTTCTCGCGGTTTGCATGATACCACAGAGATGATGCACAGTGGTACCACAAACCGAATAAAAAAATTAAAAATATGTATTATATCAAGTTGAAGCATCATAGATTCCGTATTTATACAAAGCGTTTTATACAAAGCGAGTTGGCATGTGTTACAAAATTACGTGATTCAAACGCATTGTCCCATGTTAACCAGTATTCCAAAATATACAAATTTATTTATTTATTTATTTATTTATTTGTAAACATCAACAGGCATTATTGCCCCAATGATGTGACTTAATACTAAAATCGAAACAACTACAATCACATACATTTTGAAATCAAAACATCAACCGATATGACAAATCCAAAACAACACAATCAATCACAATACATTTCAGAGTACAAAATACATAATTCAGACTAGAAGGCTACATAAGAAAACATCGGCACATATTACGAAATCTACCTAATCATGGCTAACAATCTTGCGTTTTACATTTCGGTATCCAAACAACAGATCGATTTTCAAATTCGCGATATCTAATTCCTACAGGCCAAGTTGATGGCGCCATAGCTAACTCTTTCAGTTTTACATTCATCATAACCTTGACTGAAATAAAATCTAATTCATCAATCGATCGACCCTTTGGTATCAATTTTCTAATCCTAATCGTTTTTCTATCCGTTATATCAAGGCATTCACAAACTAATTGATTTAAATCTTCTTCGGTGGCACGGCGATCTACGTTAGTGAGAAATAGTGAGAATGTATTATCACTAATAGAATCGTGCGAACGCATATCAGAGCTCGTATTATCGTCTCGGGTGACTTTTGTTCCATTGAACAGATGAGTACTCGAAAACGACGGCGACGGAATAGATGATGAGTGTGCGTTCTCACAAAACTGGTGATACGGCACGATTGAAGCAAGCGTGTCGGCGATCTCCGCAATTTGTAGTCTCAGGTCATCAATATCGGATTCAACTGTATTTGTTTGAGCAATAATCCTCCGTCCACTGTCGATCGTCACTTCCGGAAATCAAACCAGTTGTCCAAAAGTCCGGAGTCATGGTCGCGTCTCGTGATGCGGGAATAGTGTTACCATGATCCTCGGCAGCAGCATGGAGGAGCGCTTCGGGGGTGCCGTCGAGCCTCTCGTCTTGGCCATGACTTGACTACCTTGTAGGTATCGCCCCAGTGATTCGTATTGGCAGAGATTATCCAAGTTTGTCCGCTTACGAGCCTTAATCTTCTTGTTCAGAGCCAGTTCAGCCGCCTTGTAGTACGAGCTCTTTGTATTCTTGTCTTACCTTTTAGGCAGGATGCGCCGAGGTCCCGCAATGTCCGGACATTGCCAGTACACTGGTGAGCATCCGTTCCTGGGTATGGACACGTGTTCCAGGATTTCGACTAGGTCGTCGGTTTCAGCCTCCATGAGCATTCACTTCACAAATGCCAGCTTAATGAAGCACGAGGCCATCCATCCGCGATGGCTACTGATGACTTTAGACTGCGCCTGCCATCCTCCATACTTGATATTGTACCGAATTACCAATGATCATGTGAGTGCCCATCTTCAACCCTTCAATCTGAGGTAGAGTTTAGACTCCGGAACCAAAAGGTCACGTCGATGCTGAACTCCACGTTTCTCGTTCAGCCTTACAACTGATTTGAACATAGCGTAGCCTTAAGTATTGGTCAAGTGGTTGTCCCATTCGATCGCTTGGGCACCTGGGAGGGGCATAGCACCTACAGTTGTTCACCTCGTTGATCTTAGCAATTGCGAAGCACTTGTTAGACATGGAAACGACCTCTTTGACGGGAAACCAGTCAGTACTGGTTGTCGCTGGCTTGGCGTTATGCGTCACCCAGTTCCCGTTGTCGGTGGTTATGCTGTGTGGGTCTGTTAGCAGACCGGTATCTCCGAGAGTGACTGCCACAGTAACTGTTGATTAAGGTTCAGCAACTCCACTCTTTCCTGAGCACCATAATCATTTCTCCAGCCCAGGTGCGCCTGATGAAAGAGCGCTGGTACGTCGAGAGTCCCTTTCCGCCCCTCAGGACCCTCGGAACGTCAGCGTACTCGAACGTCAAAGACTTGCTTTACCTCTGTCGCGCTTGCTAAGGACTGTTTTGGCTTAGGGCTTGGCCTTATTTGTCGATTTTTTTTTCTTATCACTCACTGTAATCCAGAGATTCTCGTTTCCCTAACCTGACTGGTTTCTTGGCTGCTGTGTAGAGTCGCTAGCTTTCCTCGTGAAGTCGCCCTTTTCGGGCATCCGAACGTCACTTACACTTACATCATTGTTCAACCAACGGGCTGAAACCACGTCACCCTTCACTGACCCTGCTACTATTCAAAGAGGGACGTAATTTATGGACGTTCCCTTAGCTCGTCGAGTCAGTCCATTACTACCATAATTTTTGGTAGGTACACTGATACCTCCATAATGCGTGCACTGCCTCATACAACTACGTCTTGAAACGCACCTGAAGCCCCTCTAAAACCACCCTGAAGCTCTCCTGAAAGCCTGTGTAGCTCTCTAAAACCCCTCTGAAACTTCCTGTAACTCTCTGAAACGCCTTGAAATGCCTTGAAACCCCCTGAAACCGGCCTGAAGATACCCGGAAAGCCTATGAAGCCCCCTAAATCCCCTATAAAACCTTCTGGAATCCAATGAAACGCCTTGAAATGCCTTGTGAAGCCCCCGAAAACACCTCTGAAACCTTCTGAAACCTTCTGAAACGTCTCTGAAACGCATCTGAAATACCTCTGAAACCAACTGAAATCCCCGTGAAAATCACCAGACAGCATGATACGATATTCCACTCTGGTTGCGATTCATCACCCGTGTGAGATCTACTTTACTCATCTACGCTTCCTCCGCTGGCTGGTACTCCTCTACTACGTGCACCCATCTGGTTGGTCGCTGGTGGGTTCCACAGCTTCCGATGACCCCTAGGGGTAGGTTGGCTCCCGATGACCCTACAAGGCCTAGTAAATTGAAAGAGTTTCAACTTGCGCGTGGAGAGTCATCTGGAAGGCCAAGGAGGGCACGTGGACGAACTTCACAGCTACGATCACTGAGACCACTAGTTCAGCGGAACTATGAAGGAAAGTCAAAGCTGTCAGTGGTAAGAACAGGCACGCGGAAAAAGTGATACGAGTAGAGGACAGCTTCACCAATGATCCAGGTACGGTCGCTGAGGCCTATGCTGCTCAATTTGCCAAGGTGTTGGCAAATAGCAATTTCAGTGAATCATTCCTGCACGGCAAATCATTGGCAGAGGCCGAGTTCTGCTACTCACTTGAAGACGAAGGCGACCTTAGTCTAGTAATAGAGACTACAATAAGGATTTCAGCTTGAACGAGCTCAACTGGGCCCTCAGCCATGGCACTGGAAAGGCTGCGGGTCCGGATGATATTGGATATCCTATCCTTAGGAAGCATCCACTTATCGGCCGATTGGCCCTTCTGGACACAATGAATCAGGTATGGCACGCTGGGGCTATACCTGATGAGTGGAAAGAAGGGTTTGTTATTCCTATCCCTAAAGAGGGAAAGGACAAGACGCTGACGGAGGGTTATAGACCAATAACTCTACTTAGTTGCATGGGAAAAACACTCGAGCGGATGGTTAACCGTCGTCTGTCAACAGAGCTGGAAAGGCATGAGCGAATCCACCCACAGCAGCACGCATTCCGATGCAGTTATGGTGCGGAGACGTTCTTTTCCGAGCTAGATCATCTGTTGGAGAAAGCGTCGAGTGAGGGCCTACATGTAGATGTCATATCACTCGACCTCTCCAAGGCCTATGACATTACATGGACACTCTCTATCTCGACTACCTTCAAGAGATGGGATATTCGAGGGCGCATGTTTAACTACGTAGCTAACTTCCTACGTAACCGCAGTTTTCGAATTTTGAACGCAGGAGCAATCTCATCCCCGAGGTTGCTTGACAAAGCCATCCCGCAAGGGTCTGTCATCTCAGTCACGCTGTTTGTCATCTCAGTCACAAGCATGTCAAGCAAGTGAAGGAGAAACTCAATACGAAGTTGAATATCCTTCGGGTCTTGAGTGGACGCTTCTCTGAAGCCTCTCGTGGTACTTTGATTAAAGTAGCTAGGGCAATGTGTGTCCCATGCATACTTTATGGATCCGAATTGTGGAGCAGAGGTAGCACTGCGGTAGCAAACATTTTAGAGCCTTAGTAAAATGAGATTTTTAGAATCTGCTCAGGCGCTTTCAAGACTTCACCGGTAGCTTCTCTTCTGGTGGAGTGTGGAAGGCTACCACAGGTACATCTGGTAGCGGAGGACCTGGCTACTAAGGCTGCGCGGGCCCTGGAAAGGGATCACCTATCAAGTGGGATACCGGTAGTCCAACGTACCTCGAGTCAGTGGCACGATATTACGTCGACGAACCTCCCAACGGGCATGGGACGCTCTAAGATCAACTGGCGAGTGAGGAAAGCGTGCGGAGCTGGTGCCAGCCCCGCGGTAGCTCAGGCTACCTTCAGAGAGGTTGCAGCTTCGTATGCGGATAGGCTACACTATTTCACCGATGGCTCATTAGTACAAGAGGAAGTAGGTTATGGAGTGTCTGGGGAGGCCATAAGCCGCTGCGGCCGGCTATCCGGTCTCTGTGGTATCTTCTCAGCTGAGGCCTATGCACTACTGCAAGCTTGCAGGCATGCAAACGGGTCTCAGGCTGTTGTTTTCTCAGACTCCGAGAGTTGTCTCTCTGCCCTAGAGCATGGGAAAGTCGGACAGTCGTGGCTGATTGAGGTACAACAGTACACGAACATAACCTTTGGCTTGGTGTCTGTGGACACGCAGGCATCCCAGGCAATGAGGCTGCTGATGTTCTAGCAAACCAGGATCGTCATGCTCCGCAGGAGGTAACTTCGGTGCCCATCTATGACGTAACTCGCTGGATCAGGCGGACCTCGAGGGAAATGTGGAACTCGGCCTGGCATCATGATACGCAAGAGTGGGGAGATGTGCCTAGTTCTCGAGATCAGAAGATTCTGACTCAGCTGAGAATCGGGCACACTCGGTTCACTCACATGGGTCAAGATTCGGTGGCAATACGGCCTATTGTTAGGGATGCGGACAAATACTAGACGTAACGCATATACTAGTAGAATGTCTAGCACGTGGAGAATTGAGGACGGAACACGGCGTAAGCGGTTCAATACTGGAAGTATTGGCAAACGACCGTAACGCTGAGAAGGCGGTTATAAATCTGATTAGGGCATTAGGGCTCCATGACCCTATCTAGTGGATTAGGGCTCTGGTGCTCTATGACGCTGGAGGTAGAGAGATAAGAGTTAAAGAGGGGTCGTTAGCTACGATACGCGAGATATCGTACTTCGTCAAAGTACTGGGTAAGGCAGTACCAGGTTGGCTCACTAAGCATTGAAGTTGAGAAAGTAAATGACAATGGTGTCCGTCAACATGAGCGGAAAGTTCAACTAAAGGAAATGACTCGCGCATAACTCTTGTTCTCGGGAGAGAGGAACACCAGCCTGAGGTATCTATGCAATCGAAGGAACGAGTGAAAGAGACCAAGAGGGAGGAGGGCGTCTAGTGCAATGTGAACGTTAACACGATTCGCCGACCAAAGGATAACCTGTCCAGCAGGATATGAGGATAAAGTTCGCTTAGGAAAGAATCTTGGGCTCCTACTCCAGTCGGCCTAGGTCCAATCCTAGTCCACGCCGTCGGTTTTTCTATGACAAAAATATCTTAAATACCATGTCTTCCTTCGGATTTCTAGTGATGGAAGAAATTAAAATTAAAATACTGCCATGCTCAGAATTCAGTACGCTATAATATAGCAAAAGAGTATAACACGTTTTTGATAAATTAATAAAAAAAACTAAAATTGCGAAAACGTCTATTATCTCAAATGTGCGTAGAGAAAAAAATTTTTTTTTTTTAATCACTTAACCTAACTTACAGCTCTATTGTCCACTAGGGCACTACGTGAGCGACTTCAATTGACAGCTGCACCTACAGTATTGTACAGCGCCTAGATATATTCTATTTTACTTTATTGAACTGGCTGCCTTTCTGCTGCTTTCACTTTTCTACTACATGGTAGAATGATGAGCACAAGGATGATGGATGGCTGTTGTTCCTTTCCAGTCCGATTGGGGTTCCATTATGAGTAGCAGTTCGCCGATTTCCAGGTATCCGGGTCCGTTTGAGCCATGCGGCTCAGAAGAGGGTCAGTGTCAGCCGCTCCGGCGAAGAGCAACTGACGAAAAATTGCAAGTGCCGGGGCTGGGAATCAAACCCATGACCATCCGCATATGAAGCGAACGTGTGTGGCTCCGACTCTAGAGAAAAAAATTATCAAAAGTTTTTTTTTTCTTCTAAAAAACCATAGCTCTAATCTATCAGTCCGAAATTTTCCGCACATTTACGGACATTTTACTGATAAACTCAATAATAACACTAGTTTACAGCATTTTTGAACTAGGTAAGATGATGATCATTTTTCGAAAACATGAAAGATTTAAATTACAGTAGAACGACATTCTTTTAGACTTTCCATTTAAATCTGACGATTTGAAGTCGAATTATGATCAATTTTCAAGCCAATTTGACTGTTACTCGCTTACATCCAATATATTAAATGTTCGTTAAAAATAATTTTCAAATTGATTTTTCCTATAAAAAATGCAAATCTTCATTATTTATCAAATATTTTGCTTAAATTTCCGAATCCCGAACTGCATCAATCTCACGCAAAAATTGTGTTCAGATGATCGAAACATATTATATTTTGATTTCTATGTATGCAAAAAGATTGAAAATTGGTTGACTGCAACGCACGATAATTGAACTTTAGTAAACTGAATATTTTTAAAAACTATAGGCCTTGATTTTCAAGTAAAATTCAAAAACTGCCGCAATCTAATTTTCTTGAAACACGGTCTCAAAATCACCACGTAATTATGCATCAATCATTGTGATCGTTGATAGAAGTTCACGACTTTCGCTTTATTTTGTAAACTAGCGCGACATAGTTTAAAAAAATCTTACGTATTAACTGTTTTCAGAAGAAAAAAACAAGAGAAAACACTGTGCTGGTTCTCGATGGGCGCCTGGCATGAGATTAACTGGAGCAGAATCGGGACACAGGATGGGCCGTGTCTCGCTTCCAGATTCCAGCTCGGGAGGCGCCCTTAATTGGCTCAATTTTATTAATCAATTTTATGAATATTCATTGCACATTTTCTCCAAGGCAGACCCCCATAGAGAGCCGGTTTGTTCTGGTAAAAGTGTGAACTAACAAGCGAGTAATTTAATCGAGAAAATGATTCTTCACTCTGGGTCCGGCGTGGCGGAAACGATTCGCGACGGCGTGGCGGTTGGCGCAACGAGCAATGTCTGCGTGAATTAAAATAATTCATCCGCAATGGCGGTTTGCTATTTTTTGCCGAAGTTGTTGCACCGCTCTTCAAAACCGTTAATTTTGCGCTGCTGCAAACAAGCAGACAGTTGCCGTTTTGTACGGTGTTCGTCGTCGTGACGCATAAATTACTTCCCTGCCAATCCCTGTGCGCAGTCATCATGATGCTCTAGGTACTTTTCTCGCAACATCAAACCACAGCTGTTGGTGCAACTCGCGTCATCTCTAGCGCAGGCCATCACCAGCTACCTCCACAAATCATCGACGGTTCGGTAGGTGGGCTATAAGCAGTAACTTGATCGACATGTGTCGAAGCCACCTTCTCATCTTCAGCTCTTCGTTGTCCTGTAATTTTTTTAAGTCATCCCTCTGTTTTCAAAAATTTCAAACTTCCACCAGATCAACTTTTTGAATTAAAAATCCTTGCTCAACTTCACACAAGTATCTATCCAACGAAGAAAGCCTTTCTTTGTTTTATTTCTTTTTACTAATAATTGAGCCACAGTTACGTATTACGTTGAGCTTTTTGCATAAATCTCTACTCAAATACATTGCCTTTTTATCTGCAAATGCACTACTACTTGATATTACTACTCAGAAATCGATGCTCAACCTATGTTCGCTTTGCTACCAAAGCTATTTTTTTTGCTTCTGTTGACCAGTATTATTCTGAACTGAGCAGTATACATACATTACAATTAATGGTATGGTTTGATTCTTGCATATTTTAACAGCCCTTCTTTTATTTTTCTCGTTTCAGGTACGTATTGAACTAGATGTTACGATGTTATAAACTATGTAATACTATTCGCGAAAACGTGAGTTGCACTTGATCTGTTTATGGAAATAATATCCCCAAGCCTTGTTCTGTATACGTTGCTTACCTATGCGGCTATTAGAGTACATCATCACTCTTCCACCTCAGCACTTCTTATTTTTACCGACAGTCCAAGCTCTCTGGAGGCTGTTCGGTCAATAAAACCAGTGAAGCACTCAGCGTACGCCTGAATGGAATATGAAAAGTCTTGAGTTCTTTGTACAATCACCACCACCATAGCTTGAATCCCTTCACATTACTCGATTCCGGGTAATGAGAAAGCGGACTCTCTGGCTTAGGCATCAAAGTTCCTTAATGTCTACCTATCCAACTTTATTTTTTTATCCCTAACAACAGCCACGAGTACTACAGCAATACAAATTTAAAAGAAAAATGTGAAGTCTATGTAAACAAATGTACATATGTTTTCGACTCTGTTATGCCCAAGATGTAGCTGATAGAGTATCCCAAGTAACAATTCCATTGCTGATTGGTTTTGTTTGATTTGTATTAGGGTTTTATTACAGCAGTAATTAAAACTCACAGTCTAATGACTACTTTTATGAAAACCATTGGTGACATGTTTTATAGTATACTTGAAGATATTCATAAAGCCAGATTTTAAGAGTAAACAAAACTCTCCGATGTGTAAACCTTCTGGCATTCATTATTACCACAATAAAACTGTTCAAACTCTCAACAGATGGCGATCCGTTCGATTAGTAACGACATCTGTTGGTGGAAAAGCAGAAACTACGACACTGCTAGGTTTATTGCGGTCATCATAACAGTAAACTTGCTTTCGCTTTATTTTCGCTAATTATGGCCGTTGCCATATTGAAGAATTAGTTGACGTGAATGGAAAATAGTTAATTTTGCTCAAATTAGCAATGAATTGGTAGTTTGCTGCCATTTCCATAACATGCTCACATAAATAAACTCTCTCAGCTAGGTTTCTTGTGATTCGAGATAGTTTTACTAAATAAACAAATTGATTTATTTCATTCCAATATGATAATATTCACCATTTTCGAAGCGCATTAATTTAATGTTTCTGCAAACCCAATATTCACGGTAAAATTGAATGCGCATAAGCCTACCAACACAATAACTACTAAAATATTACTTTGGAATGATCGCTTTGTACTTACGAATAATGTATTTTCCTGAACTCTACGTGCCATCGAAGAAGCTTCTCTGCATCTTGAGCTCTCATAGTTTTTGTTGAAAAAAAAAAAAAAAACAACAACAATAATAATTATAACCTCTTTTCGAGAATGGAAAATTTTTCCACTAGGTTTTAAAACAGTTCTATTGCTGCTCTTAATGTGGTTTGCAAAACCTCTCCGAGAGTGGTCCACTTAGCCAGAAGATGCTCTTAAAGAGGTTATCAAGAGGTTTTGATGTATAAATCAGTCTTATTGCAAGTTTTATAAAATTGGTCATGAAGATCTCTTATAGAGCTGAACAAAACTTGAAATGTTACTTGGGTAGTCTAGGAGTACCAAGGGTCAACCAACCCTCCAGGGCACTTGGGATAATTCTATGCTCGATTGAATGAAAAACATCGTTTTCCAATAGTAATTGCCATACAAACAATGAAGGGCTTGTTCAGTCTCAATTTTCAACCAAATGAGCTCAAATTTTGGGAGAAGGCATAGAATTTGATAACGAATCGAATAAGCGGTGTGGAGCAAAAATGGTTTTTTGAAACACACTAGTAGGGGAATTGCGGGTAAAATGAACAGGGTAGTGTTTTACTACAATTAGCGCATTTCCGCATGTTTTAACAATTGGGTTCTGTGTGATAACGTAAATCATTATACTTTTGCTGATCAAGAACTTGAAAATTCAATAAATCACTTGATTATAACGAAAACATCAAAATCCACGTAAAAAATACTCTGATGTAAAAGTGAGCTCATCTAAATTAGGGTTAATTCGTATATTTTTCGCAAATTATGGCATGTGGTATACCATATTCCAATAATGTACTCCCAAAAGATAATATTCAGCTGAAACAAAATTAGGAATAAAATTTCTGGAACAACTTTAAAACCAGCACGACTTGGGGGCAAAATGAACAGCTGGTTCAAACTTCATCCATTTTTATTAACTTTTTTGTTAAATCGGCGTATCAAAATTTTTAACACATATTATGACACAACTAGAGCAAAAAGTTAAGAAAAAAAAAAACATTTTACGCTTATAAGGCTGACACAAATTTAGATTTTCTATTATGTCAGCCCCCCTCGGAAAATTTTGGTCAGAATTCGACATTTTGAAGGGAGACATAAATAATTTATTCAAAAAATTTAAAATTTATTGTGAAATCATAGTCGCCGAGAAAATTTCTTAAAAAATCTGATGAGTTTGACGATGTTGCCTAATTGTTTGGGTAAATTTTCATCAAATACATTTATTTTTTATCATAAAACCCCACCCCCCCTTGACGAGTCAACGAGCAAAGTGACAAAAGAAGAAAATGAGATTTGTTTCGGCCTAAATTAAGAATTTTATCCGAAAAACCGCTTGTTCAAGTACATTTTTTATAAATAATTATTCCAGCACATTTCAAATAATACATCAACAGTTTTAAAAGTGTGGCATATAAAGTTTATATTACAATTGTTGGCTTACACTTGAATATATCGAAATTCAACATTTCAACTAGTTTTTGAAGACATGTTCATTTTACTGACACTATTTTTCTTGCCTTTTTTTGTGTAAGAAGAAAAATGTATTTTTAATCAATACTTTCTTCCAGAACTCTTAGAATATACTACCATCTACGATATAACAGGGCAAAAAGAAGGTTTTTGTCATATTTCTATTAAAAACGACGACAAATGCTTAGGGTGTTCATATTACCCCCAAGTCCCCTATAACATTTTTTTTATTCTTCAATCACTTAACCTAATTTACAGCTCTTTTGTCCACTGTACTTACAATTTGTACAGCGCCTAAATGGTTTCTATTCTAATTCTACTATATCCAACTGTTTGCCGTTGCGCTCCTATCACTTTCTACCCTATCATGGTAGAATGATGAGCACGAGGAAGCTGATGTGTGGCTGTTGGTTGTTCCTGTTTCCAGTCCGATCGGGGGTCCATTATGAGTTGCCGTTCGCCGATGTCCAAGTATCCGGGTCCTTTTGAACCATTATTGGCTCAGAAGAGGGTCAGTGTCGGCTGCTTTCAGGGGGAAAGAGCACCTGACGAAAGTGCCGGGGCTGGGATCGAACCCATGACCATCTGCTTATGGAGCAAACGTGTAGCGACTATGCCACGGGCCCCGGCGCCCTATAACACGTTATGCATGAGTTTTTTCAAAAACTTTGCTCTAGCTACACAGTTTGGAGACGTTGAGAATGCTGTGGGATTTTCTGATGCTTTCGCTGGAATTGAGGATTTTTTTTAAATAGACGCAATGCTTCTTGTTTTTTTCTATCGACTAAAATGAGAAAAAATAGATTAAATACGTTGTATGTACAGGGCCACGCTGTCTGACAAAAAAATATTATAGAAAAAAAACCTTAATTAATCCACCTAGCGGTGATGGCGCCTTTCTCATGCTTTCGAAAATCCATTTCAATAAAACTCAACTAAGATGTTGATGAATATTGCACTTTCATGCGTTAAAAAAACCATTTCATAACTGTCAATTTCTTGATTTTGCTTTGGCTGACCAAGCCATGTGGGAGTCGTGAGTTCGAGTCTCACCAGAGTACGTGGATTTCTGTTCATGGTTCAAATCTCAATTTGTTCATTGCGCACATGTTCTGTTGTGCACATGGATGTCAAAGCATTTTCAACAGTGGCATTTCATAACACCAGATATCATATCGTTTATCTGGCTTTTGATTTTTGAGCCATAAACTCCATTTTGAATTGCCGTATTTGGACTCCAGAAATTTTCTCCATACCAAATATACTCAAAACTCAAATAAACAGCCGCCATCTTGAATTTTGAGTCACCGTCTTGGATTTTAAACAGCCACCTTGAATATTATTGTCACCAGTTTCGAACTCCACATATCTTCGCCATACCAAATATACCCATATTGCATGGTTTTAGGGCCTTAAACTTCATTAAACAGCCACCATCTTGAATCGTGGGCCACTATCTTGGATTTTAGACCGCCAACTTGAATATTCTGCAAGCCTCTTTAGGACTCCAGACATGTTCTTCATACCAGATATACCCATACTGCACAAAAGCCATCTTGAATTATGAGCTACCATCATGGATATTAGATCGCCATCTTGGATATTATGGTCACCATTTTTGGACATTTTTGGAAAGTTATAATCTCCAATGTTGATTTTCGCCCAAAACTAGCCAGCCATGCTGAAGGTTGCAAAAATCGGCACAGTTTGATGGTTCAATTTTATATACGACCACGTTCTGCCGGTGCTGGTCCGGATCACTAAATTGGCCATAACTCCGGAACGCCTTGGCCGATCCGGACCATTTTTAATAGCAAACAATGCGGTAAAATTACGGTTCGATTCGTGCTAAAATCCGAAAAATCGGTCAATGGGTAGTGCCTTGAAAGTGAGCGTCCTTTTTTGTACACAGACATACATACATACATACATACATACAGGCATCACCTCAATTCGTCGATCTGAGTTGACCCTCCGAGCCTTCTATCGAAAACTCGTTTTTTAGTGAACTTATAGCCTTTCAGTACCCTTTGGTGTACGACGAAGGCAAACATCAGTATCGCTAAGTCACCCATCAAGTGAAAGCTAAGGGGTTCTTCTTTTATTTGGTGTGAAAAGCGAAATGTTCTATCGGGGGTTATTTTCCCATATATATTTTGAGTAAATGTACCCAATAATGGGTATTTCTCGGAAATTTGTTCTAGAAACCACGAAAAAAAAAATTGTTCTATACCCCCCCGATAGAACATTGCACTCTTAAGTAGCACCAAATAATAGAGGAGACACTTAGCTTTCATTTGGTGGGTGACTTAGCGATACTGATTTTTTTTCTACAATATTTTTTGTCACAGACAGCGTGCCTCTGAAAATACAACGATATAATTTTTCACGGTATTTGATACCATGAAAAGTGATGGCGTTATGAAGGAGAGCCACTTTATGCGAGCAAACTGATATTTTTGTGCGATTTTTCTTGTAGGCTTTTGCGGAGTAATTTGTGCAAATCAAACGGATTTGACAGATAATTCGT
Source organism: Aedes albopictus (assembly GCF_035046485.1). Classification (NCBI taxonomy): domain Eukaryota; kingdom Metazoa; phylum Arthropoda; class Insecta; order Diptera; family Culicidae; genus Aedes; species Aedes albopictus. Next base: position 482,975,651 of record NC_085137.1, on the reverse strand, counting down.
AGCAACCTAATTTTTCAGGGAAGAAAAACAAAACACATGCAAATTGCTATTCTCCGGACACCATATACTATAGATGGAATACTATTGAAAGAAATATGTGTGTACACATACAGTTCCTAATCATGAAAACCGCAAAACCGCGCATCCCACTTACTGCCCGATCAAATCAAATCACCGTTGTTGCTCTCCAAAGAACTCGTTCAGCTACGACCGACCGACCGACCGTGAGGCACACGTTTGTTTGCATAGATTGCTCATTATTACCGGTTAACCGAAGCCATTGAAAAGACCTGCATCAACAATCCAGCTCAGTGCAGCGCCCAGCACAAAGCAAAGAAAATTCGCACTTTGGCGGGCCAATCAATGCACAATGGTCCACGAACCAAATTTACGATGAAAGATGCATGTAGCGCCTTCAAATGATGTTTTAGACAAATATGGTCTTCTACAAAGTTGTTGCTAATAATATGGCCTATTTTCCAATAAACATGAAAATTAGGGTGGTCCATATTTTCACAGAAATTGGAAACCAAACTTTTTTATTTGCAAGAATAACCATACACATTCTTCGGCAAAGTTGGAGACCTATCAATTTTGAGCAAGTTTGCTGAAGACAGTTTTTTTGTAGCTTTAAAATTGACCGATCTAGAGATATATTTCTGAATTAGCTTAGGGTGATTCAGGAAAAACAGGTTTTCTGGCTATAACTTTTTCAGTTTCAATTTCTCATCAAAGTCGCCCAAGAAACACTTATAGAGCATTTGAAAACGCGTCGTTTCGTGCGCTGAAACGATCGTTATCTCTTTTGGTTCAAAAATTATGAGCGTTTTTCTTCAAAAAATCATAATTTATTCAAAAAGCGATATTAAGGGTTGGGGCAAAGATAAAAAATATCTTTTTCCAGCATTCAAAAGAAGAAATATTGTTATAAAACATATCAAAAAATTAGAGAGGTGTTATTTTTGTAACTCAAGAAAAAAATAGTTGAAAAGTGCCTATATTTTCTAGAAAATCATCAATATCTTTTGAACGGAATGACGTAGCAACATTCTCAGCGCACGAAAATGTGCGTTTTTGGAAGCTCTAAAAGTGGTTCTTTGACGACTTTGATGAGAAAATTGAAATTAAAAAGATAAAACGAAAAAACTATTTTGCCCAAATTTTGAGCATTTTCCCATAGTTTTCATAGGGTGACGCTAGAACAAATCGTTTTATCGCTCTAACTTTTTTGTTTCAATTTTCTCATCAAAGTCGTCAAAGAACCACTTTTAGAGCTTCCAAAAACGCGCATTTTTGTGCGCTGAGAATTTTGCTACGTCATTCCGTTCAAAAGATATTGATGATTTTCTAGAAAATATAGGCACTTTTCAACTATTTTTTTCTTGAGTTACAAAAATAACACCTCTCTAATTTTTTGATATGTTTTATAACAATATTTCTTCTTTTGAATGCTGGAAAAAGATATTTTTTATTCTTGCCCCAACCCTTAATATCGCTTTTTGAATAAATTATGATTTTTTGAAGAAAAACGCTCATATTTTTGAACCAAAAGAGATAACGATCGTTTCAGCGCACGAAACGACGCGTTTTCAAATGCTCTATAAGTGTTTCTTGGGCGACTTTGATGAGAAATTGAAACTGAAAAAGTTAAAGCCAGAAAACCTGTTTTTTCCTGAACCACCCTAAGCTAATTCAGAAATATATCTCTAGATCGGTCAATTTTAAAGCTACAAAAAAACTGTCTTCAGCAAACTTGCTCAAAATTGATGGGTCTCCAACTTTGCCGAAGAATGTGGATGGTTATTCTTGCAAATAAAAAAATTGGTTTCCAATTTCTGTGAAAATATGGACCACCCTAATTTTCATATACATTGGAAAGAGGGCCTTATTTTGAGGAACAACCAAGGGGTCGGACAGCCTGATCTGGGATCGAAATATCAAAAAATATTAAAAATATTAATCCAAATATCACAAAAATGATCAAGTGTGCCGTGATGGTTATTTTTGTTTGTTATCATGTCAAACAAGAATGCCACAGAAGTTAGTACAGATCTTATTTTGTGAACAGCCTGATGTTGTACATAAAAAACCGCTGGCCATTTCCGTACTCCTCGGTCCTCGCTACCATACAGCTTCATCTTGTGCACAGGGTATATTCAAAATTTATGTTAGCCTGGGTTTTTGTTAGAACAACCGTTTGTTTATCAATGAGATGCTGCTTAATGTATGCTGGTACTGCCAGCTTAGTTTGTGGCATCAAGCGGCCTGAATATGAAACTATCCTGCCTCGGAAGCGATACCCAAATCATACCAATAACATACTGTTTTCGAAACATAACAAATCATCAAAGAAACCGAAACCCTGGCTAAAGTTTTACCCTCCCAAGCTCTATGGTTCTCATTTCGTAATTATTTTCCCCTGAAATACTTCACTACTTTTATAGACACGTAGATTCTGAGAGCCTTCTACGTGTCGGTACATAATTTAATAAATAATCTCTTATGATAATATATACCCCAGAGTTTGATTTACCAAACCTCCCTCAGCTACGTGGAAATCGAGCATGATACACATACGCTTGTTGAATATATTTGCATGGAATCTGCCTTAAAGGAATTAGGTTTTATTGAAAGATTATATGTAAGAGATCTTGGTATTTGATTTGTTATCTCAAGGAACATCAAGTAGAGCTGATTTCGTCTTCAGCAAAGGATCCTCTTTGGTGTGGGTCTTTGTATCGTCAGCTCCTGAAACTGTAAAAATTGTGTGTGATGTACTACAAATAGAAAAATGAAATATGATTTCAAATACTTCAATTCTTTGCCAATGTTTGACCATTAAGGGTCTGTTCCAATTTGTGAATTAAAATTGATTTTAACTTAAATTTGACAGTTCGACACTTACACTTGACAGTTTTCCTAAGGAAATAATTATCGATCTGCTAAGTTTAAGTGAAAATTAATTTCAATTCTCCAATTGGAACAGACCCTAAGTCTACGGTTTGACTTTCGTTGACTTCAACATCCTGGTTTATGACAGATGTTCATTGAAAAGAAAACCAAAGCTACTTTGATGAAATTATGGATTTTAATAAATATTAAAAATATCAACCAATATTAATCCCAGTATCAATGAGCTGTCCGACCCCTTGGGAACAACTTTGTAGAAGACCATATTTGTCTAAAAAGTCATTTGAAGGCGCTGAAGGCATCTTTCCTCATAAATCTGGTTCGTGGACCACTGTGCAATGCTCTCGCCATACAGATCTTGTTGTTGCCGTGAACGGTTTCTTCAGGTGGAGTCGCATTTTCTTCTCACCTTTCTTTCCCGAGGTGGAAGACTTCCACCGGGGAAACCGGAGAATGGGCGCTGGAGCAAAATGATATCTATGATTGTACCACATCTCGCGCATTGTGATCTACCTACTACAGTCGGCCGGGAACATGATGATGACTGGTGAATGTGGTTGTGGGATAGATATGGATATTTACCGACAGTTTGTGCGTTTGACGAAGCATAGTTCAACATCATTAGTGTCGAGCAGCTACAGCTGATAGAAAGTTGTGACCTAATTAAGGACCGGTCATGCGTTTGGTCGTTTGTTCGTTAGTACGGGATCAAACTGTATCACTTTTGTTAGTAAGATTTTAGTGTCTGCTGCTTCGTGTTTTACATATACTATTAATTACTGGCAGTTTCTCGATCTATACCATCATGATTCGAAACTTCTTATGTTAGGCAGATTTTTCTTCCGATTAGAGTTTTACAAATATTTTCGAGTTACTTTATGTTATACACTGAGTGTTCTTAAGGGGGGGGGGGGGTGGTGTGGTTTGGTAGGGGTGACATAAGAGAAAATCGAAATTTGTAGCAACCTCATCACAAATACATAATCACATTTGATTCCAGATTGGGACTACACACATTTTTGAGTGGACATTTTTTTAAACTGGTCGCCATTTACATTAGGTTTGGGATTTTAAAATTTTCTTCCTTGATTTTTTTTTGACCGTCTTGTCCCAAGTAACATTTAAAGTTTTGTTCGGCTCTTTAAGAGACCATCATGACCAATTTTATAAAATTTGCAATAAAACTGATTTATACGTCAAAACCTCTTGATAACCTCTTTAAAAGCATCTTCCGGCTAAGTGGACCACTCTCAGAGTTGTTTTGCAAACCACATTAAGAGTAGCAATAAAACAGTTTTAAAACCTAGTTGAAATTTCTACATTCTCGAAAAGAGGTTATGATGATTGTTGTTGTTTTTTTCAACAAAAACTATGACAGCTCAAGATGCAGAGAAGCTTCTTCGATGGCACGTAAAGTTCAGGAGGAACTATTTTCCATTTACGCCAGCTAATTTTTCAATATGGCGACGACCATAATTATCAAAAATAAAACGAAAGCAAGTTTACTTTTATGGTGACCGCAATAAACCTAGCAGTGTCGTAGTTTCTGCTTTTCCACCAACAGATGTCGTTACTAATCGAACGGATCGCCATCTGCTGAGAGTTTGAACAGTTTTATTGTGGTAATAATGAATGCCAGAAGGTTTACATTTCGGGGAGTTTTGTTTACACTTAAAATCTGGCTTTATGAATATCTTCAAGTATACTATAAAACATTTCATCACTGGTTTTCATAAAAGTAGTCATAAAACTGTAAGTTTTAATTATTGCTGTAATAAACCCCTGATAAAAATCAAAGGAAACCAATCAGCAATGGAATTTTTATACTTGGGGTGTTTACCCGCCGGCTGTGTCCACCCGCATCCTTACCTTACCTTACCGATCAGGCTAAGGGCGGGGTGGCCTCTGCTGTACATAGTAGCCGCCTCCATTCCACTCGGTCCATGGCTGCTTATCTCCAGTTCCGCACTCTGCGTAGGGTCCGCAGATCGTCCTCCACTTGGTCGACCTACCAGGCTCGCTGCGCTCCACGTCTTCTTGTACCGGTCGGATGACTCTCGAGAACCATTTTAGTCGGGTTGCTATCCGACATCCTGATGACGTGACCCGCCCACCGTAGCCTCCCGATTTTCGCGGTATGGACGATGGTTGGTTCTCTCAGCAGCTGATGCAGCTCGTGGTTCATTCGCCTTCTCCAAGTCCCGTCTTCCATCTACACTCCGCCGTAGATGGTACGCAACACCTTCCGTTCGAAAACTCCAAGAGCGCGTTGGTCCTCTGCACGTAGGGTCCATGTTTCGTGCCCATAGAGGACGACCGGTCTAATCAGCGTTTTGTAGATGGTTAACTTCGTGTTACGGCGAACTTTATTCGATCGTAGAGTTCTGCGGAGTCCAAAGTAAGCACGATTTCCTGCCACAATGCGCCTCTGAATTTCTCTGCTGGTGTCGTTGTCGGCGGTCACCAGTGAGCCCAAGTACACGAATTCTTCAACCGCCTCGATTTCATCACCGTCGATATAAATTCGGGGTGGCGGGCGCGCTGATTCCTCCCTGGAGCCCTTTGCCATCATGTACTTTGTCTTCGATACATTAATGACTAATCCGATTCGTCTGGCTTCACTCTTTAGTCGGATGTACGTTTCCGTCATCGTCTCAAATTGACGAGCAATAATATCAATATCATCAGCGAAACCAAGCAGTTGAACGGACTTCGTGAAAATCGTACCACTCGTGTTAATCTCCGCTCTCCTTATTACACCCTCTAACGCAATGTTGAACAGCAAGCACGAAAGACCATCACCTTGCCGTAACCCTCTGCGAGATTCGAAGGGACTCGAGAGTGTCCCTGATACTCGAACTACGCACATCACTCGATCCATCGTCGTCTTCATCAATCGTATCAGTTTATCCGGGAATCCGTATTCGTGCATAATCTGCCATGGCCATAGCTGTTCTCGATCGATTGTATCATACGCCGATTTGAAATCGATGAACAAGTGGTGTGTGGGCACGTTGTATTCGCGGCATTTCTGCAACACCTGGCGGATGGCGAACATCTGGTCCGTTGTGGCGCGTTCACCCATAAATCCAGCCTGATATTGCCCCACGAACTCTCTTGCAGTCGGTGATAGACGGCGGCATAAAATTTGAGAGAGTATCTTGTAGGCAGCGCTCAGTAATGTGATCGCGCGGTAGTTCCCGCAATCCAACTTGTCGCCCTTTATGTAGATGGGACACACGAAACCTTCCATCCATTCCTCCACCCGCATCCACCGACTTTAAATCTAAACTCACCATTATAAGTCTCGGCTTCTCAAAACATAAAAAATAAGTGAGCATTGACCGCGACAACAATACATCGTTGAAGTCAAACATATTGCTGCTCGGTTGTTTTTATTTCCGCAGCGTTTTCGGACCTGATTTTTTCAACACTAAAATAACCATCAGCTCAACAAGTACAAAAGAGTGTCCGGATATTTAGCCGAATGTCCTTTGACAGAACGCCGTTTGGCCGAATGCCATCTGGCCGAACAGGGCTGTTGGCCGAATGCAGTTTGACCGAATGATTAACAAAAGAATTCAAAGGAACTTTTTGACATTCTAGCTGCCAATATCATCATCAGAAATAGTTTCTTCTTTTATTCATTCTTCCTAGTTTTACCATTCAGGGAAAAGTTGGTGCTGAAATTACCAATATTTCATTTAAAATTTCTCCTTCTTTTAATATTTCTTTCTTTTATTATATGTTTTTTTTCGAGTTATACTGATGTGCAGAACAGTGGCGTGATCACTTGAGTGCATCATTCATTTTTCAAACGTCAATCGGCCAAATTACCCTTTCATCTAAATGGCGTTCAGCCAAACACAAATGGCGTTCGGCATTTTTCACTAAATCGGTCATAACTCAACAATAGAAAATGCATCTTGAAAATCTTTAAAAAAAATCAAAGTATTTGTTTGGAAGTTTTTCATGAGTGTTTTTGTGGAAAACTGTTTGGAGTTTAGCTGAGATGCAATACACTAAAAATATGTTTCCGCTACAATTTGTTCTAAAGAATTTATTTTTCACAGAACTGACTTTACATATGGCACATGTGATTTTTTTTTACACAATTGACCATAACTAAGGAACGAAGGAAAAGTACATCATAAAGGTTCCAAGGAATAAAACTAAATAAACGGATTTCGATAATTTATCAGATGTTGCGCGGAATTCGTTTTGGTATTCCATCATGAAAAAATTTGCTGAGTGCACAAGATTTTATTCTAATTTGTATCATTGGAGTTTTTTTTGTGTGGTATAGCTTTTTTATATAGGTACCAAAGATCGACGACATTCTCGTTCTGAGAATATTACGTGTGATAATGCTGTACAATTCTCGGGCAGAAGATATTAACAAAAGGAGATCAAATTTTGTCATTAAAAATGAATAGCTAAATGGCAAAATTTATTATTGGTTTGTTGGGAATCAGAGCTAAAAGGTCAAAAATAATAACTGACTTTGTACCGGAGAATAACTCAATAATAAACTGATTTTATCATTATAATAACAACCAAGGACAAACAAATGTAGAATTACTGAATCTGTTATTATCGAGTTTATTAAGAACAAAGTAAGTACAGAATAAGTTATTGAAGAAAGATCATAACTGTAAATATCCCAAGTAACAATTTTGATTTTATCGAAGTTTTTTAGCGATTCAAAAACCCTAACCATGAAACCATTGATGCCGGCTCGAAAGTCCTCTCGAGCTCTTATATGCCGCCTACGGCCCACGTTCTGGCTAGTTGGCCCAATCTTATTATGATCTACAGGACTTCGTATGCAAACCGGCTTAGGATTTCGGGTTGTATCATAGTTTTATCGTTACCCCGATACAACCTTCTAAATAAAATCATCTTCTCAAACTCTTCCCAAACTGCATCATCATTTAGAAGGTTGTATCGGGGTAACGATAAAACTATGATACAATCCGAAATCCTAAGCCGGTTTGCATACGAAGTCCTGTAGATCATAATAAGATTGGGCCAACTAGCCAGAACGTGGGCCATAGGCGGCATATAAGAGCTCGAGAGGACTTTCAAGTCGGCATCAATGGTTTTATGGTTAGGGTTTTTGAATCACTAAAAAACTTCGATAACATCAAAGTTGTTACTTGGACGGCTAGGCGACATATTTTTTCTGATAAAACTCTGTGTTCCTGATGATTTCCCAAGTAACACAACATGTTATATAATGAGCATGAGCATGAGCATAGATGACCGCACAATTCGTAGTTGCTACTCCGTGATTGACCAGAGCAATCGAAATTGCACAAGGAACCAATGAATAGGGCTTGGGACTAGCTTACTATTCTCAATGTACACAGGTCGAGAGCTCTCAACTTTAATAAGGTCAATAACGGCGCCGGCCACGTCCTTACGGTCATCGAGGATGGAAGGGAATGTTAGTAAGACAAACGTTGTTATAAAGACCGCGAATCGCTGCATCTCCACGTTTGTCTCAGGAAGGATTTTTTTGTTAGTAGGGTAAGGTACATTGTCAGTCCGGGAGTCACCTATGGTTGGTGATATGATTTGACAATGGATCAATATACACAAACCGCCGTTAACAACCGACCACTTTTCGACGCAAGACTAGCCAAAAAGAAAATTCTATCGCGCGTCTCCACTCCACTAGGGAGCAGAAACCTTTAGTCTATTCCACACAGAAATACACTGAACGCGAATCACTTGTCGGCGCCCGGATTTTTTCTCGACCGGCGAACCCGAAGTAACATTTTTCACTCTTTTGTGTAAATGCAAAAAATGAAAGAAAATATTTATTATCAACTAAAAGTGTATTCGAAACTAGCGCCGAAGGGAAGCGAAAAATTCGGAACCGACTCGAACCACGGCGCGCGCACACTCGTCCCGTCGTCGGAGCCCCGCAGAGAGAAGAGGAAAAAAAAATCGCAAAAATCTAGCAAAGCGAGCGCGCGAAACTTTGCTGCTGCCGAACTACCGCACACTACTCAGTAACACAACATGTTATATAATAGTTTAAAATTCACTTTTCGTACAAAATGAAGTGTATTTCTCTTGCATTATTAACATGATTTTGAACACTTATATCATCAAAACAGCGCAAAAAATGGCGGCTTATAAAACATCTTACAAGTATTATAAGATGTATCCCAGAACATTTATAATACTAAACTTTATGCTCAAAACAAATTCCATTCACATCCCAAATATATTTCGAGCTGTCAGTCGATAATAATACTTGCAAAATACTTATATAATACGATCTCATTTAAACGTTTGAATGAAACATTTTCTTCCGTCATATAACTAGCAGAAAACACTTTTCAAACACATCAAATACATAGGTTGGAAATAGGCTTTTTAAAAGTCAAATAACTGACAGAAAACATTTATAATACAACATTCAAATACTGTATGTAAACATCAGCAACTGGCCAAGAAAAACAATCAAAATAAATTTCATTTAAAAACATTTTGCCATAACAAGCTCAAAAAAAAAACAAATGGGACTCGTGAATGTAATGAAGTCAGTGATCATAAAGTATTCGGATAATTTATTAGGACACATGTTATTCCCACTTTCGAGAGGGGCTTATTTTACATGCGCTTCAAGATTTTTGGTGAAACACATGATTTTACTCATCCATATTGCAAGCGCTTCTGAATATGTATATTTAAAATTCTAAACAAAAGTCAACCAAATTTTGCTGATTTTGCTGTTATGGCCGACTTTTTTCAATCCACGCGAAGAACCAACATGGCAGATTTTCAATGTAGATTAAAGTTCCGTCCAAAAAATTTTTAACTACTATGTAATATTTAATAATGCTTGTTGTAATTATCATTATTTATAATTCGGCTGAGATTAGAGTATGCTAAGCTGAACAAATTGCAGTTTTTAGAATGAGCAGCAAATTAAAGGAAAATGAAATATAAATTTGTTGCATGTTTTAATTGTGATTGCATACTTTTGCTAGGCAGTGTAACGTGAAAAAATATTCTATGATAAAAATAAGAAATAAGTTAGATTTATGTTACGAATACGTATTCAAAACATCTTTCACTAAAGATTATGGAAGATATTGTTAAAACTAATATAAGACGTTTTGGTAACACATTTTCAACAAACAAAATTGGTAAGCTATAATAATGCGCTCAGATAGTAATTGAACCACAGAAATAACTAAACTACAACTTGTTTTCAGCCGAGTTCAATCTGTCAAAACATAAATGTAAATATTGTCATAAGTAGTCGCACTTCACACACTGATGCTAGTCCAGAAACTTGGTGAAATATTATAATATCTGCACAGTGCACATTGACATCAGAATAATATCAATCGCCTGCGGATTCCGAACAATTTAAGCTACTGCCGAATGGAATTCCGAAGGAAGCTTCGCTACGCCCGGGTTTCTCTAATAAGGCTATCCCTCATGAGGTGGTCATAACTGTGCTCATGATAGAACTAACGGTTTTATCACAGCATTTCTTGGTCTATGTTACGGCTACGAAATCTTTTTGTTGGTTTTAAGCATTGCTTCACAGTTTTGTATATTTGTTTACAAAAGAAAACTCTCTCTGACAACAACCGCAAATCAAGTTTTCATTAAATGGTATATAATAAGTAATAAAACCAATTCATGAATACTTGCAAGTCATTAACTGAAGATGTGTATAGCAGAAGTTATATGATAGTTTTATGGAATGCCAAAGGTGCAAAATAAAAAAACTACCACATAAAACTAATATAGAACAACTAGCTTTTTCACATGTTCGTATAAAACCAGGATAAAACATGAAGAAACCTTCAAGGCATGCTGATTGTTACTTGGGTTGTATTGTTCTTATGATTGGAGAAACTGTAAGTATTTTAAGTTAAAAATTGTTAGGTCCCTACGTTGATCTTATAATAACAAAATTAGTTGTAATTTTCTAATTTTCTGGAACAAAGTCAGTTATTATTTTTGTACTTTTTGCTCTTTATTTCCAACAAACCAATAATGAAAATTACTCTTCATTAATATTCTATTTTTGAAGGAAAATTTGATTTTCTCATGTTGTTCTCTCTGACAAAATAAAACAAAACAAAACAACCCATCAATAACAAAATAATTTATGATTGCAAAAATGCCATTGAGATGTTATTTTACATGGGATGCTCATAAGAACTTGTTTTGCTAAGATTTCATATTTTGTTATTATTCATGTTATTATTTTGTTATATGATAAGAACTCAGAAATAACAAACTTTGCAATGATATTATATTTTATTCTAAGCGAGTTATTTGGTGTTATTTATAAATAACATAAGAATGATAAAATGACAAAACTTGTTATTATTTTGTTCTTTGTCTCTACCCGGGTTTAGCTAAACCGAGATCAATTTAATTCGGTTCATCGGAGATAAGTCTATGGGCTTACTCACCGATGAACTGATTTCACTCGGTTTGAGAATTTTGACCCTAGAGCGGGGTCGTTCCCAATCAGAATTTGACGATTCTGATTGGAAATGGATTCGCTCTAGTGTCAAAATTCGCGGACGGAATGAGTTTTGTTCATCGGTGGATAAGTCCATAGGACAGAGGGGACAGAGCAATTGGATGAATGTGGATGAATGTAACGATGAGAAAAAGTAGTTGCTTCATCCTCATTCAAGCTAGTTGAACCAGTTCCCCTGGCATTTGAACTTATCCACCGGTGAACCAAATTCACTTGGTCCGAGAATAGACGAGTGCACCGATGCACTTAATTTATCGCGGTCCGAGAATTTCGACACTAGAGCGGGGTCGCTTCCAATCAGAAGTGAACGATTTCCAATCAGAATTGAACGATTCTGATTGGGAATGGCCCCGCTCTAGTGTCAAAATTCTCGGACCGCGATGAATTCAGTTCATCGGTGCGCTCGTCTATATCGACACTAGAGCGGGGCCGTATCCAATCAGAATTGGACAGGGTAGGGTAAATCGCTAATTCTTGCACGGCTAAAAACAATTGGCGATTTACCCTATTTGAGTATTTTTGCATTCATTTTCAAGAAGCTCATAGCGGAGCTGAAAATGAATGCCAAAAACATTCGGTTCAGCAAAATTTCAGTCAATTGTCTAAAGATTCCCTCACGAATCTCTCACAGGAGTTTTTCAGGCATAACTAAACAATTTTTCAAAGCAATCTTTCCATAGTATCCTACACAATCTCAAGGCCATTTATTTAGGAATTATTCTACAAATTTCGATCGACTGTAAAGTTTAATCATATGATTTTCGGCTACAGAATCTTTACTAAATCAAACGATATTTAATGAAGACTGCGTAGCCAAAAATCATAATAAAAAAAGTTTTTTCCAAGTTTTTTTTTCAGAGATGCCTTTTTGGATTTTCCAGTACCCTGTATTATTCCTCATGATTTCTGACAGATATTCCAAATCCGTTTTTGGTTCTAGCGATGGCCATCAATTTGATATGCAATGAGTTGTGTGTATAGGGAAGCAGAGAAAAGTGAATAGAAAATTATGTACAAGTGTTGCATTATCTGCACACGCCTATGCGTACACACCCCTTGGCACACCCTTGAGGGGTTCATTCATCCAATCATTCACTATCTTTTTTCTACCTACATGAATGGCTGAGTCAGAACTCGGTAGCGTGTGCTAGAGTACAGTTCGCTGGTTAATAAAGTTGTTGAGTTTATAATAAATTCTAGTGTGTTTTACTAGAGAAAGAACAACAAGGTTTGAGAAAAAGGGGCTGATCAGTGATTGAACCCCGGATCTTAGATTGTTGGAATTTTAGTGCAGGTCGGACTCGATTATGCGGAGACTTGATTATCCGGAGACTCGATTATCTAAAGACTCGATTATCCGGAATTTTAGACTCCGTTTACCTGGAGTATTTTTATTGTGATATTTTTTTTTTAATTTTGATGTGGAAATGTTTAATATTTAAGTATTATAAAACAATGGTGGTCCAGTATTGTAATACAGTGGGGACCAGGGATAGGGTGCGACTCAAAACTCTTTGCGTGCCGCACACTCTGCTACGAGACAGCACAACAAACTAGAAGGAGACGAGTACGCGCAATCGGTTGTGTGTTGCTCGCTTACTTTGCCGCGCGCTGGAGCTCTCCTGTCTCTCACGCTCTGTCGTATGCACTCTCTCGGTGCTTGTCTCCGTGCTTGGCACTTGGCTTGATACTACGCACGATTGGAAAAATTTCGAATCAAACGATCCATCACTTGTCAACCCTTGACAAGCTTAACAACTTTGCCGAAAACACAAACTCTTCAATTAATTTATTAATTGATGTTTTCTGTTTGGAGACAAGCGCAGTCCCAAGCACCGTGCATTACTCCCTGCGCCGTAGAGCTAGTGCTGCGATTGTCTCTCGCACAATTATGAAAGCTCTCACTCATACGTCTCTTGTCTCTCGGCAAAACGGGAGACGAGCACTTGCGATTGTGTGAAGCACACGCTTTTTTCGCACCGCACGGTGCATGCCGCCAATCCCTGGTGGGGACCCAATTAAGTCTTCTCTCGATTTTGTCGACTTTTTAACCGGATTATCATTTTTTGATCATAAATAAAAAGTGCTTTAAATTTTGCTTTCCTTTTTTTTTAATGAATTTTAATTACAGTTGATATCTTGTAGCATTATATTTAAATGACGTGACGAACGCGTTATTTTTAAAAAGGGTTAAATAATTAAGAATTTCAACAATAAACAAAATGTTAAATTTGCAAAATGCAGTGAATCCTCCAGGAGTTTCTCAAGGATTGCCTGCTGTTATTCATCCAAAAATTTCAACATAGATTTCTCCTAGGAAAAATTGTCCGGTGATTTTCTCTAACAATGAAATCCTTTTGTTCCTTGGTAATCCATCAATAAATCCCCCGGACATTTTTCCAGGAATTCCTGCTGCGATCCCTCAAGCAATTCCTCCAGATATTTTCTGATGATTTTTCACAAAAAATGTTGGTATTCCATCAGGAATTTCTACTAGTACTAATCCGCGGAATCTTCCTCCGGGAAATCTCGAGGGAGTCCTCCTAGGTTTTATCGTGGAATATCATCTAAAATTACCTCTAGGGGTTTTTATAGGAATTATTCGTGGGGTTGTTGTATGGATTTCTACAGGAAGTTAACGATTCCTCCAGAATTTTCCATTTATATACCACCACAAGTACTTGGTGGTATATCCTCCAAATATTGCTTCAAGATTTTTCCATGCATTCCTCTAGGGTTTTCTCAAGAAATCCTCTATGGACTACAGTGAATTCTATAGGGATTCTTCCAATAGTTTCTCCAAAGAAAAATCTAAGAATACCTTTCGAGATCATTACGAGGATTAAGGTGATAGCTATTGCAAGAAGCCTGCTTTTGCGATATTGGCATCGCCGTTCCCAGTATCACGTGTGGGTCATAGACACAGTGCAAAGGCTGTTTTGGCTAACAGCCAAAGAATTTTCTGATAAACATATAAAAACAGGGTTATCTCGGTAGCGAACCCATGAAATCATGATATACTAATATATTGACATTTTTTTCCACCTAAACACAATTAAACTGTGTAAACATTCTGCTTCTTTATGGCTCTACATTTCCACTGCAACTTGAAGGACTTTTTGTGCTTGCCATTGCATGAATTCGTATATTGTGAGGCAAGCACAATGGTACACTATACCCAGGGAGTCGACAAAATTTTCCCGACCGTAACAGCAATCGATGCCGCCGTCTCCGGATTGACGATTAACCAGTAGGCTAACTGGAGATTCCAAACGTATTTTTCCTTAAAACCACCACTCAATATCTTTTAAACGGCAAAAAAAAATCAAATCGGCTGACTGGTTCCAAACTTATGATTTTTATGAAAATTTGGTTTTGAAAACCTTTGATTTTTGGACCGCCCTATTTTAGAATGATTACCCTAATGATGGCATTAAAAACAAATACGGGTCAAATTATAATGAACTACAAACCCGCCAAATTTCATGGCATTCGGAGATTCAGTATATCGATTTTCTAAGGAATGGCTGTAAGCTTTTGATTTTACTATATTGTCCAAAATGTTGATTTCAAGAACCTTATTTAAATTCTTTTCAGAATAATGACAAGGTCTTCGGAGCAGCTTAACGCTAAGCGGCATGCAAATTTGCCGTTTTTAACCTTTTTGAACCAGACTGTTTCATCAGTACTGCCGCAACCTCGCTGAAGTCGATCAAGTTTGTTATGCTCAGTTTCTTCACCGGGGTTATATATGGACACTCCAGCCTCAAAGAGTTGAGTTGAAATTTATAAAAATAAAAAGTTCAATCAAAGCCCATCTAGCAGGTTCTTTACAATCTCTTGATGCGTGTTTGTTTGCTGAAATTTTCCTAAATAAATAAAAGTGTTTGAATGTGTTGCTTTGCAATTTCCACAAAAAAATGAAACAGGTCAAGTTCTGTGAAGCCATTTTAATTCAATTAGAATTCTTTAATTATTGCAAACGCTTTAGAATTGTTAACTGAATTATTTAAAACAGCAGCTTGTTTCATCTCACATTTGAGTTTTTTTTTTCTTGTTTATAAAGCTTCTATAATAAAATCAACGTGATTTTTGAAATCTTACAAATATTTTTTTCTTTGAGAAAATATATTTAAAATATAGTTAGTTTTCCAAGTTTTCTCTAAATAAAAAAAAAACCTGATATAAGAAGTGTTTTACGATTTTGCCTTTAACATTTTAAAGTTAATGTTGTTTAAAATTTAAAAAAAAACCTTGTTAAAAACTTTGGTGCGCCGCGACATTTTGGAAAATTTCAACGGGCGCCCCGATAACAAAAAGTTTGGGAACCTCTGAATTAAGAGATAAATTTGTGGAAAAAATTACCACTTGTTTTGGTGGGATTCGTACCGACGACTCCGTATCGCCAGTCCGGCGCTTTAACCAACTAAGCCACAGAACATGTTACGATTCTGTGAAATAGAAAGTCAAACTAGATTCGAAGAATCGTAATTTGTTCTGTGGCTTAGTTGGTTAAAGCGCCGGACTAGCGATACGGAGCCGTGGGTTCAAATCCCACCAAAACAAGTGAAAATTTCAGTAACCTGAAACTCAAAAAATAATTTTCAAAATTGCATTTTGTGCAGGTTTTTATTCCGTGAGGTGCATTTATTTATGTTTTCATTAATATTAATATGTTTTCCAAATTTATCCAAGCTATTCTTAACTTGAATATATTGTGAAGATTTGATAGAAGAACCGACCAACAAATACCAACTCAGCTTCGAGATAGAACTTCCTAATTATTGCCAATTGTTTTTCGATACAGACCTCATCCGGAGTGAAATAAAAATCGATACTCTGGATAATCGAGTCCGACTTCTATATAATTTTAGCTATAACTTTCATGATAGAGTCCCAAGAGAAATTTCTAGAAAAAACGAGCAAACGCTGGAAACGTTTCTGTGAAAGCTCTAAGAGAATATCTAGTGGAATACTTGAAGAAATATTTGAAAAATTTTGAAAACTGTAGAAGATATTTTAGCGAAGATCCTCGATAATTGCCCATTGGCATCATTTCAGAGCGAATTTCCTCTGTTTTTAAAAACTTTCAGATGAAAAGTCCGGACGAAATAAGGCTGATATTTACATGCTTTATTCCTCAAAACTCTTTAAATGCTCTCAAGATCTGTTATACTTCCTCCACAAATTTTAAGGGATATCTGCAACGATCCGTGGAATTATATTCTGTAATCCAGTAAAAGAGCCTCACAAGAACTCAACCATATTTCTCTAAAGAAATTCGGATCAAAAGTCTTATAAGAAAAAAGCTCAAATTATAATTCCTTAAATCCTAAAATAAAATTAGAATATAAAAAGACTGAAAACGAGGGTCCCTTATACCATTTTGCAATTTCCATGCCGATGATCAATTGTTGAACGATCCTCTCATGGCAAGCATGTGGTGCAATTACCGCCTGGGACTATTTTCATACACTGCTGAACACTTTTCCCGGGTGTTTTAAAACGGTAAGATTTTGAATGCTTTCGAGGTTTTTTTGAAGCTTGTATAGCCGTCTTTCCTAAAGCAAAGTTTACATGCAGCACTGCACGTACTTTAAAAACAACTATTTGAAGTGGATAATAGGTGGAATCACTAACTTTTTTTTTGTTTTATTTCTTTACAGGTATGTTTTCAACTTCCTCAAAACAATGCAAATGTTTCTCCTTTGGACAACTTTGAGTGAACTCTTGTGAAAGAGTTGGTAATACTAAGTGAGCTTGCAAACAAGTATATGTATAGGAATTCATGCTAATGAAATAGGAAAATCATTTATTCCGTTCAGCAGAGTGCACTTACATATTTCCATAATACGCCATAGAAAGAATTAAAATGCCGTTTGTGTTGTAGTAAATTTTGTTTGAGGTTGTTATATGTGCAGAACAAAAAAGCGAACTTAATATGTGGCAAAATCTTTTGTTTCAATTGTGATAAATGTAGGAGCGTAGAGATACTTTCTACTTTGAAATGTAACATTCCACGCACTTCTATACCGCGGTTTTTGAACTTCGTTGAACGATATTTCAGTGCTCCAGCTGTCCATTTTGATTCTTTTTGCAACAAAATGAAGATAATTACTTATATTATTCCAATGGTACTTAAAACTTTGAAAAACGTTTCGAGAAAGTAGCTAATCTCTTGGAGTTATGTCAAAATTTGTCATTTTTTGCGATGGTGTCCCGTTACGCTCTATTTCTCGATATTTCTTGAAGTAATAAGTTCCAATTTTTATTTACAAAGCATGAAATGAATCTTCTAATAAAATCTGAACGTTTGATGTACTGGTTGGCATGTATTAAACAACATAATGATTTTGGAAGCAAAAGTATGATTCTCGCGCAAAACGTAACGCGTGGAATGTGTCAAATGCATTTTGGGATTATTATAAATTGAGGAAATACCTACATTCTATGGCGTACACATGGACAACTTATTGGCATGCTTGAACTCAATTTCTAACATTAGCATGAAATTGCAAATTTCACTCTCTAATAAGAGATGTTAGGTTCGAACAACTGGACGCCCTCCCTCCGTTGAAAGTGTGAAATTGGATGTCATAGAAACTGAAAGTAACGCTTCTGTGCGCCTTCAGCCACATGTTCCCAAAAACCCCCAGAAAGCGAAAGTCACCTGACGGCAATTAAGCACCAGAAAAAAAATAAACCCACCAACTATCCGAATGTTGCCAATCATTTTCCACTTTCGATTTCCCGGTTGGTGTTCGCGCCAAACACCGGCTAATCTCTGCTCAAGACAGCTAGACACAGTGCAGTCAGTAGTGGTCAGAGTCTGACGTCAGTCGTGCCAATTTTGAGAAGCGTAAAATTTTCTGATCGGAAGCATCCCAAATTATAAGCCAATCGACCGGACTCGATGCTAATTGCGGTTTTGACCGGGTCCCGGACCAAGATCGTTGGAAGATGGTCGAGCCCCTCCACCAGCACACCAGCCCACCCTGGAAATATAATCATCTCGCCGCGATTGTAAGCTTTCCGGTGTCATTTCCCTTTCCCTTCATAAACGGGGCGTGTGCGGTGGTGCTGTGGCTGTACACTAGGTGAAATAAAAATATCTTCATC
The DNA here is from genome assembly GCF_035046485.1 of Aedes albopictus. Lineage (NCBI taxonomy): Eukaryota > Metazoa > Arthropoda > Insecta > Diptera > Culicidae > Aedes > Aedes albopictus. The sequence continues at coordinate 482,957,092 of NC_085137.1, read as the reverse complement.
CTGTTTTTATGACGTTTATTCTTGAAACATTTTGACTAATCGCTTTGACATCCTCCTATGCTTGAACGCGCTTCATGTTGAGCTAGATTGGAGAAATGTTGCTCTCGCTTTCAACATCCTTCACATTGTAGACCCAATTCTTGGGGTCAATAGTATGTGTTTCGAAAGCTTTCCCGTACAGCCACTGCACTGTATTGTTTAATGTCCTTTCAATCTTTTTTTTTTGTATTAGATTTTTGGCCCAATGTGCTAGTTGATCTCGGGACCCACGTCTTACTTCCCTTCCGAAGGAAGAACTCATAATTTGTAAAATTGTCGGGAGTGGGAATCGATCCCAGGTCCTCGGCGTGATAACTTTAACCATCACACCAGGTCCGCTCCACAACTTTTCAATCTTATTGAACAGGATTAATTATCATAAACACTCTTAGGGTCTGTTCCAATTGGCGTATTAAAATTAATTTTCACTTAAATTTGACAGTTCGACACTCAAACTTGACAGTTCTTCTAAGGAAATAATTATCGAACTGTCAAGTTTTAGTGAAAATTATTTTTAATTCACCAATTGGAACAGACCCTTAGAATATCAGTATATAAACAAGTTGGTTCAATTTTGCATTCGCGCAGTACATACCCGAGCAAAGGCGGATAACAAAATGATAACAAGCTCTGTTACCTGGTTATCATTCGTTTGATAATTGAGTTTGTTATCATTTAGGTTGAATTTAGAGCCAACATAACAAACATGGTAACTTAAATTTACTTCTCGAATACCAAAATGATAAGAAGTTAAGTTATCATTGAGTTCAAGTTGATAACTAGTTGTGTTATACAATATTTTGTTCAACATTACATTTAGTTATCAACATGAAAAATACAGCTGATTAATAACTGGTTTTGTTATCAATTAGTTATCATTCAGTGCTACTTTATCGACCAAAATAGTAAAAATCTACTTTACCGACATCGCCACCTATTGAAAAAAGTTTCTTAATTTACAACCAATGTTATCAACTATTCGCCCAGGCGGGTCTCGAACCCTGATCGAGTGATTGTCGGTCGCAGCCGTAAGCCCCTATACCAACGGGACTCATTGAGAGTCAGAGTAATAAAAGGCTACGCTTTCGTACTACAGTCGCATTCAAGCGCAATCTATTTTTAGAATCGAGCTTCATCAGACTCTCTGTTTTGGGAAAGCTTTGAAATATGCGTTTGGAAACAGATAACATATTTTGTTATCGTTTAGTGCTTTTAGGTTACCACGACAGACCAAAATTATCGATAATTAAATTTGCTATCATTTGGTTATCGTCAATTGAAAAGGATGATAACAAAAATAACAAAATGATAACACCGATAAAACAGTTTATTATCAAAGTGATATCACTTTATTATCCGCCTTTTCTCGGATAGTCTGTGCTGTTTATCTTGGAATTGGAAATGACCAGAGACGTAATGCAACAAGCAAATCTAGTCGGTGGTCAGCAACCTTGCAGGCGGGTGGCCTTCACAGACACAGACCGCATACTAAAATAGAGCAAATTACCTCTCAGAGGAATTGAAGCTGTGCCCAACCCTGCAAGTCCATACCGATCTGTTGCTCTTTATTTTTACTACCTCGTAAAATGTGGATCATAGCGGCACCGACCATGAAGATTGCTGCCTACATACTGCTATATGTCCTTTTTATATATGAAATCTTGTAGAGCATGCGAGAATTATGAGTAGAACCGTGGGGCAGGATCGGATATTCGCCAATCGTCACCTCTTCGGGTATAGAGTTTATGTGCACATATATTCCAGGATATAAGCTGGAGATTGTCAAGGGATATCATTAGTTGTTCAGTTCAGTGATACACTCTCTCGTTCGGTGATGCCAGACAATCTTGTAATTTAATAACAACCAGATAATTATCAATACGTATAGTTTTCACGAACACCGAAACTACTAGTGAACTTCAACAAGATGATTCTGATTCGTAGGTACTAAGGCGGAAACTCAGCGCCTCTGCCAATGAGATCACTTAAAATATCGTGAAAATTTGAAACATAGACTCTCCCGTGGTAACTGTTAAATTAATCGTAATTAGGTATGGGAAGGTATAATTTCAAATACCAGTCGATATAATTGAGTTAGCGTAAGTAATAACCGCTAATAGCTGGTGCTCCAGTATCGCTTACTTACACAAGGAACCTATAAGATAACTGCGTGTGACTAGCAGACATCCAGAGTGTATAAGTGCGGGTGGTCCTGGATTTTCAGGCGAAAATGATGCCTCTCTCGTCTAAATACTTATCAAGGAAGGGAGAGGGGAGGTTTTTTAAATCTCTTTATTTGATAGGCCCATGTGCCTAGCATTCAACGGGGCCGATTTTACTATTCACAAATTTCAGTAGACAAGTTAAGATCGAACCACAGCCAATCAGATCCCTGAGTTGCACATAACCTTTTTGCCTTTCTCGTGCACCAAGGTGTACCGAAAGGTTCACTCCAAATACGAAAATTTAATAGAGCCTCCGGAGGGGTCAAGTCTTATATGGTCGGGGTTCTGCTTAAACGAACCAAAGACCATTTTTTGAAAAAATGAGTTTTCTTAACCATTGGATGAAGAATAAGATGATCTTCCTTCCGTATAAAAATCCAGAAATTCTGACAGCTCTCCGTGGAGTAAATTCAAAATTTCTGTTTGGTAGAACATACAAAAAATAAAACTGCATCCAACCAAAGTGAACTGTAAACCATTCCATAGAATCAGCGATATATTTTAGTTTTCGTCCAGATGATTAACATTTCAAGTTCTCCTCATCGTCGTCAGATTTCTAACTTGTAACCGACTCATAGTAACAATATGTGATAGAATTGAACACGTAATTAGAAATATGGGTGTTGGAGGATCCACTTATGTTTCGATGGCGCTGATCGCCATTTTTCAAAATCACAGACCGAACCAAATCTACATCATTTTAGAATCAATTTATTCTCAACAATACAAAAATCAAGTGGTTTTGAATATCTGCATTATGTCGACACTCCTCATACTGATAGTTTAACACAGGATCCGTCATTGAACAACAAGGCTAATTAGAATAATTGAGCTTGAAAAAAATCAAACACTTGGTTTGCTTTGGCTGATTGAAAAATGGCGTTTTCACAAAAACCATCCTTGAGAAGAACGTTAAGAACTTGATTCAGACTTAACGACTGACCTTTAGCTAGGTAAATGACCTAGAGGTATTGCGCTTGGTTATCACTTAAATCAGTGGTGCTCAGCACTTTTCGCATTTTATCAACAAAATTGCTTTTAAACTTATCAAAAACCACTTAAATGATAAGCAAATTTGTATTCAAACTGAAGCTTGGTATCGAGGCTATCAGTACAAGGTAACTGCACTTAAGTTAGTTTCGTAAATTTTCGTAATTGATGATTTTCGGCAAAAATAAGTGCTCAATCAATAATTTTTTGCTCAATCGGGCAAATTTCGAAATATTGTCAATATGACAAAAAAATTTCTTCATAAATATTTAGCTACAACACCAAGCTTTGGATTAAGCATAAATTTGTTAAACATCTTTTCAATCAAATGTTGTGCAAAAATGCGGAAAGTGCTAAGCACCACTGACTTAAATGATTGAACTTCGAATCGCTTACATATTTTCGATTTTTTTAAATCTTAGTTCACTTTGGCAGAACATTTTTATGGTTTTCTTCGACCAGCATTAATTTGAAGTACACAAATTGCTCCACTTTCACATCTCAGGACCTCAGGACATGTATGGACATCATTTCACAAGAGTGATTGCTCTGTGCCTGGCACATGCACTGCCTATGGAAAAAAAACATGGGTGGGAAGGGCTGAGCTGGGTGGGCTTCATATTTCAAACCCCCCAGCCCCCACCCCCCCATTACCGACGCTTCATACACTAGGCGCCCCTCCGCCTTTTGCCGAAATTGGGAAAAACCCCTCCCTTGGCGCCACTCCTGTGCACGGGCCGGCGGACCGGTACCCCAGGAAGGGGGATATGAAAATACAAAAATACAATAAACCCATGCATGCGACCCATCAAGCCACGGCATTTTCGATTATCTTTTGAACGGTAAGCAGGTAGCCGCAGATTATATCTGAACCAGTAATGTTCCGGAATCGGTTCCAGGTGTCCCGCCGGAAGTGGCCAAATATAACAGTTAAGTTAACTATAAGAACTAAACTATAATTAACTATAATAAATATAACAGTTAAGTTAACAGTCTTCCCACGAACTTAACACATGTTCAACTTTTGTACGTTTTCTCGCACTTGTGTTGAACATCAAACGCCAAACATCCGGTTGTCCCTCCGGAAGTGGTCAAATGCAGAAGGGAACCAAACCGATGCGTGCGAGACATCAATTCGCGACTTTTTCGATAAATTGATGAACGATTAAAAAAAAATAGCTTCAGATTTCGTTAGAGACCATCGGTAGTGTTCCACAACCGGTTCCGGGTGTCCCGCCGGAAGTGGCCAAACATAAAAATGAACCAAACCCATGCTTGCGATATATCATATCGCTTTTTTGTCAGTGATCTGATGCACGGATAATAAGAAAATAGACACAGTCCACATTAACTACCAGTAGTGTTACTAGTTCCGGTGTTCCGCCAGAAGTGGTCAAATGTCAAAGTGAACCAAACTCATACATGCGATACATTAATCCGCGGCTTTTTTAGCATCCTGATGAACATTAAGCATGAACATAGGGTCAGACCACATTTAAAACTACTTGTAGTGCTCCGGAATCGTTTCCGGGCGTCCCGTCGAAAGTGGCCAAATATAAAGTAACATTGACATTTTGATAACCTAATGAACGGTAAGCAAGAAAAAAGGCTCAGACTACATAAAAGGCAACCGGTGGTGTAGCAGAAGCAGCGTTGGGTGCTTCGGCGGAATTACGAAAGTGAACAAAATCAATGCAAGCGATAGATATGTGCAAGGGAATCAAAAACCTGAATAAACTAAAGCGATCTCATCAAATCTCACCATTTTAGTTTCCTGAGGTGTAAATATACCGTAGAATGGGTCAACGTTGTATGAGAGTATTAAAATTTAAGCGCATCAGCCCCGATCGAATTTTTTTCAATCCTCTTTTGCGTTTAAAATTACTGCGCAAAATTTTGATGCGACTGGAGGACGTGCTCTGTAATGGGGTTGAAATTTGAATGCAATGAATAGTACAGTCCGGATTCGCTGGTTGGGTCACGACTGCGCCCTGATTAGCGAATTGTGTTCGTTCGTTGGGGCAACTGACAACTGATCAAAACGCTCTAGACACACGCAAGTGACGAGAAATACGTCACGAAACACTCACATACTTGCGCAAACGTTCTGTATACAGGAGCTGTAATGCGACGGCGGTCAGACGTCAAACGCGTTTTGTCATCTATTTTGACATTGACAGTGCTTTTTAGTTGGGTTTTGCCCCAACCAGTGAACATTCAACCATCGAGACAGCCCATCTAACGAGCTCTCAACGAGCGAATCGTCACTGTACATATAGACAATTCAAAATGCTTGCATTTTTTGGCAAATTTTACATGAATCCTGTAACCAATGATAATGAAAGCCTAAAGTGTGCAGAAACAACTTTATTAAAGACCGCAAAGTGATCTGTGAAAAGTTATATCCTAGTTTGTAATTGTCATCTTGATATGGATCGGCCGCCAGTGATAGTGAAGGTTCTCAAGCAGTCAACTGAGAGGTCTGATATTTTCAGCTCTGCCTATACGTTGAACATGACGTCGGAATAAGTGCCATCAATAAGTTTCCCATTTCGATGATGACTTCCATAAAATTCTTGCTTTTCTAAATAAAGTAGTCTCAGGATTCAAAAACTTTTTGACCTGCGTTGACGGAAAGATCATTAACATTGGCATTGAGCAAGTCGCACAAATTTGTAGGTGGTACAGTCCCAGACCTCTGTTTCCACCTTTCCACCTTTCCGTCCGTTACCAATGCACAGAGATTTGGGGCTGATCACTGACTCTAAGACAAGATTGATTGCGTCAGCGGAAAGATCATGAGTGCATATTTGACGTGAAAGGCACTATCATCACTGGGTGGATCAATCTGGGTTTTTGAGTGAGCAGACAGCCTTTCCAGTACACTTAGTGTACGAGAAAGGCAAAACACCAAGTTTTCGTAAATCCAGTCAGTCCCCGTAAGAAATCGGAATTAGTTTCTAACACAAAATGGGAATATTTCCGTAGTGTACCAAAGGATGTCAACAACCAAGCAAAATTTAACGTTTATATGTTGCAAGATATTTCCGAAAATTGCAACGCGCTTCGATAATGAAGCAATAGCAACATCTATAAAATTATTGTTTCAAGTCACGAGAGCATTATCCATGAGTTTTCTCAACATGGCTTCCGATGAAATCCACGTCATTAATTTTCGCTGGTTTTCATCAACATCACCACAAGACCGTCTTAAATTCCTTTCAACTCAAGCAAGAGTGAAAAGCGTAACTCAACAGTACTCAGATTTATAACGTTCTTTATCAAAAACGCCAAAAACGCCCTAAGATCAATGATCAAACCTACCTTCTCTTGGATGCTGAAACCGAAGGAGTTTGGCAATGTGCCGCTCCAGGGTCGGGTTTCGGGACGGATGTTCTTGGTTGGATCGACGACAGTCGGAATCTGATGCTGGAGTTTTTTTTACCAAACTGTTCTCACTCGAGAACAGTTACTCTTGCTCAAGAATGATTAAATTGAAGATAACTAAGAGAATCTCCTAAAACTTACATTGAGGTCAATAGTTCTTATTGTGTAGGTGGTTTTCTGCACTATTTCACAAGTATTTTTGGAGATAATTTAAAAACCACAGATTGATGAAGAATAGCTGTGCACAGCAGAAACATTTATTAGACTAATTAGACTATGCAATGCTGTGATAAAACTATCATAAAAACAAATAAAACCAAATAGAATCAAGATTATTACTTGTGTTACCCAGATTTTCAATGAAGCTCTGGCAAGGCATATGACAGAGATCTTGATATATTCTTAGAAAATGGCTAGCCTAAAGTGACCAGACGTCCCGGATTGTGCGGGACAGTTCCGTATTGAGGCTAGCCGTCCCGCATTTTAAAGTGTCCCGGAAATGTCCCGGATTTCAACAATCGCTAAAATATTTTTTTCTTGACTAATATATCTGACTACCGTCGGGGCCCGTAGCGTAGTGGCTACACGTTCACTTCATAAGTGGATGGTCATGGTCATGGGTTTGAACCCAGCCCCGGCACTTCGTCAGTTGCTCTTCCCCCCGAGAGCGGCTGGCACCTGACCCTCTTCTGAGCTCCATAGCTCAAATGGACCCGAATAATTGGATATCGGCGAAACGGCAACTCATAATGCACCCCCAATCGGACTGGAAAAGGAACAAGAGCCACACATCAACATCCTCGTGCTCATCATTCTACCATGGACAGGGTAGAAATTGACAGCAGCGCAAAGGCTGCCAGTTTGATATAGTAGAATAAGAATGAAATACATTTAGGCGATGCACAAAAGTTCATGTGCAGCTGCCAATTGGAATCGCTCACGCAGTGCCCAAGTGGACAAAAGAGCTGTAAATTAGGTTAAGTGGTTGAAGAATATAAAAATATATATCTGACTTAAGTATATGCTGAACTGCTTCTGTTCATCTTAAATGCAAACGTCGGAAAATCTAAACAGTAAAAAAATAAAAAATGCACTTTTCATTCAAGAATAAACGTGGCTCATTTGCTTGATTTTTTCTATTTCTTTTTATTCGTGAATTCCAACCTAATGCTGATTTTTCACGCATATTGCTTGATTCTTGTAAGCTCTCTGCAAGTGAATTTGAAGACTTTTTGCCAGAATTTTCGTTCAACTTTTTTCAAAAAAATAAAAAATATTGAAGTATTCCCAGAGATTTCGATACATACACCCACACTACAGAACGACCCGTGGGTTCTTTGAGTAATACAGATCCCGTCAGATAAAATCCCAGGAGAAGCATTCCAAAGGCTACTGGATTCCTGGAAAAAATAGTAGAACCTTCATAGCGAGCATGAATTTTAGTTGGAAAATCTAAATGAATTATAAAAAGATTATTTTTAGAAATTGTTGAGTAATTCCTGTAAAGCTCCAATGAACAAAATGCAATTGCGTTAGATACGAATCTTCCAGCGAAATACTGAAAAAATGCCTCAGTAACCTCATAGGAAAAATTCTTGAGGGTCATTGTTGGAATTTTTCTAAATTTTGTTGCTACAGTTCCTTCAAGATTTTCTTAAGCAGAGGAGTTTGAAATTCCCACAGGATTTTCCCTGTTTTTTAAGGGTTTCTTCGAGAACTCATCCAGATTTTTATCTAGGAAAACCTGCAAAGAATCCTCATTATTTTTTTTCCGAAGTTTTCACTAGCCATTCTTTTAAAGTGATTTTTATGCATTTTTAAGGTTTCTCCAGAATTTTTGTCAACAGTGTCCCAGGGGATTTTAGAAATGATCAAAGGATTTCTATAAAAGTTATAGTTTTGTCAAAAACTCTTCCCTAAATTTTCTCCAATAATTTCTGTCAATGTTTGAAAATAAATTTTCATAAAAAATATTCGAGCGTTTCGAAAGAATTCTCTTGAAATTTTTAGAGATAAATTTCAGAAAAACCAAAAAAGATGTAAATTCATTCTCAAGAATCTCTTAAATAATACCAAAAGAGATCTTCAGAGGAATTTTGATTGTACACATTCTACCTAACATTTTAAGGCACAAATTTCCCGAATGGAGGAGAACGTGCCTCTAGAGCCGACCTACTGAACATTTTAAGGACAAACGACTTGAGATCTAGAAAAGTAATTGTCTTCCGACAGTATACCTATTTTATATTTGGCCCTTGTTCACTTGAAAAATTGAAGCGTTTTGAAGAAGAGAGAGATTAATCTCGTGAAAAGCACAGCCAGGCTTTTCACGAGATTTGTGTACCTGAAATCGTGAGTAGATACGAAAGTTGGCCATTGTGGGAGCCATGTTGTGATTCTAACAAGCTTGTCCTTAATTCATCCTTATAAACTATGCAGGGGCGTCATTTTTCAATATCGTTATATTAACTTTCTGGATACTTTGAATTTAAAACGTATTGTTTTTGTTTGGCTTTGTTTTGCATTACAGGTCGGACTCGATTATCCGGAGACTCGATTATCCGGGATTCAATTATCCGGAATTTTAGACTCGATTATCCGGAGTATTTTTATTGAGACTTTTTTAATATTTTAATGCAGAAATTCGAAATCGTTTAATGTTATAATACTGTGCTGACCCGATTTTGGGAGACCTCGATTGCGTATTCTCCAGATATTGTCGGTTTTTTGATCCGATTGTGTTAGCTTTTTTTTAACAAGAAAAAGTGTTTTACATTCGGCATACCCCTTTACAATCAATCTTAATATCAGCTGATATATTTTGGAATCATATATAAATTAGGTAACAAACAAATCTTCCGTTATATTTGAAAAGGGCCAAACAATTTAAAATTTCGTTTCAGCGAAAACAAAAATGCTAAATTTGCAACTGTTTTCAAAATATACATCGTGTCCAATAAGTTTTCATACAAAAACAAATTAAATTTATTTCACATCTGTAATTAGCATTTTCAAAGTAAATTTATTTATTGAAAGGCCATCTAATATTGACCAACAAACAGCTTATGTTTTGGAATTAATTGTGCTTTATCCTCTGCTGATCGCATATGTGTCGTAAGTGCATTTCGTCTGGCACGCAAGCATTTCATTGATATTTCGTCTCATTTCAACGAGTAATGGATTTAAGTTGAAACAAATTAGGTTTCTGTCCTCACCATTGCTAGTAGCAACTATGACCCGAAGAGAGAGAGAAAAAAAAACGAGAGTATGTATTGGTGAAGTACAAAGTCGTTTTATCACCGACGAACCGACGTGACAGTGGTGTTTCAAAACTGTCCCCCCTAAATTTAACGGTCGGCCAGCGAAGCGAGCGAACGCTTCTGTCAAATCAGCACAGACGCGAACCAGTTCCAGAACACACGGGGGTTTGGGGTGAAGCTATCAAATCATCGCGAATCGTTATAGAGGTGGCGGCAGTGTTCGCCTATTTTTCATCATGGCGTCGGGGACAATAAATTTGAATTTATTTGTTCTAGCTGTCACGTCGGTTCGTCGGTGGTTTTATGTTGTACAAAATAAAACGTAAATCAAACAAAAATGTCCATTTACCGTTATAATGAGATTTGTTGTGTCAAAGAAGCATATCTGCATTTTATCTGTTTGATTCACACCATTCTCACTTCTAAAACATGCTTGTATCCCTATTGTGGTAAATGTTGCCTAAAATTTACGTTTTATGATGTTTATCTTGAATATAACGGTTATTTTCAAGATAATCTGCCCAAGTTGAGCTTACTTTCAAATTTCTTACCATATCATCATTAAAGTTATATTGTTTTAGCATTAGTATATCCATTTGGTACAATACTTGGGATAAAAACTCAAAATTTATCCTTATGGACTCTATTTAGCTACCGTAGAATGAAAAACTTTTCGATCATTTTTCTTATGTGCCGGAGCAAACGACTTTCAGAAAACGGAAGTGTACTGCTAGGCTAATAAAAACAAATAGAAAATAACGTTATTCTAAATCATATGCTTTATTTAATCAGTATTATGTGGCCCTTCAATACATGCATTTATTTTGAAAATATGAATCACAGATGTGAAATAAAATTATATTTTCCAAATTTGTATTTTGTATGAGAACTTATTGGACACGGGTGTAATTTACGGTATCCTTCGAAAACATACGCTAATCCAGGAATTCCCCAAACAATGCCTGTAGAGATTCCTTCGAATATTACTACTGGGATTCCTCTAGAATGTCCAAGGTAAAATCCTCCAGAGATTTTTTTTAAATGATGAATTCCCGGTACAGACTTCCAGCAGTTGGAAGAATTCAAATAAGATGGATTCCTGTTGCTATCAATTGGTATTCCTCTTAGAATTCCGTATGGAATCCTTCAATCTACCTGGGATTTCTTCAGGAATTACTGCTGCAGATTCTTCCTTACCTTTCTTTACCTACAATACCACCAGGGTTTCCTCTATAAATTTCCTAAGAATTATTCTTGCGATTTCTCCAAGGATTTTTCTAAAGTTTCTTCCAGAATTTTCTGTTGGTGGAGCATAAGAAGTCCTTTAGGGAGGAATTCCCAAAAGAACTGCTGGAATTTCTCCAAGGATTATTCCAGGAGCTCCTTACCTTGAATTTCTGTAGAAACTCGTGCTTGGATTTTTCAGATTCAGTTTTTTTCAGATATTCCTCAGGATATTTATTGGGATTTCTCCAAGAACTTCCAGATGCCCGAGCAGGGAGAATAGGTGTAGAATATTAAACTAAGGTATGCAAAACCTAAAACAATAAAAGGTGCGTGTTCTATAATTTAATAATACCTCAAGCAATCCGCAATACCAAACCAATAATTCATTGAGGTTTTTTTTGTCGATGACTCAATACCTTATCTTGGTATGATATCTAATTCGTTCCTGCTCGGGTATAGACTTCCAGGATGTTGTTCATGGATTCCTCTGGGGATTTTTCAAGAAATTTTCACATAAATCTTCTATGAATTACAGTAATTTCCGTAGTGATTCAGAAACTTCTTTCAAACTTCTCTAAAGATTGCTCCAGTGATTTTTCCAGGGGAAAATCAAGAAATTCGTTTAAAGATTTCTATAATGATTCCTTCAGCGAGATTGTTTTGTATTGACCGTGTTTTTGCGAAATTGACATCACCGCTCTCATGTGTATCATAGACTTAGCGCAGAAGCTCTTTCTGGGTTACAATACTTTATATTATAACCCGGAAAGGCAACGAAAACGGATCCACTCGTTGATATGAAATGGGAAATGTTATTTGTGATGGTTATTTTTATTTGCCGCTCAATTATGATTTATGATTCAAGCTGTCTACACCTGTTCAACTTCACCTATCGTCTTCTGTCTCCTGTTTGCCAGGACATGATTGGGTTTTTAAATTTAAGAAAATGTTTTGATTTTTATTTATTTTATACGAAAGAGAACCATTTTCTGAGCCACTTATATTTTTTTTTTCAAAGTGTTTAGAACTTTATTTTGGTTGGTACCTAAAATCATGTTTTTTAAATCACCTTTTGACAGCAGGGTAACTGTTTGACAGATTCGCCCAGTACAAACTGCGACGAGGGGTGGTTCGACAAATCGCTCCCATACAAACTTCCAATTGATCTTTAAATAGGTTCCCAGGCACCAACATCGTTCAAGAAGCCGATTATTACAAGCTCCGAGAAGACTGTGTTACAGTAGGCATATCATGCCAACAAAAAAATAGAAGATAAAATTGTTCCGCTACAAATCGCAAAAGTACATTTCTAATACTACAGCCCTATTCATTACATTTTTTTCTCGTTCATCAAAACTGACAAAAATTATCATAAACCACACTCCTTCACCATTCCCCATTAACTGTATTGTTACATTTGATAGAATCAGAACCTTTTTATGGAGTTCAAAATTCACGAAAAAAACTATGCCGATAATGTCAGCCTAAAATACAATCAAGGTCCCACTGTATACAATATTCTAAAGGAACGCCTATAACTTACGTCACCCTTTACGAGGAGATGGGGAACTCAACATAGTGTGATGACCAATACAAAAACTTCAGGGGTCTCATTAAAGCAGTATGATTAGGAGGAAATAAAAAAAATGTGTTACGTAATTTATGGACATCCCTTAATTCAAATTTCTGACTACGTCACAGATTCATGCACATAAAATAACAAAAACATATACTTTTCCATACATTTTTAAATTATTTTTTTTTTTGTGATTCGATTATCCGGAGAATTCGATTATCCGGAGTGAAATAAAAATCAATACTCCGGATAATCGAGTCCGACCTGTATATCTATGACAAACATGTCAATCAAGTTCATAAAAAATTCAACATTTTTCGAAAATTTAACAATTATTTCAATTTTTCTATTTGTTACGCCTGCAACTGTATTTTTATAATTTTAAGTTTTTTTTTTTTGAAAAATAGGATTATTACTGAAAATCTAACAATTTGATTTATGTAAAACTGCGTCCCGCATCAGTGCAAAATATATCTGGTCACTTTGCTAGCCATATCATTGACGGATTCATGAGACAACTATTTTAGTGGAGATTTTTGTCACGTTCCTGGTGCTGCTTATTAATTTTAGTTAATCTTGTATTTGTCGCGATAGTAAGTAGAATTGAAGAAGAAATATGAATTATTTGTTTTTTCAATAAATAAAACGAGATTTTGTTACCATGGATGTTACATAATCTCTTTATTGAATGTATGTATCTCATTAATGATTGTTGAAAGATTTCAATAAATAACGATTCCATTAAGAGTCAATGCAAATAAGCTTCACCAGGCATCCCTGCTCCCGTTGGCAATTTGTGCGGTCCGCCGAATGGTCTATGATTATGTCGTTACTCGTCTCGATGATCGTAGCGACTCAATGAAATATGATAACCGAAGATTAATGAGCTGACCAATTTGTTAATGAACTTCTGGGGCGGGAAAATCAGGTTTGATTCAATCGTAACAATCGTGACTTGGGGACCCATTCGAGCGGACAAGGTCGGTCGTCTTGCAGGCCAGGCCCCGATTGAATGCATAATGGTAGTAATTAAAACTTGTGTGACGACGGTAGTCAACCACGGTTATTATTGGAATCTTTTCGAAATCTTGCACGGTGGTGATTAGCATGGAACGATGAGGAGGGGGGGGGGGAGGCATTCAAGTTCTGTTAATTAAAGCACACTTTGTACTCGGGAATTCATTGCTGGCTGCGATGTTTATCAGACTTTAATCTTGAGAGCAGCTTGCGGTGGTCGTTGAACTCGCTGAGCAATTCAAGAAACGCTTATGCCTTCTTTCCGTCTGCGTTGCTCTGATCGCCGCGTCGAAGAAGTTCTCATCATGCAAATCTCATGGGGAGAAAATTATGCAAATCTTTTTCGAATTAGTTGATGAATGCCGGGGAGAGAGCGAGAGAGTTGGGTGGCGTGGTGGTGTTTCGGTTTCGGACGGATGCATTATGCTTCGCACATACACTCACATTCTTTTCCGGAGAGACCTCCGCGGCAGAAACCCGGCGTGGCGGTCCGATTTTCCCACTTTTCCCCCCGCAGTCAGTCATAGCTTTACTGATGGAGGCGGCGGGATGCCAGGAAGAGAAAACGCAGAAAGCGGCAAGTGCCATTTTTTTTGCCGTCCGGCTCCGTTGCCTCCCCCGATGAACGCTGCCGCCACCGCCGCCGCTGCTGGCTGCTGCACCTGGTGGTTGAGTTGAGGTAATAATGGCGCGCGAAAAAAAAAATAAAATAAAAGCATGCACACATGTCTGTTTAATAATGGCATTCGGGAAGAGGCGGTCCACACTCGGATGTGCTTTCTCAAATGCGATCCGGTTGGGCTAGGTTGGGATTATGAGGTTAGACTGCTAGAGGCCCACACGACGAATGGTTGTGGGAAACTTTGACTCGAATAATGCACTTGACGACGTTTGCATCGTTGCATTTACAAATATGATTGTGTGTAATTTGTCATAATTGGCTGTTCGGGATAGCAAGATGGAGCATGATTGCTGTTTTTCAATGAAATTATATCATAATTTGTTAACGTTAGAAGAAACATTGACAACTGTGGTAGTTACATGAAGTGCTTCCAGCTTGAACAGAATTTGATGAAAAGCGTACACCGTACGTTAAGTGATTTTTGAGAGGTAACTTCGACTAAGTAAATTGCGTTACTGTTGATGAATTGCCATCAAGTAATTTTGAATTTCGGTTTGTAATAATTGAATATTCAAATTAGCACTAGCATTAAGGACTTGTATAAGTCAACCCAAAGATGGCTGTCACAATGGCTGACCTGAAAATGCCAAAATCACGGAACTCGCCATCCATACAGCAGACAGAGCTAGAAATGCTAGTCATTTTTAAGTAAACATTGACTAGCATGTTCAGCTTCGTGGATTTAAAATTATAGTATACTTGCAATAACCTTAATCATCATAATCTTCTCGGAATCACATGTTTGTTTCCAGAGTTCTTAACACTACCCAAACACGGAATCACAAAAGAGGTAGTCAACTGATCAATATATCTTGTTTTGATATGACATCATACTTTGGTGTATTGCAGTTATTCGATCCAGTCGGGGCACGGAAGTGCGCCCAGTATAGTAAGTTATCGTTCCTGTTGGGAAGCGTATGATAGAATCTGTGGACTCTGGAATATGCTGACAATGTTTCAAAACTTTCCGTTTTAACTAGAGCAGTGAATCCCAAAGTGGCCCAAATCGCTCCCTAGGGGATGCGAAAATGAAGCCGAAAGGATCGAAAATTAGTAAAGGTATAAAGTATAATTGGAAGGGGGGGTTAAAATACCAAAAAAGGGGTTCAAAAATTGAGTTCAGGTTGTTAACTCAATGATAAAATTTCCAGATATTTCCATTTTTTGTGGGATTTTTGCAAAATCCTGTTGTGAAACATACTTTATGTACGAATCTGTTTGAATTCACAGATGGTATATGGAAACGATTATTAATGATCTCCAGCACGATGTTTTGAAAAATTAATAGGAACTGTTTCTAGGAAGACTAATTCAGGAGTTTCCGATGAAATTTATTTGAAATCTTGGGAACTGAAAAACAATCAGTAAGTTCATAATGCGTAGAGGCATGGAGGAAATTATGTAAGAAAGAGAGCTTCTTACTGGCCAGCTGAGAAAATAGAAAGTTTCAAACGAATTTAATGAACCAATTTTTATTTGTAGGAGATAATTGGAAATTCCACAAATTAAGTGAGGATTTCTTAGAAAATCTATTTCAAGGACGTTACTAAAAATCTTGTTTTTGTTTTTTTTTTCAAAAAATGCCGCCAAGAGGCGTTTTAATTCTTGTAAAAATCTTAATGTATGCAAAGCGAACGCTTACCATGTCACCGTTTCATTCCTGAACTAAATGGAACAATAAGTGGATCTTCTTCAGGGAATGGAATAAATTGTTATTTTTTCGCCTAGTAGGGTAGAAGCTTCAGTTTTGGCCATAGTGCGGTTTTCAGCCTGTTGCAATCTAAATCGGCATAAATTTATTTTTTACTAGTAGATCCTAATATAATATGATGAATACAGCTGTGGAAACCATACATTTTGATTAAAAACTGAGAGAGAAAAATAATTTTTCATGAAAAATCAGCTACCATATGTCTGTTTTGGCCAAGGTGCTTCTAATTTGGCCACATTCATATGAAATACAATTGTTTGGCCAAAATAACCAAAGTTGAGAATGTGGCCAAAACTGCGGCAATGCTTCTATTTTGGCCAGTGCCACTTTTATTACAAAAATGGGGAGGCAAGAAGGAGAACATCAAGGCCGCCCAGGACGAGCTTATCAAGCGTGCCAAGGCTAACGGATTGGCAAGCCAAGCAAAATACGTCGCCGGTTCGATTCACTCGTACGCCGCCAACGCCAGTTTGTTTGTGAAATCGCATGCTTACTAAAACATAAACGCTCACACAAACTCAAAGAATAAATAGAAAAACTGGTCACACTGCACTAAGTACCACCATGACGACCACAACTACAACACCCCTCGATTGGTTCAGAAGTGTAGGCCGCTCCTGCCTGCACGATTCTGTCGATAACGCACGCAAGAAAACAGCACCCACACACACACACACACACACACACACACACACACACACACACACACACACACACACACACACACACACACACACACACACACACACACACACACACACACACAAGCAAGGAGACAGCGAAGAACGAGCCTATTCACAACTACCAGCAGAAGGCGGCCACAGAACGACAACGATCGGGATCAGTTAGTTGTACGGCAGTGCGGTGGCAGAAGAACATTCCTATTGTTTCATAAACGAAATCGACCTAAACACACTTATGAACTACCTCCTCCGGAAACAAAACACCAATACAACTAGGAAACAGAGATTGATCAATGTGCTTATACGTAGTAAGCAATACGGACTGGGGTTGAACTGTGAAGAATCTTTCCGACAAATTGAGTTAATTTTAATGATTTTTTTTTCCTAGAGTAGAGTGTACCTATCCTGGAACAGTTTTCTGTTCGTTTTCTATTACTTTATTTCTATGTGTGTGTGTGTGTGTTCCCAATAATGATGATTTTTCAACTATATTGATATATGTTGCTTGTTTTAGAGCTAGACTAAAGTCGGACACAATTATGTTAATGGTTATGCTTGGCTATGTCAAACGAAACAAAATGAAGGTTTTGTGGAACAAACACATGATTGGCAAACAAATTAAAATCTCCATTATAATTATTATTTTTTTGGAAAGTAAAAAGTATTTGGGCAATATATTCATAATGGGAAGACTAGAAAATAATTCGCCGGCGAAAAATTTTCCATACATTTTGTATTAGACGTATTTTAGGCTAAAATAGTATTTACTGGGTTTTATTATGTAAAAAACCCATAAACTTAGCTACAGTCCCTTACCGATTTTTGCAACACCCGATTTTGGAAACACCCGTTTTTGGCAACATTTTCTTACCGATTTTGGCAACATTTTTTCCCCGTTGCAAATACATATGTTTAGCCATTACTTGTTTAAAAAAAGCAAAATTCATTCACTTTTCCAAAATCACCATTTTTACAAATCATGACGTAGTTTATGAACGTCACCTAAGGGGAGCGTTCACTAACTTGTGAATAGTTCATATTTATAATATAAGCCAAAATAACGCATAAAAGTTGAAAATAAACCACAATCTTTTTTTTACCGATTTTTGCAACACTTCATTTTGGCAACATAAAATTTATCTCGTGTTGCCAAAATCGGTAAGAGACTGTATTTTCAAACTTTTCGAATATAGCCGAAATTCTAGTAATCTGTGAAGAAAAATTCGAGGTGCATCAAAGTTCGATAATAATTGATATTTTGACACCGTGAACTACTAGACGATAAAACTGCAATTAATTTCATTCCCCGAAGAAGATTCAACCATTAAGGATCGAAACGTTGGAAACAGAAAACATATTGTTGTTTTTGATTCCCGAAAAGACTGAAACGCCACAAAAATAGACAAAATCGTCTTTCAAACATAGGTAATTGCAGGAGGCATGATTGTTCAAAATTTCATTTCATTCAGTTTATTAAGTCCGAAGATGCAAACGAAAACGATTTCGTTGTCGTAAGCAAATTGCATCATTTCACGAATGTTTTCATCGAATTTCCTGGAATCGCTATAACTTTATGTAGATTAGCCCTATCTTGCCAATTTGGACTATTGGAAGTCTAGTTAACTTAGTTTTTTTCATGTTGTCGTAGTTTTGGTCTCGAGCAGCAATCTGTTTCTGTTGTTAAAAAAAAATCAAAATTTTCGACGAAATATATAAGAAGCTTAGCAACGTATGTTTTTAAGTTTTTGGGATATCAATTTTTTATTATGTTTTAAATCCTTATCAAGCTATAGATACAATGATCGTCAGGGATTACTTAAATAAACAGGATCTCCTGAACTTCCTCTGATGATTCCTACAGGACTTTCACACGAAATATCTGCAATATTTGTTTTCTAATATTCCTTCATTTATTTCTCTAAGGATTCCGTCAGAAACTCCTTCTATGTTTATCAAGGGACTTCTCTGATGATTTTTTTCAGGAGTTTGACATAAAATTCTTCCAGAAATTCGACGAAATTCATTTCCATAAAGAACCCCAAAAAAATCTTCAGAAATTTCCCCGAGTGTTCTTTTACGGAATCTTTCTCGGATTTTCAAGGAGTTTTCTAGATATTCCTCCAGAATTCTGCATAGAATCCCTTCAAGGATTTCTTCAGAATTTCCTGTAATCATTTGTCCCGAAGTTCATCTCAAGTATTCGAGGAATTCTTTGGAGGAGTCGTTCAGAAATTTCCTTCTTAACTGAATACAAAAATGGAACAACACAAAGGGACACGTCATAATTGTCGAATGGTTGCCCTGATTTCAAAACTTGTTACTGTTGTGCTATTGTTAATAAGTTGATCAATAGTGCAACAATAAACTTGTACTTCAACAAAACATGTTATTGAAATGTAATTCAGTGAATGTATATCAATAGCTTGATAATAACAAAATGAGATTGTCCAACAAAATTTGTTATGGAAAAGCTATGCTTTGATAATTCAATAATAACAAAACAAGATATAAAAACAGGTTAAGTGATTTCGTAGTTATTAATTTGCTGTTCTACTCTGCTCGGGCAATAAATATGTCCAAGAAATATATACTTCTTCAAAGGTTTCTCCTAGAAATTGTCCAGAAATCAGTAAAGAAATTAGAGAATCTTTCAGACATTCGTCAGGGGTTCCAACAAGACTTTCATATGGGACACCACAATAATTTCTCCAAGGATTTCTGTATACATTTCAATATGAGTTTTTCATCATTATTCTAGGGTTCAGGATTTTCTCTAGAGATTTCCTGGGTATTTCGTGAAGATAGAAACTTCTAAAAAAAAATCCAAGAATTCGTCAATAAAACTATATTTAGTGAATTCCAAATTTTCAAAGAAAAAAAAAATACCTTTAATTTTTTTTTCTCATAAATCAACAGTAAATTATATATTAATGGAGGTCATTAGAGAATTGCCAAGTGCATTTTTAATTATTTCTTCAGGGTTTACGAAAGAAACCCACATCGATTTTTGTTTGAGAAGATCCAGCAAGGATCATGAGAATAATGCATTAGAAAATCATTAACAGAGATCTGGACATAAATCTACTAAGGATTTCGCCATAAATATGACGTAGTGCAATTAAGTGTATGTACCACCAAGTGCATTACAGCTCTTGGTAACGAAGCATTGACTTCGGGACATTTCTATATGATGTACAAATGTGTTTAATTATCATGCAAAATCTAGGGGTTTTTCAAAAACCTGAGATTTCAGCTTTCTTATGATGACCTGAGATTTGCAACTGGAGCTCCAACATGATGGAAAAATTGATTGACTGATAAAAAACGTCAGTTTAATCCAAGAAGGATGCCTTTCCCTTCAAATGAAAGTACTCTCTCTTTAACGAAACACAAAGTTTTTTATAGGATGCAGCATAATTCGAAATAAGAATTTACCAAAAACTTGTCTTTTGAGGCACCTTGACTAAAATGAGAACATCATACAACATCATTGTGTTTTTATCAAGACATAACACTATTAACCCTCTAATACCCAACCCCGCCTTTAGACGGGGTATAGTTTGAACATTTTTGTATTTTTTATTTCCTGGGTAATCAAAAATTTAATTTTTTTTGGCTGATATTTAGGACTATTTTGTGTATCTCGAAATGGTTTTTGGTTTCTTTTGAAGAGTATTTATATTTTTTTAACCCTCTAATACCCAATCCCGCCTTTAGACGGGGTATAGTTTGAGCATTTTTGTAATTTTTGTTTCGTGGAAAATCAAAATTTTTATATTTTTGGCTGATATTTAGGACTGTTTTGTATATCTCAAAATAAATTTTGGTGTATTTTGAAGCATACTTACATTTTTTAAAAATCATTGAAAAATTGATGTTTTAGTCACCTTTCAGAAGTCATTGTTTATTTTGCTTTGAATCGCTACAATTAACATATTTTAAATTTTTCCCAAATCATTCTATCCTAGTTTAATAGTTTAAGGGAATCGAATACCCTCTTAAATTATTTTCCTTAAAATTACACGGAAAATAAAATTTTCCATGAAAAAAAAATAAAAATATTTCAACAATAATCATAAAATCTCAAAATATTTTCATCTCAAAAAATCCGTACCCCAAATAGGCTTCCAGGAAAAATATAAAAGTATGGGAATGTTCAAAAATAAAAATTAAAAAAATCAAAAACTGAAATACACGAAATCGAGAATTAAAAAGAATAATCTTCCAAAGCATGTTTTAATCGATTTTAGATCAAAATAAAAAAATTGGGTATTAGAGGGTTAAATCATTGAAAAATTGAAGTTTTGATCACCCTTCAGATGACATTGTTTCTTTTGTATTGAAGCACAACAATTACAATATTTTAAAATTTTCCTCAATCATTATATTATATAAAAGAGTTTAAGGAAGTTCAATACACTTTAAAATTATTTTCCTTAAAGTTACACGGAAAATTAAATTTTCCGTGAAAATTTAAAATAAAAAATATTTAAACATTAATCATAAAATCTCAAAATGTTTTAAAAAAAATCGGTATCCCAAATATACTTCTAGGAAAAATATAAAAGTATTGGGATGTTCAAAAATAAAAATTAGAAAAAATCAAAAACCAAATTTCTCAAAATCGATTTTGGATGACTAAAAAATGATATTTAGATCCAAATAATAAATTTGGGTATTAGAGGGTTAATTAAGATAATACGTGACGCATATTTCCAGCATTTTTTCTAGAAAGTTGTTTTGTCCTATTTGAATATTTTCGACAAGCCAATCGTATGAATTTGGGATCATTACCTCCTCGGCAACCAGCAAAATAAAAAACAAAAACGGCAATCAATGAGCCCTAGTAACCTTCGTTGAGAAAGGGCCTACGCCGACGAAGATAATCGCTTCTTGTTACCGCGTCCGTAGGCCTACTCCGGCCGGACCGCGTCGAATCTCCTGTAGATAATTGTGGAACAGCGAGTATCCCTCAGGCGTTTGAGCTTAAAGCCAAACAGAAGCAACCCAATAAAATAACAAGTTAATTGCTCGGTTGTAGGTAAACCTAGTGCAAGCGAACGAGAGGAGCAGCAGCCGGATGCATCTAGATCGCGGGTATAACAAGCTCAGTATGTAGTCAATATTTGGCGGAAATCTCTTACTTTCCATTGTTACCCCGAAGAAGTGTGCAACGAGTACGCGTGGAGCGACTTAAGCATAAAAATAAAAAATCAGGCGCAATTTCACCGTTTACTCAGTCAATTGGAAGCTACACGCTCAGAAAACCGTTCTGATAAACGTGAACAAACAAACGCAAATATGAGAACAAGCAAATATACACCGTGAACTGGAACTAGTTCCAGCTGTCAATATGGGAGTTCTGGAAAACGTGATCTCTAGTTCACGGTGTACATTTCTTATTGTTGTTATCGTTGCTATGCATAGTTCCCGTTTGTTCCCGTTGCCGTGACTGGGAGTGCACGTATATCGGAACGGATTTTTTTGCGTGTATGCTTGGCAAGATAACGAATTTGATCGAAACGAAACGTTGAATTGTTTCGGTGCACCTTAACGTAATCGTTCCATGCATGGAACGAACCGGTTTCTAAAATTGATTGTGGACCCGTAGGGTCAGTGGTAATCAAAGTATTTACACAGTTCAAGTTATTTATGGGGTATTCGGTCGATCGGTTATACTCGTTATAGAAGGTCAACGAACTTGCACACATTCATCGATTCATTCATAAAAACCAACATCAGAAATTCTTAACAAAGCACCAATTTTCGCCACGCTTGGGAACCGTACCGAACCCGATTTAATCGCGAATGAAACGTACAGCGAAGCGTTGGACAAGTTTGCGAGCTTTGGGGAACCACGTATGTATCTATTTGATGGATTTTCCATCGAATTCGAACACAATCGGGTGGAAATTATATGGGTGAGCGGATAGAATCGGTCCTGCCCATCCCATTATGAACGGTTCGGGATCGTAAATAGAATATAAATATATGCTAAAGACGGGTAGACGAGTGCTTTAAAACTGGGGAGTTTGCTTACTGTACTTCTAATCACCATTATTATTGTTATGGCCAAGCGATTGGAGCAAGATATTGACGTCAATGTCTGTACTGTGTATCGCTTGTCCGATCTCTTTTTACTATCATAAAAACAATCCCCTTGTTTGATCGATCTGGGGACTACCAGTTGTCGGACTAATGAACTATTCTTAAAGTACATGCTTTTGAACACTACAAATTAGCTTTGTGAAATAACGTGTATTTCTTATCCGCAGCTACAAAGAAAGTCGTTACGAAGGAGGTCGATTTTCTTTTTATTTAAGGAATGTACATTTTATAGACTTTCCTGTGAGATGTTGTTTAAAAAATCACACACTGGATTTTTCTGGAATCAATAACGCTGCACATAGTTATTTATGCAGCAAGTTGCAAAATGATGATTTTTTTAGCATCTACAGGAATCCTTAAGGTCAAGAAACCATCATTCAGTCATCAGCAATCATCAACTATTCAAAAGCAGTTTTTTGCTCAAAACCAAAAAGCAGTGTTCGACAATAATTTTACTGTTTTCCACATAGGATGGGGATTTTTTTTATTATCGTACAAATTGGTACCAAGCTTCTCAGAATTCAATGAAATTTTTTTCACAGGTAGGGTTCATAAATATATATATATATATATGAACATAAACAAAATTGAAAAAAAAAACCGGGTCGCCTAGTTTTTCGGAAAACTCCAATGGAAAACCAACATTTTCCACAGACACCACCTACTTTAAAAAATCATAACTCAAGAACGAAGCATCGTAGACACAATAATGTTTTTTAGTGAAATCATTAGCAAATTTTCTCAGCAATTGGAAAAAAATACAAAATGAAAATAGTTTTCCACAAAATTTTCCACTGTTGAGGAAAATCCGTTGGAAAAGTCGGAAAAACTATTATTGCACTCCGAGAAAATTCTAAAAAAAATATTTTTGGAAGGGAATTACATAAGCTATATTCTGAGAATCTTTCAAGATGTGGGTTTTCTCCGTTCCTGAGTTATGACCAATTTTGTGTAAATTTTGTAGATGTGCTATATGAGCCGTTTTTTTTTTAAATCATAACTTAAGAACGAAGCAAGACAATGTTTTCTTGTGAAATCGTAAGAAAATTTTCTCAGCAATCCAAAAAAAAATTCAAAATGATAATTGTTTTCCACTAAATTTTCTACTGTTGAGGAAAATCGGTTGGAAAAGTCGGAAAAACTATTATTGCACTCCTGGAAAATTCTAAAAAAAATATTTTTGGAAGGGAATTACATAAGCTATATTCTGAGAAATTTTCAAGATGTGGGTTTTCTCCGTTCCTGAGTTATGACCAATTTTGTGTAAATTTTGTAGATGTGCTATATGAGCCGTTTTTTTTTTTAAATCATAACTTAAGAACGAAGCAAGACAATGTTTTCTTGTGAAATCGTAAGAAAATTTTCTCAGCAATCCAAAAAAAAAATTCAAAATGAAAATTGTTTTCCACTTAATTTTCCACTGTTGAGGAAAATCGGTTGGAAAAGTCGAAAAAACTATTTTTGAAGTCCGGAAAAATTCTAAAAAAAATTTTTTTTGGGAGGGAATAACATAAGCTTTATTCTGTAAAATTTTCAAGATGTGGTTTTTCTCCGTTCCTGAGTTATGACCAATTTTGTGGAAATGGTCCAGAAGTTGGTTGATTTTCGACCGTCTTGGTTATTAATTTGCACAAAATTGGTCATAACTCAGGAACGGAGGAAAACTACATCTTGAAAATTTTACAGAATATAGCTTATGTAATTCCCTTCCCAAAATATTTTTTTATAGAATTTTCCCGGAGTGCGAAAATAGTTTTTCCGACTTTTTCAACGGATTTTCCTCAACAGTGGAAAATTTTGTGGAAAACAATTTTCATTTTGTATTTTTTTCAACTACCGTCGTGCGGGGTGTCATTGGGCCAAAGTGGGGTAACATTGGGCCACTATTCCGTACGTTTAGAATACGGCGGGAATACATATTGTGTGCTGAACTACTAGAATACATAATTCTAAGATACTTTGCATCCACCGTCGGATTCTCTGACTTATATTGAATCCGTGGGATCGATGGACCAATGTTACCCTCTAGGCCCAATGTCACCCCGTACGACGGTACTGAGAAAATTTGCTTATGATTTCTCAAAAAAACATTGTGTCTACGATGCTTCGTTCTTGAGTTATGATTTTTCAAAGTAGGTGGTCTCTGTAGAAAATGTTGGTTTTCCACTGAAGTTTTCCGGAAAATTAGGCGACCCTGATTTATTTCAATTTTGTTTTTGTTCATTAAGCCTGTACCCGCAATAATCGGGTCACAGAAGTACGACTGTAGTGCTGTAATGAATCGATAAAATTCGCCCAATAATTGACTAAGAACGCTTTGGTGTATGTTTATTGTTTGTGAAAAATTTCATAAAAATCGATGCATTACTTTTAACTGTGGATGAAAATCAAACAGACGTGTTTTAAGCATTTTGTACAATCATGACCAATTTTCATTCGCATAATAGATGGTTCTTTTACGCTAAAGTTCAAAGTTCCGTGATGATAATTATGAAAGCAGTTATGGTACTTATAGAGACACTTTCTTGCAAAATTTCATCAACTTTGATCAATTGGTTTGAAACCTACTGGTGTTAATAGGGGTGAGTGTTAGTGTAAATGTTTCGTGTTTTTCATGTGCGATGTTTGCCTACTCATAACTTTTGAATTTCTCCGTAAATTTTCGTGAAATTTTCACAGAACGTAGTTGATTATGTGTATATTATGCCTGCAAAATTGCAAGATTATTGGTATAGTACTTTCAATAGTACAATCGAAACAATGAAGGGTGCTGTCTAATTGCTGACTGAGAGGCTATAATCACGTTCAGTCCCAATACACGTTTCGACTACAGAATTATTGAGGGAGTATCGATTTTTTTTTTTGAAATTTTGCCTATGCAACAAATGTAGATTGAGAGGTTTGTGTTCAAAATCTCAGCCATTTCCTTTGTTAAATTCAAAAGTTACAGCGCTGACAAGCTAAACTGAGGACTGTACAAAATTCAAAAGCACACATTCTACTCTTTCATTGCTACATCAAAAAGTACTGCACCGATTCACATGAACTATTATTTATTTATCTGTATTAACGAGATTTTGAGCCCTAGGCTAGTTCATCTCGGGACCCACGCTTTACTTCCCTTCCGAAGGAAGAACTCACATTTTGCAAGTTTGTCGGGAGTGGGATTCGATCCCAAGTCCTCGGCGTGATAGCCAAGTGTTCTAACCATCATACACTGAAACCTCCATTTAAGTCGATGCATGGCTGATCGAAAATAATTTTTACCGTACAGGCAATGACAAAAATATACAGTTTTATATTTTTTGACAAAACTCCTTTGTCATGCGAAGTGTTAAAAATATAAAAGTCTATAGTTTTGTCATTGCCTGCATGGTAAAAATTATTTTCGATCAGCCATGCATCGACTTAAATGGAGGTTTCAGTGTACCAGGTTCGCTCCACGATTCACATGAAGTTTTGTAGGTGAAATGAACACATCTTAAAATGTTTTTAGACCAAATTCGAACAATTTTAATGTATCTATTGCAGAGTAACAGCTGTATTTCTGTGTCCCATTGGTTGGGTTTTGAGTGAAAAATCTGTATTTGAGTTTTTGCAATACAATGATGGTTTGTTTCCTCATAAAAGAATTGGGTAAACATTGTTTTGAGCTCTAAAGTTAAAATACATGTTAAGGACAAACGGAAAAGTGGCGGAAAAGTACGCTTATCACAATAAAAAACTAAATTTCCTGGAGAAATTAACGGAGGAAACCTAGGGAAATCTATAGGCCTTATCCTAGAGAAACCCCCTGAGGAATTCCTGGATACATTATTTGAGTAATTTCTGGAGAGGCACCAATAGAGTTTTATAAAACAAATCCCCGGTAGAATTTTTAGGGAAATCCCAGCAAAAAATCCTGAAACTATCATTAAAGAATATTCTGAAAGAATCCCTAGGAAAATCTCAATGTACATTTCTGGATTAATCTGCGGAGTAATTTAAGGAAAAATGTTTGATTCCTGGAGGAATCACAGCAAGAATTTCTGGAGAAATCCACGGATTCCTGAGGGGTTTTCAATAGGAATTCTAAGAGAATTACTAAGAAGTACTTATGGCGCAATCTCTAAAACCATTTTGAAGAAATCCTGGAAGAAACGGTGGCACTTCTGAGGTCATCCCAGCAGAAAATGTACTGCATAAATTTACTTACCGTAAAATGTGGTATCTTTGATAATGCGGGTAAATTTGATAGTGCGACAGGCATTGTATAGTTTTTCTTATAACTATGATTCCTTAAATCAGTTAAGAAAAAGGGAAACGTAGATCAAAACTATACATATCAAAGTCCATCTTAAACATATTTTCGAATTTCGTATTAACGTATTTTTAAAACCGAGTTTATATTCAACTTTTTGGGTAAAAAATAAAAACTGTTGATATTTTTGTCATTTGTCAATCCCTTCAAACAATCTGCTGTACGACTTCGTTTAAACTATTTTTTCAATGAATGGCCTCTTATTCTGAATAGATCCATCATAGTAGATTCCAATTCTGGCCTTGAATCTCTTAACGAAGTCTGCTTTTACGAACTGGAACCAATTTTGAAAATTGGGACATTAGTCACCATACATCGATAAACGCCCAAAAGTATGCAATGCCCTTGTAATTTCATGTATTTAAATCTGTTGTGTTCAATTTTTTTTTATAAAACATTCAAAAACAACCCATATAAAGAGAACTACCATGAAAAGTATGTACACCGTGTCCAATAAGTTCTCATACAAAATACAGATTTAGAAAATATAATTTTATTTCACATCTGTGATTTTTATTTTCAAAATAAATGCATGTATTGAAGGGCCACATAATACTGAATAAATAAAGCATACGATTTAGAATAACCTTATTTTCTATTTGTTTTTAGAAGCCTAGCAATTCACTTCCGTTTTCTGAAATCTGTTTGCTCCGGCACGCAAGGAAACTGTTAGACAAGTTTTTGATTCTACGATAGCTAAATAAAGTCCATAAGGTTAAATTTTGAGTTTTTATTCCAAGTATTGTACCAAGTGGATATACTAAGGCTAAAATAATACAATTTTAGTGATGATGTGGTAAGAAATTTGTAAGTAAGCTCAACTTGGGCAAATTTCTTTGAAAATGATCGTTATATTTAAATATAAACATCATAGAACGTAATTTCTGCCCAAAATTTACCACAGTAGGAATATAGCATGTCTTAGAAGTAAGAATAGTATGAATCAACAAGACAAGATGCAGCCAGCCTTCTTTAACACAACAAAACTCATTGAAACAGGTAGATGGACATTTTTGTTTAATTTACGTTTTATTTTGCTCAAAATAAAACGGCTTCGTACTTCACCATAACAGAACCTTATATTTTTTCTCTTCTGTTCATAGTTGCTACTAGCAATGTTGATGACAGGATCCTAATTTGTTTTAACTTAATACCATTACTCATTGAAATGAGACGAAATTTCCATGAAATGGCGTGCGTGCCAGCTGAAATGAACTTACGACACATAAGCGATCAGCAGAGAGGATAAAGGACAATTAGTTCCAAAACATATGCTGTATTTGATCAGTATTAGATGGCCTTTCAAAAAATAGATTTATTTTAAAAATCCCAATTACAGATGGGAAATGAATTGAGTTTGATTTTGTATGAGAACTTGGACACGGTGTAATCATATGTTGATGTACCGATAAAAATATATTTTTTGCAAAGATAATGATTTTTGATAGCTAAACCCACTGTGTTTCTCACTCAGTACTCCAAAAACTAATTTTTGTATGTAGAAATTTGTAAAAAAAATCCATATTTTCATATGAAAATTCAATTTAATATATTCCATAAGGATTCTTTCATCATGTTCTGACTCCTACGCTTTCAATAAGTGATTATTTTTTAAGATTTGTTGTGTTTTTCAGGGTACTATCAAAATTACCCCAAAATGAAAATATGATTCTCACTCATATGAAAAATTAAGAGTCATCCAAAATATTTAAAATCATCGGATCTTTCGATTGTAATTGATAACTGGTACTCCAGTACTTGTTTTAAAAATATAAAACTAGGGGAAATACTGTAACATGGAAAAATATTAAGGAAATTTGCTGAAAAACTATCAAAGTTACCCCGTTGTACGGTACTTTCAGTCCTGAGCACTTATGGCGGTTCAGAGAGTCGAATTGAATGATCTCCATCCTTAGCAAATGCCCGCCATCATCGCCTTGACCTGTGGCGAGGTAAAATTTCTGTCGACTTCCTTGTTTTCCGCAATGAGCCTCTGCTGCGATATCCTACTGGGTACCAATCTAACGCTTGCTTGCAGATATCGCTTCTGCTCCTGCGTAGAGTGTGGTCTACGCTCCACTTCCACTTGTGCAGATACTATGGGGCCAGCTTTAAGCATCTCGTATGAAATGCGATCGACCCCCGGGGCTCTGTTCATGCTACGGATGGCTGTTTCTATCTCCTGCAATGAGAGTCTGCCCACGCTCTTCTGTCCCGCCTACATGGGCGTTTCACTTCCTTCTCGAGAGCCGAATGGCGCTGACGGGCTACGGCTTTGACCCCTCGTGTTTTCGCTCGCTCTATCGCAGCTTTGGCGTTCCTTCGTTCTTCTATCTTCCACTGGTGTTGATGAATGCGTTCTTGATGACGCTCCATTGCAATGCGTTGCATTGCAATGCATTGATCTTCTATGCTTCCACCTTCCGGAATCTCCGCAGCACGGTTCTCTAGGTCCTCGACGAAGACCTTTTCACCGCAGCGTCTTCCACTCGGCGTGCGTTGAACCGGCGCCCAATTTTCTCCTTCTGTCGATGGATTCTAGCAATGCGCAGTCGGATCTCGCCGATTAGGAGATGATGGTCGGACGCAATGTCGGCGCTACATTTCTTCCGCACATCAAGAAGGCTCCGTCTCCATTTTCGGCTGATGCAGATGTGGTCGATTTGATTTTCCGTGACGCTATCACGGGAAACCCATGTCTCATTGAAAGGTTCCCACTTCAGCGTGGGCGTGAGCGCTGAGCAGGAAACCAACTCCACGGTGACGAGGACCGTATTCGCCTCGTAGACCAGAGTATAGTAGAATTTGACCCGATGCGAATCTGTGTTGTCTAAAGTTCGGCCGCATAAACCTCAGCATAATTTCCTGGAACAATCCCAGCAAAATAATAAATCACGTAGACCTCGTAGACTTTTGTTCCTACAAAAATTTGAAACTTTGTTTGGAGCGTAGACTTTGACCAGATCCCTTCCCCTCTACGTGGTTTATGGATGGTTGCCTGACTTATAATAACATCAACAGGCAGCGCTTGACGTTTACTCTGTTCCAGAGGCAATGAAGAAGAAGAAGAGAAATTTGAAGCCATATTGGTTTGAAAGGTTGGATAGGGTTAGGCCACGATAGGCACTAAAGGAGCAGGAATGTGTTAGTTTGCGAAAATATTTGGCCTTTTTCAAAAGTTAGGCGTGATTTGTTCGTTACGTCATTAACATATGATGCCGAAAGACATCATGTGAATTCAGTGGCATTGCCAGGGGGAGGAAGTGTTAGGGTTAAACCCCACCCGCCAGAGCCAAAATTTGTGGAAGAAATTTTCAGAATAAAACCCTTTTCTGACAAAAAAAATTGCTATTTGGTTGAGGTGACAGCCGTATTTCTGTGCCCAGAATATTGGAAATGCAGCTCTCAAAAAAAAAAATATATATTAAAACAAAAATGGTTGTAGGTTCCCCGTGCTTCCCTTTTCATCCTACTGAATTGATGCGTTGCTTGTTTTATTTCACATTTTTTGTATTTTTTGTTAGAAGTGAGCACGTATAAAAACAAAAAGAACGGAATCAATTAGGTAGGTAGTGCAGTGCCGTAATCGCTTGTTCTCGAACAGTAAGATTGACCTTACGATAGATAAAACTTTTTCACAAATATCTACAATTTATACAAAGTCAACGGGGGGGGGGAGGAGGGGGTCTGGGATGGCCAAAAATGAGTCTACGTCTAGGTCTACGTAGCTTATGGACAGCGCCTAAGCAATGACTCGATTAATAAAATAATTTACATCACATAAATCGTAGGCCCCCCATGGCCACAGCTGTAAAGGTGAGGGTAGCTATTCAGCATCCTTGACTTCCTTGAACATAGATTATCTTCGTGCCTGTCACACGATACACAAATGCAAAATGGTCATTGGCAGAGGTAGGTCTCAGTTAATAACTGTGGTAGTGATCACAGAACACTACGATGAGAAGCAGGCTTTGTCCCAGTGAGGAAGTCATGCCAAGAAGAAGAACATTACATAAAACAAAGAATTTACATATGAAAGTATTATGCAGAACTTTATTGCTCAACAGCACAAATGTCCTGGTTTGTCACGACAGGGTTAATCTACAAACATTTTGGTAGCTTTTCCACAATCGTTGTCCAATCATACTTCATGATTTTCAATTCTCCATTTGAGCATTATTTCACACGGTTGAAAAATTGCCTATACACGAGACAATCTCCAAGACCTCATCCACGACGAGCCAAACGGTGATCATAATCTCAGATCGGAAATCAGATACCCGCCATCAATTGGTCTTAAACGACTCAATCATCTTTCCGCGCTAAAGCTGCAGGAACAGTTCTCCATCAATCCAATGTTTCTTGTTACTTGCTGGGTCAAACCGCACACGGCATATGCGCGGTTAGGCCCGATCCGTTCCGATCAATGACACCGAGTAGCAAATGGGTTGACCCAGTTTGCGAAAACTGAAACAACAAACGGGCCTTTAATTGGGCAAAGCTTTCATCGGATTTCCTGCGACCGACGACCAGCCGATCGACCGACCGATTGAATCATGTCGGCGAACTGTCGAAAGTCCACCACCCGAAACGGAGCGAGCGGCCGGGCCAGGCCGCCGGGCGGGCACACCACACAGCAATTAAATTTGACCATGGCCGATCGTAACCCGAGCGATCCGATCCGATCCGATCGTTTCGGAGGCGTGTGACCGCGGAGTGTTTACGCGTGGTGATACAACGAAGTGAGGCGACAGTGCGACGATGACCAGTGTGGCGCGCGGCGCTGAGGCGCCACTAAACAATTCGCGCATACCGTTTATCGCGTAATCGCTTGTCCGCTCGCCATTCACGGGAGGAGAATCCGATTCGATCCGCGAGCGATGACACGCGCGAACCGATTCTGGTCACATAACCCCAATTAAGATAATGGAATGGTGCACGCGCTACCAACCCACAATGGTGGTCGTCCGTCAATAGAAAGCACCGCACCGGGGGTTTGCATGGTTTGTCACGGCGGCGTCTGTGGCCATCGAAACTTTCGACTATGACTGATTGGTATTTCGAGGTCAGTTTGTGCCAAGGCACGCGGCCGAATGTCTTCTTGCATTTGGAATGTATCTCACGAGGTAGGTAATCGCCCAATTTGAAGATCATTACCCCGGCGAAGCGTGGCCAAGCGGAGTCCAGATATTTTCGAATTGATTCCTTACGATCGTGATTGAAAAAGGACACAGCTACGGCGATTTGTTGCCTTTATTCTTTTTGATGTAACGTGCCAACTCGGATAAAGCCTGCTTCTATGAGCACTTCCACAGTTATTAACTGAGAGCTTCCTCTGCCAATCACCATTTTGCATGTGTATGGCAAGCACGAAGCCTACTCTATGCCCAAGGAAGTCAAGGAAATTTCCATTAAGAAAAGTTCCTGGACAGACCGGGATTCGAACCCGTCTTCTTGAGCATGGTCATACTGAATACTCATGCCTGTTTTTAGAACAGGAAATAATTAGTAAATTAGGAATGACAATTTTTCAAGAAATAAGTTGTAAAACTGAGTCAAGAAATATTATTTGTATTTTTATTATGAAATACATCTTAAATTTCGCAGCCAATGCTTCCAAAACTGGATGCCATTTTTTGGAATGAGTATAACAAATTTTATGATTCTCCCAATTACGACAAATGGGCCATCCCTTATTTTGCAAAACATGGAAATGTTCAAAGTTCGTTATTGGAAAATGGTCGTTTCAGCTAAAAAATGATCGTGTTTAAATTTGAAGTCCGTATCTCATTGAAGCCCTAAGTGGTCCCAGCCAATTGCGATATCCGTACTTGTTTTTGAGTTATTGACAAAAAAGCTTAGAGATATCGCAATTCTAAGTACATTCGGTACGGACTTCAAATTTTGACACGATCATTGTTTAGCTAAAACGAATTTTTAACATTTCCAATTTTTGTAAAATTATGAACGGCCTAGTATACAAGTTCTTTAAAATATCCATAAGCTACCAACTAGTGGATACTCCCTGAAATAACTTTTCATATTGTTTCCTGTTTTCCTCAAATATACCTAATAAGTCCTTAGGAGCATTTATAAATGGTGAAAATGTGGCTGTTCTTTTTCACCGGCACACGGGTAAAAATGCGGAACCCGGATCTGGCAAAATGCATCATGATTGGGCGATTAGTGTTTTTTTATGTTATAGAAATACGCCATAAAAAATCGGCATGATATCATGATGAGTTTTGCTTCAACATAGTTTTTTTTTTATATTTGGTGCTTGAAATCTACTCTGGATCAAGACCAAAATTTATGACATCATAAGCCTTATTCATGGAACTTGTACTTAACGTTTATGATTTTGCTTCCATCGGCAAAAAAGCCATAATACCATGCCGCATGTACTCCAGAAACATGACGAAAATATATGAAATCATGAGCCTCTTTTGTGATATTTTGAACTTGTCATTTATGATTTCGGTTCCATCGGCAAAAATTTGGAAACCACTTCCAATCAAATGCAAACTAGCTACAAATGTTAAATTAAATTAACTTTGCTCTGTAACCGCTTCTAGTTCCAATTACTTTTTGGTATGTAGTTCATTACTTCGGCAGCATAATTTATGTTGAATGATGTGAAAGGGGTCTCCAGTTAGCCTAGTGGTTGAGGCTATGGATCGCCAATCTGGAGACGGCGGGTTCGATTCTCGTTCCAGTCGGGAAACTTTTCTCGACTCCCTGGGCATAGTGTATCATTGTACTTGCCATACAATGTACAAATTCTTATGGTAGTTTTGATCACCGTTTACGTTATCCTTTTCTATTACGATTGGTGTTTTTCGGTGACGATTGAAAACTCCTTCTTTATTCTTCTTTACGTTTCAACCTACTTTATTAACTTTCGGTCATCTTGAGAACTGTCAAATAACATAATACGAAAAGAAAAACACCAATCGTAATAGAAAAGAAAAAAGAATGTACAAATCCATGCAATGGCAGGAAAAGAAAGCCCTTCAATTAATAACTGTGAAATGCTCTAAGAACACTAAGTTGAAGAGAGGCAGGCCAAGTTCCAATGTGAACGTCGAGCTACAAAGAAGAAGAAGAAGAAGAAGATGTGAAATGAATTTTGTTCCTCAAATTAGTGATTTGAATTAAGCGCCGTTATAGCTAATGCACTGGCGTAGCAACGGGGGGGGGGGGGGGCGGCTTTAGGATCCTTCCCCCCCCAAGCCAAAATTTGTGGAACAAATTTTCAGTATAAAACGCTTTTTGACACTACGACAGAATCTCATTATACATTGTTGTTTTCGAAATGTGATGGTCAAAAAAACAAAAAAAGTATCATTGATCGTCAAAAACCCGTCCAAGAGCAAATTTCTGGCTACGTCACTGAGTTAATGATGAAACATATTTTTTCTGGGAGGCTTCAATTCTACATGCGAACAAAAGCCTTTTCCTTTAATCGCCGCGCCTTCTTTGTTGCTTTGTTCTTGTGGGGTGTGAATATAGTTTAGTGTTATTCCCCTTGCGTGTCTTTCCCCTAGTAAGCATCATTGACAGCCAGCACCATGACGAGGTTGGCAGTGTGAAGCTACCTCATGGGAGCTTGCACAGTGACGTCACGATTATCTCCTTCTCTTTCTCTCCTTCGGCGTCGGTCCATATAGCCGTTCTTCTTGCCCTCAAAAAAAAAAAAAAAATAAGGGCAATGTTTACAAATCGTATGAGAATTTGTTCAGGCTAGGTTTTTGCTGCAAGCCTCTATTGAGGAGGGGAGCTCTGGCGGAGCAAGTCGCTTTCATCGTGTGAATCCGTATTATGCCAACTTATTCTACTGTACAGGGGGTGGCCAAAATGTTTGGGATAGGCAACTTTTTTTCATCTCACAAAAAGTTCTACATGCTGTAACTTTTCATAGAATGCATCAAAAATTCTCAAATTTTGACTGTTTAAAAGGTTTAAAAAGTGCCTATGTTTTGAAGACTTTTTATGCAATAATATATTGTTGATAATCGCTCAAAATTTCATTCAACTCGGTTCACTGGTTTCCGAGATATGACAGCTCAAAAATTAGTTGTCTAAAATATAGTGTTTTACGAGAACGGTTCTAGCTTCGCGATAGATTAACCAATCGAGCTCAAGTTTGTACCAATGATGCACATATAATAGGTTGACAAACTGTTAAAATTTGAGAATTTTTTATGTACCGTCGTGCGGGGTGTCATTGGGCCAAAGTGGGGTGACATTGGGCCTCTATTCCGCCCATTTAGAGTACGACGGGAATGTCCTAATCCCATCCGATGGATATTTGGACTGTTAAAAAAGTAAACTATGTACTATATTTGAATCGAGTTCAATTTTACGCCAGATGTAGGCTAGTGGTACCGTACCTTGGAGGAATATGTCGATTCCGAGAGGAGCACACAGATTTCGCAATTTCAATCTCAATTTGTTCATCAAACATGTTTTTCAGTTGTGTAAATACGTGAAAATCAAAGGATTTCAATACAGTACTAATACTAGTTATCGTATCCACCTGCGAGATCAATGTCTCTCGTAATATTTTGAATAACTAATCTGAAACCCTCTGATTTCCTTGAAACTCCCCTGAAACATCTCTTGAACTTCTTTCTGAAAGCCTTTCTCTGACACCCCCTGTACATTCTGAACCTACTCCTTCTAAAAGCCTCGGGAAGCTTTCCTGAATCGTCCCTCTTTTTCTCTGTTCGGGACATACGCAACTGTGATCAATATTTGATCTGTTGAGGTATATTCGCATCTTTTGTATAATGCATGTCGTTTTCGCTTTTTACACGCTCTCGTTTGTCAGTCAAAATCGAATCTATATTTAACATGCAACTGAACTTAAGTTCTTGCTGGGGCAAATCGGAGAACACTGAATAGACGATTAGGAATACTTGATTCCAAATATTATACTTTGCAAATACTGGAGTGAGTGAGAAATGAACAAATTGAAGTGAAAGTGGCGAAAAAATCACTCGTCCTCTCGGTAAGACTCGAACTCAAGACTCGTACCGGCAAATTTTACTTCAATTTTTCTATTTCTCACTTACGCCACTTTTTGTTAGTCTAAGTTTTGGAATCAAACAAAACTTCAATAAAAAGTAATAAAAAAACTCGCTTTAACCTTCCTAAAATGCATATCAAACTTCCAAACTTTGAATTCCGTTGAAACCTTCCATGGGTTTTCTTCAAGAACTGCTTGCCACCATCTGCCCGAAACACTCTTAAAATTTTCTTCAAACTCCAACACATGCCACCCACACATCCTTCATTTTAACTCCACACCCTCCCAAAACCGCCTGAAACGCCCGCTGCTCATCTCCCAGCAACCCTTCTGGTACTTCCTTTTCACCCCTTATCCACTAAAACAGTGGTCACCAAACTGCGGCCCGCGGGCCGCATGCGGCCCTCGACCAGGTTTTGTGCGGCCCGCGAACTGATTTTGAAATGTATTAGAAAGTGGCCCACTTATAGATTCCATAATGAAATCAGAAATTTCACTGTGTTTTAAAACTTTAATGAGAATGAATATTTTGCCAATATTATGGAGAGTTTTTCTAAAGAAGTAAGAATTTTCAAAAGTTTCACAAGCTGTAAAGGACTACTTTACGGGTCACGTCATCAGGATGTCGGATAGCAACCCGACTAAAATGGTTCTCGAGAGTCATCCGACCGGTACAAGAAGACGTGGAGCGCAGCGAGCTAGGTGGGTCGACCAAGTGGAGGACGATCTGCGGACCCTACGCAAAGTGCGGAACTGGAGACAAACAGCCATGGACCGAGTGGAATGGAGGCGGCTACTATGTACAGCAGAGGCCACCCCGGCCTTAGCCTGACCGGTAAGGTAAGTAAAGGACTACTTTTCGAATTTTGTTCCGAAAATACTCAAAACCATATTCGGAACTGTTGTTGGGAACGGTGTATTTCGCAAAAAAAAAAGAGTTTAGGCTAAATTCCATAGGTTCTCAACCATAGATTTTGGGTAGCAGAACTCGGCATTGATAATTTGATTGATTTAACAAAAATGAAATTAAAATGATTTTGTTTTTATCGGCGAAAAAATCCTTATATTCGAATTCTTTATATTCGATATATGTACTTTACATTCAGCACTTGTACCAAGAAACTATTGAAAAATATTTGCTTTACAATCTTTTTTAAAAGGAAATGGGCCCAAACTTTCGGAGTTTCGCTAAAAACTTCAGGGATTGGGTAAGATACTCTTCATTCCCCTAGCAATACTTTTGGGAATTCCTCTTAAATATTTATTCAAATCGGCTACAAAAACTTGCACACTTGCAGAAAAACTTTTGAAAAATCATCATGAATTTCGAAAAAGTATCTCCAGGCAGTTTTTCGGAATTTCTTCCGAAAACCCTGAAATTCCTACAAATCATTCTGAAATTTCTCAATATCCACGGAAAGTCCCAAAAAATCTCATAGGTTTTTTTAAATACAGGGTTGGAAATACTTTTCAGTAAATCCCTAAGCTACAGTAAGAAACTCCATTTGCTCAATATTATTAATACGAAGAAATAGAAAACTTAAATATTGCGGTGCTGATAACGCTGTTTTCAATTTCCTATGATTTTAAGGATTTTTCTTATAGTGAAATAAAATCTCCTGATTACTTTTTTGCTCTTGTTCAATATTTTCAAAAAATCAAACAAATTATTTTTTTGCAATTTCTCATCGTAATAGGCTGTTTTACCTCACGCAAATTTGCCAGGAAAAGGCCTACTTTCCCACACCAAATTAGCAGTGCTGTAATAGTTCATTACAGTACTGATTTGCGTTGCGTAATGAACCATTACAGCACTGTTTTCAGTTTTGAGCAACTTCTTGATGATTTCTAGACGCAGTTTTGAAAAGTTGTGGCAACTGCACAGTATAACCTGCTATGATCAGACTTTCTTAAACATGGCTATGAATATCAGTGTTCAGTTTGATGGAAAATTTTTGTTAAAAACTATCCTCAAGCGGTATTTTATGAAATTGCAAAAAAAACGTTGTACGCAACTCGGTGCAGAACTCGATTTTTACAGCACTCGTCGTAATTATCCGACTCGGCAAGCCTCGTTGGATAAATGTACGACTCGTGCTGTAAAAATCCTCATTCTGCACCTTGTTGCGTAAACTACTATTATGCAATTCAGTATCATAATTTCTATTTTATACTACTCATTTCAGTATCATAATGGCCTACATTTCCGTACTGGTTCATTATGCAACTGAAATGAGTTGCATAATGAAAAATAGTTGCATAATGTTCATTATGCAACTCATTTGGGTTGCATTATGAACATTATGCAACTCAAATGAGTTGCATTATGAAAAAAACATTGCAAACGACTCGTGCTGAAAAAATCAACTTATTTGCGGCCCGCAGTCTCTTTTCAAAATTCAATTTTGGCCCGCAAAGACAGTTAGGCTGAGGATCACTGCCCTAAAATATTTGTTGATTTTCCCACAAAAAAAAAATAAATGAAAATTCTTAAACCCTCGTGGAACCCCCGTGATGGAACTCCACTAAACCAACTTACAGGGTGTCCATCTACCCGGGAAATACGGGAAAACCGGGAAAAACCCGGGAATTCGAATTCACCGAGAAAATTACGGGAAAAACATGGGAAATTGAAAAAGGCACCGAGAAGATTATTTATGGTGTATGTCAGTACTTCACGTACTGCATAAGTGACAAGCAAGTATTGAAAAAAATGGTAGCAATTTACATCATTAAAAGAGTTGTCGGTTTACTAGCTGTTCGAGTGTTGGACTGCATCGAAGAACCCCTGGGCGATGCATCGCCCATGAGAGACCCAAGGAAACTGAAGCCTCAGTGCGAATTAAGTCAGCGAGACACTCAGACGTAGTCTAGTGAACCAAAATTACGACCATGAACCAATTATATAGTTATTAGATAGAATAAATGTTTAGTTTGTATGTTGAATAAAGTGTTTGTGTTATGGACTATGAATAAAGTGTTAATTGTAAATGTTGAGCGTGGATAAATCTCGAGGGTCCCAATCAATTATGCCCGAAATCGGTCAGCCAACAGTCCAATCCGATCAACGATCACGTCCGCATAAATCATCCCAAAGAATCGCATTCAAGCACAAAATACAGTCCACACTAGAAGCAAGGTAAGGACCAGCACCCAAACATTGGTCCTTCGAGCCGGATAAATCGGAATTTAGGAAGGAACACCAAGGAAACTATGCACAACGGACACCACCAATAATCGCCATAGCAAAATACCATATAGGTGGTAATGCACTCACCGTGAGAAAAAGATTGTAGGAGCGACCAACTTGCCATACATTCAGCCCAACTGCCAACTGGACCAGCCGATTCTAATTGGAAACCTCTGATCGACTATCATTATTATCTAGTGATATTAGCACCGAAAGAAACACTGAATCAGGCTTATTGCCTTGGTTCGTCCAGGTAATTAAATAAACTTCACAGTATATGTCCTGCCGTTGCGGACCACTTTCAGTGTCTACATCACTTTTCTTTTTCTACAAACAAAATATCATTGCACTACCGGCGGACTGCGAGCGATCGAAACGTAAACAAACCGTGATCAACACACAAACACGACGATAGACGAATTCATTCACAATTCGATCGTCGTCAATTCGATCGAATTTCATCCGATTCACTACGAAGGATTCACCGCACTTGGATCGCATTTTGGATTGACCTACCGTTGCACTTTATCTCCAACCACAAGAAATCCATCCGAAATTACCCCGTGATTACCGCGACGAACTAAGGAACGTAAACGATACACCACCGAACTGACGACAACCAAACCGATACTACATTTCAACTGAAACCGACCGACGACAACCGTGACCGAACACTGACTGGTGATAGAGTCAGATAGACAACAACAACGATGACGGCACACATGTGAGACTATTGGTGACGACGAACTACAAGGCGAACTACTTGTTTCTACAGGTTAGTGTTTGATGTACTACACCAATGTATATGTCTTGCCGAAGCGGGAGTAGATAGATAACTACATTCGAATATTCTCTCTCGTGACTGTGGACGTGGTTGATTCAACATATTTTCGTGGAGCATAACCAAGGGGCACGCAAATGCGACAAAACGGTTGATCTTTCCACTATTTCGGATAAGCAGTTTGTGGACCGTGATATTCCGGCACACTGTCTCTTTGATTACTGGATGCGCAGATACTGATTTCTCAGGTTAGTTAGAACAGTATATGCCTAGCCGAAGTTGGACACCACGGATATTACATGAAAATTTCATTCGTTCTTGTGCCATGCCTGGACTTTTCGGGAGTTACTTTGACGAGTACGTTTGAGTAACATTCAATCGAGTTGAATCTGCTGAGGAAACATACCTGTAGAGAGGGTGATAATTTCTGTTTCTTCAGGTAAATATATAATAGCTCTACAGTGTATGTCTAGCCGAGGCTAGGAATCAGCAAGGTATTACACCTGTCACTTTCTGTGTTCGAAACTCTCTGCCAAGCATAACCGTGACGATGACAGCGGCGACTCCAACCCTGAGGACGCTGCGGACAACTCTCCGATCACTTCTCAACATGTTCGAAGATATTTGTAGTTTTGTCGACCGATTAGGTGAGGTGACGAGTGCAAGCCAGGTGAATGTACGCATAGACAAACTAGACGAGTTGTGGGAGAAGGTCAACGATGTGATCCTGAACATCGAGATTCACGAAGAGTCAACCGAGGAGGAGGAGGAGGAGGTCTACTCGAAGAAACGATCCGAGTTTTGCAACCAGTACTACGACGTGAAGTCGTTAATGTTAGACAAGGCCAAAGAGTTGGAGATGCCAGTCATGAATCTACCTACCCACAGTCTCAGCATGTCACAACAACCAACCATCGAACACGTACGACTTCCACAAATCAAGTTGCAGTCCTTCGACGGCAACATTGATGAGTGGTTGAGCTTCCGCGAATTATATACTTCCTTGATTCATTTGAAGGAGGACTTACCCGACGTGGAAAAGTTCTACTACTTAAAGGGATGCTTGGCAGGTGAGGCCAAGGCATTGGTAAACTCGCTAGCGATAACCCGAGCGAATTATCAAATCGCCTGGGACATTTTGACGAAGCACTACGATGACAGCAAGCAGCTGAAGCGGCGGCAAGTACAGGCACTGTTCAGACTTCCAAGGCTAGCCCAAGAATCAGCAACTAAACTACAATCGTTGCTCCAGGGATTCGAACGTATCACAGAGACGCTGGATCAGCTGGTACAGCCAGCGGATTACAAGGACTTGCTGTTGATAGACATCCTGTGCAGTCGTTTAGATCCAACGACGAGAAGGAGTTGGGAGGAACTCTCGTCAACGAAGGAGCAAGATACTACCAAGGAATTGTTGGAATTTCTTCGGCGTAGAGTAAAACTACTAGAGTCTTTGCCTGTTATCTCTTTCCATCCGAAGAAGCAGTTCGATTCTCGTTCAAGCTACACCCCTGTCTATACAACAACGGGCTGTTGTGTACTATGCTCCAAAGACCACCTTCTATACCAATGTCCGACTTTCCAAGAGATGGGTATACCGGATCGTGACATGGTGTTGCGGAAACATGGACTCTGTCATAACTGCTTCAAGCGTGGACATCGAGCGAGGGAATGTCTCTCCCCATCATCATGCCGAAGATGCAAGGGCAAGCACCATTCCTTGATTTGTGCTCGATCATCTGTCAACATAGGTAGAAATGGATCTTACGTATCTTGTTGGACTACAACAGGCAGAAATACCGAATCACCAGGAATACCGGAAAATATCTATGGGACATCCAATGTTTCCGGACGTACAACAACAGTAGTACGATCAGCAGCTGGCCGCAGTACCCAGTCACCAGGAAGATCAAGGATTCCCCAAGCAACGTCTATTCGGGTACCACTCAATGATTCCAGTTCCAGAACATCTTTTGTGAAAAGAACCCAGCCAAGCACGATAACGCAACAGTTTCAAATGGACAAGCGAATACCCCACCCAGCAGTATTGAAGACTGCAACCGAATGTTCGTATGGACGATATACAAGATGAGCGGCGCAATGTTGAATCGGATGTTCAAATGAACGATTTCCCAGTTTGCCAATACTGCCGTACCAGAACCAATTCCAAGAGAGGAGCAATAGAAGGTGCATAGGACCACCCCTGGAAATGGTGGCTATCCAACCGAAGGAGTGATCAACCAAAACCCACCAAACCCGTTGTCTGAGAGAAACAAGAAGACAATCAAATGACGGTCTGGGTACAACAAGCCGTCCAGGTTAACCAAACCCAAACTATGGCCAACACTCAACTCGTCCACATGTGCACAAGAGATTCTGCTCTTTTTTATTTTCAGAAATCCCAGATATTTCAGGGCGGGCGAGAATGTTCGAGTGTTGGACTGCATCGAAGAACCCCTGGGCGATGCATCGCCCATGAGAGACCCAAGGAAACTGAAGCCTCAGTGCGAATTAAGTCAGCGAGACACTCAGACGTAGTCTAGTGAACCAAAATTACGACCATGAACCAATTATATAGTTATTAGATAGAATAAATGTTTAGTTTGTATGTTGAATAAAGTGTTTGTGTTATGGACTATGAATAAAGTGTTAATTGTAAATGTTGAGCGTGGATAAATCTCGAGGGTCCCAATCAATTATGCCCGAAATCGGTCAGCCAACAGTCCAATCCGATCAACGATCACGTCCGCATAAATCATCCCAAAGAATCGCATTCAAGCACAAAATACAGTCCACACTAGAAGCAAGGTAAGGACCAGCACCCAAACACTAGCCTCTCAGGAATTTTAGTAGTTTCTCGATAAATAAATTGATTTATTATTATTATTATTATTTTGTTCAAGCGGTTAATTTATGTAAAAGAAACCTGAATACTTGTTAGGCGAAATTATCAGATTTCTGGATTTTCTGGAAGATTTCCCGAAGGACTTTTTGAGTCTTACTAGGAAAATCTTGACAGCAGGATTCTTGCGGAAATACCGAAGAAGTCCATGAAGGCCCTCTAGGTGTTCCTGGAGAACTCGGTTCCTGAAGGAATTCTGGTGACATTCTTAGTGGAACTCTTCATAATTTCTGCCAGATCCCTTAAATTTGATCCCTTTGGCAGAGGTTATGGAGACAATTCTTGAAAAATGTCTGACAAAACTCAAAACGAAATTGCCCCTTACCGCTTCTGTTTCGGAGAAGCTTTAGGCAAAATTCAAATAAAAATCTGAAGAGTAAGTATAACACTGGAAATAACAGCGAATTTTCCAAAAAAAGCTACCGCCATTTCGGGTGAAATTTTTATTTGTCAAAACTAACGCTCTGAACTTAAAACAATATTTGGAAAATGGCCATCGTCTTGCTCAAGGGTTATTGAATGATGAGTTAACATGTTTTATGGTCAATGAATCACATATTTCTGTATTAAATTCGTTATTTTCCAAAACTACGTTTAAGGCGAACGACAAAGATACTTTTTCAAACTTTTATTACCGTAGCTTAGCAGTATAGCTCATGTAATGAATATTCGATTCAGGCCCGTGCACAGAAGTGGCGCCAAGGGAGGGGTTTTTCCCCATTTTCGCAAAAGGCGGAGGGGCGCCTAGTGTATGAAGCGTCGGTAATGGTAGGGGTTTAACACCCAAAACCCCCCCCCTTGTGCACGGGCTTGATTCGATTTAATGTTTCTAGCTGCCAAGTGTTCGCTAAACCTGATTTCGTCATTAAAAATTCCATAAATATCAAACTTTGTGCATAAAATTATAGTTTAGTAAGAATATTTCATATTTTCAGGCGTTTCAATAGGATTTATTGAACTTCATACGTAAATAATTGAAAACTATGAAAACTGGTAATAGCTTTGCAAAGCTTTTTGAATTCTGGGCTGCTTAATTTTAATGATTTTTTTTTTCAGCACTTACAAAGGCATTTCACTGACAATCAATATCACTCCAAAAGTAATGTTACTTAATTATTTT
Organism: Aedes albopictus; assembly: GCF_035046485.1. Lineage (NCBI taxonomy): Eukaryota > Metazoa > Arthropoda > Insecta > Diptera > Culicidae > Aedes > Aedes albopictus. The sequence goes on along the minus strand of NC_085137.1, from coordinate 482,912,863 downwards.
TATTTTATTTTGAGGGATTATTACAATAAGATGATATGCGGTAAAAGTTTTAAAATCGTTGGCTGATGAAAGCCACGGCTGTATTTGTTCTACAGCATTGAGTTTAACCATATCGATAAATATACAAAAAACAGGCACCAAAACTGCGGAAAGTGATCAATTTCACCCGATATCACGGTACTCCTGAAAGACTCTCTGAAGGAATCCCCTAAGAAATTTCTGAAAGATTTCTTGAGAATTCACAGCAGAATCTTTAACGCAATCAGTGAAAAAATGTGTGAAAGTTTACCGAAAATACCCAAGCAACCAAAAGTTCCGCTTCCCATGACAAAATGCACTTTCAAGTTCCGCGAAGTTCAGATAACGTTCCAAATGGAACTTTCTGGCTGCTTAAGAGGCTAACGATGAGCCTTGCTGGAACTTCGGTCACAAGTTCCGGCAAGGCTCATTGTTAGCCTCTTAAGCAGCCACAAAGTTCCATTCGGAACTTTATCTGAACTTCGCGGAACTTTAAGGCTGCTTAAGATGCTACTCGGATCTTTGTCGGAACTTTCAAGTTCATAGAAGTTCAGTTCAGTAGCATTGTGTTTCAATGAAGATTAAATTTATTTCTTTTACAGAAAACAACTGTTTAAGCATACACGAATAAAAGACAAATATGAATATATCAAATCAATGAATACTAGGCTTGAGCAAAAAACAAAAATTGCCGCCCATCGGATACAAACCGATAGTCGCTGCGTGAGAACCCTACGCTCTACCCCAGTACTACAGTTGTGACTGAGTTAACAGCAGGTAAAGTCTGACTTGAATCGATTTTCTGTCGGCAGCTAGTTTTGCACATTTGTACAGTAATGAAGTTAGCTTGACTTTGTCAAATGTCTTCAGCAGCGCAGCAGTAAGTCGGCAGGCTATCATGCATCTAGTTCAAATCTACATAGCAGTGACATGTGTGAAAATATAGTTTTTTGGAAGCAATTTCCAGACATGAATCACAACCCACCAACAGGGTTATGGTTGTGATTCTGATAAACACATTTTTGTTTCTGCATGAATTTTGTCAAAGTTCTGTCAGAAGCTGCTTAGAAGGCTATCCAGCGTACTTATGTGAACTTTCAAGTTCCAAAATTACTTAAAAATGAAGCTGCTCAGAAGGCTAATGAGCAACCTCGAACAAGCTGCTTAGCTTATAAAGTACCCTTTTATCTGAACTTTTGGTTACTTGGGTATGTGACTTTCTGGAAGCATTACTCGAATCCCCGGAAGAGAATCCTATACCAATAGAACCCCTGATATTTTCACGGCAATTATTAGGCAAACACATCAGCTATTTCAAATATCTTTTGGGAGATTTTTTTGGCAAAACACACGGAGTACTTCTTGGAGGAAGAAATGTTGATTGTCCTCGAGATATTATTGAAGAAGAACTCAAAAAAAAAATGTTCGATGAAATTCGGAGAAAATTGGTGCCAACAGATTTTGGATTCAGCAAGTAAATTGCATAAAATGACGATGGAAACAGAACAAAAATTTCCTTGGAGATTTTCACAAAATGTAACAAATAATTGATGCATGGGAAATTAACGTCGGTGATTGTAGAGTTAGTTAGTTTTTTTTAAATCATAATTCTTGATGTTAGGAAATCTTTAAAATTCATATCATAATATATACCAAATTTAAACTCTGTATAAAAAATGCATTGAGTAGTGTCCTACTAGAACAATAATTTGCGTTTGTTCATACCCGGGAAAAATCCGGGAATAGAAAAACTGAATTCGAATGGAAACCCTGCAACTTAAACCTCTCTGAGTTGCTTTAAAATCACAAGAAGAGCAGATGGGAGCAGTCCTCGCGACAAACGCATTGATACGATGGGAACTCCCACCAAATCTCCTGAGCAGCTCAAAACATCGGTCGCTCCGACGCAAACATTGTGACACTCCTTGCTAGATGATCGTCGCTTTGCTTGGTCCGATGATGGTCAATAGCTTTGGTGTTAGTGGACGGCACTACAAACACAAATATAGTACCTCGGATTGATATGAACGTGAGACGTTGAACAAAAAAAAATGAACAGTCTGAGTTTCGTGTTTCATCGTGGATTGAAATAAAAGAAGGAAAATCGGTGTTGTTGGATGTTGTAACTGTCTTGAACGAGGGTTAAGTTGAGTTGCCTTGGTGACCATTGTTTGGATCAGATAGGATTAAGAAATCCAGTGCTTTCGGCTCCAAAGATTGCTCAAAGCTTGGAGACCATCCATAGATGGCGTATCACTTTGGGGTAGAGGGAGAGTCTGTGATAGACTAGCGTGCCATGTATTCCTCCTGTTCTCTTTTTTGCGTAACGTTCCAACTGGGACAAGGCATGCTTCATAGCTTAGTGTTCCATGAGCACTTCCACAGTTGTAGACGGAAAGCACGAAGATACTCTATGCCCAAGGAGGCAAAGAAAATATTCATTATGAAAAGATCCTGAACAGACCGCGAAACAGACTATTCATGAACTTGCGCGGGTATTCAGCGCGTATATCGCTTCGGCTATATCTATGCCTGCTGAAATAAAAATGTGAAAATGTCCTCCTCGGTTTATTCATGAACTATTATGGTAAACGGTAAACTTATAGATTTCTTTTTTTTCTTTCGTTTCAGGTAAGCAATGTTAGAACTATGGATCTTTGATTGGTGAAGAAAAGTACTTATTCATTCTAGGGAAAAGGTAACAAATTGTATCGTATTTCACAAATCTAGTAATGATACAGTGTCTACCTACCAAGCGAGTAAGTCTGTTTTAGCTTACACACACACCAGCTCGACCTTTGAGAAAAGGGAACCATCAGTATAACATACAATGTTGTCTGAAATTCACATACCCTGATAGTCAGATGCCTATGTACTTAGCTAAGCTTGACTGTGGTTTCAAATGAAATGACGTGTTAGCTAAAAGAATATCAGGAATCTGATGTACGACTATGTGTTTTAACGGTGAGAACTCGTTACACGGGATCGGACTGGGTCGCGACGGTAACATATATGGTGTTGGGACTGATGGCGGCGCAGTTCTTGGAATTCTATACGACAGAGAGGCCAGATTATTAATTCAGATTTTTCTGTATCGCCGTATTTGAGGATAAAGCACACTCCGAGAGTCCTAGATTTTAATAGAAACAAATAAAAGTGTACTATTTTTTGACGGTTTTTAATTTTTACTGGTATTTTTTTTTTTTTGAGACATGTGTGATAATGCACAAATTTACACAAATTCTTCAAAGTTAAGCAGCAATTTATTATTATTATTTCTTTATTATAGAGATTTTCAGCCCTAGGCTGGTTAGAAAGCAGCAATTTATAAAGTTTATAATAAATTTATTGAAATTAACTACAAATTTTATGCTTTCTGGAGAAATCTGTTTCACGTTTTAAAAACCTGTATTTCTCTGTACTCGGTATCTTGTCTGTATAGAAGGTCAAAAATCTGTATAATGCAGAACAATCTGTATATCTGGCATCTCTGCTATACGCATCCAGAAGAACATCTAGAGGCAGTGCTGACTGCGGCCTGCTGAGCACCGCCACGACAGCGCAACCTAGATGGTAAGATAAGTGTAGCATCGATTGCGTTATTGACATGAAAACATGCTCAAGGCATAACATACGAGTTTGCCATTTCATTTTTACTGACAGTAGCAGGCATCGGGTTCACAAGGTAACCTAGATAGAGACCTGCTTTTCAAAGTGAGGTTTTTGAGTTAATGTTAGTAATGCTTCCGAAGCAGAATCTTCAAATGTAAGCGATTAAGGGTTTTTAAGTGAAACAACATCAACTGATACAGTATTATTCTGCTCCAAGTTCTGCTCTAATAATGATAATTTTAGGTTTATATTAGAATGAGTCGTTTATCCTCATCAACGTCTTCTATCAAAACTTTTCCTCATGGATTTACCTTAGTAAGATACTTTAATTGAAAACGATCTGAAGATTACTATGGGAATTCGATATGGTATAAAATCAATTTTCTATCTGCCTTTAATTAATGGCGATTGCTTGTGTTTGATGATGCTATCTCACAACATGTAGTTCGTACAGTGTTTAAGTTAGATTTCGCCCGGTTTGATTTGCTTCATGTTTCCTAATTAAAAAGATAATCTGATACTGTTTCAATCAATTAACCATCAAATCATCCATCGGTAGGTATCTCCACCGGCCGTGTTTTTCCCACCCTTTCAACACCGGTCAGCGAACCTGTTCCAGAAACACACATTGACAGATCATTAATTAGAAAAGACACACAACGAGTTCATATCTTTTCCCGAACCAATCTATCAACATTCCGCCCATTTTTTTCCGCAATCCGAGCCAAGAACATAGAGCAGAGAGCGAGAAAAAAAAAACTGAGCACTGCGTGCTTATAATTGATTCAATTTTCCGGCCACAGCTTGTCCCTAAAATTAATTGCAACTGTTTCCCAGTGATGAGCAGCGTTCGTTGGGCAGGTGCAGGTGGCATGGTGGTGCCGTTAGGACGCTCCAGTGCACATCGCACGCGCAAAGAGTGATCCATCAGGTACCTACCTACCAGGTATGTCGTGATTGGCGAAAAAACTGTAACATTGCATTGAGGGTATTACATCGTCGTCACCCGACCACTGACTGCATGGCACTGACCGATAGCATGGTGGCAACGGGACCCTCATGGGCTCCGGTTGCGCTGGAAGCGAAATGAAAAATTGCCCATTAGGCAATCACTTTCCGATCATCGGGTTCGATCGGAGGGACTGGTCACATCGTTTGCTCTCGGTGTGCAGTGCCAATCCGAGTCAATGTTTGTTTTTTTTTTTCTTTACATGAACGGTGCATTACATGGGATGGCCTACATCGGCCCATGGAACATGAACTAGATCAAAGCCCCGGTTGATCATTAACGATCAATGTGGTATTGTTATACACACTTGAAGAAACACTGGAACAGTGGTGTAACTAGATCGAATAATTATCTTTTTTTTTATCCGTTATCAACTAGGTATTCAGCCCTAGGCTATTTCATTTTGGAACTCACGGTTTTAATTCCCTTCCGAAGGGTACTCTATGCCCTAGCAAGTCAAGGAAATTTCCTCAACGATCAATTCCTGGACGAGAATCGAATCTAATACTCTCAGCATGGTCTTGCTTATTACTCGTGTGCTTACCGGAAACGTCATTTTCAAATGTCTCAAGCTTTCCAAGATAAACAAATTCTTCAACAACACATTCCCATCAATCACTACCACAGCACTTACACCAATACACCACTAGGCCTGCCTTTGTCTCTACCCGCAATCATCCCAAGCAGCACCTGCAACATCATGCAGATTGTGGCTTTCTATGCTTTGGTCTAAATGAGTTGCACTAGAAGCACACGAAACTTCCATCTTGTCAGTTGAGTTGCATTTAAACTTCGAAATCCGTAAAGTTGCGGCTTTGTTTCATAGAAATCACAAATTACCACGTGTTTGACATCGATCTGTGGAGGCGGAGCTTACATATTACTCGCAAGTGATAATACAGTCAGCTTACATTAAATGTGTTATGTAACATGCATGAAACATCTAACTCTGGTTTGTTTGTTCAGATTAGGTTCCATATGCGTAACAGAAAACTTGACCGTCTATTCATTTTGACAGTTCTCTAACTTGTGACAAAGAAGGTGCAATAAAGTAACAAGTAACTTCAGTAGCTTTTATGGTGTGTTGAGCATCGATTCTCTCACAGAGCTTTTGGTGTAATATGTAAGGTGAGTAGATAATACTCCTGGTGTCCATGGTTCGAGTCTGGACAAAATCGTTTCCCAACTTTTTTTATCATTCCTCCTCGTTTATGTTGCATAAGAATTCAGAATCTGCGCTTTTTGGGTTTAAAAGAAGAAGCAATTGTGTTCTGTCGTCCGTAATACGGACAGTGAATAAATTGCACTAAGGTTGCTGTTACTGGATTAGCAACAAGTCGTGTTGCTTGGGATGTGTACATATTTCGTCTTGGTCGAGTTAATTGGCTCTGACGGCAGCAAAAATGCACTCACTCACTCCAATGGGAAATCCCATTTGTATCTGTCATCGTGTGCGTGAAGAAGTATAAACAAACGTGTTTTGTCTCGTTTTTTCTCACTTTTGCCATACGACTCCCGCCAGGTGGCAGCACTGCGGCGCCGACAAGGCCTATCGTCAAGCCACTTCCTCCACTTCTCTATGATCGATGCCGATGAGATCCACCGAGTACAATGTTGAACAAAGCTTTTTTATTTGCACTTAATCGCTGCACTTCAATGAACAGATGGTGAGTTTGTTAGTTCTTCTTCCGAGATTTGTCGAGGATCATCTACAGGTTAAACATTTGATCCGACGTTGATACAACATCAGAAAACTAACAGGACATGCGACAATATCTTATTTATAAGAATCTGCTGAACTGGGTGATGTAGCTGCTCGCTTAAAAAGTTCGACCGGGATCTCGTCCTTCCCAACTCAGAATTCTTAACTCCATCCAGTGTTGGTGTTTCCACTGCTTGGCCATGATCCACTGTGTAAATCCTGTTCCTGGGTGCTACCATTCAACAAATCTTCAAAGTGCTTCCTCCACCTGGCTGCCACCATTATTGTTTTGTTTGTCAGGAAAATTCCTTACCGGTTATGGCAAATGGCTTGCACTGGCGCAGCCTCATGCCACGCGCCAATGACAGTTGTATGAAACCTCCGCATATCGTTACGATCCATGCTTTTCTGTGCTTCCCGGGCAGAAGAAAATAACAAAAGAAGAACAAATTTTGCCATTCAAAATGAATAGTTGAATGGCAAAATTTGTTATTGGTTTGTTGGGAATAAGAGCTAAAAGAACAAAAATAATATCTGACTTTGTACCGGAAAATGACTCAATAATAACTCATTTTATCATTATAAGAACATACAAGGACAAGGGGCCTGCAACTCTAATCTTTTTCTAAACTCTACTAATAATGTAGCAATAGTATTTGTAGTATTCCTAGTATTTTACAATCAAAGCAACGTTGCCAACGACGGTTGTCAAGCATCGTCAATCATTGAGTTGTTTATCTGGTGTCACTTCAGCCACTGCAGTCAGATAAAAAATGGTAGAGAAAAGTTGTTTCCTTTGGTGTCCATCTAGATTTGGAAGTTGTGTAAGTTACAGGTAAATGGTATAAATGATAGTAATTTTCTAACAGTTTGCGTCATCCCGTTTCAGGAAAAAAAAAATACCGGAAAGGATTTTTTTGGCTGGGGAAAAAATGTTTAGAGGCAATGGTTCCAGTAGATGGAAAATTTCCGTTTTCAACAGGAAGTGATCCAGAGAGCCTATCGAGGTTTCACTAAACATCCATGAGGCCATGGGTGTAATGGAGAAAATGGTTAAACGGTTGAAAGTGCTTCAACTACTCGGTAAATTTAGAAAACAGCGAAGCGATGCACAGTTGACAAATCTCTTCCCGTGCTCTTCCTAAGATGCTATCCTAAGGACGCGTTTGAAACCAGATCCGGAGTATTTTGATGTTATTTGTGTAAAATAAATGACTTAATACATATGTGAACCACTTTTTCTGATTGATTTTTTAATTTATCAGAGGGTTTTCTGCCGTGGGCAGGATCATCTCGGGCGACATTTTTTCATTGGCGAGAAATCGAACTCATTTGAAGTTTGTTGAGGCAAAAGTCAATTAGTTCAGTGTAGCTGAACATTGAAAAGTGAGTTGAATCCTCGAATCTTCGGAGATCATGGTGCAGAAATTCTCTCTTTGGTATTGATGTTTGAGGTGAACTAATCGACAAAATCTAGATAAAGTTTGTTCTTTGACACACATCCTAAACTATGAAACGACCCTGGTCTGGGATTGATTCTTGCTATGTCTATAGAACTATCTTCATTGAAATGTAAGTCTGAGGCTATTATTACGAGTGGCACTTCACAGTGAAAATCGATCACGGTGGCACATTGCAAATCCACGGTGAAAAAGTTGTGGGTTAATCAAATGGAAATCACTTTCACCATCCTTATTACCAGGTGTCACTTTTTTGTTTTCACCGTGAAGTGACAATCGTAATAAGGCCCTGAATGTGGACCGGTCAGGTTTCACCTGGAATATGCCATTGAACTTCAATGATTGAAGTTAAGCTTGTAAGCTCCTTTGACTTCGGTGACATTTGCCCTAGCATTTGTCTTTTTTCGGAATCGCATCACAGCAAGCTGCTTGCTTTGATGCCTATATTCAGATAGTATTTGCTAGTATTTTCTAGTATTTATCAAGATCTTTCAAAGTTTAGAGTTGCAGGCCCCTTGTACAAGGACAACATATTTGGAAATGTAGAATAACTGAATCAGTTATTATCGAGTTATTGAAAACAAAGTTAGTACAAAACAAGTTATTTCAAAAAAAGATCATCATAATTGTAAATTTTGTTCTTTTGATTGAAAAAAAAAAACTATATTTTGATTCCAGAAATGTTTTGTTCTTGGTTTAATTTTATGATAACAAAATTAGTTATTTTTTACTTATTTTCTGGAACAAAGTCAGTTATCGTTTTTGAATTTTTAGCTCTTATTCCCAACAAACCAATAACACAATTTGCTCTTCATCAATATTCTATTTTTAATCGAAAATTTGATCTTTTCATGTTATTCTCTTTGACAAAAAAATACAAAATAACTCATCAATAATAAAATATGTTATGATTGCAAAATATGTCATTGGGATGTTATTTTACTTGGATGCTAAGAAGAGCTTATTTTGCTATGATTGCATATTTTATTATTATTCAGTTATTTAGTGTTATTAATTAATAACATATGAATGATAAAATGAGTTATGATGGCAAAATTTGTCCTTGGTTTGTTCTTTGCCTCTACCCGGATTCAGCAATCACACTATCTTCAGCTTTCCTTTTTCTTATTGAGGTTGATTCGTTTTTCTTTTGCTTTTGCAACCCTGTACCACCCCTTGTTGAACCAGGAACCGGCCAATGGCATTCGACTTCTGGCGGCATTCTTTTCGTGCGTCACTCGTTGGCATTCCCAGTCCACTTGCGCTGTAGTTGCCACTGTTTCATGGATACACTCCCACAAACTGTTGACATTACCAGATCCGTTGATCTCTTCTATCCACTTGTCAAGCTTCTGACGGTACTGTGCAGCAACCCATTTCGCTGGATCGCTTCCGAATTTCTGCGACTACAGCTTCCATACTGTATAGAAAAAAAATGTAAATACCAGTGCTGTCGTGATAAAATCAGAGTTGGCTACTCAAGGTTTCCAAATTTAATCGCTCCATATACTGGTACGCCCCCACGAAAATGACTTCACTATATCGTCTAATTCAGAATTATTCAGGGAAAACTCTTCATGCATTATTTTTCACAATTTTCATCTGTAAATATTGCGTACGGCGCATTCTTGTAGGAATTCCTTTTAGAAGTTTTGCAAATATTTTCCTAAAATTTCTAGAAAATTCTTCAGTATTACACCGCCTGAAATTCCTTTACTGCCGTAATTCTGCAAAGTGACGTAAGCGCCATTCAAAATGTCGATATTTGTTGGTATATTATATGTAATATCTGGTGTAAAAATAACACTGTGGTATGCCTGTTGTATTAGAATGCAAGATCTAGTCGTAATCTATCATCTATGGAAAGAAACTTAGAGGATGAGCAAGAGTTTTATGCAAAATAACCAAAAAATGGGCCAAAATTATCAATGTCGCTTACGTCACTTTGCAGAATTTGGGCAGTTTAGGGATTGCTTTGAGGATTTATCAAAACATTTTTGGAATGTTTCCTGCAAAATGCCAGAGATTCTTTTAGGATTTTTTTCTAGGCACATCTTCAGGAGTTTCTCAAGAAATTTCTCAAAATATTCATCTTGAAACTGGTGCACGGGTTTCCTCAGAAATTTCCTCAGAAATCCAAAATTCCTCCTGGGATTCCTTAAGGGACTGTATAGGAAATTCCTTCACGGATTGCTCCATAAGTTCATGCTTGTATTTTTTTTTCATGTATTTCTTCAAACATTTTTGAAGGAATTCCTCCAGCAATATTTTCAGAATTTTTTCCCGGATTTTTTCTTTGAAATTTGTTTGAAACATTTTCGTTAAGTTTCTCAATGAAATCTTCTAGGATTTGCTCCAGGAATTCCTCCAAACATGTTCCCGTAAGATGCAATTCCAGGAGAAATTTTCTCACAAAGATTCGATGGTTCTTTCAGAAATTTCTTTAGAATTTTAGATTATTTTTCAAAAACCAGAAATTATTGTTTGAATTTCTCCAGAGTTTCCTTCAGGTATTACTCCATTTATTCAGGGACTGTCTCGGGCATTTATTTGGAAACTCTGAAGAGATTCTTCTGGAAGTTCCTCTAGGGGTTCTCCAATAATTCCTACAGGTATTCCTCCAGGCATTGCTTTGGATTGATTGAGACCATCGTTCAGGGAATCTTCCAGATATTTTTTTTTCTTATTTTTACCCTAGCATTTCCCAAGGAAATTAAAAAAAAAGCTATGACTACCTGCAGAGGGTTCTCCAGTTCTTCCAGGTTCTATTTTAAAGATTCCCACAAAACATTTTTTTTTTGTTTCCTCAGCAGTTTTCCAACAAGTTCCTCCAGTATTTTTTTAATTGTTTTTGCAGAATTTCCTTCAGAAATTTCTCCAGTAGTTTAGGAATTATGTATACAAATCTCTTCATGAGGGTGACGAGTTAGATTCCAGGTCGGAACATTTTGTAAAGGAAAATTCATTGACTTTTTTGTGTATAGAGTATCCTCACGCCTGTCACACGATATACCTACACATGCAAAATGGTCATTGGCAGAGGAAACTCTCAGTTAATAACTATGGAAGTGCTCATCCACTGAACTGAGAGGCAAGCTTAGTCCCGGTGAGGACGTCACGACAAGAAGAAGAAGAAGAAGAAGAAGAAGTGGAAGAAGAAGAATAAGAAGAAAAAGAATCATATTTTTTCTGAGAATTCCTTCAGATGTATCTCCAGTAGCTTTTTCAAGGATTCCTTCGGAAAATCCTTTCCCTTAGAAATTTATTTAAGAATTTCTTCAAGAATCTCACCGGAACCTTTGTTTGCAATTTCTGTTGACATTTTTGAGAGATTCCTACAGAATTTCCTCCTTAGATTTTTCCATGAATCCCAACAGCGGTTTTTCAAGCATTTTTTCGTTGGAATTACTCGCAGAGTTCCTCCATAAGTCTCTCATGTGTTTTTTTCTGAGAACAAAGGAGATATCTCAAGGTGTTTCTCTTCTCGAAGATTCTCAGGAAATATTAAAAAAAAAAATCCTGAAGCTTCCGTGGATGAATTATTGGAGTTACCCTTAGAAAAAAAATTTCTGGGGTAGTGCATCGAGGAATATCTGGATGAAATACTGAAGGATTTTTTTCTGAGAATTGCTTTAGAAGTATCTCCAGGAGCTCTTCCAAGGATTCCTACGGAAAATCCTTCAGGGATCCCTTAGAAATTTATTTAAGAATTTCTTCAAGAATCTCACCGGAACCTTTGTTTGCAATTTCTGTTGACATTTTTGAGAGATTCCTACAGAATTTCCTCTTTAGATTTTTCCATGAATCCCAATAGAGGTTTTTCAAGCATTTTTTCGTTGGAATTACTTGCAGAGTTCCTCCATAAGTCTCTCATGTTTTTTTTTTTGAGAATAAAGGGGATGTCTTACGGTGTTTCTTCTTTCGAAGATTCCCAGGAAATATTTTTGAATCAATTTCCTGAAGAATCCGTGGAGGAATTATTGGAGTTTTCCTTAGAGAGAGAAAATGCCGGAAAAATTTCGGGGATATTGCATCGAGGAATATCTGGAGGAAATGCTGAAGGAATATCTGGAGAAACTTCTGCCAAAATCACTGTAGGTAATAATGTCTGAATCTCTGAATGAATTTCGAATTTTTTGGATGAATATCTGCAGAAATTTCTGGACACACTCATGCGGGAATTTTCAATGGAATTCCTGAACAAATATCTGGTGAAATTCTCGAAGAAATACCTAGACGAATTTCTGAAGGAAAATCTGAAAATTTTCCAGAACCACTGGAAGAATTTGTTGAAAAATCTTTGAAAGAATTTTTAAAGAAACCCTTGTAGAAAATCCTAAAGGAATCTCTGGAGAAATTTCCGATGATTTTTTTAAACGAATCTCTAAAAGAATTTCTAAAGTAATTCCTGGGTGAATTTACATTTTTATGACACGTTGCTTCGACGAGGTTATAAGAAACATCATTAATCCAATATAAAATCATCTGGGTTTAACTTTTGAAAGCAAATTCGTCATCAACTTTTTGCCTGGGAAATCTACCTAAAATAATTCCTGGTGAAGACACGGTGTCTATGGTAGAAGAACAATATTAGAAAAAAAAAATCAGTATCCCTAAGTCACCCACCAAATGAAAGCTAACGGTCTATGCTTTCATTTGGTGCTAAGAGCAAAATGTCCTATCGGAGGTCATTTTCCCATACAAATTTTGGGTAAAAAGTACCAAAAAAATGGGTACTTTTCGGAAATTTGTTCTAGAAATCATGAAAAAAATAAAAATTGTTCTAGACCCCCCGATAGAACATTTGGCTCTAAGCCTCAAATGAAAGAGGGCACCCTTAGCTTTCATTTGGTGGGTCACTTAGCGATACTTATTTTTTTTTCCGATATTATGTTTTGCTACAGACACCGTGAAGTAATTTCTGAAAATAAAATAACTGTAGGAGAGTTTCTGTACCTTGGTAGATTTTCAGACAAAATTCCTGGAGTATTTTCTGAAGGAATCCATGGATTAGTTTTGGAAGAATTCCCTAGAAGATTTCCTTAGGCTTGGAAACCTTGGACACATTTATGAAGGAATCTCATAAAGAATTTTTAATGAGTCTCCAGGAAAGTATCTGAAAGAATCCCTGTAAGAATTTCTGAAGATCATTGAAGAAATTTCTTGAGAAACCTTTCTTTTTTTTTTTTAAATCGCTGAATGCATTTCTGAAGGAATCCATGGATGATTTTCTGAAGGAATTCTCATACGGATTCCTGAAAAAATCTATGGAGGATTTTTTTTTGAGGAAACCTATGGAAGCTTTTCTAGAGGAATATCTGGAGAAATTTCTGGAGGATCGCACGACGAAAATTCCGAAGGAAATTCTTGGGGAAATTGTTCTAAAATTTCTACTTCAATTCCCAATATATCTCTTATAAGATATATTAGAGCCTATTTGGAATAAAGGAAGAACACATTTAGTAATTTTTGTCTGGTATTGTAAATTTGACTTATTTTCCTCAATATGGGTAAAAATGTCCAACCGGTAAAACTTTATTCGTCGTGAGAAAATATTACATTTAATAACGTCGCATCAAGTATCAATATATTGTTGATAAACGTTAAAAATTTCATTCATTTCGCTTCACTGGTTTCCGAGATATGACAGTTAAAAAAATAGTGTTTACCAGAATGGTTCTAGCTTCGTGAATATAATGGGTTGACAAACAGTCAAAATTTGTTTTTTTTTATGCACTCTAAGTATGAAAAGTTGCAGCTTGTTGAACTTTTTTATGAGAGAAAAAAAGTTGCCTATCCCAAACATTTTGGTCATCCCCTGTAGATGCCTCAATGATAATCCATCGAATCCACTAAATGTGCAATGTTGACTAGAGTAGTCCCCAGGTAACATTTTAGTGTTGTACAAACGTTACTCCAATTATTTTAAATCAGTCATCATTTGAACAAAAGCTGAGTACAAGAGGTACAATCCTTTATACAGCTCCTAAACATCTAATTTTGGTGATTTTATTCAACCTTTATCTGATTTGAGGTTCATTGGAAGGCTGATTTAAGGCTTAATATGCGCTTAATTAGTTATCAATTAAATTTAATAATTGTGTAAAAATAAAATTAAAACACTTTCGTGAGTCTATTTTTACCATTAGCTGCGTCTATTTCCAGAAGAGATTTTTAGAAATGTATAAATCTGTGGGAAAACTTGGAATTGAACTTGGACCTCCTGATTTATAGTCACTCACCTTAGCACCTACACCATACACAATTGTATACATATCCTCGAAATCAAGAGCATTACTTGTTGTGTCTGAATAGTCAAGAACATATGTTGAACTAAGTCTGTATTGAGGCTGAAGAAGCGATGTGGACTTCACGAAAACCATGCTTGGGTCAGCTGTCAAAAAGTATTTGGTTAAAAGTTGAACAACAGATGATTAATTCTGCATGTTGGTGTATATTTTTAAGCTCGTTACCCAGATTGAATAATATTCTATTCAACTTGATATTCAGCCATCTATGTATTGCTGATTGATGAGGTTGAACAAGCCATATTTCAGACCAATATTCAGCTGTCATTGTGTTCAGCCATTGACACCATTAACCAGCTATTGTTCAGCTAATACTCTCACTGTTCGGCATTCATTGTTAGTTGGGTCGGTATTTCAATGCCGTAGGTCCCTCATTCTGATGATTGATTGGCAGCTTTGTCACGTCATCACTGATCTACTTTTTCCACTTCCTGGATCCAGATTTCACTGGAAAAGAAGAGAAAAACCCTAACCACAGCTGCCCTTCTTAACGAACGCATGTACGGCTCGTTAATGAACGAATAATGGCCGGCCACGTTACAAGACCATTAACGTCGAAATTAATTACAATTTCAAGCCCATTCTGTTATCATCGCCAACCAATGCAATGTAACGTAGGTAGGTATGTGGTACGATCGTCACCGTCATCACACTTTCTGCCACCAGAGACGCAAACGTCTCACGGAAGAAACCCTGTTCATGATCTAATTAACAGAGTTTGCGCACCTTGTCAGCAACAGCAGAACCACTTGCTTGGGCTACCTTCCTACCTGTTACCCCTATCGACAACCAACCGGACCGGACACCGAACGAACGGTTCATTCACCGATCACCACCAACCAGCAACGCCAACAACGCCAACGGTGCAATGGTTGTCCACTTGGCGGCGATGGCGTTCGTTGGTTGGTTGGGGAAAAAGTTGCGTGCCCTTGACATTGCATCGCGTTCCCCCCATGGCACAGTGGTTCCGCCATAGGTAATTGTGTGATATCATTGCGGTAACACAGATTTTAATGCTTTAATAGCTAGGGTCAATCATCACTTTTATCAAATGTATGCCGAAACTTTTCCGCAGAACTCATGAAAGTAGGATGTTCTTGAGGAGACATTTTATTTGAATTTTTCTAATTTCAGTCCTATGCATTCACCACTCTGTTAAAAAGTCTCATCCATTCGACATGTGTTTGGTTGATTGTATACGATTCTTACATAGTTAAAATCGATGTTTATCACAAATTTAGATGCCATTCTTCATCATTTTATTTTAATAAATGTCACTAAATTAGACGCTTTTTCCACAAAGTATAAAAAACTGAAAATTTTCAGCCTTACAAAATATTTGCCCTCCCGACCCCTTCGGACGTTCTTCCACAGAGAAGAGACATCCAAGTCCAGTTCTGAAACTGTGTAAGGAATTTAACGACCATTTGAAATAGGCAACACAAGTGGCGATAGCGTGGCGCTGCAATCGGTTAATTTCCCATGCTAATTAAATTCACCACTTGAAATGTTTCAATTCACCACTGGCTGTGGCAATATGGTGTTTGGTGGCGTTAATGTTGTCATCGTGTATTGGTTTGCAACATTACTCAAGTAAAGATTCAAATCCTTACACAACTTTCCGAATGAAATTTGTTCCAGCCTGGGTGTCTGTTCTCTGTGGTTCTTCTATAAAACTTCCCTATAATCTTAAACAATGATGTACTGGTGAATTTAGCTGCGACCGTTTGCGGCCAGATTGGTGGTAGTCACTTAAGTGTCGTACCTTCAATATACTTAAAAACTAACTAATACCTCCCGCAATGCATTACAGGGACCACTTTTTACCAACTTTTACCCTCTCTCTCCATCACATTTTGTGTGTTACACTATTCTTGAGCAGTTTTGACTACCGTGGACCGCCTAAGCCAATATTAGTATATCCAAATCAGTTGGTAACCGAATCTGCAAAATAATGAATTTCGGCTCCGTACAGCCAAAAACTCGATTGAGCCCATTTTACAACAATACAAAAACGCATTTGGAATGCAAATATGCATCAAATTTAGCGGTTTCATCACAAAACTCGAGCAATTCATATTTATGACCGCTTTCATATGGGGCTGGAACCAGTGTGCATCTTGTACTTACTGTTTAAGTGCCGCCAGTTGGCAGTGCAGCCGTGGCAACCAACAGGTTCCACAAAGTGGTCCGAATCGTGTGTTCTTTGTCATACTTTTTGCTGACATCGACTGCGTGACACTGAGGATGGCACAACATGGTTTTGATATAGTTTGGAGATCGCCACAGATTGAGGTTTCTGCAGTTGTCAAGACAACGCGAGCTCGAGATAGTCAACGTTCTGCAAGATCGGGAATCAGGACTGATGACATTTCTCAATACGTAGTCTTTGGAATTGCAATAGCCTATAGGGTAAGTCTAGTACTTCGCCCTCCCCCCAAAATTCTGATCTAATCTTCGCCAGTTCATACATAAAAAATGAAATTTGTATGGAAGGGTCGAAGACTAGAGCAGTGGCGAAGTCTAGTGCTTTTACCCTAGTCCTATAGTCACTAAATGAGCACATTATCCCATGATGTACAACGTGGACCAAACGCCAGCCGTTGGACTTCCTACAATGCAGTGGATTGTAAGTTTATTGATTTTATGGGATCGGAAAACTGCTGACTTGAATGTCTGGATAAAAGGTGAACCATACGTTTGGAACACGTTTCTTTGTCATATTTTTTAATGGGGATCAAAGCATGTCCATAGTGAATGCCACACGACATACCAGTCGTGAGTATTCCTTGGAGCAATGTGTGCTGGCTCTCGCCCTTCACACAGAAAACAGACATCCATGCTAAAACAAATTTTGCTCATGAAAGCATTCTAGAAAGTTGAATTATTTTAGCGTTGACAACACTAGCGCCGCTATACAACTTGTTGCGTCAATCCGTGGTGGATAATATGTCTAGATATATGTATGTTTTATATTCACCACTGACAAGAGCATGGAAACTTTGCGATAGCAGCGCCACCACGATGTAACTACATACGTCGCCATATCAAATGACCATTAACCGTCGAGCACACGCGTCTTCACCTACCTTCAGCGACATCACGCTTCCGCTGTGTACCACAAGCACAGAGAACAGGCATCCAAGCTAGAACAAATTTTCTTTGAACGCTGTGTAGGGAGTCAAATATTTTTAGCGTGGAGAACACTAGCGACACCTAAGCAGCAAGTTGCTACAGTCAGTGGTGAATAAGCATATCTAGATAAGTTTCATATTCACCACTGACAACAGCGTGGAAACTTTGTGATAGCAGCGCCATCACGATGTTGCCACTTGTGTTGCCATTTCAAATGATCATCAAATTCCTTACGCAGTTTAGGAACTGGACTTGGATGTCTGCTCTCTGTGCCTTTGGATAAGTTCCTGGAGGGATTTCTTGTCACTGCCCACGCTAATGATCACAGCTGAGATACCTCTAAACATTTCTGCTATGATAACTTCAAAAAATTTTACGAGGATTACTTTTTAAGAAATGTTGTTAGAAGGTTCCCAGTAATTCGTGTTGGAAATCGCTTTGAGATTCCTTCAGGTTATCTCGCTAGGATTGCTCCTGGAATGCTGCTGTAAGTTATACAGAAATGTATGGTAGAATCTACCAGGAAGTATTGCTGTGGTTTCTCCGACAATTCCTACTGGTAATTCTCGAGGAATTCTTGGAGCACTCTCAAAAGGAATTAATGAAGAAATCCCATCTGCAAATGCTTGAGACATCTCAGCAAGATTTTCTGAAGAAATCCTAGTAGGAATATCTGCTGATACTCGAAGATAAATAAGATAAAGAAAGCCTTGAGAAAATCTCTGGAAGAATCGTGAGGGAAAGCTCTGGACGAGCCCTTGGAGGAATCACAGGAAGGATATGTATCTATGGTATCCTTGGAGAAACCTCTGAAGCAATCCTAACAATTATTTTTAGAAGAATCTTATCAGGCAACTGTGGAGAAATTCCAAAGGAATGCCTCGAACGATTTCTCTAGAAATACCTCTAGGAATGCCTGATGAAATTCTTTAGAAATTTTATCTAGAATTTCTGAAAAAAAAATAGGAATCCACTCAGGATTCCTCCAGGAATTCCTCCTGTAACTTGTTCAGGAATTTCTCCAAGAAATTGTTCATGAACTCTTCCAGGTATGCCTGCTGAGATTCCTCGAGGAATTCTTTTTGAGACACTTAAGGGATTTCTCCAGAAATTCCTGCTGTGGTTCCTCCAGAAATTTTTCCAAGAATTCTTCTTTGCATTCTTTCAGTAAGGAATCGTCTAAGAATTCTTTTGGCATTATCAGTGGAAATTTTTGCGATAATTTATTCATAGATTTCTCATAAATTTAAATTTGTTTCAGGAACTACTACTGGGATTGCTCCAGGACTGCTACTGGTTATTTCTCTAGGCATATCGGGTAGAAATCCTCCAGGATTTTCTCCGGGTTTCCCATACAATCCTCCAGGAATTCCTATACGACTCTCAAGAGCAATAATTGGAGATATTCTGCCGAAAATGTATGAGAGATCTCAGCAGAAATTCACGAGAATAATCTAACAGTACAGAAATCTTTACAGAAATCTCGGAAGAAATCGTAGCAGGAATTCCTGGAAGAACTTCAAGAGGAGTTTCTTGAGGAATCCCAACAGGAAATACTGGACGGATTCTAGAAGGATTTACGGAGGAACCCTAGAGCAATTCCAAGAGGAATTGCGGGAGAAATCTTTTGAGAAATCCTCTTGGGATTTCTCCAGGATTGCGTGATGGTATTTTGTTAAAAAGTTCTGCTAGTATTCCTCCATGGATTCCTCCACGGATTCCTCCAGCAATTGTTTGATGATTCCTTAAACGATTACTTCAAGAATTCCCATAAGAATTCCTTCTGGAACCCCTACCAGGAGTTCTCCAAGCATGGTTGCTGAGATTTTTTTTAGAATTTCCAATGGTATTTATGTAATTATTTCTCTTAGGAGTCCTCCAGGACTTTCTGGAATATTTCCAGCAGGAATTGCTTCAGTAATCCCAGTACGGTTTCTTAGAGGATTTCCCACCACGAATTGCTGGAGAAATCCCATGAGCACTCCAGGAGCGATTTCAACAGAAATTCTGAAAGGAATCTGAAGATGATTTCCAGTATGAATACAAAGAGGTATATCTGAAAGAATCTCTAAAGGTATTCTGAAGCATTCCCTGGGAAAAAATCTCAGGTGAAATTTCTGGAGTAATTCAAAGAGAAGACAGCAGGGAGTGCCGGATCAATCCCATCATGAATAATTGGAGGTATCTCAGCAAGGAAAGGGAATCCCATAGGAATTCTCGGATAAATTCCCTGGGAAAATCTCTAGAGGAGCCACATGAAGCATTCCTGGAGGAAGCCCAGCAAGCATTTTTGGGGATATTCCACGAGAATTTGTGAAGGATTTTTTTTTTCAAAAATCCCTGTAGAAATCACCAAACGAACTTCTACAGGTATTCCAGTGAGCATTCCTAGAGGATTTTTTTAAGGAATTCCCGGAGGAACTCTTCGAGAAATCTGCGGAAAAGTGCCAATAAAAACTCTTGGAGGAATCCATGGAGAAATATATGAAAAAACAACTTCTTGGAATTCCTCCTGATACCTGATGAGATTTTTTCTAGAAATGTTCCATGATGAGATTGTTCCAGAGGTTTCTTCGAGTATTTCTATGCAAATTCTTACTGAAATTCCTTCAAATATTGCTTTAGAAATTCTTCTTGTGTTTTCTCCAGCGATTTCTATCTTTTGGAATTTCTCTTAAAATACCAACAGAAAATCCTGCTAGGATGCCTCTAGGTATTCCTGCCAAGATGTCTTCAGGAATTTGTGCTGGGATTCCTCAAACAATATCAGCAGGGAATTCTCCAGCAATTGCCATTAGAAGTCCACCAAGTATGTCTGGAGGATTGCTGGCAGGAACTGTCTGAGGAATTCCAGCAAGACTTCCTGGTGGATTCTACCAGAAATTACTGAATGTATTCCAGCAGCATTCCTGAAGCAATCCTAGCAAGAATTTCTGGAAGAATCGGAGGTGGATTTCCAGCAAGAATTACTGAGTCAATTCTTAGAAAAATTTCTGGAGGAATGCTTGTAGAAATCACTGAAGGAATCACAAATGAAAATTTTAAGGAAATATCTGGAGGAATCACAGCAGGTGTTTTTGGAGGAATCTCGTTGTAATTGCAAAAAAAAGAAATCCAACAACTATTTATTGAGGAGCCCTAGCGTCACTCCAGGAATACCACTAAAGTTCCTCCTGTGATTTCTCCAGGGATTACTCCCACGACTCCACCGGGAAATCTTTTGAAGATGTTGAATTGCAGTTGAGATGCAGGCTCTGTTCCACTTGGAGCATTATGCCAATAAGGTAAAAGCAAAAGGAAGTGTATTCCATCACAAAGAACATCTTGGCAGAACACAAGAAAATTCCCAAAATTCCCTTGAAACAATGTATAACTAAAAATGGCTCTTTTTAGATGATGTCTACGGCAAAGTAACACTGTTTTGTTTTCTCTCCCTGGATTCTGAAAAAAAAAAATATCCTGGAACAATCACTAAATGAACCCACAGGAAATTTTCTCCTGGAACTTCTTTAGCTTTTCATGGATATCTTCAGAAATTCATCCAAAAATCCACTAGGTATTTCTTCAGAAATTTCTCCAGTGATTCCTTCAGAAAATCTTCCAAGGATTTTTTAAAACATTCTACCATGAATACCATCGGAGATTCCTCTTAGAAATTCTTCGGGAATTATTCCAAAAAATACTAGTTTTTTTATTTTTTTTTTCCAAAGTTTTCCCCAAGAGTTTCCCCAGATTTCTTTAGAAAGTTCGTTAGAAAATCTTTCATGGATCGCTTCAGATTTTCGTCTGGAGTTTCCTTCGGAGTTTTCATCCATGATCGTTTAGAAGTTTCTCCAAAAATTGTCCTAGAAAACCTTCCATGAATTTCCGTAAAAAATCCTCCATAGAATTGATCAGGAATCCGTAGTTTTTTTTTTCAGATTCTTTCAGAAATTCAAAAATTCCTTCAGAAATTTGTCCAAGGATTTCTGTAGAAAAACTTCCACGGATTATGTTAGAAAACCTTACAGAGATTCCTACAGAAATTCTTCAAGGGCGTCTTATAAAAATTTCTGCCGAGATTTTTTTCAAAAATCCAATATGAGATTCCAAGTCCAAGAAAATCTTCTATGGACTTCTTCTAAAAATAATCCATGGATTCCTTCGGATATTACTTCAAGAATTCGGCCAAAAAATCTACCAAAGTTTCTAATAGTAACTTCTCTGGCGATTTTTTTTTTCAGAAACTCTTCCAGAGGTTCTTTAAGATCAAAAGGCTCCTTCAGATATTCTCTCATGAATTTCTCAAAAAAAAAAAAAAAATTAAGCTTGATTTCTAAGGGGTCCTTGTGAAACTCTACAAGGAATTACATTATAAATTCTTCTTGGGATTCATTTAGAAAAGCATGTGGAAATTTCTTCAGGTATAACTTTAGAATTTTCTACAGGAATTTCTATGGAAATTCTTCCATAGATTCTTCAATAAATTCTCTCAGTGGTTTCTTCAGAAAATGTCCCATATATTCCTTCAGAAGTTTGTTCAGGTAGTCCACCAAAGATTTGTTTAGAAATTGCTATAGGAATTCAATTAAAAAATTGCTCATGTCCAGAAACTTCTGCAGAAAATTCCTCAAAAGATTCAAGCAGGAGTCCACACAGAGATGTCGTCAGGATTTCCTTCAGATATTCCTACTTGTATTATCTCAGAAATTTATCCGGAATTTTCCCTTGGAATTATCCCAATTATTTATACATGGACTCTTTAAGATATTTTTTCAAAAATTCAGTCTAGAAATGTCTACAAAAACTTCTTTAGAAATATCTCAATAGTCTTTTTAAAAGGATCTTTGCAGACGTTTAACTATGCGTTTCTCTAAGAATTCAGGATTTTTTCAAAAATTCATTCACAAAGTTCTCTAAGAATACTTTAAAAAAATCTGTTAAGAAATTATTTATGTGATTCCTCCGGGAATTTTCCTCTAAATTCCTCAGTGTTCTTTTTGTAGAAAATCCACCAAAGGTTTCCCGAGAAATTTCTCCAAGAAGTACTTAAAAAATCCTCCTGGGGTTTCTTTCAAGAATGTTCCTGGGATTTCTTCGGATATTCCTGCAGAGATTTATTCTAAAGAATATTCTTAAATTGCTACAGGGATTTTTACAGAAGATTTCTTCAAAAAATCCTTCACGAAGTATCTCAGAAATTCCTGCAGTGATTCCTTCTGAAATTCTTTTGAGGAGTTATTTTGCTCTTCAGATACTTTCTTCAGAATATTAGGGATTGCTTTAGAAATTTCAGAATGGAATTTCTTCAAAAATTCATCTATTGAGTTTTTTGCAAATTCGTCCAAAAATTTATTTACTAATCTTACAGGGATTGCTTCGGAACTTTTTCCCAGGGTTTATTCAAGTTTTTTTTTTGAAAATTTTTTCAGTGATTTCTACTGAAATTCCACAAGGATATGATAAAAAGTTGCTCCTACAGAAATCCCTGCAGAATTTGTACAAAAATTTCTTCAGGGATGTCTCCGAAGTTTTTCCAGAAAATCGCACAAACAATACTGGAAAATTATTCAAGAAATTCCTGAAGGATTTTTTTAGAAATACCTGAAGGAATATCTCAGAGATCCCTGAAGGAATTTGTAAGAAATCCTGTAAGGGTTGCCTAAAGAAATCCCTTAAAAATCTCCGGGAGATATCTTTGGAAACTCCTAGAAGATGCTCTTGATTTTTTTAACCTTTCAGGACGCGTGTCATCAAGCAGCTGAAACTGCACCGCGCTTGCACTGTATACGACGATCGAGCTTTTTTGGGAGTGTTATACTTTCAACAACAGCGCGCTTTCCTGAAAGGTTAAGGAATTTCTGAAAAAAAAATACCTGCAGCAATTTCCAAAGTTATCACTTGAACAATTCCTGGATGAATGCCATGGATAAATACCAAGGATAATTTTTTGAAGAAATACTATAAATTACTTTCTTATATGATAAAAAAAAACATGAGAGACTAATGGAGGACCTCTGCAAGGGAAAAATGCTTGAGGGAGATCTGGAAGGATTACTGGAAAAATCCGTAGGAATCTGCAAATGTGTGCTGAAATCACAGACAAATTAATTCTTGAAGAATTCCCTCAATTTATTTCTGATGGATCCCTGGAGGAGTTTCCAAAGGAATCCTTGTGAGAACTCCTAGAGACATCTCAGAAAAATTTTTGATACAATTTCTGAAAGGTTCTGTGCACAAAAATCTCTGAACAATTTGAAGAAAATCCCGCAAAACATTAAAAGAAAAACTTGGAGGCATTCTTTAGTGATTCACTGAAGAAATAGAAAAAAATAGTTATTGATGAAAACACCCTCGAAGAACTGGATTACCTTCTGCAGGTATTTATAGAAAAAAAATCGAAAAAAACCTTTTAAAATTTAGTTATTTCTGCAGGAATCATTGAGATAATCTTTGGAAAAAAAAATCTGAAAAAAATCTATGAATGTCTGCATAAGTCCAAAGCTGCCTGGAGAAATAACTGAAGGATCTATTATAGAAACATCTGGAAGAACTTCCAGGAAAATCTGTTGAGAATTTCTTGAGAAATTTCCGTATAAATACTCGAGAAAATTCCTGAATAAATCGAGACAACTCCTGGAGAAATTGAAGCAATAATTTCTGAAAAAAAACCGGCTTTAAATCTTAATTACTAAAGGAAAACCCTTGAAAGAATCTCCATATCATTGTAAAACATCCCCTGGAATTGATCTTTTGAAGAATCGTTTGGAGGAATTCCCGGAAAACCCCTGGAGATTTTATTGGAGAAATTCTTAAGAATTTTTTAAAAGCATTTTTGAAGAAATCTCAAAAATAAACTTCTGCAAAAAATCTATCAATATTTCTCGAGCATTTCCTTCACAAAAATTTGAAGAAATGCATGAAGGAATACAAGTATGAGCTTATGTAGCAATCTTTTGAGGAACATTTTATAGAATCCCTTAAAAAATCCCAAGAAGAATTTCGGAAGAAATTTTTGAGAAAACCCGTTGATCAGTTTCAAGGTTAATCTTTTGATAAATTTCTAGAGAAACCCATGAAAAAATGCCAAGGGATACTCAGAGTAATCTTTAGAGGAATTCTTGCTAAAATCATTCTAAGAATTCCTGCGAGAATATTATTTCTGTAAACATTCCAGAAAATGATTTATAAATCCTCAAAAAATCCTCAAAGGTATTCTGGCGATGTCCGTGAAGGTGCTCCAGGAAAATTGTCTTGATTTTTGAATGAGAGCTCTTGCAAACTCATAAAAGGAATTTTAGCAAGCATATCCCTTTCCCGATAATTACAGAAAAAAACCGTTAAATAATAATAGATGGAGGAGTTTTCCCGGAATAATTCTTATTTAGGCGAAAACGTTAAGTCATTTCTATGGCGCGTATCAGCATAGGGGGTGCTGAAATTTGGAAACATTGAGTAACCAGCTCTAATGTTACCACGACAGTACTGTAGAACAGGCTTTGTTTTGGTATGGCTGTAAAAAGCTTGAAACTGTTAACTTGAAGCTGTTTTTGGTGACCGAAGAAATGAAAGAAGTTATGGCATGATTTGAGATATAAGTACCTGAATTATAAATGAATATCGTTATGAGGTCACGCGAGGAAAACTATTAATTGAGAACAGATAATGAAAACATTTTTTTTATTTTAGTTTATCAACATGCTCGATCAATTATTTGTTTCTTCTCCTTAACTTCCAAAATAATACATAGAATCCACACTTATCAGTTACGCATGTTTCCATTGCATGCTTCATACACCTTTTGTGAAAAATATGACATTTGCTAGGATTTTTTGATGATAATATGTAAATATCCAAAATATTAACTTAAATCTCAACAGCATGATCGTTTAACGAACTGTTTTGCTTATTCGGCAATGAATAACATGCATACATTTTTGGAGCGTTTTAACTCAAATCGATTATTTTCTAAAGATTTTTGAGGGAATTTAAAGTTCGGTGGCGTGATGAGTTTTAGCCTGGCGGCGTTCTGGTAAATCAAAATATCCGGCGGCGTGAAGTCAAAAATAGATGAATATAGGTTCTAGGATAAAGAAGGGGGCTTTTACCCTACAAGTTGATTTCCTATATGAAGTCCTTGAGAAACATCGGCAGAAATTACTGGAAAAAAATCTCTGTATTCATTCCTAAATGTGCTAAATTTCAGGTAAATTGATAAGAAATTGTCTTAATTGTGAATGTAAATTGCCCAAAATAGGATCTCCTGCCGAAGCGAATTTGTTTAAAAATTGAAAAATTGAAACCGATGTCAAATCGCCGGCATTAAATGAAAAATTTTGGCTTCACGACATGTTTCCGCACTGAAGATGACTATAAGCTCAATAATGCGTTCAAAAAGCCAATAACTATGTATTCAAAGTGACATAAATTTTTGTTCATACGCCTTTTTCAAAAGTTAGGTGAAGAATATTTCAAAACAAATAACAATTACATGAATATCAAATAGAAGCTCATTCATGAGCACAATTTCATTTGAACTGAAAAAGGTCGTGTCTACCCCAGACAACCAGTAATCGCATAAGGATGTACGCTGTACATCGTATAAAGTTCTATTTTTACTCACTATCGCATATATGTACGGCTGAGGGACAATTTTCATCGCATATGATGTTATTTTTTGAACTTATTGCGATGTATCTGGTGAAACCATATAAGAGTGCAAATATACTTTCATGATGTATAACTACATCGTAGTAGACGATATTCTGATGTTTTATTGCGACGAACTTTACTTATTCGCAAAAGAGTTCGAGCGGACTCGAAAAGTGTCAATTGAATTCGTATAATTGCACACTGCGATGAATATACGACGTCGCTTGGTACTTTTCTTATTATGTCAGTTAAACTCGCATTGGTGTACAAACTAAATCGCAGAAAAGTACAAATAAACTCGTTAAAATGTGCATACAAACTCGCATAAGCTAGAATCGTTAACGTTGGTATATTGCGATGTGATATGTGATAACAATGAAAGAGGTGCTATTGGAGTGCCAAAAAGCTACAAAAAAGTTAACATTATGGTTACAAAACAAGTTATAAAGTCATCATTTTTGTTTTGTTGACCTGATAATTAACAATGAGTGGTGCTAGCAGGAGAGGGGTAGTGATAACTGTGTCGGAAATCACGCTTCGTCTTTTTGAGCTCCAGATAGCCTATCGAACACGTACAGCGCAGGGAAACCAAGTGCATTCCACCAAACACTGAGGTGAGTTAGAACGTCATGGCAATTAATCAGTGTGTTTAATAAGTGGTGTTTGGTTTTAAGTGTGAAGTGACAAGAATTGTTTTTTTTTCGAATATTATAAAATCGCATGATGTGCTATATTGCGTCGCAATAGTGCACACCGTGCATCGCATAAGATATCTCCTAAAGTCATAAAGCGTTATTTTTTCCGTCAATGCACGTATAGCGCCTCCACTTTTGTACGCATAAGCCACTTTTACTGCATCTTATGCGATGTAACTTTACCGCATAAAAGTACGTAAAAAATGCACATAAACTTCATTATACGTGCAAATTGGCTGTCTGGGACGGTATTCGTGCGATAAACTGGAAATGCTCCATGCAGGCTTTCTATATCTGATTTCCTTTTTTCGCACAAGAAATTTCCTGCCAACTTTAATTTGTTTGTGCATCGATCATTACCAATCGGAACGCCCCATGTGGATGTGGCGATCATTTTTTCTCCACAAAATGATTAACCATTTTGTAGTGCTGTCATTTCCAACTGACGTTATGTTGCGATGCACAAATCATCCATCCGGATGGAGGTTAATTGATTCAGCAATACGGTTGGCATGGCTTCTTCGTACGAAGCCCGGTTTGTGAACGTCGTCGTCGCTTGGACGTGTTAACAGTTTATCACTGGCTCCGGCATAGAATCACACATACGTCGCATTCAATCATCTCCAATTACTCCCCAGTCTGGGGCCGTTCGATCTTACTCCATGTGGATGTTCTTGTTGTTTGTTGCGCTCGGCTCGTAAGGCATTCCAAAGATTTGCTCGTACGTCTCAAACCGGGAGAATGTGGAAACCCGAGATAATTTCTTCCATTCTAGCGCCATCGCCACCAGTAGTGCGGTCACACAACAGCCGATCAACCAACCAAGACGACGATAATGAGTCTTCGGACGTCCCACAGTTTTGCTGGCCACGGTTACGGCGCGGCAGTCGCATTTTCGCACAGTGATATGAAGTTATCAAGTGACGGCGACATGATCCGGCCCCGCGCTGGAAGGCAATCCGCCGGACAGTACGGTTCATTTTCCTGTATTATGTCCCGTACAGCTAGCTCGGGTCGTTGATCTGTTCGCATAGCTACTTGGCTGGAGCTTCACCGTTCTGGATGAGAAATTGTCAGCATAAAAATTTATGATTATGTCTTACTTTGAACCTTTGCTTCAGGCTATACTTTCCAGCTCAGATGCGTACCCAAGTAAATGAGAAAAACTCAATCATTGCATATTTTTATAAAGAGACCAAAAAACGATATTGATTTGATTGATTGAAGAGATAAAAGACTTCGAATGTTAATAACACTAGTTTACAGCATTTTTGAACTCGGTAAGCTGATGATCGTTTTTGGTGTAGAATCATGCCCTGAGTTCGAAAACGCGAAGGAAAAAAATTACAGTAGAGCGGATTTTTTTTCGACTTTCCATACAAGAAGGTTGATGATTTGAAATCGATTTTTGTTCTATTTTTAAGCAAAGTCGCTCACTTCACACATCTCATTTTCCGTAATCAATGATCCGATTGAGCTGAATTTTTTACTGTAACTCGCCTACATATGATATGTCAAATAAACGTCGAGAAAGAATTTTTAAATTGTTGTTTTCTTATTGAAAAAAATACATTTCTTCATATATTTTTGGAAGTTTGCTAAAATTTGAGGAGATCGTCCCCAAAACTCGCAAATATCTTGAATTTCATCAATCTGACGCAAAACCTTCATTCAAGTGATCGAATTCTATTATATTCAGCTTTTAATTTATGGAAAAAGATTTAAATTTGGTTGAACAAAACGCAAGACTTTTGAATTTTATTGAATTCCATATTTTAAAAAGTTGTAAAACTCGATATTGAGCTAAAACTCAAAAACTGTTCTACTTTAAATTTTTTGGAGCACGGTTTCGAAATCAGCGCTAAATTGTGCTTCAAAAATTTTGGTCGTTGACGGAAGTTCACGACTTTCGTTTTATTTTGTAAACTAGTGTAATAAATAAATATTGAAAAAAGTCTAAATTAATTCAACCAAATTAAACCGTTAACGATGGGGGTGACTCACAATTAGATTTTTAAGTTTTGAAAAAACAAAATGATTTAAGAATTTTATACAAAAGAGCACTTTTTTCTGAGACACCATGATTTTTCAAAGATTTAGAGAACATGATTTTGTTACCTAAAATTAACATCAAAGAGATTTTTGGATACCCCCTTTTGACAGATGGGCGACTGTTTAACAGCTCCGCCCAATGCAAAATCGGTTGACAAGTGATTCTATAATTCGCTCCCATATGAACTTCACATTAATTTTTAAATAAGTTCCCGGGCATCAAAATTCATGAAAATTAGGATTTCGGCCCAGTATCTCTTTCGTGACGAACCAACACAATTGTGCTGTTGAGCAATAAGAAGTTTGCATGTTTTTTTTCATCTGTTTAGTCTTTGTTTTATGTGATGTAAACTGTTTTAGTAAAATAAACGCAAGCAAAATAAAACGAAAGTCGCGAACTTTTGTCAATGACCAACATTTTTGAAGCATAATTTAGTGCTGATTTCGAAACCGTGCTTCAAAAAATTTAAAGTAGAACAGTTTTTGAGTTTTAGATCAATATCGAGTTTTACAACTTTTTAAAATATTGAATTTAATAAAATTCAAATATCTTGCGTTTTGTTCAGCCAATTTTAAATCTTTTTCCATAAATTAAAAGCTACATATAATACCATTCGTTCATCTGAATGCAGGTTTTGCGTCAGATTGATGATATTCAAGATATTGGCGAGTTTTTGGGACGATCTCCTTAAATTTCAGCAAAATTTCCAAAAATATATGAAGAAATGTATTTTTTTCAATAAGTAAACAACAATTTAAATTTTTTTTTGTCAACGTTTCTTTGACATATCATATGCAGGCGAGTTACAGTAAAAAATCAGCTCAATCGGAGCATTGATTACGAAGAATAAGATGTGTGAAGTGAGCGACTTTGCTTAAAAATAGAACAAAAATCGATTTTAAATCATAAACCTTGTATGGAAAGTCGAAAAAATGTCCGCTCTACTGTAATTTACATGATTCTACACCAACACGATTATCAGCTTACCGAGTTCAAAAATGCTGTAAACTAGTGTAATCGAACTATTACTTATACTTGCATGTGCGCAAACATACTTTTGTTTACGTTGCATGCGAAATTTACCACAATAAATTGAACAAAAAGTGGACAAAAACCGTAAAACATGAAAAAGTTTTATCTGTCGCATATTTTTTATTTATCAAAGCTTAAAATCGAAAGATGAAGAGTAGTTCTACCAAATGAGGGACAACAATTGTTGTTTTGTTGGAAAATCGAAATCTGAAGTGCTGAAGTGGAGCTATTTGTATAGAGATTTCACTTTTTTGTGCTCCATTCCGAAAGAGGTATGGTGGGCAGTTTCAGAATATGAAAATTTATTTCATTCAAATAATTTTGTTATCAATTGAGGATTTTTGCCTTTCTTTTACACCAAAGTGTATTGAAAGGCTATATGTTCACTCAAAAAACGAATTTTCGATAGAAGGCTCGGAGGGTCAAGTCACATATACCAATCAACTCAGTTCGACGAATTGAGATGGTGTCTGTATGTGTGTATGTGTGTATGTATGTCTGTGTACAAAAAAGGTCACTCACTTTTAAGGCACTTCCCATTGACCGATTTTACGGATTTTAGCACGAATCGAACCGGAATTTTACCGCATTGTTTGGACCAGGTGGACCGGTGGAACTGGTCATATATAAAACTGAGCCAAGCCCCATCATGCGACACATCAAGCTGCGCCGATTTTTGTAACCTTTAGCATGGTTGACAAATTTGGTGCGGAAATTAATACTGAAGACCAGAAAATCCCCAATATCAGCCCAATATTCAAGATGGTGACCAGAATATCCAAGATGGCGGTCTAAAATCCAAGATGGCGGCTCCAAATTCAAGATGGCGGTTGTTTAATGGAGTGTATGACCCTAAAACCATGCAATATGGGTATAATTGGTGTGGGGAAGGTGTCCGGAGTTCAAAAATGGCGGTCAGAATATCCAAGATGGCGGTCTAGAATCCATGATGGCGGCTCAACATTCAAGATGGTGGTTGTTTAATGGAGTTTAAGGCCCTAAAACCATGCAACATGGGTATATTTGGTATGGGGAAGATATCCGGAGTCCAAAAATGGCGTCCACAATATCCAAGATGGCGGTCTAATATCCAAGATGGCGGCTATTCATGTAGTTTAAGGCCCTAAAACCATGCAATATGGATATATTTGGTATGAGAAAGATGTCGGGAGTCCAAAAATGGAGACCAGAATATCCAAGATGGCGGTTTAAAATCCAAGATGGCGGTCTAAAATCCAAGATGGCGGTCTAAAATCCAAGATGGCGGCTATTTAATGTAGTTTATGACCCCAACACCATGCAATATGGGTTTATTTGGTATGGGGAAGATGCCAGGAGGCCAAAAATGACAGTCAGAATATCCAAGATGGCAGTCTAAAATCAAAGATAGCGGCTCAACATTCAAGATGGCGGTTGTTTGGTGGAGTTTAAGATTCATGATGGCGGTCTAATATCTCTAATATCCAAGATGGCGGCTATTTAATGTAGTTTTATGCCCTAAAACAATGCAATATGGATATATTTGGTATGAGGAAGATGTCGGGAGTCCAAAAAAGGCGTCCAGAATATCCAAGATGGCGGTCTAAAATATAAGATGGCGGCTCAAAATTCAAGATGGCGGCATTTTAATGGAGTTTAAGGCCCTAAACCCATGCAACATGGGTATATTTGGTATGGGGAAGATGTCCGGAGTCCAAACATTACGACCAGAATATCCAAGATGGCGGTCTACAATTCAATATGGCGGCTATTTCATGGAGTTTTCGGCTCCAAAACCATGCAATATGGGTATATTTGGTATGGGGAAGATGTCTGGACTCCAAAAATTACGACCAGTGTATCCAAGATGGCAGCTCAAAATTCAAGATGACGGCTGTTCAATGGGGGTTTAAGCCCTAAAACCATGCAATATGGGTATATATGGTATGGGGAAGATGTCCTTAGTCCAAAAATGGCGATCGGAATATCCAAGATGGCGGTCTAAAACCCAAGTAGCACTTGAAACTTACGGAATATTTTAGAAAAATTATAAAGATTGCATAGCCGTTTCACTTCAGACTACTCGTAACTGTTCTATATTTGCTGTATACATCTTGGTTGCTCTAACATCGCAATGCAACCTTAAGTTTGCAGAAGCTACATTTATGTCACATGGTAGTTTCCGTGTAACATGCTCGTGAACTGTCAAATGCAGAAAGTTACATTCTTGACTTTATTTTGTTACATCGAAACCAAAAACCAAAACAAATGACCAGACCAGTTGCTGCGAAGTCAATGTTTAGTTGCCATGTATCATGTTACCGAAAGTCGTTTCCAAATGACGACAGTGTAACTTTTTGTTGTTTCATTGTGAATGATATGAGACGCACAAAAACAAATGACTACTTGGTCACAAATGTGCAACCTAGCTGCTACTAGTAGGTGAAGATCAACACTGCATGTCAAAAGTATTTAGTAATTAGATATGTTTGTATGCTGGAACTTAACAAATACGATGTTTAGAGCTTATTATGTTAAAGTAGCTCACGGAAAATCCGAACTACCTATATTTTGGGAGAATTTTACCAAAAAATAGAGTATATCGAATAAACTAGTTTCCCAAAAAAAAAAAAATAAAAAAACAAAAAGAGATGCATCGACCCAAGGGGAGATCTTGTGCCAAATAAGTCAATTTCGGGAAAATGTAGTTTTACTCAAATTTGGGTTGTTTGCTTAAGGGGAGCGGGGGTCTTGGGTTGAATTTGCCTACATTTGAGTATATTTTTTATGGAGGAAAGGCAATTTATCTAGTGCGATTAACTTAAAGTTATCTTATTGGGTCGAAATACGGGCTTACGTTAAAATACTTAAGTATGACGGTTCCGTGAATTAAAAAAAAAATTCTTTCGAACTTATAGTTCTGTATGAAGTAATGTTTGATGTGGATATTGATATCTTCAGACATCCAACCGGCAATGTAGGCTCTGCGCAATCATCACAATGGCGATTATTTGTACCAGTTAACCAGTAACCAGTTAAGAAAACTGACCTAATATATCTTTCAATTATGATTATGGAGTCGTAAGCAAACAAAATAGAAAAGAAAACTCATCAGAATTGACGAATAAATTGGCCTTACAAACCTAGTATCTTTTTTTCCGTTCAAAAATCGTACAACGAATCAGTGCGATGTGCAAATGTATATGCTAAAATTCTCGAATTTCGCAAGCGCACGTGTTTTCCATTAGTAAAATTGACAATTTCACCAGAAAAATATAATTGCCAGTCATTTTTAGGACGGTGCACCGACGAAACACATTTCCATTTCCCTTGAGAGATACTTTTTCCAATCGTCATTGCCATGTTTTTGATCCACCGTTTATCATTTTCCATAATTGTTATGACGAAACAAGCAATGTAACTTTGAGTTTATGTTTCTTCTGATGTGTAAACAAACTATATTACATATTGGTTACCATCTAATCTCTTATGCGACGAACGACATGTTGCACAAAGGCTCCACCTCCTGCGCTTTTTCGATGACATAGCTGTAGAAATCGACGTTGCAGTAATTTAAAATCGATTTTTGAATTTGTCGCGTAGAAAATATTGTGATTTAGTTGTAACAAAGTGTGCTGCTTGGGAATCCAAGATTTCGGCTCAAAATTCAAGATAGCGGTTTTTCTTAAGATTTTGAGGCTCAAACATCAAAAGCCATATAAACGATATGTTTTCTGGTGCCATAAAATGGATTTTTGTTAAACATATGAAAGTGCTATACAGTTTCTTACTGACTTTGGCAACACCCGTTTTTGTCTACTCCCGATTTTAGCAACACCCGTTTTTTGGAAACATTTTCGTCTCGATTTTGGCAACACCCGTTTTAGCAACATTTTTTAACCGATTTTGGCAACACCCGATTTTGGCAACAATTTTTTTACCGATTTTGGCAACAAATTTTATAATCGCAAAATCATCTTAAATACATGTTTTTAGCTTTACTTTTATTAAAAAAGTATAAATTCATTAAGTTTTCAAAAACGAAAATTTTTTAAATCATGACGTAATTTATGAACGTCACCTAAGGGGAGCGTTTTGTAACATGTGAATAGTCCATATTGATAATATAAGTCAAAATAACGCATAAAAGTTGTAAATCACAATTTTTTACCGATTTATGGCAACACCCCCATTTTGGCAACATAAAATTCACCTCGCGCTGCCAAAATCCGTAAGAAATTGTATTCATCATCATGTCACTTGAGTTTTGTTGAAATGGGTTTTCGAAGGCACGAGAAAGGCGCCAGCACCGCTAGGTGGATTATCCAGGGTTTTTTTTCATATGGTTCCTTTAGGATTTCTTCACGAACTCCTCTAGAGATTACTACGGAAATTTATCCAAGGTTTCCGTTGAAAATATCAGCAGCGATTCATCCAGAAATCCCAGCAAGTATTTCTCCAGGTGTTCTTGCAATATTACTTAGCACTAGGAAGTATTCTCCCAAAAATTCCCGCAAAACTTCATACAGAGATTCTTTCAGGAGTAGAAATTACTCCATTTTCTCCTAGGATACCTCTAGGATTTTTTCCACGGATTCAAAAATTTCTCCAGAAATAATTACAAGGAATTTTTACAGCAATTCCATTGGAATTTTCGAAGAGATTTTTCGTAGTCCTCCAGGATTTAAAAAAATATCCTCCAGGTCAAACAAGATGTCAAGGAAATGTCATTTCATTTTTTATTTCCACCACTTGCGGTGTAAATTTTCGCCCGTTTACATCACCAATTCATAATGGTCATTAGTTATGGAAAACTAATCATATCGTCGATAAATAGTTCATACTAGCGACAGAGAAATAAGCAAATCAAAAAATTACATTTGTATGACATTTCCTATCTCTTCAGATGCTCTTACGGAGGATTTATCCAGGACCTCTTCTGAAGTTTTTCAATGAATTCCCTTGGATTTCCTCCAAGCGCTTCCCAAGAAGTTTCCCCTGCCATTCCTTCTGGAATTTCGTCAGAAATTCCTCCTGAGATTTCTTCAGGAATTTCCTTGGAATTCTTTCAAAAATTCCTTCAGGCATTCAAACAGGAATTAGACTGATGATTTCTTAAAAATTCCCTTACGGAATCTTTTAGTTATTCCTCTATGGATTCCCTCTACAATTTCTTCAGGGATTTCTTCCGAAATATCTCCAGGGACTGTTTCAGTGTTTCAAGGATTTTATAGGAATTTTAGCAAGGGGTTTCTTCAGAAGTTCTTTCATAGATTTTTTTTTTTCATAAAATTCCCTCATAGAAAACCATGTGGAAATGCCTTCAAGAGCTCCCTCCAGGAATCCCTTGGGAAATTCTTTTAGCGATTTCTGCACTAATTCCTACACAGATTCTTTTTGAAATTGATCTTGCGATTCTGTCAGAATTATCTGCTGGGATTCCTTCAAAGATTCCTCCAGTGATTTTCAGCAGTTCTTCCAGAAGATACCTGTGAAGATTCCGCGAAGAAATTCTTGAGAAATTGCTGAAAGGATTCCTGGACTAAAATTCCTCAAAACAATTTCTGAAGTAATATCTGGAGGAATTCCTGGAATAGTCCATGGGGAAATACCTGATAGAATGCCATGAGATATTTCTGTAAGAATTTCAGAATTTCATGAGAAACTTCTAGAGGAATTCTGGAAATTATCCCAAGAAAATCTCCTGGAGGAATTTTTGAAGTCATTTCTGAAAAAAAAAACTATTAAGGAACTTCTGGAGAAATTTCCAAGGAAATCTCATTGGAGATTTCTAAACCATTTCGAGCGATAACCGACGATGAAACCGAGCATAACAAACGTGTTCCGCACCAGCGAAGTTGCGGCAGCAGTGGCAAAACAATCCGGCTCCAAAGGGTTAATCAATTCCTAAAAGAACGCCTGGAGATACCTTAGGAAATATGCTTCGTAGAGTTTCTTGAACTATTTCACAAGATAAGAGAGGAAGTCCTGGAGGAATTCTGAAAATCGGAACGAATTTATGAAGCAGTCCTTGGAGGAGTATCTGGAGGACCATCTGCAGGAACGTTTGGAGAAATCCCTAGAGGAACTTTTAGAAGAATCTCTTGAGAATTTTCTAGAGGAATTTCTGGTTGAATGCCAAGGAATAATTCGTGGAGGAGATTTGGAGATATGCCTGAGAAGCTGTCTGGAGCAGTTATTGGTGGTATCCCAGAAGAATAAATAGAGGAATACCTGAAAGAACCTCTGGAAAAAATCCATCAAGAATTTCTGAAACAATTCCTGGGAAAAATCTGAAGGCATCCCTTGAGGAATTCTTGCAAGAATCACTAAAGGAACTCCTGCGGATTTTTTTACACTGATATTTTTTAAAGAATCGCTGGAGGAGCACCTGCAGGAATTTCTTGGGAAACCCCTAGGCAGCTTCCATTTATTACGTTACGCTAAAATCGACATTTTTTACCCCCTCCTCCCTCCGTAAGGCTTTTTTGTATGAAAGTCCTATCATTTTCGTATGGGTCGTATCGCTTGACCGTCCTCCCCTCTTCCCCTAGAGCGTTACGTAACTTGTGGACGGCGCCCAAGAAGAATTCCAACAAGAATTTATCGAAACGTTTCTGAAGAAATTCCTTGAAAAATGCTCAAAAAAAATGCTGATGATTTTTTTTAAGAAATCCTGAAATAATATATTTCTGCAGCAGAACATGTATAAATATCTGAAGCAATCTATGAAGAAATTTTTGAAAGTTCCCCGAAAGTATTCTTGGAGGAATACCTGCGGAATATCTCCAAGAGATTCTTTTGAGAACATTGTTGAGAAGCTCCTGAAGAGATCGCAAGGGAAGTTCCTGGAATTATTCGACTAATTTATAGAGCAATACATGGACAGTAGGCCTGTTCACATGTTCAGGTACATCAAATCAACTTTGTGTTTTTCGAGTACATTGGCACTTCAAAATATCATAACCAAAAAGTTTACTTTTTTTCGTACTAGAACACCAGAAGCTAAACATGAAGATATTTTTCTTCTTATTTTTCTATTATTTTATAGTTTTGGGAATCAGGTCAATTTTTTCTTCATGAGATATTTTTTTGTCTATAACGATCACCCGGTATTTGAGTTGCATTTGAGAGTAATAAGTTTCGCTAGGTAGATTTTTACTCCTTTCAAAATACAGGGGGTGGTCAAAATGTTTGGGATAGACAAGTTTTGTTTCTCTCACAAAAAAGTTCAACATGCTGTAACTTTTCATAGAGTGCATCAAAAATCCTCAAACTTTAACTGTTGAGTGTTGGTCAACCTATTATATGCGCCTCATTGGTACAATTATGAGCTCGATTGATTGATATTTCGCGAAGTTAGAACCGTTCTCGTAAAACACTATTTTTTTAGACAACTTATATTTGAGCTGTCATATCTCGGAAATCAGTGAACCGAATTGAAAGAGATTTTGAACGTTTATTAACATTATATTAATGCTTCAAAAGTTATTTAAACATAGGTAGAACGTTGAAAAAAGTTATCATGGATTGACACTTTTTGGATTTTTCTCGAAAAAATGTAATTTTTTCTACATAAATGTCAATAAATTTTAGTTTTGATATCCAAAGATTTTCCACGTCTGTTTTCAAGTTATCTCTAATAAGATATATGAGAGCCTATTTGGATTAAAGAAAGAACACATTTAGTAAATTGTGTGGTATTGTGAATTTGACTTATTTTCCTCTATATGGGTAAAAATTTCAACCCGGTATAACTTAATTCGTCGAGTGAAAATATTACATTTTATATCGTTGTTTCAAGCATCTTTATATTGTTGATAAACTTTAAAAATTTCATTCAATTCGGTTCACTGGTTTCCGAAATATTACAGTTCAAAAATTGTGTAAAAAATAGTGTTTTACCAGAACGGTTCTAACTTCGCGAAAGATTAATCACTCTCCTCTTCTTGGCGTAACGTCCTCACTGGGACAAAGCCTGCTTCTCAGCTTAGTGTTCTATGAGCACTTCCACAGTTATTAACTGAGAGCTTCCTCTGCCAATGACCATTTTGCATGCGTATATCGTGTGGCAGGCACGAAGATACTCTATGCCCAAGGAAGTCGAGGAAATTTCCTTTACGAAAAGATCCTGGACCGAGCGGGAATCGAACCCGTCACCCTCAGCATGGTCATGCTGAATACCCGTGCGTTTACCGCCTCGGCTATATGGGCCGAGATTAATCAATCGAGCCCAAATTTGTATCAATGATGCACATACAGGGGATAGACAAAATGATCGGGACAGGCAAAATTTTCACTTTTCAAAAAATGTTCAACTAGCTGTAACTTTTCGAAAAGCGCATCAAATATTCTCAAATTTTTACTGTAAGTTCAATAACTAGTTGTGTATCACTGGTCCAAATTTGGGAAACATCAGGTCATTCTCCACGAAATTATAAAGATTTTTTGAAAAGGTAAAATTATCCGATAGCCAACTTTGAGCTGTTATATCTCCGGATTGAATGAACCGAATGCAATGAAATGTTGACCATTTATGACGTATATAATGAGCTATGGAAAACCGTTGACATAACTTAAAATTCTTAACACGGAAGAAAATTATATCGATTAGATTATTTTTCTAATAAAACACCAAATTATCCGAAATTTCAACCTCCTTTCAAAATTCAAGATGCAAATTATAGTATATTTATTTTCCCTCTAATTGACTAATATATAGATGTGTTTTGAAGGAAAGTAACAACATAGTCGCCAACAAATTGAAAAATTAATGGAAAACATATTAAGAATAGACCAATTTGCTAAAAAAATAGAGAAGAAAATAAAACCGCTATAACTTTTTCTCTTGTTGAAAATTCCAAGTTAAGTCAAATGTTTTCGAGAGTTCATTATATAAGTCATGTATGGTCAAAATTTCATTGCAATCGGTTTATTGATTCCGGAGATATAATGGCTCAAAGTTGACAATCGGATAATTCTACCTTTCTCAAGAATCTTTATGACTGCGTGGAAAATGGCCCGATCTTTCCCAAATTTGGACCACTGATACATAACTAGTTGATGCACTTACAGTAAAAATTTGAGAATAATCGATGCACTTTTCGAAAAGTTACAGCTAGTTGAAAATTTTATGAGAAGTGAAAATTTTGCCTGTCCCGATCATTTTGTCTATCCCCTGTATAATACAGGTGGATAAACAGTCTAAATTTGAGATTTTTTGATGCACTCTATAAAAAGTTACAGCTTGTTGAACTTTTTTTGTGAGAGAAAAAATGTTGCCTTTCCCAAACATTTTGGCCACCCCCACCGCACAGATTATGGAAAACCTTCCAAATAATGTGCATAACGTGCAATACGAGAACGTATCAGTATTGGGGACGCTGAAATTTGGAAACCATGAGTAGCTATCCTGACCCTCCTTCTCATGGAGTAATCTATGCTTAAATCCTGGAAAATATCTGGAGGAATCCAGTCGTAGGAATCTTGGGAGAAATCTATAAACGAAACCTGGGAAAATTCAATGAAAAAATCCTGAGACGAATTTTTGAAGGAATCCCGGAAAAAAATCCCAGAAGGAAGTGCAGGGGAAATCCCTGAAAGAATCTCTGAAGTAAACCGAGGAAGAATCCTGATGGAATCCTTGATTTATTCTCGGAATAATGTAGGAATCCCGCTAGTATGATGAATGTGGACCATTTTTTAACTAAGTTTCAAAACAGTTTAATTGCTACTTCAAATACGGTTTTCAATGCAATGGTGACCAACATCGTCGAGATTGGTCGTTTAGCCGGTTGACGTTCTTCAGTTTTATAAAACAGGTTGCGAAAATCTCTTATAGAATAGAACAAAACTTAAAACGTTACTTGGGAATCTCGCATGGCAATCCTCCACCCTTTAGGAGTATTTCAGTCCAAAACCCAAATTTTAATACAAATAATAAATTTATTTCATTGAGGATTTCATTCAATTCAGGTAAAAATTCAGTTTGTGTACTATCGACCCATTCCTCTCAAGGAGGGTTTTGTGGAATAAATGATCAATATGTTTCAAATTTTCATAAAGTTCGTTACTAATATCATCCTTTTTCTTTTTATATTTTCAGGTAAGCAGCAATCCGTTCGGTTGAAGTTTAGCCATATGAGTTGTAAAGTGAACAGAAGGTATCATAGAGTTATTAAAAACTGAGTGCAATTTGATTGCCAATGTGAATGTGTTTGGAATTATGAATTCATTGACTTTGACATGTCAATGATTGCTCCTCCGTGATTGATCTGAACTGGTATGAATTGTACTGAAATCCAACTGACTAAGGGGCTGGGACACTCCACTTATTCTCAAAGTGCAATTTAAGCAGCTCACATATTTTTGGATCAATACCGGCGCCGGCCACGTCCTTACAGTCAGAGGGAAGGGAAAGGAATGTTAGGAATCGACCGAGAGCACTTTGTGTCCCCACAACCAGCACGGATGGGGTATTTTTTAGTAAGGTAGGATGTGGGATCTGGGAGTCACCTTTGGTCGGTGACGCGATCCATGGATAGAGGCCACATTTTTAGATGATAGATTGTGTGTAGATTACTCTGATGTGCGTCTTGGACCGAATCGGTCCAGAAACATAGAATCAAGTATGTAATGGACAATTCTTGGAATTTTTAGGGTACTCTTGGGTAATTTTGATTCTGCTACGCGGCATATGAAACAAAAAACGGTCATTTGGCAAAAATCTCTCAGTTCATAGATGTGGAAGTGTAATAAATGAAGCGCCAAAGAAGTATGGTTTGTCTTACGCCAAGAAGACTGACTTGCTTGCAACATAACTCTATGACTCTTTGACTACCTCTATACCGTTCTGACGACGTTCCAAGGTCGTCCAACGTTCATGCTGTTTGCGAGAAAATTGACCGGATCTGTTGAAAATCGTGCCCTGGCTACTACACCTGTCCCGTTGAATAACATGGTGATCGGGTGTGTGAGACTTACACAAATTTAAAATCAGCTCGTGCACCCACGTATGCATCTGATTCTAATGTCACCACTAGGACAAAGCCTGCTTCTCAGCTTAGAAGCACTTCCACACTTATTAACTGAGAGCTTCCTCTGACAATGACCATTTTGCATGCGCATATTGTATGGCAGGTACAAAGATACTCTATGGAAAAGGAAGTCACGCAAACTTCCATTACGAAAAGTTGCTGGACCTACCGAGAATCAAACCTTTACAGGTGTGGCTATATGGGGC
The DNA here is from genome assembly GCF_035046485.1 of Aedes albopictus. Lineage (NCBI taxonomy): Eukaryota > Metazoa > Arthropoda > Insecta > Diptera > Culicidae > Aedes > Aedes albopictus. Next base: position 482,871,987 of record NC_085137.1, on the reverse strand, counting down.
CACGTATGAATGTATTTTTGGTCTACCAAAAATATTGAATTTCTGCATAAATGTGTTAAAGTTTATATTCACGTAAATTTGAATCATTTTATTACCGCATGGATTTTTTTTTAATAAGTAGCTCTCCGTGTTCTGCATTTGTTATTGATTTTCATTGCTGTGTATCCACATTCCCTGCATTAATCCCAGTTGAACCGGTGAACCTTACACAATTTTTATTTTGTGGATGTGTACCTCTCGGCCTACATTCAACCGAAATTACTCAACGCAGAAACGCATGGAAAGGTACAAAACGATAACATGCTGGCTGCATCCAAACAGAGTACCTACATGGAAGTTTGGACCATCATCCAGTTGCGATGCTTTCCTTTCAATTTCCAAAACTTATGCCATTTCACCCACTGCTCCACAGAGGCACTTATTCCGCCCATTATCGCAGCATCTCCTTTGCTGTGTACCAACATGACTGATTGCCACGCAATTCCGCTTCAATTTCACTGTTTGTTTTCCACGTTCTCGAATCCACATAATCCCCGCTCCTCCCTCGAAACCTCTCGAAACGTAATTTCCAATTTTCATCCAGTCAATCAGTGCACTGGCGGTCGGATTTCACCCGAACAAACAAGCGAAACCGCCGTGCCAATGAAGTAAACGTCCCAAAATGAAACGGAAATCGCGCGCGCGTTCACTTGGAGTTGCATAATCTGTTATAAATAACCATCGACCATCGTTAATAGCCATAGAGATCCCCTCACCAGAAGCCTCCCACAGGCAATGGGGCACTTTATTCCCTGCTTTTGGGCATTGGTTGCTTTTTTTTTCTTTACTGCTCCGCGCAAATTAACAAATTGTTTACGTTTCCAATTATCCGGGACCGGTTGTTCCTGTGCCTACCCACCCATATGTAGGTTTGATCTTCAAAAGTTCGGCGATTTTGCAAGATTTCATGCTTTATTCCATTACGTTGTCGAGCGTCGTTGCGAAACGGACATAAAAGTGTGGGCATTTTTTTTATTATTATCGTACAAATTGGGCCGAAGGATCTCAGATTTTCATGAAACTTTTTCCACAGACTGAGCTCATGGATAAATGAATAAAAAAAATAAGAAAAAATCAAGGTCGCCTATTTTCCCGGAAAACTCAGGTGGAAATTTCTTGTTTTCCCCTGACACTACTTACTTTGAAAAATCATAACTCAAGAACGAAGCATCGTAGAAAGAAAGTTTTTTTAGAAAATAAAAGCAAATTTTCTCAGAAATCAAAAAAAAAATTAGAACTGGAAAAAGTTTTCCTCAAAATTTTCCTCAGTTGAGAAAATTCGTAAAGAAAAGCCGGAAAAACAATTCCAGAACTCGTAAAAAAATATCAAAAAAATACTTTTAGAAGGTTATTCCATAAGCTTTAAACGCTGAAATTTTTGGAATGCACTTTTTTTTCGTTTTTGAGTAATGGCCAATTTTGTTGAAAAATGTCCAAATGTGCCATATAGGACTTTTTTTGAAAAATCATAACGCAAGAACGAAGCATCGTAGAAACAAAGTTTTTTTTAGAAAATGAAAGCAAATTTTCTCAGAAATCAAAAAAAAAAAATGACGTGGAAAAAGTTTTCCACAAAATTTTCCACCGTTGAGAAAATTTATAAAGAAAAGCCGGAAAAACTATGCCCTAATTCGTGGAAAATTTTCATAAACATATTTTTGAGAAGGTGGTTTTATAAGCTTTGATCGCTGAAATTTTTGGAATGCACTTTTTTTTCTTTCCTGAGTTATGGCCAATTTTGTGAAAAATGACCATGTAAGCCTATATTATATGGTAATTTTTCACAAAATTGGCCATAACTCAGGAACGAAAGAAAAGTGCATTCCAAAAATTTCAGCAATCAAAGCTTATGAAATTACCTTCTGAAAAATATTTTTTCGAAAATTTTCCGCTAGTTCGGACATAGTTTTCCCGGGTTTTCTTTATGAATTTTCTCAACGGTGGAAAATTTTGTGGAAAACTTTTTCCACTTTATATTTTTTTTTTGGATTCCTGAGAAAATTTGCTGTTATTCTCAGTAAAAAACTTTGTTTTTACTATGCTTCGTTCTAGAGTTATGATTTTTCGAAAAAAGGCTGATATGGCACATTTGAATAGTTTTCAACAAAATTGGCCATTACTGAAAAAACGAAAAAGAGTTCATTCCAAAAATTTCAGCGAATAAAGCTTATGGAATAACCTTCTAAAAATATTTTTTTGAAAATTTTTCACGAGTTTGGGCATGGTTTTTCCGGTTTTTCTTCTTTACGAATTCTCTCAACTGTGGAAAGATTTGTGGAAAACTTTGTTCAGTTCATATTTTTTTTACACGGAGAAATCAAACTGCCTAATTTTTGGGTCGATTTTACTCAAAGCTGAGTATATCGAATAAACTAGTTACCCAAAATTAGGTTGTTTTCCCTCTTTCCCTCACCGATGTTGTCTAAAACAAACAGAGATGCACCTACCCAACGGGGGTCCTTGAGCCCAATAAGCCAATTTTGGGTAAATGCAGGTTTACTCAAATTTGGGTTGAATGAGGGGGGGTCTTGGGTTGAATTTACCTACTCTTAAGTAAATGTTTTTGCTGGAGGTGAAGGCAATTTACCTAGTGTGAGTTTAATCGATTTACTCAAATTTGGCTTATTGGGCCGAACTATGGGATTACGTCAAAAGAACTCAATTTTGGGTAGTTTGGCGGCTCCGTGTAGATTTCTGAGAAAATTTGCTTTCATTTCTTAAGAAACACTTTGTTTCTACGATGCTTCGTTCTTCAGTTATGATTTTTCAAAGTAAGCAGTATCAGGGGAAAACAAGAAATTTCCACCTGAGTTTTTCGGGAAAATAGGCGACTCTGAATTTTTCTCAATTTTTGTTTTTCATATATCAATGAGCCCTGCCTGTGGAAAAAGTTTCATGAAAATCTGAGAGCCTTCGGCCCAAACGCATGCGGTAATAAAATAAATCCCCGTTTGTGAAAATAGTATGCGTACGATATTATGCACAATCAAAAAATAAGCTTGTTTGGAGGTTGATAATCTCTGAAACAAATCTGATACGAAACATCGGGAGGAATTCATGGTTTCAAAAAGATAGTTCTGAAGGAATCGACTTTTATAGTGCAAACCCTGAATGAATGGAAAAGTTCCAACAAATTATTTTTTGAAGGAATCTTAAAGAGCATGGGCATTAAGATGGCCAACATTTAAATGAAAAACAAAAATTTCGAAAAATGCCAAGTCTTACCTCTTAAATCAGTTGTTTTGGACTCCCAGAATCTACGTTCAAAATTTGAGCAAAATCGATTGAGTCTAAGGGGGCGCTCAAAACGCTTGAAGTTTGTATGGGAAAACTTGGTCAAATGTATGCATAAATCTTAAGTTTTCGAATTTTGCCGCTAGGTGGCGGCAAAACAACTGATTTAGGAGATAAGACTTGGCATTTTCGAAATTTGTGTTCTTTTTTCATAAAATCGAAGCATTTCTTTTTAATTTTTTTTTATTTAAATTGAATACCAAAATGTAGCAAAACATATAAAAACTGCATGAAAACTGAGTTTTCGATTAAAGGCTCGGAGTGTTTGGTATGCATTTGTAATTCTCACTAAAGACATTCACCCAGGGATTACTTCAAACATTCCTCTGGATATTCAGGCATTTCTTTAGAAAATCTACCAAAAATCTCTTTCAAATCATTTCTTCTTCTAAAAAATTTTTCTAGAAAAATTCTTTCAGAAATTTGTACGAGTATTCAGCCAAAAAATCCCTCAAGCATTCTTTCAAAAAATCTTCCATGGATTCATTCGGAAATTTTCTTCAGGGATTTGTTTAGAAATTCCAAATAGTCTACAATTTCCACAAAGAATTCTTTCAAAGCATCTAGCATGATTTACTTCTTAAATTCCACCATTTTTTCTTTCCAAAAATTCTTCCATTAATTTGAGCAGAAATTCCTCCAGGGATTCTTTCAAAAATTCGTTCAGAGATTCCTTCAGGTATTTCTTTAGTCATTTATTCAGAAATTTCTCCAGAGATTCGTTTATTAAAACTTTCAGCGATGCCTTCAGAAACTATTCCAGAGTTTTTCTGAAAATCTTTCAATAGTTCCTTCTAAAATTTGTACTGGGGTTACTTTGGAAAATCTTCCAAGGATTTCACCAGAAATTCCCACAGCAACTTTCAATTTCTCTAGAAATTCCACTAGGGATTCCTCCAGAAGTTCCGCAAAGAGTTGTGTAAGAAAGTTGTGTATTAGTTTCTGCAGAAATTCCTCCAGAAATTTCTTTAGAAAATCCTTCAGAGATTTACCTTATTTTTTGGAACTTTCTCCTGGATTTTCTTTAGAAATTGCTCCAGGTTTTTTTTTTTTTGAAAATCTGTATTTCTGTCAGAAAATCTTCCTGGGATTCCTTTAGAAATTCCTTCAGGGACTCTTTAAAAACAAATGTGACATCCATTCGGGAATTTTCTGCAGGGATTCCTATAGAAGCTCCCTTAGGGGTTTCTGCACGAATTTTTCGAGGGATTCCTTCAGAAAATTTCCTTTTTTTATAAACCCGACTAATAATTTCTTCTGAAATCTCTGCAGATCTCCTCCTAAGTTTTTTTCAACTTTCTCTAAGGATTTCTTCGTAAAATCTTTCATAATTTTTTTTCGAAAATTCTGAAATCCATCCTAGCATTCATCTATAAAATCTTTTACGATTTTTTGAAAAAATCTCTAAAGGATTCTTAAAGAAATTCTTTCAGGGGCTCCTTTGGAAACTCCTCGTAGATTTACTGTAAAAAATCATTCAGGAAATCCTCAATAAATCAGTCAGAAATTCATTCACATAATCTTCCTGGGATTCTTTTAGACTTTAGAATGTCCTCCAGAAACTTCTCCAAGAACTCCTTAAGAAAGTTTTGCACGGATAGCTTCCAAAAATGTTGCATGGATTCCGTTAGAAAATACTCCAAGAATTCCTTTCAAAAAATCTGGCATAGATTGTTCCAGAAATTCAGCTACGAATTTCATCAGGTGGTTTTTTCATAGAAATATCTCCAGAAATTTCTCAAAGCATTTATCTAGAAAACTTTCTCAAAAATACTCCATGGGTTGTTTCTAGAAAATGATTCACGGATACATTAAGAATCAGAAATTCAGAACTCCTTCAAAGCTTCTCAGAAGCTTTCTGAGAAAAATTTTCTCCACCGATTGCTTTAGCAATTCAACAAGTGATTATTAAGGATACTTCCTAGATTTCCTCACATTCCATTACATATTCTTTCAAGTAGTTTCTCTTCCAGAAATTGCTCCAAGGATTTCTTAAGAAAGTCTTAGAAAACCCTCCAAGGATACCTTAAGAGTTTTTTCTACTGATTCTTTCAGAGATCCTTATAAGGATTCTTACGGAAAGGCTGGAAGACATTCTTGCAGAGATTTCTGCAGAAATTCACACAGAGACTTCATCAGAAATTCCGCCGGGTATTCCTCTATGAATATTCTCAAAAATACCTCCAGGATTTCCTCCTGGATCGTACCTTTAGGAATTTCTCCAAAGATTCCTTCGAAATTAATTAAAAAAATGTTTAGGATTTTTGATGAGGGATTTCTACAGGATTTTTTTTCCAAAAATATCTCAAAAGGTTTTGTTAGGTATTCCACCAGGGGTTTCCAGGTGTTTCCTCAGGTATTCCTCCTGGAATTTCTTCAAAAAACCCATCTATGGATTCTTAAAATATTCCTGTTTTTCTTTCAGAAATTATTTCAGGAGCTCATTTAGAATTTTCTTCAGGTTTTTCTTTTAAATTCTTTCTGAAATTTCTACAGTGATACTTTCGGAAATATCTTCAGAGATTTCCTCAATATTCCTAGAATTACTTCAGAAATTTCAGCAGGAATTTCTTCAAAAGTTGTTCCAGCAGTTCCTTCAGGAATTGCTCAAGCGGTTCCCTCAGAGATTCCTCCAGGAATTCATCCATGGCACAATGGGAAAAAACAGGTATAAAACGCGAATAAATTCAATATCCCTGCTCGGAGTGGACCGATTGGAATGAATGTTTGACACAAACTGCAAAAATCTCTACAGTTTCAGATAAGGAGGGTGTCATTCGCCGCACGATGCTGGAAATCAGTGTTTCGGGCCCGTTTCACTCCACTCTCTCTCTTTTACACCTTTTTAGAAAATAAGACATCCGTGTACCAAAAATATCACGAGTATATTTCAATTCTCGGTTAGGAAGTCATAAGAAAACTTGAAAGAAGTTTGTTAGAAAGCTTTGAGGTAAAGTCTGGCGAATGGGCAGTTTGCATGCATCCGCCAAAAATGTTTTTATTGTTAAGTGATCTGTAAAAACATATCGTCAGAGAAACACCCCATATACTCCGCTCATCGTGATCATCGACAAAGCGAGACATATTTAAAAAAAAAAATGAAGTCAGAAAGGGAAGTATGAGATTAATCTCATACTTCCCTTTCTGACTCCTTTTTTTAAATATGTCTCGCTTTGTCGATGATCACGATGAGCGGAGTATATGGGGTGTTTCTCTGACGATATTTTTTACAGATCACTTAACAATAAAAACATTTTTGGCGGATGCATGCAAACCGCCCATTTGCCCCCTGTCATGTATACATGAAAATTAGGGTGGTCCATATTTTTAAAGAAATTGGTAACCAAACTTTTTTATTTGCAAGAATAACTGTATACATTCTTTGGGAAAGTTGTAGATCAATGAATTTTGAGCAACTTTGCTGAAGACACTTTTTATGTAGCTTTAAAATTGACCGATCTAGAGGTATTTTTCTGAATAAGTTTAAGGCGGTTCAAGAAAAACCGGTTTTCTGGCGTTAACTTTATCAGTTTTGATTTTTCATCAAAGTCGCCCAAGAAACATTTGTAGAGCATTTGAAGACGCGTCGTTTTGTGCGCTGGGATGGTCGTTATCCCTCTTGGTGTAGCATACTATTGACTCAAGTATACGTAAATGGTTCAACAGGTACTGGCATTTTTCTTGAAAAATAATAGTTTTTTTTAAAAGGTGTTATGACGGGTTGGGGCAAACATAAAAAATATCCTTTGCCCGCATTCAAAAGAAGAAATGTTGTTATAAAACATATCAAAAAATTAGAGGGGTGTTATTTTTGTAACTCAAGTGAAAAATACTTGAAAAGTGCCTATTTCTTCTAGAAAATCATCAATATCTTTTGAACGGAATGACGTAGCAACATTCTCAGCGCACGAAAATGTGCGTTTTTGGAAGCTCTAAAAATGGTTCTTGGACAACTTTGATGAGAAATTTGAAACAAAAAAGATAAAGCGTTTAAACTGTTTTGACCAAATTAGGAGCATTTTTCCATAGTTTTCATAGGGTGACGCTAGAACAAATCGTTTTATTGCTTTATCTTTTTTGTTTCAAATTTCTCGTCAAAGTCGCCTAAAAACCACTGTTAGAGCTTCCAAAAACGCACATTTTCGTGCGCTGAGAATGTTGCTACGTCATTCCGTTCAAAAGATATTGATAATTTTCTAGGAAAAATAGGCACTTTTCAAGTATTTTTCACTTGAGTTACAAAAATAACACCTCTCTAATTTTTTGAGATGATTTATAACAGCATTTCTTCTTTTGAATGCGGGCAAAAGATATTTTTTGTGTTTGCCCCAACCCATCATAAACCCTTTTTAAAAAACTATGATTTTTTAAGAAAAACGCCTGTAACTTTTGAACCAAAAGAGATAACGACCATCTCAGCGCACGAAACGACGCATCTTCAAATGCTGTACAAGTGTTTCTTGGGCGACTTTCATGAAAAATCAAAACTGAAATAGTTAACGCCAGAAAACCGGTTTTTCTTGATCCACCCTAAGCTTATTCAGAAAAATACCTCTAGAGCGGTCAATTTTAAAGCTACATAAAAAGTGTCTTCAGCAAAGTTGCTCAAAATTCATAGATCTACAACTTTCCCAAAGAATGTATAAAAGTTTGGTTACCAATTTCTTTGAAAATATGGACCACCCTAATTTTCATGCACATTTTAAAGAGGACCTTATTATTAGGGACCACTTTGTAGAAGACCATATTTGCCTGAAAACTCATTTGAAGGCGTTGAATGCATCTTTCCTCATAAATCTGGTCCGTGGACCACTGTGCAGTGTATTGATATGAAGTGCTCCGCGTGTCAAAAGGCTGAAAACCCCTGCATTATAAGTCATCATAATACAAACTGCTAGCTTTTGAACTGATTGGATATTAAAAATTGCACAATTAAAAAAATGTACATAAAATCGAGGTAAAATGTACATAAAATCGAAGGGTCCACTAAATCGAGGTATACCTGTATAGAAAAAACGAGCGAAGAAGCCAGGGGTTTCGTTGTGTCCTTTCATGGTATCGTCAACGTCCATCGTTAGTCGCGTTGGACAAAGCTACTGAGGGTAACAGCATACGTAGTCAGATTTATCGACAATCGCAAACGCAAAGAAGCTGTCCAGCTGAGGCAATGAAGGCGCCAGATGACGGGCGCACAATGTCAGATGAAGTACTAATGACAGCCATAGCTGAATCAGAGGATATGATCATCGCTCGTCCGTCAACGTACATGCCACAGGATATATCCTACGAGGAAGTAATCACTCCGAAGTTCTGATATGTTAGTTAACGATATGGTGAACACGGCAGGTAGGCTACGTGGTGCCTACAAGCGTTCTCAACAACTACCTAATAAAATATGGAAAAGATGGTTGAAGGGGTGCTTTAAAAAGTGCCGAAAATCACTACTTTTCGAGACCGGGTGCTGAAAAGCAGCACTTGGCATGCCTCGTGGGATAAACGTTCGACTCATGCTGAAAAAATCATCATTTATTAACTTTTTGCATACCCAGCTATTTCCAGTCAGTTGAAATATTTATTTGGTACACTGTACCCTGATTTTCAAGTGTTCTGTACTGCACTGGGTGGGATGGCGAACACTCGCCTATAAAGAAGTAGATCACTTCCTGAGAGTGGTCGGAATTGGCTTGGTTGTTCTTGGCAATAATGAAGCTCTGGATTTAGATCGAGGTCGGCGGCATACTGCTGAATCACCACAGCCAGCGTCGTCACAAGCAGCAGGGAGCGATTACATTTCCTGTTCGGTTCTTTTCTTGGAAAGTAATTTATTCTGCTGGCTGAGAGAGGCCCTGGTCGGAAGATCACGGCACATGTAGTCCCATGGTGGGATAACACATCACTACTGGAGTGGACCAGTTTGTGTGGGACGTGGCAAGTGCGTGGAATAATTGCATTTTAATGGTTCGGTTCGGAGTTGTTTATTTTTGTACTTAAACTCTTGGAAAAATGAGAGTTTGCTTTATATTCAAGAATAATGATGTCCAACAGAAAAGGAGGAGTTAAGTTAATTGCTTATATTTATGCATATGACCATCTATGATGAAAACAGCTCTGGAATAATACCCATTAATACAGCTGATCCCAATGCCATCCCTATTGTAACTCAGATTGTCAATTGATTCCAAATTGATACTTCTTGCGTCGTGAATCTTGTTCCTGTTATTGAATTTCTTACTAAATAACCTAGAGTTTAAGAAACTAAATTCATACATCTGGACGTATTTAGCCGAAGCGTTTAATGTGCGGGTATTCAGCAAGTCTTTACTATGGATTACGGCTTCAAATCCCAGACGGTCTGGAACCATTTAGTAGCTGAAATATTCTTGACTTCCTTGGGCATACAGTATCATTGTACATTCTACACGATATACGAATGAAATTTGGTCATTGGTAAAGAAAGCTCTTAGTTATTAAATGTAGCAGTAAAGAACACTAAACTGAGAAGCAGACTTGTTCCAGTTTGGACGTTAGTCAAGATGAAGAAGATATTTATATTCTGAATAAGACTGATTCATGATTCGTTGATCTTTCAGTACAACATAAACACGTTTTATTTTATTCTTTAACAAGGATTTAATGACCATTTGTGGCCTGTTCTGTCCACCAAGGGGTGCCAATGGTATGAGCACCCACATCTACCACTATACAATTACGAAACCTACACCGATTGTTTTATAGTTTCCTTTACCACAATCAAATGCTGTATCAGTACTCAATCATCAAATTATATCTCCCAATCGTTACTTATCGACAAACATTAACCAATGAACAAGGGTAACAGTTGTAAATCGGTTTGTCCAAATGCCTATTCAAGAGATGAAACATCGTACTTAACGACCTGGAGCACACCCTCATACAGTACCGTCGTTAGGGGTGACATTGGGCCTAGAGAAATTCCATGAGATTACAGAAAAGATCCCGTAAAATCACGTAAAAAATTTCAAAAGAAATCCCATGACAAATTCCCACAAAAATGTATTTTGAAAGATAACCAAGTGAAATCCTTGAAATCACTCAAAAGGGATTATGCCTCTTTCAAACTTTTTGGTCAAAAATAAATAACAAATAACGAATTACAAAAAACAAGCGAGATCCTTCTTGCCGTAACTAGAAACATTCTTGGTGAAACTTCAAAAGAATTCCCAGTGGAATCCTCAAAGATTACCATAAGCTTCTTATGAGATTTGTTAAAGGTATCCCAGAAGAAACACTTGCAGGATTTTCAGTAGGAGTAGCTGAAGAAATTCCTGGAAGCATTCCCGAGGAACTCCAAGATGAATCTCTGGGAGAAATTGCCGAGGTTTTGTTATTTAGTTACAATGATTGTCGTTACAAGGCAGTTATTGAATAGGTACCGATAGTAGTCATCCATTATAACAAATTGAGATTAAATCCTAACAAGATATAAAACTTTGTTGGACTGCACTTGTTAAATACGTTTCGCATTCCTTACCGATCGTTTGAAGCAGCCGGTCGTGTGTACCGTGTCTGAATCGCAGTCAATCGCTTTGTAGCCGGTGGAGTTTTTTTGCCCACCTAGTGGTTTTTTATATCGCGAGTTTTTTATCCTACCGAGGACGAAGACGATTGTCTTGGGCGATCCGCGATCGCGGGAAGGAAGCAAGCATTGGAATAGTGCACTGTGCAACGGAAATTTAATTACCCACGCCATCAATAGCGGGCCCGACAACAACGGCGGCGCGCGGCGGCGGCGGTGACGAGTGTGACGGGTGATACAAAAGCAGCAGCAGCGTTTTGTCTGTGCATCCGAGGCATCACCAACAAACAGCTATCTATACACTCGATAAGTATAATCGATATTCGATCTCGCTTTGTGTTGTCCCATTCCTCCGCTCATCACGTCATCACGTGTTAGTTGTTTGTCCACTTTGCAATAACAGTAGGCTGAGGCTCTACAGTGGGCTGAGGCTCAACAGTGGGCTGAGGCCAGAGTGAGCAATTGTAAAATTTTTTTCTCTTTATATATATTTTTTTTCTCTTGTGAATTTTTTTTTGCCGGTTTTTTTTTTTCTTCTTATTAGCTAACGTTCCACACAGAGTGTGTTAAATTATAAACCAATTTTGTATTAATTCTTCTCCTGCGCATGGATGAATCCAATGGAGGCGAAACGCCTCCCAATGATATCATTGCTCGTACGCGGTTTTATCAGCCATCTTCGCCTGGGCCTTGGGTTGTCTATTTCCGGCGCAAATGCAAACCATTGAATATGCTTTCGATTTCTCGAGAGCTGACGCGTAAGTATCCTCGGACCGTTATTCACCAAGTGAAAGCATCCAAGCTGCGTGTTACCGCACCTAGCTACAAAGCAGCAAATGAAATTGCTCAACACGAAGCGTTTACTGTTGAATACGCGGTCTATGTGCCAGCACGAGAAGTGGAGGTGGAGGGGAAGATCCTCGACGAAATGCTGACATGTGAGGACATCAAGACCGGCTTTGGTCGATTCAAAAATAGGTCAATTCCTGATGTGGCTATCCTAGACTGTAAACGCTTATCTAAGGCTTCCATGGAAGGAAATAAAAAGGTGTACTCGCCTTCAGCGTTTTTTCGAGTGACTTTTCCAGGTTCCGTCCTCCCGGAATTTGTTGTAATCGATGGTGGTTTTTACCCAGTGCATCTTTTTAGGCCGAAGGTTTTTAATTGTACCAAATGCAAGCAGTTTGGTCACAGTGATAGCTTTTGCGACAACAAGCCCCGTTGTGGCAAATGCAACCAAGCTCATTTGGAGGACTCTTGCACACAGGAAGCGGAAAAATGTAGCTACTGTGGCGGAGATCCACACGACTTGCAAGTTTGCCCGGCTTACAAAAGACGCATTCGAAATGAGAGTCGCTCTATCATAAGGCGCTCCAAACAGACATATGCGGAGATGGTGAAATCTTTTAAAACACCAGATTCCGTGTCTGAATCAGCTGTCCCAGTTGAAAATCCCTATCAGGAGTTGTCTTCCGATGATCAGGACGATGGCGAAACTGATGAGGATGGATCTCTTTCGGAGGTACACGCACCTGGAAAAAGGAAGTCATCATCTTCCCCGGGATTCCGCCGAAAGGTCTTTTTAAAGTCTTCCCTCAAAAGTTTGCCTAATGTCAAAGGAGACGGGGTAAACTTAAAAACTCCGAAGAATCAGGTTCCTCTAGCTTCAGATCCATGTTGTAGTAAGAACCTGTCACCCCCGTCTCCGCCTGTTAAATACACTTCAAAGAAAAATAATCGACAAGGTAGCAAGAAAAAAGCTACCAAAGTTCCTTGCAGTTCAAGCAAGCCTCCTAGACCCAAGCGAGGACTGTTTACTTTTAGGGTTCTCGTGGATCGCTTATATGATGCCCTCAGCCTTCCAGAAACATTTAGAGGCATTATTGATATGATTATACCTACAGTAGAAGAATATCTTCGGAATCTGACACAATCATGGCCCCTCCTTGCTGCGATCATATCTTTCGATGGATAATTCATCAAGTGAGGTACAAGATATGATCACTGTGCTACAGTGGAACTGTCATAGTCTAAAACCTAAATTAGACCTGTTTAAGTTTTTGATTCACAACTCTGATTGTGATATATTTGCCCTTTGTGAAACATGGCTTTCTTCTGAAGATGAACTCAACTTCCACGATTTTAACATTATACGCCAGGATAGAGATGACCATTATGGGGGAGTTCTTTTGGGGATCAAAAAGACTTACTCATTTCATAGAATTCCAATCGCGACTCATCCTGGCGTAGAAATCGTCGCTTGCCAAATAAACGTAAAGGGTAAAGAACTTTGCGTAGCTTCCGTTTACATTCCTCCAAGAATTTCAATTAACCGCCGTCATCTTTGGAATGCGGTTTCTGCACTATCACATCCAGTTTTAATTCTGGGTGATATGAACGCACATGGTACAGGGTGGGGCGAACCATATGACGATAATAGAGCGGCCGTTTTCTATGATTTGTGCGACGATTTCAATTTGAACATTTTAAATACAGGTGAAGTGACACGTATTGCATCTGACGGCAAAGAAAGTCGTCTCGACCTATCACTGGGGTCAAGCTCACTATCATTCGATTGCTTGTGGAAGGTAATCGAGGATCCTCATGGTAGTGATCACTTACCCATTATAACCACCATAAAGCATAATAGTGAAAGGTCAGACCATCCAATTCAGGTTCCTTTTGACCTCACAAGGAATATCGATTGGCAAAAGTATGCAGAAGCGGTATCTTTTGGCATCGAATCATTCAATCCCCTCCCACCTTTGGATGAGTATCGATTCCTGTCCGAACTGATATATAAGAGTGCATTAGAATCACAAAAACGACGTGTTCCAAGTGCAACCTTCAAAAGAAGACCAGCCACACTAGGCTGGGATGATGATTGCACCCAGTTGTATCTTAAAAAATCTGATGCTTTCAAAACTTTTCGTAGGCACGGTACCTCAGATCTTTATCAAGAGTACGCAAAGCTCGAAAGACAGCTGAGAAACCTGCTGAAAGCGAAGAAGCGTAGTTATTGGCGACACTTCATTGAGGGTCTCTCAAGAGAAACTTCAATGACAACGCTTTGGAGAGTGGCTCGCAACATGCGAAACCGCTCTTCTTCTAATGAGAGTGACGAATACTCCAACCGTTGGATATTCAGCTTCGCGAAAAAGGTCTGCCCAGACTCAGTTCCAGCACAACCGATTTCTTGGGAAACATCCCCAAGAGACAGTTCTCTGGACAGACCCTTCACAATGCTGGAACTATCTATGACTCTTCTTTCATCAAACAATTCCGCTCCGGGACGCGATATGATCAAGTTCAATCTTCTTAAGAATCTCCCAGATATCGCGAAAAGACGATTACTGGACCTGTTCAACTCATTCATGGAGAACAACATCGTTCCGCTAGAATGGAGACAGGTCAAAGTAATAGCTATTCAAAAGCCTGGTAAACCAGCGTCTGATCATAATTCATACCGCCCAATTGCTATGTTATCATGTTTAAGGAAATTGTTGGAAAAAATGATACTATCGCGACTCGACCATTGGGTTGAATCGAATGATTTGCTTTCAAATACACAGTTCGGGTTTCGCAAGGGCAAAGGAACAAACGATTGTCTAGCGTTGCTTTCAACAGATATTCAACTGGCCTTTGCGGAAAAGGAGCAACTGGCTTCAGTTTTCTTGGATATTAAGGGCGCCTTTGACTCAGTTTCCATAGGCATATTGTCAGAAAAACTGCACAATAGTGGACTTCCAGGAATTTCAAATAATTTCTTGTATAATTTGTTGTCAGAAAAACATATGAGTTTCAATCTCGGACAACTGACAACTTCCAGAATTAGTTACATGGGTCTACCCCAAGGCTCATGTTTAATTTGCACAGCGAATCTTTAAAGCTCTTCTTTCGCTTTTTTCGTTCTGACCGGGTATTGTCGATGTTTTTTAGACCTTTTGTTCCTAAACTCAACAGGTTCTCTTTCGGTTGATACAATATTATGTTGGAATATTATTGGGATGCAATATTAAACTGAAAATATTAAGCTTTCGATTGGTAAAACATTTTTTTCAATTTTATATTCTCATGAGTCACTTCATCCCAACAGTTCATTTCACACAGATTCCCCATGTACGTGAATGGCACTCAAAACGGGCGTAGTGCCAAGAGCAAACAAATCATGCCACGCCATTGTAGCCGAGCTGCAAATTGCTTGCTTTTATGTCCATGTTTGCCAACAGTTCACAGCACCACTTAGTAGCTCCTGGAAATGACAATTCTCCTTTCTGGACGTCGTCTTCGCAGGTCGTATAACCGATCATCGGTTCCCATTTCCCGGTTCGCAAATGAGCGAGCCAGTTGAATGGTTCCACAGAGGTGATGGTTGTAACGAACCCCGCCGTACGAGCAGGAAACCGATCCCTATCTTTGGTCGTTGCTATCCACTTGTGCCTGATTATGGCTATAATTAGCCATTTCGCAAAAGAGTGAGATCCGCTCGTTCGTCCATCGAGAGTCCATAGAAGTGTTCAAAATTAAACCATTCGTGTTAATGGATACCTACGATAAGTTGCTGAAACACTGCTTTATTAGCATCGAGTTATGGGGTGCTACCCACTCTGGAAAATGATTCGAATTTTTGTTTTTCTTCTTAATTTTCTGTTGAAGCAAGTTAGGGTCGTTGGACGACCGGTTGATCTTGGGTTCACAAAACGGGCTATTGTAAGTGATTGACCCTTCAGTGGATACGTGAATCCATATTGCACAGAGCAACAAGCGGTCGTTCATAACTAACCGTAAGCATGGATCATGCCGGACCAAACATATCACAAAGAAGCAATATTTCTCAAGCTGTCATGTTTCCAGATGTTGTTGGTAAAGTTACA
The DNA here is from genome assembly GCF_035046485.1 of Aedes albopictus. Classification (NCBI taxonomy): domain Eukaryota; kingdom Metazoa; phylum Arthropoda; class Insecta; order Diptera; family Culicidae; genus Aedes; species Aedes albopictus. The sequence continues at coordinate 482,856,225 of NC_085137.1, read as the reverse complement.
ACTGTTGAACTGTTTTTGCTTACATTTTATCATCATACTTGACATGCGTATCGCGAATTCGCTAATTACCTATTCTCGATGGCAACGCTGTGCTGCGATAACTCCTACTTATCTCACCGGAATGATCTGCTCACAGAAGTCAACAGCCATGCGTTATAACGACCCAACCACATAAATTATCACTTACCGCAAGAGAGGAAATCTTTTTGAAGATATACCGTTAAATGCCAAAACTTTGGTTATGTTCTGCGGTGGCTCGTGCCAGATTTTCACATCATTTCAACCATTAGCAGGCAGAGGTAGACCGTTTGGAACAACCTGCCCGTAGATCTCGATGTGTCACTCGTAAATCTTCTCTCACACGACAGTCCCCCACAGCACGTTTGGTCTCAGCAGGCAGCCGCTCTTGCCGGTGTTCGGCTGCCCTCAGGTTTTCGGGCCCAACAGAGGGTTCGGAGGAAAACGATTACAATAAATAGCCCTCAGCATGGATGGGTCACACATGAGATGTGAGAATGGCATCATGATCATTCATTTTAAGGTGTTGGAATTTGCCGGTCGGCGAAATGATCCCCAATGGTGTGTGTGTCAAAAGTTATTCGACTGGGAAAATAAACTTGTATTAGCATAGGGCAGTTCTTTTTTGAAGTTACCGCAGTGAGTATGTTGGAGAATTGATGAGGTCTATGGTAGAAGAATGTAATTAGGAAAAAAGTCACTATCGCTAAGCCACCCACCAAATGACAACTTGAACCCTTAGTTTTTTCATTTGGTGTTAAGCGCGAAACGTTCTATCGGCGGTTATTTTCCCATGTAAAGTTTGGGTGAAAAGTGCCTAATAAATTTGTTTTTGTCCGAAATTTGTTCCAGAAATCACGAAAAAATAAATATTGTTCTAAACTCTCCGATAGAACATTATATAGAACATTTGGTAATATCTTCATCATATTTCGTTTAATTTTGATTCATCTGTTACAACGTAGAGTTCATTATGAAGTCAAAAACTGTTTCGATGACCTAGCACATCCAAAAACTGAATGATACCAAAATACAAATGTCAAATCTCACTAATAGTTTTCTATTTTTTCTCTACTTTCAGGTAAGACCATGTTTCAACATATCACACGTATCTTCTGGAAGGTCATGGGATGATTCACTTCTTCCGAAAGAAAACTGGTGTGCTGTCTTTGAGTATTCTAATAGAGAATATCGGAAGCCAGTAAATTAACTGATTGAAAGTAAAGTTTAGTAAACTTATCTACAAGCATATTTTTTTCGTAGAGCTTACTAGTAAGACCAGTGGTTCCAGTGGTATTATCGAGGTTATTCCAAGCTACGTGGAATAATAACTATTCTGAGCCCTCACAAACATAAATATTAAAATTTTTGTGCCTCCATACGTTAAAAATATCCTTTATGATACCGTCGTTGAGAATGGGTCAAAAATGCATACTTCCACATTCCTTGTTTAATAACATTTGCTTCTTTGTATGACAAGGTCCTTTGATAACTGGTATGTGATCTTTGGTAATACATGCACAAACGATGAACAAATATTTGGAGTTCGTCAATTTTCCTTAAAACTACAAATGCATGAAAATTGACCCATTCTTACTCTTTCGAGGAGGTGAGAATTGGTCAATGGAACCGAATTTATTTCGCATTGACAACAAAGCAAGTTAATAAAGTTCTGGTCAAGGTTGATGCTACTTACCAATCATATATATTATATGATGGATATGAGTTTGAAATTCTAAAACGTAACAATCCACCTAAAAATGTAAAGTGCCTTATTTCCAAGCTTTTTTCGATGATTTTTCAAAAATTAACTAATTACTCTAGAGACCTAATTTTTGACAGAAGCTGCTGACAACAACGAGGATAACATCATAAAATTTTTAATTCGATATTCGCAATATTTGATGAGATATTTCAGATAAAGTTTTTACCCAATCCCGCCCCTCTGACCCATTGTAACTCCAACGAAGGTAATAAAAATTATTCCTCCTGAATAATAAAAAGAATATAACAAAAATCTGCCGCAGTGACAAAGCCTATTTCTCAGCTTTGATTTCTATGAGCACTTCCACAGCTATTTAATTAGAGTTTCCTCTGCCAATGACCATTTTGCATGTGTATTTCGTGTGGCAGGCACGAATATACTCGACGACCAAGGTAGTCAATAAAATTTCAATTATGAAAAGTTCCTGGACCGACCGGGAATCGAATTTGAAATCCCCGGATTCTGAGGAAAATCCATAAGATGTTTTAATTTCATCAGAAATCGTTAAGGATTTTCTTCAAAAATTCTATGAGAGATTCCTCCAGAAATTTCACGAAGGATTAATTTAAAACCATTAACGGATTTATAAAAAAAATCTTCCATTGATTTCTTCAGGAAATTCTACAAAGATTTCTTTAGAAAGTCCTTAAGTGATTCCATTCCAAGTCTTCCATGAAGTCTTTAAAAGTTATGCCAAGGATTCCTTCGGAGATTTCTTTAAGAATTACTTTAAGAGTTATTCTTGGGATTCCTTTTGATAATTCATAGATTCGTTCATCATTTCCTCTGAAGTTCCCAAAGGGTTCATCCAGAAACTTAGAACTTAAAAACAAAGAACTTCAACATATTTTTTCCATGAATTTCTTTCAAAGTGGTTCTACGGATTCATTTAGAAAATACTCTATGGACTTTTTCCAGAAGATCTTGCACGGGTTCCTGTAGAAAGTTCTCCAGATCCTGATTCTTTTTAGGAATTTGCTCCATGGATTTTTTCGAAAAATCATCTACGGATTTCTTCAAAAACTCTTCAACCTTTTTATACAAAATTCTTTCAATAATTTCGCAAATGATTTCTTGACAACATTTTCCAAAGCTTTCTTCTAAAATTCTTTCAGAGATTCAGAGACCTTTAGAAATTCTTCCTGGAATTCCTTCAGAAGTTTCTCCAGAGATTTCTTCAAAAAATCTATAATAGATTCCCTCTAAAATTGCACTATGGATATCTACAGAAATTACTTCCGGAGATTATTGAGAAACATTTCCCGAGTTCCCTTCAAATGCGAACTTGAGAATTTCTTCGGAAATTTCTCCAAGAATTCGTTTAGGAAGTTTTTTTTGGATTTGTTCTGAAATTTCGCCTGGAATCACTACAAAATGTAGATCACTACATTTTAAGGTATCCTTTAGAAAATTACCCTGGAGGAATCCAGCGAAAAATTTCTACATAGATTGTTGCAGAAATTCATACAGAGATTCTTTTATTGTCTTCATTAACGAGATTTTTAACCCGGAGTTTATCTCGGAGCCCACGATTTACTTCCCTTCCGAATGAAAAACCCACAATTTGTGAGTTTACCGGGAGTGGGATTCGATCCCAGGTCCTCGGCGTGATAGACACGGGCTTTAGCCATTACCCCAGATCAGCTCCACAACAGTTATTTTGTCAAGAGTTCCTCCGTATTTTTCCCCAAAAATTCCTCCAGCATTGCCTCCGAGGATAGCTTTAGGTTTTTTTTTCACGAATTCAGAAATTTCTCTGAAATTTCTACACCGAATTCATTGGTTTTTTTTCTCTAAAGCTTGTTCGGATTCCTCCAGGATTTTTTTTTTTTCATAAAAAAAAGTCTTGCTGGTGCTCTAGATTTTTTTTCCAGCAATGCTTGTAAGTTCCACCAAGCGTTTCCAAAAAAGTTTGCCCCGGTGTTGCTGCAGGAATTCAGATTTTTTTTTGGGATTCCTTAAAAAATCTCTTCAGGGGTTTTTATTGGAACTAGACTATAGATTTCTTGAAATATTCCTTCAGGGTTTCTATTAGTAATTCTAAAATAGATAAACCAGTTGGAACGTGATCTAGCGTGCTTTAGTGGTTGAGGATGGATAGCGGCAACCGCCAACCGAGTATTTTGGCATAATGTACTTGACTATGTAGGAAAAATCTATAAAAAAACGTCACGTCAAAAAGCTCCTTTTTAAATACCGAATTTCTGAACCCGGCATTTTCTGATCAGCTGTTAGAAGCCTCTTCAGTTGAACAGTTAGGGGACCCCACTTGAAAAGTAGCGCAGAACAAGGTTAGAATATCATTATTTGTTTATTTGTTTATTTGTTTATTTATTTATACCTCATCTGACTTTACTCTTAATGAGGATTAAGATGGGGAAAAGCCCAAGGGCATAAAAACCCCATATCATTTCATAAAACTTAATACAATATAACATAAAAGATCACATACAATCGAATATAAAAAAGAAACACATAATATATAACAATAGTCAAAGGTCTAAAAAATAACTCAACTAATAAAATACTAATCAGCCAATTCTGATTGTAAATCTTATCTGCTCACACATATTCCGCATGTTCAGGTAGTTGTTTAAGTCGGCTTTTAAATGTTGATATCGAGATAGAGAAGTCGAACAGATGATACACGTTGTTGAACTCGCGACACATCGCAGTAATGGATTCGTTGAGTCCATAATCAGTTCTCCGAAATTCAGGCCTCAGCGGATCTCTTACACGCAAGCTAACTGATGGTGCATAAAAATCCAGCTTTTCCAGAATGTTCGGTGCATCAGTTATTCCCAATAACAGTTTACCAACAAATGATGCTCTGAATGAGTTCCGTCGACAACTGATATTATGTACATTGTACAGTCATACTTGGATACAATGTCACTCGATATAACGTAACTTTTACCTCGATATAACGTAACTTTTTTATGGTTCCAACTTTGTGCTATTAAAAAAATAAGCTTGATTTATAAAATATTAACCCTCTAATACCCAAATTTTTGATTTTGATCTAAATATCATTTTTCGTCATCTAAAATCGATTTAAACATGTTTTGGAAGATGATTCTTTTTAATTCTCGATTTCGTGAATTTCAGTTTTTGATTTTTCTAATTTTTATTTTTGAACATCCCCACACTTTTATATTTTTCCTGGAAGCCTATTTGGGGTACGGATTTTTTGGGATGAAAACATTTTGAGATTTTATGATTATTGTTGAAATATTTTTATTTTTATTTTTTTTCATATAAAATTTTATTTTTTTGTCGGGGCCCGTGGCGCAGTGGTCCACACGTTCGCTTCATAAGCGGATGGTCATGGGTTCGAACCCAGCCCCGGCACTTGCAGTTTTTCGTCAGTTGCTCTTCCCCCCGAGAGCAGCTGGCACCTGACCCTCTTCGGAGCATATAGCTCCAACGGACCCGGAATTTGGATATCGGCAAACCGCAACTCATAATGGACCCCCCAATCGGACTGGAAAAGGAACAGCAGCCAAACATCAGCATCATCGTGCTCATCATTCTACCGTGGACAGGGTAGAAAAGTTGAAGCAGCACAAGGCACCAGTTCGATATAGTTAAATTAGAATAGAATACATGTAGGCGTTGTACAAAAGTGCAGCGTCCAATTGGAATCGCTCACGTAGTGCCCGAGTGGACAAAAGAGCTGTAAATTAGGTTAAGTGAATAAGAATAAAAAAAAAAAATTTATTTTCCGTGTTATTTTAAGGAAAATAATTTTAGAGTGTATTCGATCCCCTTAAACTATTGAACAAGGATAGAATGGTTTGGGAAAAATTTAAAATATGTTGATTGTAGCGATTCAATACAAAATAAACAATGACTTTTTGTTGTTATCTGTATTAACGAGATTAAACAATGACTTCTAAAAGGTGACCAAAACATCAATTTTTTAATGATTTTTGAAAAATGTAAATACGCTTTAAAATACACCAAAAACCATTTTGAGATATACAAAACAGTCCTAAATATCAGCCAAAAATATAAAAATTTTGATTTCCCTCGAAACAAAAATTACAAAAATGCTCAAACTATACCCCGTCTAAAGGCGGGGTTGGGTATTAGTGGGTTAATATTCTATATGATATCACAACCTCCTTAACCCAAGCCCGATTCCAAGTTATGCGTTATACGACCAATTTCACAGTTTTATAGGAGTTTTCGGTGTCACCACAGTTGATAAAAAAATGTTATTTAGCTCTTTACAGCACAACCATTACATCTTCTACTTATTCTTGGCATTACATCCTTACTGGAACACAGCCCTTTAACTCCAAACGAGATGACAGTACACAGCAATGGAAGCGAATTTGATTTCATATGATACTGGGAGAAAGAAGGCCAGTAACGGAAAACTCCGTTTAGTCTTAGGGTAAATTTTGCAGAAAATCACTGGAGTAGTTCTCTGATAAATCCATTTAGGAACTTTTTGAGAAATCACTGGACAAATCCGCGAAGAAATTCTTGGAAGAACTCTTGAAGGAATCCCTAAAGGCATTCCTGGATAAATGGTGGAATTCCTGGAGGAATGCCTGAAAGAAATTCGTGAGTTATCCCCGTAGGAATTTCTACCGCAATAAGCACAGTTATTCTTGGTAAAATTCCTATAAAGTTTAAATAATTACATGAGGAACTTCTGTAGAATCTCAGCAGGAACATCTGGAGAAATTTCTAGCACTGGTGGGATCCTAATTGCAATTTCAAGAGGGGTCACAGTGAGAATCCACGGATAAAACTCAGGGAGAATCCCCGAACTTGGGTTAATCGCTAATTTCTGCACATTCCATGCTTTTCTTATCAGGTGTGCAACAATTGGTGATTTACCCTAAATATTGAAAAAAATCCTGGAGGCATTCCAGTAAGAATTCCTGGAAAAAATCAAGCAGGGATTCCTGTAAAAACAAAAACCGGGCATCTTTGGAGGAATCTTTGAAGAAATGCCTCGTGAAATTCCTGGTATTCCTAGCGAAATCCTTTAAATAGTTTTTGAAAGAATTACCTTTGTATCTCAAAAGGAAACTTCTTAGCATCTCTGGAGAAATCACTGAAGTTTTTCTAGAGGAATCTGAGGGGGAAATCCTTTGGAAAATCCATCAAAATCTGCTAGATGATTTCCAGCAGGAATACCTGGGTGAATCTTGACAAATGCCCCAAGTAACAAACTTGTCATAAAAAAGTCACAGTGGCGCATATGTTTGTTGCGCTGAAGTCACTTCTAGCAAGTTAGAATTTATTTGTTAGAAATAAGTCACAGTTATTCCTGCACCGCTGTGACTCTTCTGTGACAAATGTGTAACTTTGGACTCTTCGAGCAGGAACAGTTGAAATATTGAAGTTTTTTTTAGAGAATCCTTGCAGGATTGCTGGGAGGAATCCTAGTGAAGATTTATAGAGACACGAAAGAATTAATCCGTGGAAAAACTGGAAATCTTTAAAATCTAATTTATTTGGGGAATCCCACAGAAATTTTTAAAGAAACCTAAGGGGAAATTCCTGGAGGAACGAAAATGAAATTGCAGTTGCGTTATATCAATGACTGTAGAAATTATGGAAGAGGATTTTTCTATGTTAAGATGCATAATAAAATTTCAATTGGATTGTCATTATTTTAGTAACAGAATCACAGCGGAACTTGTTTATTTGAATATATTTATAACAGCATTAGTTACATTATGCATATTGATATAATTGTGCATAACATAATTTTGCACGACCTTTATTGTTGTAGGTACTTGCATATTTTTGCAACAGAATTACTACAAAGTGGTTTTTTGTATTGTTGCGAAAAAGTTTGATAATTTGTGTTATTTCGGTCACTCGAGCTAAAAGATTTTTAACAAAACTTACAACGAATTTATTCTGAAATACATACATACATTTATTTGTTCAACATCATTAAGACAAGACATAATCAACAATAGTACGTCACAATACTCGGTTTGTGGCTGCCGCTCTCCATCCTCGGTTATGCCCAATGCTCGCAAGGTCACGCTCCACCTGGACCGCTCATCGTGCTCTCTGCGCTCCATGCCTTCTTGGGCCAACCGGATCAGTTGCAAACACCAGCTTTGCAGGGTTGTTGTTCGGCATTCTTGCAGCATGCCCTGCCCACCGTATCCTTCCGGCCACCTTCTGGATGCTTGGTTCGCCGTAAAGTGCAGCGAGCTCGTGGTTCATCCTTCTCCGCCACACACCGTTCTCTTACACACCGCCATCCTTAGCACACGTCGCTCGAAAACTCTGAGTGCTTGCAGGTCCTCCTCGAGCATGGTCCATGTCTCGTGCCCGTAGAGGACTACCGGTCTCATTAGCGTTTTGTACATCGTGCATTTGGTGCGTGGGTGAATCTTTTTCGACCGCTGTTTTTTTCTGGATCCCGTAGTAGGACCGACTTCCGCTGATGATGCGCCTCCGAATTTCACGGCTCACGTTATTGTCAGCCGTCAGTAAGGATCCGAGGTAGACGAATTCCTCCACCACCTCGAAAGTATTCCCGTATATCGTAACATCACTACCCAGACGGATCCTGTCGTGTTCGGTTCCGCCTACCAGCATGTGCTTTATTTTTGAGGCATTCACCACCAGTCCGACCTTTGCTGCTTCTCGTTTCAGACGAGTGTACAGCTCTGCCACCGTTCCAAATGTTCTGGCAATAATGCCCATGTTGTCCGCAAAGCACACAAATTGACCGGATTTTGTGAAAATCGTACCCCGGCTGTTGAGCCCGGCTCGTCGCATCACACCTTCCAGAGCGATGTTGAAAAGTAGGCATGAGAGTCCATCACCTTGTCTCAGTCCCCGGCGAGATTCGAATGAACTGGATAGTTCACTCGAAACCCTTACGCAGTTTTGCAAACCGTCCCTCGTTGCTTTAATCAGTCTAGTCAGCTTCCCAGGAAAGCCGTTTTCGTTCATGATTCTCCATAGCTCTGCGCGGTCGATACTGTCGTATGCCGCCTTGAATGCCGTTGGGACCTGGTATTCACGGAATTTCTCGTGGATTTGCCGAACGGTGAAGATCTGATCCGTTGCCGACCGGCCGTTGATGATACCGGCTTGGTAAATTCCCACGAACTCATTTACTTTAGGTGGAAGACGACGGAAGATGATCTGGGATAGCACTTTGTCGACTCCATCCGACGTACCCGATAATGCTCTCGACTGTGTTGTTGATGGCTGATTTGACTGTATTCCAGCAATCCTCTACAGGGGCCACATCGAGCACACCCTCGTCCAGCAACGTTGCCTCGCAAATCTGCGCGTAGGCGGTGGCGACATTCAGTTGCTTTAGTCGCTCTAGATCGTACCGGGGCAGTCTCCGGTACTGTACATTGTTAATAACGGAGAGTTTTGGGCGCAGTTTAACCATCACCAGGTAGTGATCAGAGTCGATATAAGCGCCACGATAGGTCCTGACGTCGATAATGTCGGAGACGTGCCGTCCATCAACCAGAACGTGGTCGATTTGCGATTCCGTTTATTGTGGAGATCTCCAGATGAAACGATAAGGGAGGCTGTGCTTAAAGAAGGTGCTACGAATGGCGATGTTCTTGGAGGCGGCGAAATCGATGAGGCGTAGGTCATTTTCGTTCGTCAGCTGGTGGGCGCTGAACTTTCCAATCGTCGGTCTGAATTCCTCCTCCAGGCCTACCTGAGCGTTTAGGTCCCCTATGATGATCTTGACGTCGTGGTTTGGGCAGCTGTTGTACTCGCGTTCGAGCTGCGCGTAAAATGCGTCTTTGACACCATCAGGGAGGAAATCTCTGGGAGAAATTGCTGATGGAATCCCGGAAGGAATCACTGAAAGAAATTTGGAGTAATTCCTGGAAGAATCTTGTGAGAAATCTCTTTGGCAATAAGGGGACAAAATCCCGAAAGAATCCCAGGAGGAATTTCTGGATGAATCCTTAGAAGAGATCGCAGAATATCCTAAATGGAATACCGAGAGGAATTTCTGGAAAAATCCCGGGACGACTTGTTGAAAACGCCATCTTTATTCCTCTTTACTGAATTGAGATGTTGGAAACAGTGGTTTTTTACGCAAGTTCTAACTGTGTAAAGGTTATTGCATTGCCGGACTAGGTTCGGCAAAATGAAAACATATGAAGAAATCACAAAAAGTGTGTCTTTTTAAGCTATCTTTAAATCAGATGAATTATATTACAGTACCATCTAGTGAGATAATTACTTACTAGATATCATTTGAATACAAGGCTCAAATCCGTATGGACAACTCTGCTGTAGAAACCAATTTTGAATACGAATCCATGTTATTAATCCGATAACTGTGAGTAATTTGTGTCTTAGTTGGAAAGAATAATCAGGTAAGATCAAATTTTGATATAAAAATGGAATATTGATTGAGGGCAAATTTTGTTATTGGCTAGTTGGAAATACTTTTTTTCTTCAGAAACTCAGAAAATAATAACTTATTTTGTTTTTATAAGATCAAACCAAGGAAACATGATGATTTTCTTAGATATAACTAATTTTGAACTTACTTTACTCTCGTGGTCATGAGTCTAGTACCACCGAGCATTTAGTCGCATCGTGCTGAGGGAGCGAGGGTTCGATTCGCACCGCAGCTGTCAGGAAAAGTTGATTGATTGATTTATCTTTATTTGAGAGGCTTTCAGCCCTTGGCTGGTTTGTCTCTTGTCAGGAAAAGTTTTCGGCTGGGGCGTTGCATGCTCGTCCGTTGTCTGATGCCGTGCTTCCTTCTAAGTGCAAATAGTTCACTAAAAGCATTTACACTCCTAAGATGTTAGGATTTTCACACCACGATGGCGTAATACACGTTCAGCGTGCCTGTCTGGGTCATATTGACCCCAACATCTTACTAGAGTTAAACATGTTCGTATTTTTTTTTTTAATTACGCAATGATAACTGATTCAGTTATTTTATATTTGAAAATAATAGAGAGATTTACTGAACAGCGTCAACCGTTGATTCAATTTTAGCCAGATTAAAATTACGATCAACAAGGCAACTTTAGATTATTTCATTCGCAATTTCATTAAACATTTCAAATTAGTGATGAACCCTCCTACGGAGGAAAATCACTTTAATAAAGAATGAAAAAAAAAATTAAACATTTCAATAATAAGATAATTATGACTTACGCAATCATTTACTCTCTTAACTCTAGCTCTAGTAGGATGTTGGGGTCAATATGACTCAGACAGGCTCGCTAACCATGTACGACGCCGTCATGGTGCACTAAGGGGCTGCCCATAAACTACGTAGACTCGAAAGGGGGGAGGGAGGATTCTGGCTAAAGTCTACGGCCCACACGAATTTAAATAATTTTGTATGGACGAAAGCCTTCGGATCTGAGATGGCCAAGAATTAGTCTACGTAGTTTATGGACAGCGCCTTAGCGTAACATCTTAAGAAAGTTAAGTGAATCCCCTTAATTTAGCCTTAGTTTGTTCTTATAATGATAAAATTAAGAGGTTATATATGTTGAGGTCCAGCAAAAAATCGATTTTTTTTATTTGTTTATCTTAAAGTATGGGTTCCTAAGAATGTTGTGTCAAATTTTCATAGAGATCCAAGCAGTAAAAGCAAAGATATAGCGTTTTGCGCCTCGTTCCCTTACAAGCGCGTAGTGCATACTTGAAACTTTAAACGCGATTATCTCGGAAGTATGTTTTTCAAAACACGTCGATGCGGTGACTACGATTGCGGAAACAGTTCTCAACCGATTTCAACCAAAATTGTTTTGAGTGTTCGCTATTCATGTGTCGTGTTCTTGAACGATCAACATTTTTCATAAAAAAAAATCATATCGGTGTTATGATTTTTTTTTCAGACTTTATAAGAATAGTCAGCACTAGTGCAATGCATTCGTATATTTCAGATATGTTATTCTTTATTTCGAATATTTTGAAGCACTGACCTTCTATACTTTCCCACATTTAGGTAAACGACACATTGCAAAATGGTTTCAATCAAAAATCCCATTGAAATTTTGACTCACACCATCCGATCCCGCATGCATCTCATACAGAGAATCTCATGAATAATTCAAACCCCGTCAATCAAACGCTGATCCATGGTATGCCATTCGCGTCACCCAATTGATCACCTGGATGATTCTCACCCAAATCAAATCAAGTCCATCTTCGACTTGCCAACAAAGAACTTATACGGTGGCGGAGCATAAAAATTCGGCAATTCAACAGGTGACGAACCCCGGTTTATTTTATTACATGGCAATAAAATGCGCCCGCGCCCGCAAAGACGGCAGCAAATTTATTACCCATTCAACCATCGCACTTGTCCATCGCGACGCGTCAATCGACAATCGCTGCACGTGGCTCCCAACAACAACAACAACAACAACAACAACAACAACGCGCCTTGTTGTACGTTCCTACCTACCTACTTGTCGCTGATATTAGATTGGCGATTAGCCACATCATGTTCAGTCCACGCTGCTCGCCGAGCCAGCAACGTCACAACCAGAGTAGCATAAAACGGGCAACGATCGGCGTGCGTGGTGCGGTGCGGGCCGGGCAATAACTGTGTTTTCCATTCATATTAAACCACAATTCGAGGTGGATTGCCAAATTGGTGCCATGGCTTCTTTGTTGTTGCTTCTGACGACGACGGTGAGTGCGATTAGTTCAACTGTGTCATATTAAGGAGACACGGCGCGAGTGATGCGCGTGAGGAGAATAGGATTCCCAGCACTAGCTCTAGCACTAGGTGGTGATGGGTTGAAGGTGATCGTTAGGTTGATGGGAGTGAAAGTTGACGGTTCCAGCTGATTCATTGTGGAGCATTTTGGGTTCGGTCCCTTTTTTGTGGGGAGGAAGATCGCCGGTTGCCGATGGGGTTTCGGGTTTTGCGAATTTGGATCACTAGGTTGACGGCTGAGTTTAGCGGTGTAGTTCAGCTTCATTGACCTAAATTCATAACTGAAATCCCTTTCGAGCAGAATTGTGATTCGAATGAGTATAATCAATTTGGTTATTTTTGATTCTGCCGTGTTTTGCTTATCCTTTGACAGATACGCGTATTTCGACTACCACTTTTGATCTTCCTCAGTGTCAGTGGTAGTCGAAATACGCGTATCTGTCAAAGGATAAGCAAAACAAGGTGGAATTAAGGCATTCTGCTTGGACGGCTCGAAAAGTCGGTACAAGACGAGAATTGTCATGTTGAGTAATAACGATTTTGCAGATTTTTTTCTGAAAAGTTTTGAATTTGTTCTATGTGATGTAAACTGTTTCAAATGTGTATTGATAATTTCGTCTTCCCTTGTATTGATGACTACAAGGGATGACGAAATTGTCGGGACAGGCAGCATTTTCGCTTTTCAAAAAATGCTCAACTTTGTGTAACTATTCGTAAAATTTTGATGCACTGATATGTTTTGTTACTCAATAATATAATATAATAGAAGTCTATTATTGGTCCAAATTTGGGCAAGATTGAGCTATTCTACATGAAGTTAGAGCGGTTCTAGTAAAATGCATATGCCATTTCTAAACGGTTGTATCTTCAGATTCTATGAATCAAATGGAATGAAATTTTGAACAATTCTGGCTCATAATAATGATCTCTAGAAAACGCTTGAATGAACTTAACCCTTATGTTGCCGACAGGGTACCCGGGTACCCAACGCCCATTTAAAAAGCACGGTGTAGAAAAAAGCAAAAAGTTTGTCGGACACATAACGGTTAAAATTACAAGCAAGGAATAAACAATGGCAATCAGTTAGTTTTTATATTTTCTATCTATATTACAGCCATTCGAATAATTATAACTTCTGTAACAATTGACCGATTCTCAATCTTTTTATACGAATGAAAAGATTATTTGTTCTTTTTTAGAAAAAAATAATACTAGACTTTAATATGCAAAAAAGATGAACTTATCAGTCTTAATGATTTTCACAATGTTGGATCACAACGACTATACTTTTTTATATTTTTTAACGAAAGTTTAACTAATTTTACATAGCAAATCAAAAAATATAAATATTCTTCAAGTCGTTTTTGAGATGCATTTTGTTGAAAATTTCAAGTTTTGTGCTCATTTACGATCATGCGTCTCCATCACGTTAAAAATAACGTATAAATAATTTTTATTTTTTTTTATTTTTATACATACAGGTAGGACTCGATTATCCGGAGTAAGGATTTAAAGCTTTCAAAAAATATATCTGAGGAACGGAACGCTCTACAAAGCTGAAATTTTGACTGACAACTAATCAAGGTTGGCTCGATGAAATGTCCAAATTTCAGCTGTATACAGCTTTCCGTTCTCTAGATATGTTTGGGATGCTTCGGAAGCCGACGCCGGATAAACGAGTCCGACCAGTACACAGTCATGGGAACTTCAGTTATTACAAAAAATACCAATAAATTCGCCTGCTGCAGAGTGATAATCCTCCAAGAATTGCTTCAGGCATTCCTTCAGAAGTTCCTTCAAAATTTCTCCAGAAATTTCTCCTAAGTCTTATATTTCTCCAGAGGTTCTTTCGAGAGACTCAGGAGCAGGGCTGAAAATCGTCGCCGTACGACCAAAAAAGTCGACGACGAGAACGAAAACTAGAGCGTCATCGTTGCTCGTTCCACATCGGATGACTCATTCAAGCCAGCGAATCGTCGTGAAGGGCTTGCGTCGTGACGAAAACAAAATCTTCATTCGCTTTGTTTCGCTCTTCGTCCAAGTGCATCTAGCCGACGGAGTCAATGTTGCCACCAGCAACACACAAAAAAAAAGATTTTAATAAAAAAATATTTGCACCTGGAATCAAACAACGAACCTCCAGATTGCCAATCCAGCACTCTTACCAACTGAGCTAGTGAGGTTTCACATCGTCGTAAGTGCCGAAACGCCAATAAAAGCTATTCCCAGTTGGCGTTCGCTTGGCCCGTCGTCGCTCATTTCCAGGGAACAAAGAGGACGACGGAAAAGTTGGTGGGTGACTATTTATGATTGAGCTTCGTCGTGACGCCCGCAGTCGGCGACGAAAAGGCTAATCGTCACCGTTGTTCTTTCGGACGAAGATTGTTTTATTGTTATCTTCACGCAGTGGTGACGAGAAGGACGATTGTCAACCCTGCTCAGGAGTTACTCCAGCAGTTTCTTCTGGTGTTCTTCCAGCAATTAAATCTGGGAATCAACAAGAAGTTTCTGCTTGGATTCTTCAAGAAGATCCTCAGAATTCCCTGTTTTTTATTGTTCCAGTAGTTCCTTCTGGAAATGCTTCAGTAGTTTCTTCTGTGTTTTTTCAAGGAGTTCTTCTTTTCCTCCAGAAATTCTTTCGAGGATTCCCTCAGAAGTTCCCTTACGAATACCTCCTTAAGTTCCTTCTCGAAAATTTTCCAAGATTGACCAAACGTTGCTTCTGGGACTTATCCAAGAGCTCCTTCAAAAATCATCTTTCAGGGAATTCACTCCTTCCTTTGAGGATTTTTTCAAGATTTTTCTGTGATTTTCAAGGAGTTTTGTCTGAGATCCCTTCTTTGAAATTTCGAGATTTCTCCAGGATTTTTTCCTGGATTTCCTTTTCCCAGAAGGCTCTTGAAGAAATCATAAAAGGAAGGAGAACTCCGGAAGGAACTTCTGGAGAAATTAACTGTTTTTGGCTACGCAGTCATAAAATGAACAAACGACGTAATTTATTTGCCCAACGTTTCGACACGGGCTGGCAGAATGGCTGGCGGGATGGGAGGCTGGCGTGATGGTCGGCTTTGGGTGTTCTCGGTTATTTCGATCACAGTGGTGGTGGCCATTCTGCCAGCCGTACCCACATCCACACGGACCGAAACCGTCGAAAACACCGATCAAAGCCGATCAACACACAAGCCTTCCACCAGTCCAGCCACCGAATCTACACAACTCGAACCACTGCGCCTATCAATGACCCCCAGCCAGATGCAGCAACAGCACGAACCACTTTCCCACCATCGAAGTGCATCTTCTGGTGATAATCACGATCACCCAACATCACCTCCACAAAACACGATCTCCAATCAACCAAACACAACAAATCCTGCAGCAGAACAACCTGAAACTACAAATAATGTTAAAACATATAGGGCAACCCCGTACATACCTGCACTTTCCCAAAAAATCATCAACATACTAGCCAAAGATTATCCCAACTTGACAATAACAACGAAACAGAACCGAGTAAACAAATGCCTCCACACACAAGTCAAGCAACCTATAATCAGAGACGATGTTAGTAGAACAATATACAAAATACCATGTAGTAACTGCGAATGTTGTTACATTGGAATGACCACAAACACTCTTAGGAAAAGACTAGCAGGGCACAGATCAAATATAAACAGATTAGATAAGCTGATAAATGATAACAACACAAACACAGAAATAGCCAAGACTTCACTGATCGAGACCACCACAGCACTAATACAACATTGTGTGATTTTGCGATTCGATTTAGAACGCACACAAATTATTGACCACAGTTATAAACAATCCACACTTCCATTCCTTGAGATGTGTCACATCACTAACACAGACCACACAGTCAATAAACGAACGGACATAGATAGATTGAGTACGACATACGCAGCAGTGTTGCACGACATAAAAAGTAGAAGGGAACAAAATGCACCAAAGAGAAATGTTAGCGATGAGAGGGACTCAATTGTACCGATAGGGCACGCTAATCAATCCGAAAGATAGAAGAAAGTAGAGTAGAAAGTTTGCGCCATTGCCAGTACAAGTTGTGCGAGAAAAATCTGAAATTTTAAAGTCATGTACCAAAAACAGCGTGATCCGACAGTTATAGTTAGACGAAACATAGGACAAATAACGACACAAAGATTTACCCCCTGAGGAAGACACAAACCCCGTGTCGAAACGTTGGGCAAATAAATAACGTCGTTTGTTCATTTTATGACTGCGTAGCCAAAAACAGTTAATTGTACCATACAGTCGATTCAATCCCACTTCTGGAGTAATATTGAAAGAAATCACGGTTGAAATTCCCAGAAAGAGGAATCTTTGAAGGAACTCTTGGATAAATCCCAAAAGCAACATTTGGTCAATCTTGTGTGGCTTCGTGGTCGTGCAGCTAGTGTCACCTAGCATTTAGTCGCATCGTGCTAGGAGCGCGGGTTCGATTCCCGCCGCAGCTGTCAGGAAAAGTTTTTGGCTGTGCCACTGGGCACTTCAAAGAGCGAATAGCTCACTAGAAGTACTAAACGTGTCCGTGTTCTTTAAATCTTGGAAAATCTTGGAGGAATCCCAGAAGGACTCCAGGAGGTATTCGTACAGGAACTCCTGAGGGAATCCTCGAAGGAGTTTCGGGACGAATCCATAAAAGACTCTAAGAAGCTCCTTGAGGAATCTCAGAAAGAACTCTTTAAAAATCAGAAAAGAAACTTCTGAAGCATTACCAGAAGGAACTGCTGGATGAGTTGTCAAAAAAAAAATCTTAAGAAACTTGTCGACAAATTGAAGAAGAAACTTCTTGTGGATTCCAAAATTTAATTCCCGTAGGAACGCCAGAAGAAACGGTTGGATTAATTTCAGCAAAAACTCCTGGGGTTTCTCGAAGGAACCTCTGGAGAAATGTTAGAAAAAAAAACTGTTAGATGAATCTCTAAGGGCACTTCTGGAGGAATTCCAGAAGGAGCTGTTGAATGAATCTTAGAAAGAACTCAAGGAATCTGCGAGGATTACCCCGACAACTTCTTTTCAAAATGCTAGCATTTCGTCAATTCTCATCCGATTTTTTTGAAGTCGCCCTCAATCGATCATAAATTGGGGCTAGTTTATTATACTCAAGTGGCCATGCGATATCCGGAACCATTCCGGGGATATTCCGGATTGCGCTGGGGTCAGGGTGGTTGCCAAAATGGCTAAAAGTGATTGTTTCATGTGTTATTGTGTATGAACCATCGATTTTCAGCGAAATTTTTGTTGCGAATAGTGAAACACAACTGCAATAACCAGATTTGAATAAGTTGACCCTTCCGGATCACCGTGACAGGTTCCGCGGGGCCTCATTGGAGAAACTTCTGGTTTTCAATCTAAACATGCCGTGCGACATATCAATCTTCATGATTTCAAATGACTGAGTCAGGAACGATAGACTGAAGTCTGTATCAACTAACGTGGCCACCCGGAACGTCTAAGACAGGTTCTACAAGGGTGTCATCGGGGACATTTCTGATTTGCAAGTAAAACATGTCGTGCGACGTATGAATCTCCATGATTTCGAGAGAATATTGCAGAAAAAAATGACTGAAGTATGGTTAAACTGCTGCCGCCGCTCCGGAACAAGGAACAAGTTCCGCAGACGCCTCTCAAACACAATACCACACGAAACAATTAATTTTAACCATTTGGTAAAACAGACCCCTCCCCCACCTCCTGACCCCAGTACAATCCGGAATATCCCCGGAATGGTTCCGGATATTACATGACCGCTTCACTAAAATAAACTTGTACCAATTTATGCTAGATTGAGGGTGACTTCAAAAAAATCGGATGAAAATTGACGAAATGCCAGTATTTTGAAAATGGGTTGTCGGGGGTCGGGTACGTGAAGGTTAATAATACTAAGCATTTTCCATATTTCGAGAGGCTGTTCTAAATTTGACTATATTGTGAAAATTTCATAGAAGAACCGAAATAAAATTACCAATTCAGCTTAGAGATAGAGCATCCTGAAGATTTTCAACTACTTTTCGATACACTCCTTATTACATTCGCAATTTTATGAATCGCTGTTTAGTGAAGCGATTGCTCAAAGAATGCCTCCAAGATTTCCTCCAGAAATATCTCCAAGGACTTCAAATAATTTCTTGAATTCTTTTAAAGTTTTCTCTTTAAATTTATCCTAGTATTGTTCCAGGAGTTTCTTCAAAGATTTCCCCAGAAATTCCTCCAAGGATTTCTTCACGAATGCGTCCGGGAATTCCTTCAATAACACTAGTTTACAGCATTTTTGAACTCGGTAAGCTGATGATCATTTTTGGTGTAGAATCATGCCCTGAGTTCGAAAACGCGAAGGAAAAAAATTACAGTAGCATAGCATAGCATAGCATAGCATGAATACTTGCACAAATCTTGGATGAAGTTGCAAAGTTGAATATTTCCATTGACATTGCTGATGTCGCTACTATCTACAATGTCATAGATTCACTCAGCTCCACACACCTGGCCAAGTCCTTGCAAGCATTTATAAATCCCTTCATCAACTTAGAAAGAGCCCAGAACTGAAGCAGCTTCTAATAGATGAAAGGATGTTGAAAATAGCGAATTTTCAACTTATACGGAGTTATATAGCAAATATATACTGAAGTACACACTTAGAAAAAATGACGGATTACGGTAAAATTTTACCGTAATCTCAACAGCTGAACGTACGGTAAAAAGTTCGGTGATTTTTCAAACCACCGAACGTACTGTGAATCTCAGGAAAATGCATCTGTCAATATTACCGGAACGTTCGGTCCTTTTTACAAATTTACCGTAAAAATCGCAGAGCGTTCGGTATGTTTGTTTACAAATGAATTCTCAATATCACTGAACATACGGTAAATTTTACAAATTTACGGCGATTTTATGCGAGCACAAAAAAAACTATATTTTCATAAAAAACATCGATGATGGGATTGAATACATGACTTTCTGATCAGGAACCACACTTGCTGCCACTGTACAAGAGAGTCTTGCTTGGAGATGATGCGCCAATTCTAATAGAACTGATACTCGAAGCTGCCGGCGTGGCTGTCAAACGCATAATAAAGAACTACGGTAAAATAGTCCCATCACCGATCTGTTCGGTAAAATATTCACAGGTCTCCTGTAAATTTGTCTGATTTCACCGGTTCTTCGGTGATTTCTTAGATTTCACCGATTTTCTCCTGCAATTTCATCGATTTCGCCGTAATACTGTAGTTTGCTTGTTTACAGACCAGTTTCGGTGATTTTTTTCACCGAATACTGTAATTTATTCTAAGTGTGAAGAATTATTTATAAATAAATAATATTGGAAAGATCTCACCAATTGTTGTGGGGTTTTTGTGGTTCAATGCCGATCATCTAATTGTCTTGATTAATGTTCTTCTCTGTAAAGAACAACACAATACTCAGCAAAGAACAACACAATACTGACCACTAAACACCCGCGCATCTATTGTTTTGATTTTCACTCGAGACAATAGCGAACGCGATCGATTATGCTGCCATACTCACCCCTACAGGAGTGATGCATGCACAGCAAAGAACAACACAATACTCGCGAAGGAAAAAAAAATTACAGTAGAGCGAAATTTTTTTCGACTTTCCATACAAGCTTGATGATTTGAAATCGATTTTTGTTCTATTTTTTAAGCAAAGTCGCTCACTTCACATATCTCATTCTCCGCTATAAATGCTCCGATTGAGCTGAATTTTTTACTGTAACTTGCCTACATATGTCATGTCAAATGAACGTTGAGAAAGATTTTTTAAATTGTTTTTTTCTTATTGAAAAAAAATACATTTCTTCAAATATTTTTGGAAATTTTGCTAAAATTTAAGGAGATTGTCCCCAAAACTCGCCAATATCTTGAATTTCATCAATCTGACGCTAAACCTGCATTCAGATGTTCGAATGGTATTTTAATAAGCTTTTAATTTATGGATAAAGATTTAAAATTGGTTGTTTCGTTCACGATATTTGAATTTTATTAAATTCCATATTTTAGAAAGTTGTAGAACTCAATATTAAGCTAAAACTTAAAAACTGTTCTACTTTAAAAATTTTGAAGCACGGTTTCGAAATCAGTGCTAAATTATGCTTCAAAAATTTTGGTCGTTGACAGAAGTTCACGACTTTCATTTTATTTTGTAAACTAGTGTAATTTCTCCAGGAATTACTTTAAGGATTTCTTTAGCACTCTCTCTTAGGATTTCTGCAGGAATTCCTCCTCGAATTCCGTCGAGGATACTATCTGAAATTCCTCCGTATATTCTTGAAGGATTTCTCCTGGATTTTGTTTTAGAATTCAACCATGAATTCCTGCAAAGATGTCCCCAAGAACTACCTCATGGTTTTCTTCAGAACTTTCTTTCAAAAATCTTACAATGATTTCTTCAGGTAATCCTCCAGGAATTCCCCCAAAAATTCTTCAAAGGTATCCTTTAAAAACCTCTGAAGATTTCCTCAAGAACCTCTGAAATCTTTTACTATTTTTCTTCAGGAAACCCTCTTAAGTTTTCAATAACCAGTACTGCGGATCTCTTCAGCATTTTTCGTAGGATTTCTCTAAGAATTGTCATCCTTGAAGAAATTCTCGAAAAAGTTTTTGCTGTAATATTGAAACTATCCTTTTGGGATTCCTGTAACAACCCTTGAAGGGATTCCTGCGGGAACTTTTGAAAAAATCACGTAGAAATCTTTGAAGGAGTTGCTGAGGAGTTATCCACAGAGATAATGAAGCATTTCTTGAATGACTTTTTGGTAGAGCCCTTAGAAATCTTGAGGATTTCTATGGCACCTTGAATAAGTTTCGAGATGAATCTTGAAAAATCATGGATTTTACAGAGGAATTCCTCTGAATTCGCAATGCTTTGAAAAATTTCTTGAATAGAGAATGATGTGCGGGAATACTTGGTGTGATGATGGTACACTGGAACCTCTTTTTATGCACATGGCTAGGACTGCATAAATTAAAAATGTGCATAAATTAAAAAAGGCATAAAAAGAGGGAAATTTATGCATAAAGGAAAGGGGGATGGCTTTCTCAGTCTTTGATTCAAGAACGATTTTTATCTACATTCCCGACGTTTCGGCCTAGGGATTTGGCCTTTTTCACTACGACCCTTGAAAAAGTCCAAATCCCTAGGCCGAAACGTCGGGAATGTAGATAAAAATCGTTCTTGAATCAAAGACTGAGAAAGCCATCCCCCTTTCCATCAAGTTCCCATTCGTAAAATCCCATACTTTATGCATAAATTAAGATTGGGCTTTAATTAGAGAATTTATTGATGGAATAACGACCGTTTGGATGGTAATTAGCAATTACAGGCGCGTTTTCGGTCATCGGGTTACTTATAAAACAATTGGACTAACAAAACACAAACACAAAACAACAAGCTGGTGAACAAGCTCTTCGATCAGAAAATGATCGACCAACAAACCAGGGCGAGGTTGGTCTCCTACCACGCGACCTGTCCAAAAATCTATGGGCTCCCGAAAATACACAAACCGGACAGCCCCTTGAGACTCATACTATCGTGCATTAATTGCCCGACATATGATCTGTCCAAGTACCTTGCAGACATACTACATCGCTCGATCGACCACAACAAATACAATGTGCAAAGTTCGTACGAATTTTGCACATTCATAAACAATATAACCCTGCCTCAAGGCTACGTGTTGGTCTCGTTCGATGTGGTAAGCCTGTTTACGTGTATTCCACGGGACGTTGTGATAGAAGCGGTGCGAAATAACTGGAGTCTGATCGAGAAAAACACAACGATAAAAAACGTAGAAATGTTTATAGAACTTATAAAGTTCAATCTCTCCTCCAGTTATTTCGTCCACCGTGGCAACTTCTACCGTCAAAAGTCGGGAACGGCAATGGGCAATCCATTGTCACCGGCTCTTGCGGATTTAGTGATGGAAACATTGCTAGATCATGTGCTTGGGGGGATCGATATTCCCATTCCATTTTTAAAGAAGTACGTCGACGATTTGGTTACCGCTCTCCCAATCGACAAGATTGAATGTGTGAGAAATGCACTCAACGGGTTCAACTCACATATTCAATTTACGTGTGAGATGGAAAATAATAATCAGCTGCCGTACCTGGACATGTTGCTTATACGCACAGCGCAGCAGAAAATCGTTACCGATTGGTACAAAAAACCTGTCGCATCGGGACGCATTTTAAATTATTTTTCATTTCACCCTCTCACACAGAAACTGAACACGGCCACAGGCTTTATTGGGAGAGTGTTCAAGTTGTCGACGTGCAGATCAGAAGATGAGAAGAAGGAATTGGTTCGGGATTATTTGCTAAACAACAACTATCCAAGTTCATTGATAAATCGGTTGATAAACCGATATATCAACAAGAACACCAACACAGAAGTGAACAACAGCAACACAAATCCCGAACCTAAAGTATATCGGTCTCTCCACCATGTAGAAATGCTCACACCGGCTCTCGCAAAAGTTATAAACAGAAATTTTCCCAATGTTCAATTGGGCTTCAAATGCGTCAAAACCAACAGACTGTTGTTTTCGAAGCTCAAAGATGCAACGCCGCAGCTGGAGAAAAGAAATGTAATTTATCGCATTCCTTGCTCCGACTGCGACTGTGCATACATTGGGCTGACGACGCAGCAGTTGAAAAACCGTCTCTCTGGGCATAGGTCTCTCATAAACCGATACGCAGATTTGAAATCTTCCGACCCGAATAGAGCGACGGAAAGGGAGGAAGAATTCAAAAAGACGGCGCTGATGGTCCACGTGATTGAGTGCGAACACCGATTCGATTTGCCTGGAACAAAGATTCTTGACCAGGACAATCGTTTAAACGCACTTGAAATTCTTGAAATGTGTCACATTTTCTGTGACAACAAAACGGTTAACTATAGAACCGACACAAGCAATCTGAGTGTTGTTTACTCGGGTCTTCTGCACTTAATCACGCACGGAGAGAGATAGCAGAACATCGTCAAAGCACGCTGTGATGCTCTGTTTCTGTTAATGTCTTTTCTGTTCCATCGTTTCGTTTTGACGTCTCCACTCACAGATAGTTTGATTCAAACCTGTTTAGATGTGCCTAGGTGAAAGCTGTGTAAGTTTGTGCTCCGTTCAAAGTTTTGTTAATTGAAAATGAATCAATTCATTAGGTCCGAAATTTATATGTGTGATTATAATTTCAGTGTAATGTTGTCAGCCGTTCAAATTGTCCATGTTCAAACCCACTTGACCTAAAAACAACCTTTAATGTGAGTAATTTTATGTTTTATGTAACAAATGACTTGACTACTCAAACTTTGTATGTAAATTGTAGTTTGCCCTGAAGATGAGTGAATAAACGCTCGAAACGTCGGCTATAATTAAAACCGTTGTTTTATAAGTAACCCGATGACCGAAAACGCGCCTGTAATTGCTAATTAGAGAATTTAGTTCGCGCGAACAGGTCTTGCTCCTGGGCAGTTGAGGTGGGGCTAAGGGGGTTTCCAGAAAGTTCCCAGAGAGCCCAAAAATAGGGTTCCAAAGAGCTTCAGGGGTTGTTTCGGGAGATTTGAGGAGCCTTTTAAGGGTATTCTGTGAAGATTTTTTGGTGATTTCATGGAATTACGGGGAATTCTGGAGTATTTTAATAGTATGAAGTGGGTTTCAGGGGCGTTCCAAGGGGCTTTAGGAGCAATTCAAGGGATCTCAGGAGCCTTAAAAGGGCGTTGCAAGAGGTTTGAGGGGCGTTTTTCAGTATTTCAGAGTCTGCTCTGAAACTTCCTGAAATGCCTCATAAATCCCCCTTAAACCCCCGGGGATCCCATGTAACGCACCTGAGAGGCTTCGAAACGCCTGAGAACTCCTCCGTAACGCTTCCGTAACGCCTCTGAAACCCCCGAAAATGCTCTAAACGTCTTGAAATGTCTTCAAAATCCCCACTAAACCCCCTCGGACCCCATGTAACGCACCTGATGCTCCAAACCCCCCGAGAACTCCTCCGTAACGCTTTCATAACGCCTCTTAATCACGCCTAAAATGGTCTGAAACATCCTGAAATGCCTCCAAAATCCCCCTTAGACCCCCTCGGACCCCATGTAACGCATCTGAGACGCTTCAAACCTACCGAAAACTCCTCCGTAACGCTTTAGTAACGCCTCTTAATCACGCTGAAAATGCTCTGAAACGTCCTGAAATGCCTTCAAAATCCCCTTAAACCCCCTCGGACCCCATGTAACGAACCTGAGAGGTTCCAAACCCCCCGAACAATCTTGTTTGAACAACTTCTTAAAGAAATATTACATTTTTTCATATATTATACAGAAAAACTTGTAGTTAGAAGGCACAGAATGTTTCCAATTGACTAATTGAGAGATGAATTTGTGAAAAATATCGTGTTCTAGTGGAATTCGAACCCACGACCCCGTAATAACTAGTCCGGTGCTTTATACAGCATGTTGCTAATTGAAAAAAAGTAATGTTCATGGTGTGGGTTCATTTCACAGAATCATTACCTGTTCTATGGCTTAGTTGATTAAAGCACGGTCTAGCGAATACGGGGTCGTGAGTCCCAATCCCACCAGATCGCGACTATTTTCACAAACTCATCTCTCAATTTGTCAATTAGCAACATTCTGTGCCTTCTAACTACAAGTTTCTCTGTATGTTTATGATATACCAGCAAATCTGGTAAATGCCAGTAAAGGGTAATTCTTGGAAAATTCATGAAGATAAATGTCTGTACCTAAATATAAATGTCTTAGAAGGAGTTCGTAATAGGGCCCATATAGCCGAGGCGGTAAACGCACGGGTATTCAGCATGACCATGCTGAGGATGACGGGTTCGATTCCCGGTCGGTCCAGGATCTTTTCGTAAAGGAAATTTCCTTGACTTCCTTGGGCATAGAGTATCTTCGTGCCTGCCACACGATATACACATGCAAAATGGTCATTGGCAGAGGAAGCTCTCAGTTAAAAACTGTGGAAGTGCTCATAGAACACTAAGCTGAGAAGCAGGCTTTGTCCCAGTGAGGACGTTACGCCAAGAAGAGAGAGAGAAGGAGTTCGTGGTGGAATGCCTATTGAAATTTCTAGAGAATTCATTGCAGGAATATCTTAAACGTGGCAAAATCCCTGGAGCTGTTTAGTGTACGAATTATTGATGGAAACCCTTCGAGAAAACTGGAAAAATAAATTTTAGGTTTATATTTTGGAGGGATTTTGTTCTGAATTCATTGATGAATATTTTAAGAAATTCTTGAAAGAAAACGTGATTGAATTTCTGGTGACGAAGCTGAGTTTGTTTTTCTGCAATTTTGTTTTCACTTCACATTACTAGTGTGCGAAAATTTCCAATTTTAGCGTGACGTACTTAATGGATGCTCCCTAAGGTCGTCTTCAGTGTCTTGTACTTGACTCGACTCGACATAGAGAGTCGAGTCAAGTACAAGACACTGAAGACGACCTTACAGTTGAGGTCGAAATACGTATATGTCTAAGGATGCAAATTCTTAGTGGAATTCAAAGGAACAGTACTTAACGCGATTTTCTTTTTATTTACGATCATTAATGTTTTAAATCTAAAACACCATATTTAATGTTATCTAACAACGGAGTGGAAAGGACCCATATAGCCACAGCAATAAAAGCGGGGGTATTTAGCATGACCATGCTGAATTAGGATGACGGAATCGATTCCCGGTCGGTCCAGGAACTTTTCGTAATGTAAATTTCCTTGACGTTCTTGGGCATAGAGTATCTTCGTGCCTGCTACACGATATATGACAATACAAAATGATCATTTCCCAGCTAACACAAAGTCGTATATTATGTTGAATAGGATGCCATTTCACCACCTGTAAAGTGTGCGTATATCGCCTCCACTTTTGCACCCTATTCAACATCAAATGCGATCTTGTGTTGACTGCCCAAGACACAACATGTCTTATATAAATTATTTCGACTCCAATATGACCAGTTACAATGTTTTGGTTTGAAACAATAAAACCAATTTCCAGACTGCTATACGACTGAAAAAGCGCAGAAGGTGGAGCCTGCGCAACATCTTTGTGATGTCATATTCATGTTCTATATGAATCTGAGCATACTTGATTATGTATCTTGGTATGTTTTCCATTATATAACTATTTTCAACAAATTCTAGAAAACAGTGGCTTGGCAGTCAAGATGTTTTATTACTGTAAATAATTAAGTTTCAAAATGTCAATAATAAAAATCGACAACTGCAAAAATCAACATGCATCAATAATTCTACTAAGCCACTTTAATGCCTAATTGCCATACTGTGGTCATAAATTTAAATGCCAATCATTTTTTACGGTGAAATAGACTATTGTACTCCGATAAAATTAATGCGCCTTATAAATCAGTATTTTTAAAGAATTTTGCATCACAATAAATAAATAGTATTCATCTTATTTCAACACAAGCCAAGAAGAATTAAAATTGAACTGTAGATGACGAAGATATCACCAAATCACTTTTCCATGTTTTACGATAGTGACCCCAAACTTTTGGCCGATACATCATATTGAGGGGTGACCCCAAACTTTTGGTCGATGACATCAAGGATTAATTTACTTAATAACTTTTTTTCTAGATTTTTTAGCTAAGTTCTGTAAAAAGCATTTGGTCGACCCAACTTCCAGCGACACTGCCGTAAGTTTTTATTCATTTTTTAGAAAATTTGAAAATTTGGCAACTTTGGGTTAGGTTTACATACAAATTTTTTTGAAAAAGTTTCTTTTAAATCATGTTCAAAGTTTCTTTGACTTATTATCTTTTGAATGAAACCTAGGGTTTTGAAATCGGACGCAAATTGGCGGAGATATGGGCCTAAAAAAATGACATGTTTTTGAGGGGGTGACCCCAAACTTTTGATCGGGAGTGTACATATCACAAATTATTGAAACATAATAGAATATTTGATAAATATTCAATAATTTAGAAATAAAATTAAATGGCACTCTGTGACATGGCATGATGCATGTTTTGAGATATGATTCAAAATTGGCTTGATATTGTTTTTGTGAATAATTTTGTTGTGGTTGTTGTTGGTTCTTATGTTTGGTTTGGAATTTGAACGATTTGATATCTGTCACGATTTGGAAAGACAACAAATATCAAGTATCAAAAAATTATCACAGTTTACACATTGAAGCGGCTCAAAGAGCGTTATGCTCGGTATAATCGGCCCTCATAGATAATCATATATGTTGTGGTAACATATATTCCCGTCATTTTTTTTACATAGCTAAGATTCTGTTAGGAGTATATTGTTTTACGTAGGAAATAAAAATCGATTCAACTTTCTATGATCGGTAGTGTAGAATGTCCCTGTTCAGAAAAATGAATTAGGATTATGTTACACATGTTTTCTATCATACTGCAGAAAACCAAAATTCGACTAATTATAAACATACGAAACATACTATGTTTTGTCT
Source organism: Aedes albopictus (assembly GCF_035046485.1). Lineage (NCBI taxonomy): Eukaryota > Metazoa > Arthropoda > Insecta > Diptera > Culicidae > Aedes > Aedes albopictus. Next base: position 482,828,266 of record NC_085137.1, on the reverse strand, counting down.
AAACATGATTGAAAACAAGTCTTAAACAAGAAACTGCAAATGGTACTCTAATATGACATATAGAACATACTGAGCATGTATGGCAACAAACAAAGTGTACTTAAATAGAACATACCCAACATAATCGAAAACAACATGCAATATTTGTTTGAGAAAACAAAATATATTCTTTAATAAGACTTCTAAATAGAAGATCACTGTGTATAAGTTTTAGGTATCATGAAAACGACATATCCATGACATAATATGTTTCGAGAAACTTCATAACAACTGCTGTAGGACAAAGTAAATATTTTGCTATTTCGGATTATGTTTTCGGTGTTACTTGGGTGGGTTGCAGATGAAGCTCTCAGTTAATACCTTACATAGAACACTAAACTAGAAAAAGCAAGCTTTGTCTTAGTAGGTAAGTACGCCAAAAAGAAGAAGAAGAACAACGGAGTGGACCTGGTTTGATGGTTAGAACACGTGACTATCACGCCGGGAACCTGGGGTCGAATCCCATTACCGAAAAGCTCACAAAAATGTGAGCTCTTCTTTCGGTAGAGAAGTAAAGCCGTAGATCTCGAGATGAACTAACCCCGAGCTAAAAATCTCGTTAATAAAGATATAAAAAATAATTATAATCTAAAAATTACAACATAAGCTCTTATCCAAATCTTGTTTTTCACAATTTCCCCTTACACTTTTTCATTTCAGACGTGTATTCTATCGACGCTGATGCTAAGCATACAATGTCGCCCCCAGGCAGTGCAGTAAGTTCCAATCTTCCGTCCATCCACCTTACCCCTCATGTCGTTTGATTAACCAACAAAAAAAAAACAAAAAAAAACGCACACACAAAAAATAAAAAATCAAACTAGCAATTCTAATCAACCAGCACAGTAAATCGGTTGGAATAGCCGAAATTGACTTAAACGGCTTCGTTACCGCCTCGCGTATACCGGAAGCTTTCAACCCAAATTCTCGGTTCGCGAGCTATACCGAATTCCATGAGAATCGCTCTTGATTGGTTGGGCACATTGTAAATAACACAACGTGAATCATTGACCTCAGCGTTGAATTTTTGGTAAAATGTTTTTTAGTATGATACGCAATGCTTGACAATAGTTGTTGATCTCCTTTAAATAAGATTCAAAATTTCAGTAAATCGCTGTTAATCTGAATTTACCGAAAACGCAACGCCAAAGTCAGTGATTCCTTTTTTTTAGCGTGTTCAGTATTTGCGCGCAGCAAGAAATCAATCAAGCGATTTAAATTCTACGAAGAACTAGATTTTTTTTCCTGGTGCGAATTGCTCTGTGTGTGTTCTGAATGAAATTTTAATCGCGGAAAATCGGCATCCGACGCGCAGCAGACGAGAAGATGCGGAAAAAATGCTACAGTCATGTCACGATCAGCGGCTAGCCTCCCCATTACTGCACACTGTTCTCTGAATGGTTTCTTTTCGGACCGAATGGATTTTCGGTTTCAAATTTTATTGAGATCAATTGCTATTATGTGGTGCAATCTAGGAAGAGTTATCGAAATTTAATGGAATGGTTTTTGAAGTGGGCTTGGAATGGATAAGTAGATCTGCCGAGAGCGATGGCATCATGCGGTTGACGCAAATGCAAAGGAATGTATTTAAAATTTTAAATTCACTTCTAACTACTATCATTATCATGCACTTCATAAACATGTACGAAGTTTCGAAATGTTTTTGTTAGCTGTTTGTTGCGATCCTCTAACAGTTTTCAATAAGTTGTTCGATAATAATTCCTGCATAATTTTCTTCAAATTTTGGACAGATATTGGTTTAATACCTAGACAAGTCTGTTAATGTCGTCAAAGAACAACATTCTGAAAGAGCCCAAGTCAGATTTATGTTTCAGTTTCTCTTGTTTTATTACAGAAAATCTAATGCATCTTATGAGAAGATGTATACAGTTTTCGTAAACTATACCATTTGACCATGTTTGAAAATAATTTGTTAATTTAATTGAAGATACATTGAAATCGGATTAATTTTCAAAAATTAGTAAATATGTCATCCTTGTATCCAAGATCTTCAGATTTTTTTTTTATTATTTATCCTCCCAGGTTTATCATCATTTCTAATTCCGCAAGAAACTTAGTAACTATTCATAAATAATATTCAAATTTCTAAATTAAAAAAAAAACAACAACAACAAAAAAATTATAATAGTGGAAACATTTCTGAAATTGCAGGACATTTACAAACGTAAAAAAATCAATTCCGATGACATGTTTGAAAACGATAGTTTGGTATAAACATGCATCTAAAATAGTTTGGATTGTAGGACCACCAAAACAAACGAATTGCAATTAAGGCTTTCGCCTGATTTCGATCTGTTGACAAACGACTGTACGCATCGTTTCCGCAGCTTTCTCCACTTCCGTATTTGTTCATGTAACTCACATAATCGCTACGTTCGTTATCAGTGTTGAATGTTCAATGTTCTCTCACCCCATTCCACCGTCACTATTTCAAATAGAAATTATCTTATCAAAAAACTATCTTTTCAAAGCCCCACCGACATTTTTCTTTCGTCCGTCCGGAACCAATAGCACCTTCTGCACCTCCCTCACCACACTGCTCAAAACGCTTTCTAACCTTTCAATATCGTTTCCTCACACCACTGATTCATCCACAAACCACCGCCGGAAAGCTTTTTAACCACCAAAACCACTTACCCCAAACGCACAATTTCGTCGTCATTTCACCTGGCAACCATTCAGTCAGTCACCGCGAAGTCGCATCTTTGTCGGCCTCACTCCCATTGATGACCGATTCGATTGGTCCGCAAGACCAATTATTGTTACATTTACCAAAAAACGTTGTCCCCGGAGGTTATTGCCATCGTCGTCGCAGTCTTCGAAGATTGATCGTCGTTCGTTGTCACCGAGGAATGGGATGGTGAAAAAACCGCAACTAATCGGAAGAAAAGTGACAACCACGTGCCTCACGCTACAGACCTCTACGGACAATCGAAAACTTACAAATGGGGGAAAACGAGTGCTTTGCGGGGGATCTTCATTGAACTTTTTTATTAATTTTGCGTATGCTTTAACGAATAATTTATAAAAGTAAAAAACAAACAAAACAAAATCCATTTCAAAAAGCAATTTGATAAAACATTTCATTAGAAGACCGCTACCATTTTGTAACCTCATTGATAGCTCAACATCAGTTCAAATCTGGACATAGCCCGGAACCATCTATGTTAACTGATACATTACTTCGCACTTTTTGCTAATTTGCTCAATCAAGTTTCTTTACAACAACGGCTACGTGCGCGTAATCGAATTAGCGGCTCTCTTGAGATAAACCGCAATTAGAATTCGGTTGCGCGTCAAACAGAATTTGCACAAATTAGTCACAACTCTACTACGGTTGTAATATTCTCTAAAGACCGGACACAGAACACCAAGACAAGATAGATTAGATTAAATGCTCAGCCCAGCTAGCGGTTTTGGGTTGAAAAAATGACGAATTGCGCAATGTTTTGCGACCACCGGATGATGGTTGGCACGAGTTGCGGCCACATGGAAGACGACGACGATGATGAACGGTCCCAACGCAGTAATTCGGCGTAACGTTGATGGAAATTCTGGGAACAATGGCGCATAATCAGCCACCAACTGAACTGGGTCGTTGAACGTTAATGTGTTAATAGACACCCGAAAGGCACATTCCAAGATAAGATACTCAACTTGTTTTGATCCCGTGATTGATTAAATTCCATGCCAGAATTTCAAACAGTTGAATAGCTTGCTTAGAATCAGAAGTTTAAAATCATGCCAGTTGATGGCATGACTTTGGATGTTTTCTGCAGTTTTGTTTTCATTCCATTGCATGATATTTGAGCACATAAATAAGTTTTGTAGGAAAATTTTTAGGACTTGTTTGAGTTTAGCAAGATTTACTCAAGTTACATTGTTTAGTCAAATAGAATAGAAGAGGTTCATAGGGTTTCTACAGATAGCCTAGTAGTTAAGGTTATGGAGCGCCAATCCGGAGACGGCGGGTTTGATTCTCGTTCCGTCGGGAAAATTTTCTTGACTTCCTGCGCCTAGGGTATCATTGTACTTGTCTCACAATATACAAAAAAAAAATTCAATGGCAGGCAAAAAAAAAGCACTTCAATTAATAACTGTGGAAGTGCTCAAAAAACACTAAGTTGAAAAGTCGCAGACCATGTTCCAGTGTGAACGTAGAGCCATTTAGAGGAAGAAGAAGGTTCATCATAGAAATATCATAAAACTTACGTGAAATGTATAAAGTTTTATGGCGGTTACCCAAACCTCTACAAGACTAATTGGTCATCAAAACGTTACTTGCCAATCAAACACCCCATGATGAAGTGAACAAAGCTACTGAAAATAACAACCCGAAAACTAATACCTGCTTGAATGACGTTCTCAATATGAGGATATTCAGATTTCCTCGTGCTAATTTGCAAAAAAATGGTTTGAAGCAATATTTAAATAATTCATAAAGCAACACCCAATCAATAACTTGTTGAGGTAGTAATGGACCAATTTTTAATACCTCAATAATAACATTAAGGTATTTTCAATACCAGGATAACTAGTAGGCATCTTGAAGTATTTTCTAAACAAATCCATGTAACATTTTTGGTAGCTATCTATGCTAAGACTTTTTTAGGAGTTCTTGAAGATTTTTTTGGAGAACATTCTGTAGTCTTCAGAAACACCTAGACGATTTTATGAAAGAATATCTGACTGAATTTCTTTAGGATTTCCTGGATAATTTTTTAAACTGAATCTACGTGAAGTTTCCAAAAAAGTCCCTGAAAGATTTTTTTTAAAGATTCCTCAACTTTTTTTTGGGATCTCATGAAAGACTTTTTATAAAGAATCCGAAGATGAATTTCAGAAAGGGTTCATGAAAGAATAATCGAAAGTTGGAAGTTTTTTTTTTCAAAGTCATCCTTGGAGAAATTTGAAGAGAAACCTTTGAAGAAAATCTGGACTTCTGGAGATATTTCTGGAAAAATTGTTAATTGAATTTATAATAAAAGCCATGGGAGATTTTGAGAAAGAATTCCTCGAAAACCTCTATGAATCTCTGCAGAAAATCTCCAAACAGATCTCACATTTAAAAAAAAATGTCACTGGAGGAATTTCTTGAGAAATTCCAGGAAGATTTTCTGACGGAAATTCGGATTAAAAAAAATCCCTGGGGCAATTTGAAAAGCGAACCCCAGAGAAATTTTTGGAATAAATCCTTGGAAGATCGTTTGAATTTCTGCAGAAACTCATGCACAACTTCCTTACACAACTCTTCGTAAAACTTGGAAATTGAAGAAATTGAAAGTTGTTGTGGGAATTCCTGCTAAAACCTATGAAAGAATTTCTAAATTAACCCCAGCACAAAGTTTTGAAGAAACTTTTGAAATATTATTTGAAAAACTCTGAAATAGTTTCCGAAGGTGTCGCCGAAAGTTTTTTTTAAAGAAATTTTTTTTAAGTATCCGTGGGGGAGTATCTGCTCAAATTCACGGATATTTTTTTGGAAAATTATGGAGAAATTTCAGAAGTAAATCATGTCAGATTCTATGGAAGAAATCTTTGTGAAATTGGTAGAATAGGAAGATTTAAAAAAAAAAATCCGAATGAATCCATGGATAAATTTTTGAAAGAATTCGCGAGCGAATTTTTGGTCGAATGATCGGACAAATTTCCGAACGAAGTTCTTTAGAAAGATTTTTTAGAACAACGTCTGAAGAAATTTCTTGTAGATTTTCTAAAGGAATTTCAAAAAGATTCTCCAACCGAATGCTTAGAAAAATTCCTGAAAAAGTATCCAGCGTAATTTTTGAAGCAATCTGTGGGAGAATTTCTCTAACAATCTCTGAAATTATTTGTAAAAAATCATAGAGGAATTGGCGAAGCAATTAATGCCAGATTTCTTAAAATAATTCTTTGTGACACATCTGGAATATTTTCTGAAATAATCTGTTACATGATGATTTGATTTGGGAAGTTTTCTTCGGAGACCGTCGTTTGAAGTTTAAAATTTAGGGTTCACTTACTTTTATTTAACACCGCAGAATTTAACAAATGGTGACCGAGCGATCCTACACTACTCGTACAGAAAGATTGTTCAGCAAATATACCACCACCAGTGATCACGATCTATCAAGTGTAAGCAGAGATGCCAAATTATTTTGTCAAAAATCTGTATCAGTACAGATTTTTCTGTACCGCAGTATTTCAGGGCATAGCAGACACCAAGAGTCCTAGATTTCAAGAGAAATTTAAGAAAATGTACTTCTTTTTCACGGTTTTTAATATTTACTGGTATTTACTTTTCTATAACAAGTGTGAAAATGGACAAATTTTCATAAATTATTTTTTTAATTTAAGCAGCAATTCAAAAAGTTTTCATAAGATTTATTGAAAGTTCCTTCAAATTTTATGATTTCTGGAACAATCTGAATCACATTTTGATAATCTGTATTTTGTCTGTATAATACTTAAAAATCTGTATATCTGTCATCTTTGAGTGTAAATCACAAATGTCTAAAAAAATTTGCTTTGATTTTATGAAAATTTGAGTCAAACTTTCGGACGTTTTGACGAGTTAACAACAAAGTTATTGCCCAAGCATTTTTTTTCTAAAGGGTACCGACATTTTCTTAAATTTCATTTTATGATATCGAGAATTAATGCGTAACAAAAAAAATTTTTTGGTCTGTCTCAAGAGCAAACTTATGTATCTCTGACAGATTTTGGACCGCTGAATCCAAATCCGGGCTTAGATTTGCACCAGCACGTCACATTTTTGAGCTATACCTCAATTTATGGGGTAAAATATGCGTTTTTGGACTTTTTTGATTGCAAATAATTAAGCATGAAAATATTTTTTAGCAATCAAAAAGTAAATTGATCAGTCAACATCTAAATTAAACACTTATGCAAAATATTTCGTTTTACCAAATCGAATTTGACAGTTTCAAGCGATTTATGTTAGGTACGCTATTGGCATACAAATCACCCTCCAAAAGTTGTATGCAAGTTTCTTTACTAACATAAAATGCTCAAATCTATCGAATTTGATTTGGTAAAACGAAATATTTAACATGAGTCATTCAAATAGATGTCAATCAACCAATTTACCCTTTGTTTCCTTAAAAAAACCAAATCACATATTTTGCCCTAATTGAGGGATAGCACAAAATTATGTCGCGCTGGAGCAAATCTGAGAACGGATTCAGATTCCGTGGCTCAAAATCCGTCAGAGACACATAAGTAAGCTCTTGAGAAAAAAATGTAGCGCTGTGTATTCGAAGAAATTCCATGAAAATGTTTTTTAATAAATCTTTGACAAAACCCGTGGGGAAATCATCGGATATATCCTTAGAAAAATGCGGGATCAATTTCTGTGGTAATACAATAACAAATATCTGGAGAAAATCTTGAAGGAATCCCTATATAAACTCCAGCAGAAATCTCTGTAGGAATTTGTGCAGGCTTTTCTGGATGAGTCCTTGAAGAAATTTCGGAACACATCCATGAGGGAATTTTCAATGGAATCCACAGCACAGTTCCTGAACAAATCTCTGTTGAAATTCCTAAAGAAATATCTGAAGAAAATTTTACAGGAATATCTGTAAATGTTTCTGTAGAAGATTTTTTAGAGAATCTTTGAGAGTATGTCCAAAGACATCCTTGTAGAAAAGTCTGATGATTTGTTCAAACGAATCTACAGAAGGATTTCTTATGTAATTGCTGATGATGTTTCAGAAATAACCCATGGCAATCTGCCTAAAATAATTGTTGGTGAGGAAGCCCTAGAGAAATTTCTTGAGGAGATACAGAAAAAAATTCTGAAAAAATATCCGGAGGTGTTTCAGTAAGAAACCTTGGTAGATTTTAACACCAAATTCCCAAAGTAAATTCTGATAAAATTTATGCATATATTTTGGATGAAATCCATAGGAGTTTTCCTTGGACTTGTTATTGTACATGGACACATTTATGGAGGAATCTCATAATAAATTGTTAAAGGAATCTCAATTCAAATGAATCCCTGGACAAATTTTTGAAATAATCTTTATGAGAATTTCGAATGTAGTATGTGAAAGATTTTCAAAAGAAATCCTTGGAGGACTTTCTGGATCAACCTTTGATTTTCTTAAAGAATCGCCGAATGCATTTCTAGAGAATCCGTGGATGATTTCCTGAAAAAAAATGTAGGATTTCTTTGAAGGAAACCTATGAAAGCTTTTCCATAGGATTTTTAAGAAAAATTTCTGAAGGATTCCCTAACGATAATATCAATGGAAGTTGTAGAGGAAATTTTTTGAAGCGTTGCATCTAAGAAGTTAAATAAAACCATCTTTAAAAGAAATCCATGAAAGACTTGTCGAAAGCAATTCCTGGGGAATGATCTGAAGAAATCCATGGAGCAATATCAAAAGGAATCCAGGGAAGTTTTCCAAATTAATCTCTGGGGCAATCTCGAGAAATTTGAAATGCTTTGGAGAACATATTGAACGAATTTGAAAATTTTCTCTGCGAATGAATGGAAGAATTCCTGAAAGATTTTCTGAAGGGCTCGCTGGAAGAATTTCTGGCGATATGCGAAACTAAAGAAATTCCTGGAAAAATCGGAATGAAACTTTGAATAGATTTCTTTGAGGGCCCGTATAGGAAGTTTAAGAAGAATTCGTGAGATAATCCTTGAATAAATTTGTGAAGAAATTCCGTGACAAATTTCTGAAAGACTCCACGAAATATATCTCTTATTTGTGGGGAGTTCTGGAAGAATCTCTGGAAGAAGCCTTATCTTGAAGTTTTTAATTGCACGTGTGAGGGTGCAAAAACTGGAAATCTCACAAAAAAAAAAACTTTTTAAATATGTATGAGGCCACAACAAAATGTGTAAATAGTTTCTTGTACTTTAAAGCAGAAATTTTCTTGTAGTGATTTATGAGGCCAATTACGTAGAAAAAATCACACGTGTTCGTGTGATACAACAATCAGGCAATATAAGAGGCTCTTCCGCTCTTCCAAAATCACGGAGCCGCTTCATTTTTTACTACATATGGAATAAAATGTTTTCCTTTTGTGGGAGCAACAACACTGAAAAAATCAAATCTGGTCAAAGGTGATCTTGTTATACGCAAAGAAGTTGAAGAAAAATCCCTTCCATTCCATAAAAGAGCTTATTCCAAACCTTCATGGGCGCTAATTAGCTTTAAAGGTAGGGATATACCGTATGCGTGATAATGTTTGCACCATCGTTAATAATCGTTCCAGTTATACTTGTGAGTGTCGAAAAGTTTAAGTCACCGTGGGAGTGTCGCAGTCAAAAATTAAAATTTTTGAGATATTTTTTTATATTGACATTGCTTAATAATGTAGACATTAACACACAAACACATTGATTCTGGAATTCGCAACGGGATTGATAGAAAATATGCTTTCGTCGGAAAACGAAAAAAAAGCGGATGTTGCGTTCGGGCAAAATCAAGCCTTTCTTATATGGCGCGAGTCGTAGCTCCAGGATGCCATTGCAATTTATGTGAGTTTATTTACTATGGTCGAAGGATCACCAAGGCCACCATAATTTCCTCTTCGATCTGCCGTGCCGTTAAGTCACTGATTACACGTTTCTTCGCCATTTTTCTAATTGAGCGCACATAATTCGCCTAAATCTTCTTTAGGGAATAGTTGCCCTTGCTTTTTTTCGGTCTAGGACCGTTTTACGGTCCACAAGAATAATCCTGAAATGTCTTTTTTAACATTTGCGCGTGGACAAAACAAATCACAACTACCGCTACCATCTCTTCATGGTGCCAATTTTAAACTTAAGAAATATGATTTTTTTTACCCGCAGCCCACTTTGATATGGATTAGAGCTTACGTGCATGCAAAAAAAAACAAGACATTGTGTGTGCAGATGAAATGGGAACCTAATTTGAACGATGGTGCATACATTATCACGCAAACGGTATTTATAAGAATTTACGAAAAATTTCCCTTGCATTAAAGTGGGTAATTTATCGATATTTGTTAGAGCGCAAACATATGGAAAACCATATGGGAGATTTTCTCATACTTGGGAGAGCGGAAGAAAAAAATATCCAATATCGCAGTAATTTTGACATAGAATGACTTTTGGTATTATCGGCAGGTTTGTTCTCTTCGTCATGAAAGGTTTTTGTCGGATAAATAGCCTGAAGCTTAGTCGTTCTTTTCAGCAATTTCGCTGTGTCGTTGAACAATCCATGGAGAAGCTTGAGAAAAATCCATTAATTGTCAATTGTTGAAAGTATAAATTGAATTGAATATTTAAACAAATATTAATTAATGTTGAAAATAATAGTAAAATTTGTGTCTAATCCTATAAAAATATTCTTGGTGTACTCATAAGATCTCTTAAATAATGAATGTATAATTTTCCAAAAATCTCCAGGATATTTTTTTATATTTTTTTTTCGCGAATTTTAACTGGAGCTCCTTCACACAGTTCCAGGATACATTTTGTAGCTAATTTCCAGGGAGATGTTTACGTTGAGAATTTTTAAAGCATATATTTCAGATTTTTTGATTAAGTTCGTAAAGAGTTCGAAGAACAAAATTAAGGCAAAACTTCTTAAGCGTCTTTATTGATATTTGTGCAATCAGCAGAAATTTCAAAAGCATTTGAATTTTTAAAGAATTTCTGGAGGTAGATTTTTTTAAAGAATTTCGGCTTGCAGTCTGATAAATTGCGTTGATTAATTATTTATCATCACCGACGTTTCAGTCCGGCTATTGGACCATCTTCAGGACCTAAATATTTGATAAAAATTGGCACAAATTAACATTAAACACATAAAATTACATTACACAAACTCACTCGATACGCTAATGAACAAGTTACACAGTTTTGTACAAGTTTAAAACTGTCGGGTTGAAAAGGGTCACGCCGGTATTACTGAGCAAATCTGTGAAGACATTTTTGGAAAGTGTTGAACTTCTGTTAAAATCCATGGATAAAACTCATGATATCGGTTCAGAGATTGTGGAGTTAATTAAATAAAATTTTGCGAATAATAAATTAATTATTATAGGGAAGTACTGAGGGAATTCGAATATGTAGTTTTTTTTTGTCAGGTTTCTTAATTTCATTGTTCATATCCTGACTATTGTTGAACACTTTGAGCCTCAGAAAGATTTACTAGGAAACACTTATTTAAAATATTTGGAAGGATCGTCAAAAATTATAAAAATTCTTAAAGCATTGTCCAGTTAGAATCCGGACGCAGATAATCACTTATATCTCACAGGTGTAATAACAAACAGAAAAGCCCTCAAAACAAAGATAATTTACTGTAGTGTCATGGAAAAATATCATTAAAATTATTTAATTTAATTTTTAATACATTTTCTCCTTTTTTCCGTGATTACTTCCTTAAAAATCTGCACAATGCTAGTAAATTTTAACATCAACCCCTTCGGCGGATTTGTTTAACAATCAGGTTATCCCTGTAGTGTCCTGAGACCCTCTACCAATCTGATTAGGATTCCAAAGAAACTTTGCCAAATATTTCTCTTCTTGCGAAATTAAGGGCTATTCAGTGAATTCCAAAGAAGCGAAATTTGAGTTATGAAATTCAAATAACTCAACGTACATATGTACAGATGGGTAAATTATTGGTCAAATTGGGAAAAAATCCACAGCTCAGGTGAGATTTGAACTCACGACCCTTATTCGCTAGACAAGTGCTTTACCAACTAAGCTACCGAGCCAATTAATGACCCGGCAACTTAGTTGTCATAAGGTTCAATTCTAATCTCATCGATCTATATCATCTTCCCCTAAACCGCAAATATAACCATCTCTGTTGTACATATGTACGAAGAGCGAAAGCGATTTGTTTATTGTTTGAAACTGTTTGCCTATCGTACAGGCAACGCTTCCTCAACCACTTGTAGAGGAAGAACAATGCTACCTGGAAGGCGATCAAACGCGTCGTTCGCATTCTATTTGATACGACGGGTAACTACGTAGAGGTAGATGCTCGAAAACGACTCACTTGAAGTGCAAATTTTCGGTAATACCAATCCGTGTGGTCAAATTATGAAATTCAAATAACTCAACGTACATATGTACAGATGGGTAAATTATTGGTCAAATTGGGAAAAAATCCACAGCTCAGGTGAGATTTGAACTCACGACCCTTATTCGCTAGACAAGTGCTTTACCAACTAAGCTACCGAGTCGTTTTCGAGCATCTACCTCTACGTAGTTACCCGTCGTATCAAATAGAATGCGAACGACGCGTTTGATCGCCTTCCAGGTAGCATTGTTCTTCCTCTACAAGTGGTTGAGGAAGCGTTGCCTGTACGATAGGCAAACAGTTTCAAACAATAAACAAATCGCTTTCGCTCTTCGTACATATGTACAACAGAGATGGTTATATTTGCGGTTTAGGGGAAGATGATATAGATCGATGAGATTAGAATTGAACCTTATGACAACTAAGTTGCCGGGTCATTAATTGGCTCGGTAGCTTAGTTGGTAAAGCACTTGTCTAGCGAATAAGGGTCGTGAGTTCAAATCTCACCTGAGCTGTGGATTTTTTCCCAATTTGACCAATAATTTACCCATCTGTACATATGTACGTTGAGTTATTTGAATTTCATAATTTGACCACACGGATTGGTATTACCGAAAATTTGCACTTCAAGTGAGTCGAAATTTGAGTGTTTTTTCGTTAATAAACACTATCCAACAGTGATGACACCACTGCACATCTCAGGCTGTCGTGATAGCTCACCAAATTAGCTCAAACCTCTACAGATCCATTGTGTGCATTTTTGAAAAGCAGCAGGTTATCATCTTTGCACACATTTGGTGTCAAAATCGTGATGTGAGAAAACGATGTCCAGAGCTCGAACTTCCTGGCAAATCTTGGAATTCCAAGCAGATTTATCCATGAACATAAACTTCAATCTTCCTTGGGCACTTCCTCATGGCATGCTTAATAACATCTGTGCACATCACATATAATGGTTATGGAGACATTTCCATTTTTCGCGACTGTCGTACCTGACCACGCTTAATTTTCAGCGTGTTTGTGCAAGATTTTTTTCCTTCACTTGTCTTCAATCTGAAATAACTTTTTACTCATAGCAAGAAAATCGATGAAATTTTCACCATCAATAGAGGACTTGTTTATGATCAGACTGCTGTAAAAAAAATATGATTATGATCATTGAGAGCGTCACAATAAATTATCCTTTGCGTCCGGATTCTAACTGGACAATGCTTTAGTGTATTTCGATAGTAAATCAAACATTAAGTTGACGCTAATGCTAATTGATATTTTAGAGTACTTCCTATGAGCTACAAAGACTTGCTTGTATATCTATGACAGGAGCAATGAAAAGCAGTCCATCAGTTGCTTTGGATGCCCTTCTCAATTTACTGCCATTGCATCAATTTGTTAAACTACAAGCGGCAAAAAGTGCACTGCAGTTCATACATTACAGTAAAGTTCTAGACGGGGATCTTGCCGGACATTTGAGGATCATCAAAGACTTCAAATTAAACATGTTCCCTTCAAAGTGGTGAAACCATGACGCTATGTTTGGGATGCTGGTAGGCCAAGTTTACGTCCAGGTTCTATTGTATTTTATACTGATGGGTCCAAGGTGGGAGAAAATACTGGAGCCGGTGTTTTTGGCCCCGGTATCAGTAAGGCTATACCAATGGGATGCAGTGCCACTGTATTTCAAGCGGAAGTTCAAGCCATTCTAGAGTGTGCCACCATTTGTCTGAAAAGAAATTGTAGGTTTGCCAAGATCTGTATTTTTTCGGATAGACAGGCGGCTCTAAATACGCTAAAAGCTTTCACGTGTCAATCAAAGCTAGTGTGGGAATGCATTATTTCTCTGAAGCAATTGGCCAGTAGGAACGAGGTAACTTTATACTGGGTGCCCGATCATTGTGGAATTCTGGGAAATGAAAACGCCGACGATTTAGCTAGACAGGGTGCGGAATCAAGCTTTGTAGGCACTGAACCTTTCTGTGGAGTTCCCGAGTGTGCTCTTCGGATGAAACTAAAAACTTGGGAAATGTCCACGGTAGAATCTAAATAAGTTATTCTGCCTTTGAGTTAAAATTTTATGAATGTGCCTCCTGTACAACCAAAAACCTGCGCTGTCAACACGTCTTTGTGACTTGTGTGCTGCTTGGGATGAATTCTGCAGCTGAAAAAGAACAGTTCCTATATGTTTACGCAAGTCAAATACATACTTGCAACTTCTGTTCTCCCTGCACACGTTTCGAACACACATAACATAAACTTGTCGACTCTATCAACAGATTGACGACCCCATCGCGTCCGTCAATCGCCAATCAACCGCAAAGCACTCGGACCCCCTAAAGAACTGTGTGGGAGGCACCTGGCTGGTCCGGTCCGGACCGGGTCCGCAATCAAACCGGTCGGCGACGCCAAACCGTTCCCGAAGAAAAACTCGCGCACAGCTATCATTGCGCCACCGCGCCATACCCGACGACGTGACATGACGATCCCGTAGCCTATTTTCCCGGACTCCCCAAACGCGCGCGCTCGCGCGTTCAAAGGTTTTTCCCAGCAGTCCGTTTCTTGCGCTATCAATCAATCTGCGCTGTTTGTACGTGAAATGTAGTGGAAAGTTGTATATCGTCTCATTCCCGTTTTGGTTAACCCGTTGCTTTTTTGCTCTTTATGTGTTGTTATCTCCTATCTAACATGACTCTGTTTGAAACAAAAAGAATTGAAGAAAAAAAAAAACGGAAAAGATCGCAAACATTCGATGATTCTACTGCATTTTCGTGACTTCGTGATGTAACCTTATCTCCCGACGATTATGGCACATTGCCATTCGGCCAGTCAGTCAGTGTCGGCGAGGAAGCGGACCGAGAAAGAAATGATGGGCGTGCTGCTCTCTCCGGACCTTAATTCTTGAGCTTCCCGCAGCTTGCTTGATTAATTGTGAGAATTAATGCGAAGCATTAAGAAAAAGCAGCGCTGCTAAGTCCGTTCAACTTGTATTTATATAACAATATAAACCAAACGTGATTGTGTATTGTGCGACCTGTAAGTGTGTGCTATAAGAAGCTTTTGCCTTAATACCGAACGGAGGCTTCCACGCGAAAGTGCATAAATTACACTCTAATGTTGCAGGTATGTTTATTCAATTAATGTTTGACCTAAGAACTCTCTTCTCTTTCTCCCCCTTCTTTTCCCCCTGTTTTGTACATAAACCCGCCCTTAACTTCCCACCTATCCGTACGTGATGTGCTTTCTTCGTTCGTTCAAGTTTAACACCAATGATGAGCTGCCTGCTTAAGTGTTTTTGTGTTTGTATTTGTCCGCATTTTGTTTGTTCTTTTGTGTCGGCTAACAAAAATCTGTTGCTATAATTGTTGTTTGATGCTGTACGGGTGTTGCTGTTTAAATTGCGTGTGTACTTTTAAATTTGTCGGGTCGCTGCCGCACAAACCGTGCTTGTTTGAGGAACATTACCGGTTTCCCTCGTCAGCAAGTGTCGAATCATTTCGCGACCGTTTGTTTGGAACTCAGAATTCACGAAAAGCAGAGGCTCATCGTTTGTTTGAACTTGATCTTTCTACCGATGTAGTTGAATCTTACTTTTTTTTTCAGGAATTTCAGTACGTTTGAACATGATGGTCACGTCGATAAATCACATTTATTAACAGTTTTCACATTTTACAGGTTTTGAATAACTTATATTTGAACTAAAAAGAAAAGAGAAGGTTTTATTTTATTAACTTGCATTTCTTCCAAAACGTTTACGTCTTTTACACGCTCGAATATTTGTCAAGAAATCTGGGATAGGGTAAGTGCAATTATGGCTATAGTACCAATTATTCGCAATAGTTGATTTTCACCCTTTAACGATGTACATCAACAATAAAAAATGTGAACAACAGATCACGTTCACAAAAGATGGTTGCACTCATTTCAACTCCACATTTTGCCCAAATTATGGTAGAAATAAATCGTTTTCCTTAAAATTTCGGCTTCTTCGCATCCTTTTTCGCCATAGTGTACCAATTATGGCTAATCCCATAAGAAATACATGCAAATAGTGCGAAAAGGAACCGAAGTTAAAAAATGTAGCCATAACTGATATAGGGTTCCTATCATTGGCACACGCCGTAATAAATAATGGCTCTGTTTCTATATTTTTCCTGTAAAATGGAAACTAAGCTATCTTTTAACATATTGATGACATTCGTTGGTCTCTCGTTATTTTTGTACAAATAATTTTCTTTAGGTAGTGCCATATTTAATTGGTGCAGGCACCCTACTTCACTGTGACTACAGTGAAGCAGAAGCGAAGATACAAGTATGTGGATGAATGGAAGTCAACTGCTTGAAAGATAGAAGCAGCACTTCTACGAACATTTAAAATGCGTAAACGTACCGTTCAACCGCATAGATATATATTGAATACATAAATATAATCGAGAATGTAACTGGGATAAACCTAGAGAAATATCTGAAAACTCGTGCAGTAGTTCACAAAAAAAAAACAATATTAAACAGAGTGCATGATTTCGTTGTGTGGCGATACAAAATAACCATGAATTAACCATTAATCCATTATACTAGTTTACAGCATTTTTGAAATCGGTAAGCTGATGATCATTTTAAGTGTAAAATCATGCCCTCAGTTCGAAACATAAAAGAAAAAAAAATACAGTAGAGCGGATTTTGTTTTCGACTTTCCATACAAGGCTGACGATTTTTGTTCTTTTTTAAGCAAACTTACTCAAGATAAACTTTGGAACATTCACCGTATTAAATGTACTTTAGATAGTTCCAACAAAAGAATATAATAATAAAAAACTCATATCAAGGGAACTATCAGTTATTCCTCCAGGTCGTTGCAGAAGTGGCTGTCGCATTTTACTAAATATATATATACATTGAACTGCTACGTTATTGGCCTTAATTTTAAAAATGTTGCGAGGTGACATTCTAACCATTATTTAGAACAATCCTTGCAAGATTGCATAAGATTCGCATTAAGCATTTTCAGAAGTTTCAAAACTTCTGAAATAAAAAAAAAACACTACACCTTTTTCAACCAGGGAATCGAACCTACGATGATACATATTACCCTTTACTCGCATTTTATCAGATTTGATGGTATGTACAGGGGATAGACAAAATGATCGGGACAGGCAAAATTTTCCCTTCTCAAAAAAATTTCAAATAGTTGTAACTTTTTGAAAAGTGCATCAAATATTCTAAAATTTTTACTGTAAGTTCATCAACTATTTGACTATCAGTGGACAAAATTTGGGAAAGATCGAACTATTCTGCACGAAGTTATAAGGATTCTAAAAAAAGGTAGAATTAACCGATAGCCAATTTTGAGCTGTTATATCTCCGGATTCAATAAACCGAATGCAATGAAATTTTGACCATTTATGACTTATATAATGAGCTTTGAAAAACATTTGACATAATTTAAAATTTTTAACACGGAAGAAAATTATATCGATTAGATTATTTTTCTAATAAAATACCAAATTTTCTTAAATTTCAACATCGTTTCAAAATTTAAGATGCTAATTATAGTTCATTTCAATTTCCTCCGATTGTCTTGAATACTGATATATTTTGAAAGAAAATAACAACATAGGCCGCAATTCATTGAAAAAGTAATGGGAAGCATATTAAAAATAAACCAATTTACTAAAAAATCATAAAATTAATGAAATCGCTATAACTTTTTCTCTTGTTAATAATTTCAAGTTTAGTCAAACGTTTTTCAGAGCTCATTATATAAGTCATAAATGGACAAAATTTCATTGCATTCGGTTCATTGAATCCGGAGATATAACAGCTCAAAGTTGGCTATCGGATAATTCTACCTTTTTCTGAAATGCTTGTAACTTCGTGCAGAATAGCCCGATCTTTTCCAAATTTTGTCCACTGATACACAACTAGTTGAAGAACTTACAGCGAAAAATTGAGAATATTTGATGCACTTTTCGAAAAGTTACAGCTAATTGGACATTTTTTGAAAAGTGAAAATTTTGCCTGTCCCGATCATTTTGTCTATCCCCTGTATGTCTGAAACATTCTGAAAAAACTTGTAGTAGGAAGGTACGAAATGTTGCTAATCGACAAATTGAAATTTCTGAAAAAAAATCGCGTTCTGGTGGGATTCGAACCCACGACTCCGTATTCGCAAGACCGGCGCATTAACCAACTAAGCCACAGAGCAGGTAATGATTCTGCGAAATAAAAAGCCAAACTGACTCCCAAATGGTTCAGAACAATGAAAGCCATTGCATTTGAAACTATCGAGTTCAAAATTATCTCACTACTTGGAGCTACTGTTTAGCAGCTACATTCTACATAAAAAGAGCTCGCATTCTGGACCATTATATGGGATACTGTCTTGGGAAAAGTTGTTCAAAAAAAATTAAAGGTTTCACATAAGAAACAAAGTATTGTTTTGAGCTACCAGTTGAGCTGTCTCGTTTTCTGGATCATCTAAAATAAAACTGTCAAGGGGCTGTCCAATAATTATGTAAGGGTTTATGGGGGGAGGGAGGGTTTGAGAAATCTTACGCGCCATACAATTTATTTTTTGGTTCTCATACAAAAAATCTTACAAGGGGGGGAGGGGGTGGCGAAAAATCGCTAAAATTTCCTTTCGTAATAAATGAACAGCCCCCAAGAATGCTCAGAAGAATTAAAGCTTTTACACAAAAATAATTATGTTTGAAATTACAAGCAATTTGGAAGTTATGGTCTTTAAATCTAGCAGCATCTTATGTCTTTATAGGGTTGCATCAGAAATTTCATTCAGATATTTATTCGGTAATAGATTTTTTGAAAATTAGTTTTTATTGGGAATCTTTGCAGTGATTTTTTGCGAAAATCTTCGGGAATGTTTTTCAGAATCTCTTGGGCAATTGCACTTTTGAAAGAATATAGAAAGTGTCGAATTCTTTTGGAAACATTTTTTGACTATACCTTTGTAAACTTTATCGCAACTGCTTTGAAAACTGATTTTGCAATTCCTGTAAAATATTTTTAAGATTTCTTTCGGGAATTTCCTTAGTAATTGTTTCTTTGGCGGTGTTGAGATATTTCCATATTTTGAATCTACACGTCACACTAGGACAAAGTCCAAGTTTTTAAGAGTATTGATACCCAGAAGCTTATTTAAAAGTAGTTTGAAGTTTTTATGAGGGTTATTTGTCGCATTTTCCTATGTTGGATTTTGTACTGAACTGAGCTGTCGAGCTGGTAATATAAAAAAAATTCTTTGAATTGATCTACTTAATACCTAATGTTCTAAAAAAAATCAAGTGGCTCTGAGAAAGGTGCCTTTTTCCGTAGGAAATGCTTCGACACCTTTTTCGGCTTTGGGAAGTTTTTCGGAAATTTCTTTTGGAATTTTTACGGATTTTTTTTGGAAATTCTTAGGACACCCTTCAAATATGTTTTTGGGAACTCTTTCAGCAGTTTTTTTTCTGATTTCCTTTGATTGTTCCTGGAAATTTCTTCGACACTCCCCCGGAAACTTATTTGCAAATTCTTACGAGAATTGATTAGGAAATTCCTTCCAGAAATTCGTTGTGCTTTTTTCTGGTAATGTCTTTGAAATTTCCTTTGACGAAATGTTTACTTCTGGAAGTTTGTTTTGTAATTTCTATCAAATTGGATCCAGACAATTTTGTGGGATTTCTTTGTTAAAGTTACTCTGGCATTGTTTTTCAACGAACTACTGTAATACCTACGGCAAGTTGTGCTCTAGGTGATTGCTTTGGAAATTTATACGATAATTTCTTTGAAAGTTTCTTCAACAATTCTTTTGGAATTCCGTCTGATATAAATTTGGGAATGTCATCAGATATTTCTTTTAAATTCTGAAATAAAAAAAATAATGTACGATAAATTTTTTAAGAAATTCCCAAATAATCATCGAAAGAAATTCCATAGACTTTGCCAGAAAAATACCAAATGAATTTGCCAACGGAATTGCAGAAAGAATTCAATAACAATTCCCAAACACATTACAAAAAGAATTTAAAAACAAATTCCAACAAAATAAAAAATCTACTGAATGAATACTTAAAGCATTATTGATAGATGCTTAAAGAAGTAATAGAAAGAAAGAAAAGAGATAATAACCGAAAGAATTTCTGAAAAAAATGTCGAAAAAAGGGAATTGCAAGAAAAAATTACCAAAATTCAAAGGATAAGGTATCCCAAAAATCTTGTTCAAGAAACAAAAACATTCTCAGAGAAAATGATCCGTCTCACAACGATGTCGAAGTGATTGCCTGATCAATTCTCGATTGCTAAAGGAAGAGCTGCTTCAGAAATGTTCAATGAAGCTAATGCAGGTGTTTCAAAATAAATTACTGAAAAAAATTGATGGAGACTTTAAAAACAGTGCTGAAAAGTTGCATTTCCTTGGTGTTTATTCGGTACGTATCTCCACTTCTAGATGCATTTATTCATTTTGAGTTTACAATTTCTTTAAATTGGTTTTCAGTTAGAGGTTGGATCAAGTTATCTACTAATTTTTGGTTATCCTGGTGGACAATATTGATTGATTTGTCTTTATTATAGAGACTTTCAGCCAACATAGTGGACAACACTATTAGTTTAACAAAAACCATTCTTAAACAAAATTTCTCAAAAAATCGTTTTCTGGAAAACTTATAAACATGCTTAACTAAAGAAAAATCAAGAGATACTTTGATCTTTTATCTAGCACTAAATGAACACCGATTTAAAAAATATTGCTCTGTTATTGAAAAAAATCTGAAGCCATAATAAGAGCAAATGCGTCAAGTTTCGCCTTAACTGGCGATGTTTCTCATAGACTGGCCCGTGGAGATATGAGAACCCGGACGCTGCTTCCAGGTTGTACACTCACCACATTGCAGCCAAAATTTCTACTGAACTAAACTAAGAATAATTAAAAAAAAAAATTAAAAAAATAAAAAGAGTCTTGGCCATAACATAGAAACAAACAAAAGTGCATTCCAAAAATTTGCTTTTGAACATTTTCCACGAGTTCGGACATAGTTTTCTCGGCTTTTCTTTACAATTTTTCTCAACGGTGGAATGTTTTGTGGAAAACTTCTTCCAGTTTGTATATTTTTGGATTCCTGAGAAAATTTGCTTTCATTTTCATAAAAAATATTTCTACGATGCTTTGTTCTTGAGTTATGATTTTTCAAAATAAACAGTGCCAGGGGAAAACGAATAAAAACCTGAGTTTTCCAGGAAAATCGGCGACTCTGAATTTTTCCCATTTTTTAAACATCCATGAGCCCTGCATGTGGAAAAAGTTTCCTGACAAACTGAGATCCTTCGGCCCAATTTGTACGATAGAAAAGGTGAAGAAAACTATGTTGGATAAATTTTTAAAGGCATTTCATAACGAGTTTTCAAAAATATTTCTGAACGAATACTCAAAGAAATTATCGAAAGAAACTCCGAAGATGATGTTAGATAAATCACAAAGAATTTGCAAAGAAAGCTATCGAAGAATTTTTCAAAGGAATTGTCCAAGAAATTTTCAAGGAAACATTCTTACAGGCATTATCTGTTTATTTCTCAAAAGATTTGTAGAAAAAAAATAACAAAGGAACAACTGAAGGATTTTCAGTATTGAAGGTATTCCCGAAGAAAATGCTAAGGACCTTAGAAAAAGAACTACCTGAAATTCTTAAAGGTATTGCTGAAGTAGTAGTTGCAGAAGTACTTTTTGAAGTAATTTCTAGAAGGAATTATCAATGGAATTTTCAAAAAAATGCCGTAGGAAATCAGTTTAAATCTGAATAAATTCCCAAAGAAAATTCCTGATGAAATTTCCGGAAAAAAAACCAAAAAGAGCCACCATAAGAATGGCCAAAGAAAAATTAAAAGAAATTTCCGAAAAACAATTCCAAATTATTAGCTTGAATTAAGAAGAAAAGAATTGCTACAGACATTTATAACGACATTTCTGGTGGCTTCTCAAAGGAATTGCTGAAAATTTGTTCGAAGAAATTTTTGAAGCAATTGAAAGTAGAATTGCCGCCAAAAGTTTTATCAACAGCTCTTTTGAATCCAACTTGACACTAATTATAACTGCTACAATCCAGACAATAGTTACCACTGTAATTTCGAGAGTGATTCAAGAGTTCTATGAACTCTAGTACATATATAAGTTTTGTTATGCTTTTTTTCTATGAATTAGAATTTTAAATGAAAACCAGAATGAAAACCAGAATAAAATTTCCTGACATACATTTGAAAGAAAATTCCAAAAGGTTTTTTCTTAAATTTGGAAATCGGATTTGTTCCTTGTTCTTTAAAACAAATCCAAACATCTGACTGTAATCTCATCCGAGTTTTGATAATCCCAATATACTATATTCAGATCACAATTTTGTATGGAAAAAAGTCTACGAGAAGAGGAAGGGTTTCATGAACAGGGTATTTCAATTTATAAGAACTCTAGCACCTTGAAATTCAAAATTTCTGGAAAAATCTGTACTCTAAAACCAATTTAGGCCCTAAAACGGGGTCTCAGCGTAAACTAAATGTTGTTAGTACCCAATCTACGAAGTAAACCGTAACTGCGCTAACGCTAAAACGGGGTCTCAGCGTAAACTGACTTGTAGCGTAATTTGGGAGAGCGCTATTTGGGATTTAGTGTGAAAACGGGATTCAGTTTATGAAGACCGAAATTTCACAGTTTTGAAACTATGATAAGTTACTTCAGTTTGAGTTATTTACTTACAATCAATAATTTCGCATTTGCCAAGTTCTTTTTCTCAAGAAGCCAAGATGTGCGGATGAAGTGGAAAAGTTTTTCGGATTCTGCATCTCAGGGAGCACTTATTAAGTTGTAGTTCTGTTTCAAATATCAGTGGTTCACAATCTTGGGTCATGGATCACAAGATTATACCAAGAACCGAAAGTGCTAGGATGAGGTGCAAATGCTTTTCGAATTGGTCATCTTAAGTTGCAGTGTCTTCAATATAGTTGCTTTGCAAAGATCAGCGGTTTCCAATCCATGGTCACGGGTCATGCAAAATTCTCTAAAATCATATTTTTGAGGATGTTTTTCCGATAGTTGTATAACTCAGTGATTCCTAATGTGTAGCCAAAAGCCACAATAATTTTTCAACAACTGAAAGTTTCAGATCGAAATGAAACCGTTTTTATTTGGATTTTGTGCCTCAGGGAACACTTATATAGTTGTGTGTTAAAGCTCAGTAGTCACGAGCCGCGAGAGATTAAAAAAAAACAAAAGTGAAAGGATGAAGTGCAAATATTTTCTAGATTTTTACGTAGTAGCACCATTGCTTTCGGCCCTTTGCTCCATCATAGTGGCATATGATGTATGTGCCTATTGAGATATACAATACGACAAACATTTCCACTTTATGCTCACACTTCAGATTCTTCAGGAATCATCATGGCCCATGACCTCAGACTGGGAGCCATTTAGCTTTGCTACACAAATATATTGTAATAAGTGATCCTTAAAACCAACAATCTGAAAAACATTCACGCCTTTTCCTAGGACTTTCGATTCTTGCGAAATAAGCATGGTCTTTACTTGAGCTTTGCAACGCCATTATGTAAAAATTAATGAACCTTAAGACGTAGAATCGAAAAGATATCATTCACTTATGGCACTTCAGACTCTCGAGAAATTTTCATGGGCCGTAACTCCAGATTGTAAACCCCTGAGATTTTCAACACCACTATATCATGGTCATCAGCATAGCCTGTGACACCAGCTTGGAAAAAAACTGAGTTTTGAAGTGTCCCTATATTGTAATGAATGCTTCTTGAGACACAGAATATCAACAATTTTTTAACTTCCTAATCACACTTTCGGTTCTTGCGAAATTAGCATGGCCCATGACCTTTGCTTAGGAACCACTAATCTGTGCAATATCACTATTTTTTATACATAATGCATATGCTCCTTGAGATGCAGAATCAGAAAAAAAAAACTCCACCCTGTAGACCTTTCGGATCTTTATACACAAATAACCCAAAACTGGGAACCACTAAATTTTGCAACCTTCGGTGCAAGTACTCATTAAGACGGAAAATTTGGAAAACAACTTTATATGTCCATTATATGTACCACAAGTTAGTTGTACCAGAACGCCCCGAACCCCAATTCAGCGTTAATTGAAGGGTCGCTATTTGAAATTTGGAGAGCAAATGAGGGATTATGATTTGGGAATTAGTGTGAAAATGGTGGAGGGGGAGGGGCGAGAATTGAGTCTAGCGCAAATTAAGTGAGCGTTAATTGGGTGTATCATTGGCAAGATTTTGCTTATTCTCGGCAAATGTTAATTCCAGTTTTCATCGAACTGATCAACCATCATGAAAAACGTACTGAATTCCTCCAAATACAATCTTTCTCTCAATTACTCCAGCAAATCCATCAACCACCAACCTCTAACGCCATTTTCTCCTCCCCCCTCAGGATCGAACGGCAGCTGATGCGAATGCTGCCGCAGCAACGCGCCCTGGAACCGCTGATCGAGCAGCGAGGTTCCATCGAGGAAACCCAACGGATCCTGCAGGAAATCGACCGCATCAACATCGCCCTCGGCTACAAGAAGAAACAGGAGGTGGCATTTCCGCGAACGTCCAACTTCAACGAGGGCTATTTTTTCCCTAGGCCGGTATACCAACCGCTAAACTTTCGAACGACCGCCAGTCCGACGGCGATGTTCAAACAGTTTGACCCTCCGCAGGTGGTAAGCACGGTGGACCCTTTTAGGGCGCAGGTCTACTACTATCCGGCTCCGTACATGCATCTGCCGCTGCCGGACGAAGCGCGCTCGTTCGAGATAAAGAAGAGTCGCGACCTTCCGGTGACTTCGCCGCAGATCTACGTTCTGCCAATTGCGGTTCCTGCCGCCAATGGGAGGGGAACGGAAATCCGGTACGTGCCTAGTACGATCGATTTCGGTACACTGAGGTCTTTCCACGGGCGGGGACGGTCACTGAATGGCGGGGCTACTGAGGCGGAAGGGGAAGCTAGACAGGGTAAGGGCGTAGTAGATGAAGTAGCCAGTGTGGTGACGGATGAAAAGATCGAAGAGGATCTGCTAGAGGAAGTGCTGGAAGCGGTAGACTACGGTTTGGAAGACGACGAAGATGCGAAGAAAAAGAAGCAGGGAACTACATCGAATCCTCCACTGCAGAACGACAAATTCATGAACAGCAAGCTGTCTTCTGGGGAAAGCGATGAGAAAGACGATGACTTGAAACCAGAGCTGCAGATGATGATCATGAACAGGGGTAGAAATCGCAGTTTCAACCTTACGGCAACGTTCCAGAACTTTACCAACCGGTTCAACATGCAGTCAACGACTACCCCGACAACAGTTCTTCCATCGGAGATCAAGGATTTGAAGGAGATTCCGGACGGTTCGGATAATGAAATTACTGCGGAAGAGAAGGGACCATTCGGGGGATTGTTCAACAGGCAGACGGAGCCATCGAGCGGAGGCTTGGTTATTCAGCGGTTGAGAGTTCGTCAGGGAGGTATTGCGATTGCTGGACCGGGTGGAGTTGCGACGGCCGGAAGTGGTGGAACTGCGATTGTTGGTCCGAACGGAACGGCCATTACCCATCCGAGAAGCTTGACGATTGCCGGTCCTGGCGCGAAGATCTATGCCGTCCCGGAGAGTGTCGATCTGGGTAGGACAATCAATGCGACGAAACGTAGTCTACCGCTCGATGCGGTGCTTGTGGCTAGCGGTCCTGTTGTCTACTATCGGGATTAGGGGCAGCTTTGGGGTGGGCAACCATTCAGTGGCCATTATGTGTAAATAGATTTTGTACAAATTTCTTAGTAAAGACTTGCCATTATTGGGGGAAGATGGTTTTAAAGCAACGAGACACGAGAGGATCCAAGAAGAGGAAGTGTCCTCTGTGGTGTTCTGTGGAGACTCCGAGAGAGTTTACGACAGCAATTGTTCCTGCATTTGGATTTCCCGCAAGTATAGAGAAACGCATTTTAACGATTTCACTAATGTATTTTAGCACGTAAGATAGTAGACAATAAAGCTGAAATTAATATTTAAAAACGAAAACCTGTAGTTTTATTTCGTAGCCTAGGGTTTGCATGCCATACTGTAAGGAATTGATGGTAACTAGCACTCATCTTCAAATAAAACTAATAAAACCTATCGATGAGTTGTCGGTACGTAGATCCGTATGTAACAGCAAGCAGCTTAGATGAAGCCTGGTTTTGGTAAATCTAACCCGAAGAGCCCCAGCGATCAGCACAGTAATCCGATGTTCTTTTCTTCCCTTCTTTCCTTTGCAAAGCTTTTATCCCTTCCAGCCACAGCCACAGTTCCTCTCACCTTACCTGTATGCACCGAACCCTAACTATCCACAGCCTTCTCCACTGGTTCCGTATGGAGGAGGCGCCGGACCGGCTGGATTCTTTGGAGATGGAACCATCCAGTTTATCCCCGCCGAAGCCTTTGCACCTCATCCTTTCAGTAGAGTCCCGAAGATGATGGATGCCGAACTGGTCCCAACTCAATCCACGACGACTGGAGGACCGATCAAGCTGACCGCTGCAAACGAACAGTTCAAGCCGATTCGGGCTGCAAAGCTTAAACAGCCTAAGATGGTTATGAATGCTCCGTTCATACAAGCTGTTCAGCAATCGAACGACAAATTCAAAATCCAGAAGCTGGAACTGGTACATCTGAAGAACTCAGCCGCAGTCAAAGCGAAACCTTATACCGTTCTGAAAATCCAACCTGCTCCGGCGAAAACCGTTTTGAAACTTCAGCCTTCAGCTCCAGTGAAGGAACAGCTGAAGATGGCTTCTCTGAAAATGGTTCCACTCAAGTTGGCCCAAAAGCCTCAATCGACTCCTGCGAAGTACCGAGTTCCAGCCCCTGAAAAGCAGGTCATGGTAACGGCGACGAGCAAGACGGCCGCAGATCAACCGATCTCTCTACCGTCTGGAGATCCAACCTACGCTTACTTCGGAGCTCCTTCCACGGGAAATCGCGAAGAATCGACCCTTATTCTCGAACCCAGTTCCAAAGCCATCTCCGGAAATGGAGGCACTGCGATCTCCACGCCAGTATCCCATGCCGTCCTTAAACAGGGTAGTTCAACGAAAATCCTTTTCCGACCACAGTCGGTCGCCATAGTGGGTGCCAACGGGCTTGCCCACGCTCAGGCCGATTTAATTGTAGACTACATCGATTAGGTTAAGATTGCGAACAAAGACGCACACACAAACACAAATGCATACCAGTGAAATACAACTAGTGATAGTCTTAGTACACGATTCCGATTAGTAATAAATGCCAATATTTGGATGTAAATAGTGTAAAACAAGGTGGTTTTCTTGGCTCTAACCTCGCCCTTCATTCAATCACAAAATACACACACAAACTCGCACACCCTCCCACGAAAGCATTGACCAGATGACCCGCTTGCGCAGACGTGACCTGCACGCCATTCCTATTTTCTAGGTCTCACCGCTCGTTAACTGTAAATAGAATCTTCACTCCGGTCGTACTTCACCTCTGCGCGTGCTCGAGAGACTAATTAAGGATGCATGTCTCGTAGCACATCCGCACTGCCTACAAATCCGTCTGCAAACCACCTACAACCACTACGTGCTACTCACTTTCCTTTGCACTTCTATCGTACCCCTCTGTCACCTCACCAACTCACCTCTATCCACCACCACCTCCTGGAGTTCCTACACCAGCCACCAGTTATTCTGCAATTAGGTAATTAAGTCACTCAATATACGAAAAACCCCCAAAAATGTCACCGAACAATAGAAGCCACGAACCCTCCTCAAGGTCACAGAGTTGACGCCGTTATTCTGTTTTCTCTTTTTCCTGCCACCTTTCGACGACAACCCGTCCTCGTCTTTGGTTCTACTCCACAGACCGGTCGAGCATCGTACCACGGCGGACGTCCTGAAGCTGCCCTTCTACGGTGGTGCCCGCGGTCAGATCCTGGAGATTCGCAAAAATTCCGACGGCACTGTGGTGAGCAAGATCCTGCGCGGTGAAGACGATGAAGACATGGAACTCAAGGTGCACCAGATCGTGGACGATCTGAAGAACAACGAGGAAATCCTGGCCGAGGATGACGAGATCAAGGCCGCCGATCAGTCGTTCGGGGACTACCTGACGAACATCCAGAAGGCCGCCGCCTCGTTGGTGACCCTGCAGGAACAGGTCAAGAAGACGGGCAAACTGTCGACCGATCAGAAGCGAATCTACGCCGACAACCTGGAACGACTGGGCGTGGCAGCGCAGAAGCTGGCACATATCCAGCAGCAGGACGGTGATCACGATGCGATCAAGTTTTTGTTCAACAGTGAGATTGATTATTTTGTTTTGTTTTTACTGACCTCACCGTACTCATCCACATCCATTTTCTCATTTTAGCCGATTACGATGCGAGCGTTGCCGATGCGCAGAAGAAGAAGACCTCCTACAAGGTCACGTCGTTCCCCGGCTACAAGGGCAAGGAGGAAGAGGAGAAGCTGAAGAAGCAGGAAAAGAAGAAGGAGGAGGAGGAAAATGTCGGAGAGGAGGAAACCGCGCAGGGAAATGATAGCGTTCAGGTCAACTCGCCCGAACAGGAGGCCTCGATTGCGGAAGCGAAACCAGTCGGTGAGTAGAAGACGGGGGAATTAGGGTGACGCAGTTCATAACCCTAGCAGACTAAATGTTGAGTTCTAACGCTCTTGGACAAAAATTTGAAAAATTGTACATCCTTAGACTTTTGTTGCCCTGCTCCTTTCTCCAGTAAAAGTCCACTTGGTTGATGGACCGTTCATTAGTCATTCATCTAGTAATTACTAGATCTTAACATTTCGATTGGGAAGGAAAATAATATATGGGGCTGTCCATAAACCACGTGGTCATTTTTTTTGGGACTTTTCAACCCCCCCCCCCCCCCTCCGCGTGGTCATAAGTCCATACAATTTTTTTTATTTGTCCATACAAAATGGTCATCATTTATAGCCCACAAAATCATAAAAGCATTTCTTATACAAATTAGATAGATCTCCCAAAATATGTATTCACATGCAACGTCCGGTATTCGTAATAACTGAAAAAATCGTAATGGCAGGCACACTTTTTTTCGTTTGTAAGTGAAAGTGTTGAGCAAAGAATCTCAGCTATCAGGAACATTACACACATTGTTTTTCATTAACGAACGTTTTCAATTATCTCTAGTAGCCTATCTACAAATTCACATTTTCCATTACATTTCAATAAGCTAGGAAACTGCACTGCTCATGGCAAACGCATCAAATATTTGGTTTAATTTTTGCCGGCCGAATCAATCATACAAAATCGAAAAAAAATCGTGACACTTTAGGAAAACGCAAACACCCGCCCGCACAGCACATTGCAATCCATCTTCCTCATTTCTGCCGTTCAATTTATTGGCAAATACTTGATGCCAAATTTAATTTGCTTCAATGTTTCTATTCCTATAATATTATTGAACATTATAATGTGGGCCATAAAGGATATTTTGATTTATTCAAGTTGGATGATTTTATTGCATATTTTTCGGCTATTCTTTAAAATCCAACGACCTTATAGAAAAATTATATAAGAATATTTTTACCTTTTTGTTTCATGATCAACAATTAAAATATTCCAAATAAAATGACAGGGCTTGTACTTCTTTTGTTTCGTATCGCTTTGATTGTTTTCATAGAATATTCAGCATTCATGTTCCTAACTAAGGAAGCACGTTGTGGTGGCTCTTCCTCAGTACTGCGATATAAACCTTTTTATTCCTTGCAAAACGTCTTGTGTAACATTATACATACTTTAACGTCCATTTTGAAGTTTTTTCAACGTACAGATTTGTTTTGGGATCCAAGATTGTTTTTTTTTTATTTTAGAAATGTTCCAAGAATATTTTAGAAAAATCACAAATCAGGTTTTTTTAGTTGAAGTTTCAGAATAATTCTGGCAAAACTCAAGTAATAAAAAAAAACCAGCAGGATGTTTTCTAGATTCTATTCTGTCTTGCGTTAGGGCCTACGTGTTTGACATTTTCAACATTTCCCAAGTAAGGAGTGTATCGGAAATTAACTATAAACATTCAGGATGCTCTATCTCGAAGCATGTTTGGTCTTATCATTTCGGTTCTTCTATCAAATCTTCACAATACAGTCAAGTTTAGAACAGCCTGAAAAAAATTGAAAAATGTTTAGCATTATTGAAAATATTGTAGAATGAATACATCTCACAAATTAAAGTTTTGGACAAATTGTTGTTTTTTAAAGATTTTTCAGCGTTTCAATAACCTGTAGCGAATAAAACTTGTACGGCGAAAAATCAAAAAATATTAATTATTGTTAGCAGTTATGTACACATAACATATCACCGAACACCAACTTAAAAAAATATTTATGATCGAAAAACCCTCAACATTTAAAAAATGGCCTATCCTAAAAAAAAACACTAATTTTTTGTCGAACTTTGACAATCTGTTTTAAATATCTTCAAAGGTTATACAATTCCGTTCTCTACTAAAGCTACCTCGTCGTTAAGTTTAAATACATTTCCAATTAAAAAAAATTGAATCATCAATTTGATGTATTTTTTATTTGCGTAATCGTGCTTTGAATGAGCATCAAAAAATTGGGTCCCTGAAAAATGACCTTTTTTCATTTTTAAGAATTGCGCTAAAATGGAGTCGAATTTTTTTCTTGAAAATAATTTTTTACCTATATTATGAGCAATCTGGGAAAGAATATATTTGCGCTAAAATATTTTAAAAAATCAAAAAAATTTCCATTTTTTCCGCAATTTCAAATTTTTAAGAGGTGTCCAAAATTTCAAGATCATGCGTTTATACTTTGAGATTGATGACCATGTAAAATAATTATTTTTACAAAAGCAAAAGTGCCATTCCTTTTTCTGAGGATTTATATAGTACCTCCAAAAATAAAATTATTTATAACTTGAATAAATTATTTTTTAGGATGTTTTGAACATATATAGTTTATTTCCGATACAGTCCAATACAGATTTCAATAGATTCCTGTTAACTATCCTAGAGCCACACTGAAAAAACAAATCTTTTTTATAATTCAGCGTAAAAGGAAATACTCAGTGTATGCTTACATCAATGGCATGTAAAATAATTTGATCGACGTTTAAGTAGAAAGTTAGAACCGTTCGAGTAAAACACTGTTATTTAGACATCTAATTTTTGAACTGTCATATCTCGGAAACCAGTGAACCGAAATAAATGATTTTTTTAACGCTTATCAACAATATATTGATACTTGATACAACGTTTAAATGTAATATTTTCTCGCGGTAAATTATGTTATACTGGGTTGAAATTTTCACCCATATAGAGGAAAGTAAGGCAAATTTACAATACCACACAAAAATTACCAAATGTGTTCTTCCTTTAATCTTAACAGGCTCTAATATATCTGGTTAGAGATATCTTGTAAGCAGAAGTGGTAAATCTTTGGATATCAACGCTAAAATTTATTGATATTGATGTAAAAAATTTACATTTTTTCGAGAAAAATCCAAAAAGTGTCTATCCATGATAACTTTTTTCAACGTTTAAAAGTACCTATGTTTTAATTATTTTTTAAGCATTAATACACACTTAGCAAAAATCACCGACTTCGGTAATATTTTACCGAAATCTCAGCCGTTAAGTTTTCTACCGGAGAAATTCGGTGACGTTTACCGAACTTCGTTAAAATTTGACAGATAAACGATAACATTTTACCGAAATTTGGTAAGTTTTACAGAATTGCGGTAAAAAACCATTACCGAACGATCAGCTGTTGAGATTTTGGTAAAAATTACCGAACGCGGCTAGCTGTGTATATTGTTATTGTGCGCTCTAAATTTCATTCAATTCGGTTCACTGGTTTGCGAGACATGATAGCTCAAAAATTAGTTGTCTAAATAATAGTGTTTTACCCGAAAGGTTCTAACTTTGCGAAAGATTTATCAATCAAGCCCAAATTTGTACCAACGATGTACATATAATAGGTTGACACACAATCGAAATTCGAGATATTTTGATGCACTCTATGAAAAGTTATAGCATGCTGGACTTTTTTGTGAAAGAAAAAAAAGTTGCCTATCCCAAACATTTTGGCCACCCCCTGTATCTGCCATTAATCGTGCAACGGAACTGGTTGGAGTCCATGATGAATTACGCGATGTTGGTGGAATCTTAAATTACATTAATTGAATTTTACATGTGATGCTATGTAATTCTGCACTAAATCTAGCATTATCTTTATGGTCACGATCATTTAATACTGAATTTCACTTAAACATTTTGATTAGCACCCGATTTGACAGTTCAGTAGGGCAGATTTTCCTTCACTTTTTGCAGGGCTTTGAAATAATCATAAGCATTGTAAAATAGGGCTCCGCACTGAATTATTTGCCTCTCTTTCAAATATCAGTGAAACCATGATTTTGCCAGTAAATGCCACACAAAATCAATCCAGTGTACTGCCCCACTGTTTACTTAAGCCATAAGTGGCTATTTCGAGAACTGTTTGCCACATTTGCCACATTTTTCCTGGATCTTCCCCACACGTCAGAAAATTCATGTGGAACAGCTTAAAAAATGAGTAAATTGCATTTCCAGCGCTAGTGCTAAAATCTCATCAATTTACGCCGGTAATGTTCTTGATATAATCAGGAATATTATACGGCTCAAACTGATTTCTTTCAATTCTTCGGCCAGCACTGGCGTAGGAAATGCGATTCACTCATTTTTTTTTTGAGCTGTTAGTTTAGATCCGGTTTGTGTGAACATTGCTCATTTTAGAGTAACTTTAATTTGATTTAATTCTCGGGGATTTCGGCTTTCAGTCAAAGAAAAGCGTTGATTTTCTTATCTCATCGCCAACGTACAGTCATAATGCATCTGGATGACTACGACAGCAAGATGGTTTACATCCGAGGTGGAGGTTAACTGCCAACTACCATTCCTGGATTTGTTGGTAATTAGACTACCAGATGGCACCATCAAAACGGACTGGTATACCAAGCCTATCGCATCCGGTAGAATGCTTAACTTTTTCTCGTTCCACTCCATGGATCAAAAACTTTCGGTGGCCAGGAATTTTATCGACCGGGTCCGTAGCTTGAGCACCACTCGCAGTTCGGAACAACAAGAACAGCTGATACATACACACCTCAGAAAGAATGATTATCCCTCAGCTCTCATCAATCGTCTATTGCGTCAGACACAGCGTATAGACACACCGGAGAAACCAACCATCTATCGATCGATCCCATACATCCAAGGCCTGACACCATCCCTAAAACGGATAATACACAGCAGTGGACTCGCTGTTGGGATTTCACACAGCAACAACAACACAGTGGGGAAGCTGTATCGTAATGCTAAAGATCCGGTACCGGACATGAGCAAAAGCAACGTTATATACAGGATCGACTGTCAAAACTGCCCCGGCAAATACATTGGCATGACGGCGAATAAACTCCGCAATCGCATGTATGGACACCAAACCCATGTCAACACACTGGAACAGCATCTAGCGCAAGGGCAGCAATATACCGATCTTCCAGTACAACAACTACGGGAAAAATCAGCATTGATCAACCATTGCATCACCCACCAACACCGGTTCAACATTAGCAATCCCACTATCGTCGATATAACGTACAAGAAGCAAGCTCTGCAAGTGTTGGAAATGTGCCAGATCGCGACTACATCCAACACGGTCAACCATCGGACAGACACCGATAATCTCAGCTGTGCGTACGCACATTTACTCTCCTCTATCAAAACCCGAAGAGAGGAGAGTCGTGCGTCGTCTACAAATAGTTATAATCGACCCGAATCCAACGACTACCCATCCCAACTAACACAGACAGACACAACCACCCAAACACCACACAATATACAAATCCCTCAGTAATGTTCGATCAGCTGTTAGCTCTGGCAGTGTTGGCAAGTGTCGTGGATCCTCCTGGTGTAGACCTCCCATTTTGTACCACCCACCCACTACCTTCAGGGGTGCTGGCAGTAAAGTATGTACCCTTATATTCCGTGTTCCCAAAACTACTTCTCTGACGGCTTTAAATCCACAGTGAGACTTGTGCAGTGCAAATTCAAAACGAGACAATCAACCGTGAGATGTACACGGGATTGGACAAAATTGATTAATTTCGAGTAAGTGTAGTCTTTATGTAGTCTGTTAACCATCCTAATTAAACGAATAAACCGCAGGCCCTGAAGAAGATCCCAACATCTGGATCGAAACGTTGGCGATGAGATAAGAAAATCAACGCTTTTCTTTGACTGAAAGCCGAAATCCCCGAGAATTAAGTCATCTTCCCAGTCGAACCTCTACAAGTATTTAATTTGATTTCAATTTAGTTATATCTTGGTTTGTGACTTCTCAAATTTCATCCAACAAAAAGATATTGGAGGATATTTCGATAATTTTTTGTTACGTTCTTCTGGTATTCATCCTGGATTTTATAAATTTTTTGTAATGTTCAAGATTTTTCTGAGTTTCGTGTAAAATATCCGCTGAGATTGCTCCAGAAGATTCTAAGTCTCCACAAGAAATTCTGTTGGGCATTCTCCTTTTTTCTGTTTTGTCCTTCTGTTACTTCAGTGATTTTCCCAGGAATTCTTTCTAGGATTCATCCAGTTAGTCCTCCAAAAGATACTGAGGTTCTTTCTGGGATTCCTCCCGGTTTTTCTTCTAGTATTTCTAATGGAGCTCCTTCCTGTACACTTTTCATGTGTTCTGCCTGTATAA
Source organism: Aedes albopictus (assembly GCF_035046485.1). Taxonomy (NCBI): domain Eukaryota; kingdom Metazoa; phylum Arthropoda; class Insecta; order Diptera; family Culicidae; genus Aedes; species Aedes albopictus. The sequence goes on along the minus strand of NC_085137.1, from coordinate 482,793,391 downwards.
TTCCAAAAGTAACTTTATAAGAAATTCCAGGGTGCACTATTGAAGTAATTTCAGAAGGATCTCGAAGAAAAATCCTGGAAAAATTTTCTCAGAGAATCTAAGGAAGAACTTCTTGAAAAATTTCATATTTTTTTTTCAAGGGTTCCCAGAACTCCAGAAGGGAATCCTAAAAATATCTCATACAACATTCTAGGAGGAATAGTACAAGAAGGTCTTGGTCACCTTGTTGAAGAATCACAGAATAAATATCTGGATGAATATCATAAGCGATTGCTGCACAAATTTCACAGAGAACTACTGAAGAAATTCCAGAATGATCCTCGGGATGAAACCCTTCTCCTCAGGAATTCTTTCAGTAATTGCTTCATAATTATCTACGATCCATCCAGAGGATTCTTCTGAGATTCTTCAAAGATTTCTTTCTGTGGTTTCCCCTGGAATTCCTTCTGTTATTCCTAATGGAAGCAACTCAATTTCATTTTTTACAAATTCTTCTAGGGCCTCTTTAGAAGTTTCTTCTGAAATTCCAGAAAGATCTCCAGTCGAACCACCAATATGATCTTTAAGCGGTATCCTAGAACTCCTTGACAAATACAGGAAGGAACTACTTGCGAAATCTCTGAAGAAACTTTTCTTGCAATTCTTGAAAATATCTCACAGGAAACTCCTACTTGTATAGCACAATAAATATTCAGAAACATACTTTTTCAATTTTTAATTTGTAATTCCATTTGTGACATACCGATTTTTCAAGTCAAGAAAAAGCAATGGTTTTAAAGCTGAGAAACATTAGGAAAATCAATGCACTACACTTAAGGTAGATCTCAGAAGAACCTTCTTGCGAACTTCTAGTGGAGACACCTGCAGAAATAAAAAAAAATCACAGGAATAACTGCTGGAGGAAAGGGCTTTTCCCTCTTTCAAAATTTTTGGCTACAAGTAAATAACAATAACTACTGGAAGATTTATTCAATGATCACCATAACAGACCTTTCAAGGATCTTTCCTTGTGGCATCATTTAAGAAACTCTATGAGCACACTCAGATTTGATTACCAAACTCGGTAAAATTTTAGAGGGTTTTTGAACAGCAGAGAAAACTCAGTAATTTTCTGTTGCTACTGAAAACTCAGTAATGGGAAAAAAATCTGATCTGTCAAAATATAAATGTTCGCGCCAAAACTGTTACTGTCTTTTTCGGTAAAGCGTTTGTTTACTTCTGAATTGCTGAGTTTTTTAGTTTTTAAAGCGGAACTCGGTTTTCCAGAATACAAATGAAATTTTCATTTTTTAAATTTTATTTAGCATTGCTAGATTATACCATATTATCGGAACAACGCTGCTTTGTGGTTCAACCACTTTCTTGCAGGACTCTTCCCATTTTGAGTGTTTTATTTAAGCGCCTTGGTCAGCTTTTGATTGAAAATTCTGCTTAATGAGACATGAGAAGGAATCGAAACTATACAACTAGCTTGTTGCAAGAAATGGATCATCTTTCTAATTGCATGGATCTTTGTTACCGATTATCTAGCTATTGCCTTAGTTGGAATTGAAGTTGCAGGAGAACATAGCCCGAACTCTGATCTAGCAAATCTGCATTTTGACTAATTGACTATCTTCACCTGCAATTAGACCCCGACTGTAAAACCGATCCTCATAACTAGATTAATAGTCTCGTCGAACTATTCCGAAGGAAGACCTACCTTTAGCAGCTGAATTTTTGTATGGACAAAAGTCTACGAGGGGAAGGGGGGGGGGGTCTGAGATGGCCAAATTTTGGTCTACGTGGTTTATGAACAGCCCCTTTCACTGTTTACGACCGGTAAAGTCTCAGCTTTACGGTGTGTTCAGTACTAACAATTACCGTTGTCAGTTAAAAGTGAAATCGTTTACTGATCATCAGCAAAATTCAGTGTGGAAAGCTGAAAACTCAGTATTTTTGCCGTTTTAAGGTTCAAGAATCGTATAATAAATTACCGAACAGGGAAGAGGTGATTGAGTGTGAGGAGTATGAGAGAAGTTTATATGTACGAAACTCAGATGATATAGGTATCTGGAAGAATCTCAGAAGAAACTACTCGTTACGATAAATTCTTCAGTGGAAACTTTTTTGACACAAACTTCCCTAGTGGAGGAGAACGTGCCTCTTGAGCCGATCTTCTAATAGCTAATATCAGAGGACACATATTGGCAGAACCGTTAGTGGATCTACTTTCTTTAACATGTTTTTTGTTTTTAGTTCTTCTACATATTTCGTGCTAGATTTTTTTTTTTTCAAATTTCATACATGTTCCTTAGAAGTATTCTTATTGATAAGCATGATGGATTATTGATAAACTTGAGCAGATTTATTGGCAAATTCCTCATGCATCCTAGGATAGGATAAGACAACTAACCAGCTGTTCTTTCGTCATTTTCATGTTTGGATAGCTCTGTGACAGACTTTAAAACTATGACTGACACATTCTACCGTGACGTTACAACGTTATGGCACCTTTTCTGTCAGATTTCCCACTATAACTCGTAAATTCGACCGTGAACCCTCAAATATTTTTGCATATTCGGATTCCTTGTAAAATTTCCAATAAGGATTGTGCTGGATGAGTACGACTGGAATATATTGATTCCGGAATGCTGGCTTTCTTAGTCTTGGATAAATCAAAACGGCAAGTTTTGCTTTTCCCTACGTTTCGGCTCACTCCTTGAAAAAGGCTTAATAAAAAGCCGAAACGTCGGGAAAAGCAAAATGAAAGCAAAGCAAATGGTTGGTTTTCGGTTTTAACTTTCCGGAAAACAAGTTTTAGAATAAAAATCGGAATCCGTTATAATCCAAGCAAAAACACAGATAGAGACAACTGAATGCCAACCGTCATTATGAAACTATATCAGTGCGTAGAACAGTGGAATGGATTCTAATTTTTATTCTAAAACTAGTTTTCCGGAAAGTTAAAACCGAAAACCAACCACTAAATGACGGTTAGACGTTCAAAGTCTCTTGGTTTCAATTATTATGTTGTGCCAAAAACAGCTATTATTCCAGCTTGGAGGTTACGGTACGATTAAGGCCGCACGGGACGACGTGTATTTTTTCCTATCTTCCCTCTCTTTCTAACAATTTGCCTCACGATTTTGAAGAAGCAAATATCAATTTCCACTGCACTGACGTAGCTGAAACTTTAGTCGATTGTGCACCACATGTGAGCAAATGAACGATTAAATTTCTAGTCAATAATATGAAGTAGAAGTTGAGATTTGCATCTTACTAGCAACAGAGCAATGGCGGACGATTCAACCACCGTCCCGTCCGGCCTTAACAGGCATATTTGCTATATACTTACTAATTTTTTTATCCCCGATTTTTTTTCGTCAAAAGTGTATTATAAGTCGATCATTTAAGGTGTCTTACTGCATCACTAAGTTTTCAAACGAATCATTGACTTTTTGCTTTTTTTTTTTTGAAACAATTGAAAATGATTGTTTGCCTCGCATTTTTGAAGTGATAAAAAACTGTCAATTCTGCAGCAACGCAGCAGACAAGGTATCATCGCAATCACTGCGAGTGAGCATATAGGATGATACTTTTTCATACGAATATTCGCTTTGGTGGCAGAGAATTATCACTGTGAAATTTTGAGGCTAATATCCAACATGGCTGCCGATGCTCATGATGCCGTAAAAAGTCTTAAATCAAAATCATCAGCTTCAGGATTTTCAAAATGATCACATTGTTCATGTACTGACTTTTCGAATCTTCTAAGCAGAATACCCTCTTCGAATGAGTGTAATCAGCTTTGTTTCTTTTAATTTCGTCCTATTTTGCTTATCCTTTGACAGATACGAGTATTTCGTTTACGGAAGATTACAAGTGGTAGTCGAAATACGCGTATCTGTTAACAGATAAGCAAAATAGGGCAGAATTAAATGGTACAAAACTGATAACACTCATTCGAAGATCACAGTGTTTTTAATGTTTATACTTAACGGCAGTTTAAAAAAATTCAATCATCGATTCGAACTCATCACCGTTCCTCAAAATTTCAGGTCTCGCCATTGCCGGTGAAGGAGGTGTCGCTTCGTCCAAACCCATCGCCACTGCCGTCGTCGGAGATGGAGGTCTTGCCGTTGCCCGTCCCGTTGCCACCGCCATTGCCGGAATCAAGCCTAGCGAAATCGGATCACTAGGTCTGCCCATCTCGGTCAACAAGAAGCTGGTCACCAAAGGAAAGTACGGTCTCGTTGCCGCCGATCAGGACCTCCCAGCCGGACTTCTAGTGGGACCAGGATTCCAGGAAGCTCGCGTTTCGCAGAACGAAATTGAAGCCGAAATCGACGACGCTCGACAGCAGGTCATTGGACAATCCGGAACGCTGGCTCCCCACTTTGACACCGAAAAGTTCCTGGCCAGTTTGAGACTGAAGGCCAAGCAGCAGCAACAGCAAGCCGAACAACTCCGGGAACAACAGCAACAACAGCAATATGGTGCAGTTAACTCTCCTACCATTGCTTTCCAGCAACAGCCCTTCATCCCACAGTCCTATCCATTCGCCACTGCCGCTGATTACATGAACAGCGCTCAGTATCCTATCTACACCCCTAGTTATACCCCTTACTACTACAACCCCTACGCCGCTTATCAGAATCCCCTCGCCCTTCTTGCCTACCAGTATCAGCAACAGCAGCTGGCATTTCAGTCCCAATACAATCCCTACCTGGTCGGTACCAATCCCCTTCAGCATTCCTTTCAGCAGTATGAGTATCCACAACGAACTTACTATTCCGCTGCCATCGCCGCCGCCGCCCCATCGACCGCCGCCACTCCGGCCGCTGCCTACCCAAGCTATTACAATTATCCATCCTTCTCAACCCCGTCGCCATACAGATTTTTCTACTATTAGTTTCCTGATCAACAGCGGAGGAAGTGAACCGTACGTTCTAAGTATCAGCTCAAATGGGAAGTAAAACAAACAAGACTTGAAACTCGTTCCAGCAAACCTCGCCGGAGTGGGGGACCTCTCGGTCTGGGCATTTTGGGGACCCAAAAATAAATCATATAAAAATATAATGCGAGAAAATTAAAACTTCGGTGGAACAATTTTGTAGATCTTCCTGTCCGGGTGGCGGAACTCGGGCTACTCGTCCCGGGAACGGGTGCCCCTCCAAGCCAGCTCCTAGCCTACCGAGACGGTGAAGATCTACGAGACCCCGAGACCCATTCCGTGGGATGCCAGTCAACCAGCAGCAGAGGTGGATCCCCCTGCCGGACGAGTGGAACTCAAATCGATACAAATAGGTTAAGGTTATACTTTCCCATGTTAGGCGAGTAGGCAATAGTGAAACAATTTCTAGGAGTGATCGGAGGGAGCGAAAGCGTAAACGTCGAGTCGTGTAGCGAGCTGTGTAAGCACAAAAAAACACTAAGATACAAAAATAGCGTTCTAGTTTGTAAGGTCGGAATAAAACTTTAGTGAAATAAACGAATAAAAATTAGTCGGAAGGAGTGGCTTTTCAGTACAATGGAAAATGCAAGAAAGAAATCGTTTTGAATTGGTCGAGGGTGCAATGCAGGCTTAACAGGAACACTTCGGTGGCGAGTTATTGAGAAGCCAATTTCTGCGATTTTTTGAGGAGTAAAAATAATATTCAGAAACCGCAACACAATCTAGTCAAGTAGCGAGGAATTCATAAAAAATGATAATCGCATGTTCACTCACACTCTACAAGAACTTGCAAGCTCCAACATCGTTCAGAAAAAGGCTTACGAGGCTCAAACCGCACTCCTCAACTCGAAATCAGCTCCCTGCGTAAGGTATAAATTTGGCACAAATTTCCCAAATGGAGGAGAACGTGCCTCTGGAGCCGACCTACTGAAGGTGTAAATTTGCCGGTAGAACACTGTTTTTCGAGAACACTGTTGCTAGGTTTGGATCTTGTCTAGTTGTATCCTTAGCAGCCCTGGGGATACATAGGCCCAAGATCTTCATCCTGAACAAATCCCAGTCTTCTTGATCGGTTCTCCTGTGTCGATCTTAGTACCGCTGTCTAACGCTATCTGGCTGCCAAGATATTACATAGTTGCCAAGCTTCTGTAAAGTTAGAGGGGTTACCCGTGCTACCATCCAACGATTTGGTCTTACTAACGTTGATAGTTGGATCCACCGCAGCGGAGCGTTCATCCCGGTCGTTAAGCTTACTCTGTATGTCAGAGCGCCGTTGGGCTAGTAGGACCTCACAGTCGGCCAAATCGATATTCCACAATGATGTGCTGCCTAAGTAACCCACGATTTGGTGCACGGCCAATCGCTCTACCAAGATCTAAAGTATAATATGCATCCCTGTCTCACACCAGCGACTACCCAGATAAGGTTGGACAAAACTTCGTTGCAGGACACTACATATCTAATCCTCGTATTGCGGTTCGATGAGCTTGACAATTTTATCCGAAACTCCCTTGCGTCTCAGGGCGTCCCCCAGATTTTCGTGGTTCAGATGATCGAAAGCTTTTTCGTATTTAATGAATGCCAAAGAAAGGGACTTTTGGAATTCATTGAACTGCTCCAGGATGATACTACTTACTAACTTTCAGTCCTGAGCGCCCATGGTGGTGCAGAGGACCGAATTGAATTATCTCCTTTTGATGACATCGACGACGGAGCTGATACACTGATACACACCAAGGTTCACTGGCGTACAACAGCACAGATTTCATCGTTCGAGTTGAAAATTCGGATTTTGGTTCGTCGACTAATATAATTGTTTTTCCATACATTTCTTAAACTCGCAAAGGCAGCCCTCGTCTTCCTGATCCGTGCACCTATGTCGATCTTGGTGCTACCATCGGCCGCCATTTGGCTACCAAGGTATTGGAACAACATTCTCCACTGCTTCCCCAGCTACCGTAAAGCTAGAAGGGTTGACCGTGTTTACATTCAACGATTTGGTCTTGTTGACGTTGATGGTGAGACCTGCCGCCGAGGAGCGATAGGCAAGATCATCGAGCTTACTCTGCATATCAGAGCGCCGTTGTGCTAGGAGAGCAACGGCATCAGCCAGTTCGAAGTCATTTAGGTGCGCCATGGTTATGTGCTGTCACAGCAATTCACGATTTGGTTCACTCACGGTCAATCGCACCTACCAGGATCTCGTCGATTACGATGAGGAACAGTAGCGATGCTAGTATACATCATTGCCTCACTCCAGCAACGACCCGGATGGGATCGGACAAAACACCATTGTGCAGTACTCTGCACGAAAATGCCCTGTACTGTGCTTCAATGAGGCCGATGATTTTCTCAGGGAGACCCTTGCGCCTGATGGCTTTCCACATGTTTCCGAGATTGAGACGGTCGAAAGCTTTTTTGTAATCAATGAACACCAGGTAGAGAGACTCTTGGAATTCATTAATTTGCTCCAGAATGATACGGAGCGTGACAATATGGTCCACACAGGATCGTCCGGCACGGAATCCTGCTTGCTGCCATAGGAGAGTTGCGACAATCTTCTCCTGTATTCGGCTAAGGATCACTTTGCAGAGGTATTTGAGAACGATGCACAGCAATATGGCACCCCACCAATTATCGCATTTAGTCAGGTCACCCTTTCTGAGCACCTTTACTAAGACGCCTTACATTCAGTCGGCCGGAATTGACGCGGTTTCCCATATGTTGCAGAATAATGGATGCTACGGATACTACGATACTACGGGGTCAGCTTTGAGCATCTCGGCTGATTATCCATCTACCCCCGGGGATCTGTTCCATATCATGCTACGGTTGGCTGTTTCTATCTCCTGCAATGATAGAGCTTTGGGATTGACGCGGATAATGCGTCGAGCCTTTGGCGGACCATGCAGAGGTGTTGATGGCGTGACCGACACTTGAAAAAGGTTTTCAAAGCGCTCGAACCAGCGCAGCGTTTCACCTGGTCAGCCGGGTCGGTCAGTAACTGTCCAGACGTGTCTTTCACGGGCATCATAGCATTCTACGGCGACTAAGGCGACGTAAAACATCGTAGAGGTGACGGATGTCGCCGGAGTTTGCAGCTTTCTCGTCGGCTAGGGAGTTCGCCCACGCTCTTTTCTCCTATTTATATGAGCGTTTAACTTCCTTCTCGAGAACCGAATAGCGCTATAGGCTACGGTTTTGGCTCCTCGTGTTTTCGCTCGCTCTACCGCGGCTATGACGTTCCTTCGTTTTTCTATCATTCTGCAGGTGAGATCTGTGATGTCATCTGTGATCCACCCAAATTATTCTCTCCGGTGGCGATGAAGGCATTCTTCATGGTGCTCCATTGATGTTCTACACTTCCACCTTCCGAAATAACCGCAGCACGATTCTCCAGCTCCTCGACGAAGGACCTTTTCACCACGGCGCCTTCCAGTCGGCGTGTGTTGAACCGGCGCCCGATTTTCTCCTCTTGTCGATGGATCCTAGCAATGCGCTGTCGGATCTCGCCAATTAGGAGATGATGGTCGGCACTATTAGGAGCACCGATTAGGAGCAATGTCGGCACTTCGTTTGTGACACATATCAAGAGGGCTTAAGCTACATTTTTGGCCCATGCAGATGTGGTCGATTTGATTTTCCGTGACGCCATCACGTGAAACCCATATCACTTTGTGCACTGGTCGATGAGGAAAGAGCGATCCCCAATCACCCCCAATGTCATTGTTGCCACAAAACTCTGCAACCACCGTGGGTGCCCAGGACTGAAAGTTAGTAAAGTATGGCGTCCCATGGCGTGCTCATAGTGCGAGTTATCGGAACCAACCTTGGCGTTGAAGTCGCCCATGAAGATCTTGCAATCTTATCCACAACAACATTCAGCTGACTGTAAAAGTTCTCTTTGTCTTGCAATTCGGCAGCATTGGTTGGCGCGCAACATTGGACCATGATAAGGTTTCGAACCCGTGTTCTTAGTATGGCTACAATTATCCTCTCATTAATAGGTTCCCACTTCATGAGTACAGTGTTGGTGTGAGCGCTGAGCAGAAAACCAACTCCACGGCGGCAAGGAGCATGTTCACTAGCCTGGTACACGGTTTATATGGGAAAATACAAAAAATGGAAAAACTCAAGTTCCTGTATACTTTTTGAGTTCCACTTTGGTCCCATATCAACTGTGCAAAATTTCAGATCGATCGGAAAAACTATATTTTAGCGCCCGCCATTCTTAGTTTTTCATACGATTTACTATGGGGAAATTTTCCTCCTGCAAAGAAAAATCGGTAGGAGTCACCCCTAGATCCCTAAAAATAAGTCGACGAATGATTTCTGTAGAATACTTTACTAAGAATCAGACCTCCGAACACAGCAAATCGATGCGGCGTTCGTGGAAAAAGTTATTAGGCCTCACCCGGTCGATAAAATAACGAGATTTTATTATTTATTGTTATTCCTTACATGTTAAACAGCGTTTGCATGCCATTCGATTTTCAGTCAATAACTTTTTCCACATGCCTCAGATCGCTTTGCGGTCTTCGGAGGGTTGGTTCCTCGTAGAATTTCCAACAGAAATCATTCATCGATTTATTTTTAGGGGCTAAGGGGCAACCTGTGGCGATTTTTCTTTGAAAAAGTGATTTTCCCCATACTAAATCGTATGAAAACTTAAAATGGCTGGCGCTAAAATATAGTTTCTCCGATCGATCTGAAATTTTGCACAGTTGATATGGGTCCAAAATGGAACTCAAAAAGTGTACAGGAGTAAAATGTCTTTTTGTGTCCCACGCTAATGTTCACTTCGTAGACCAGAGTATAGCAGAATTTGACTCAACGCTAATTTGTGTTCTCCAAAGTTCGGCCAACGGACTTCGCTCAGTCCTAGGATTTCAAGCTTAATACGGCATACCTACCTTATTGGCTAGTTGTGTCAGTTTACCTTGTTGGGGCTAGGGTTACTACATTCCAAGTTCCAATTCTTGTGCGTTGTTTCACGCTGAAAGTCGTTTCCGTTGAATCAGATCGTAGTCTTTCATTTTCGGTTCTGTAACGGTTTTTGGGATTCGAGAACAGTAGGTTGTAGGCCAAAGGACCCCTATCCACCGTGGGGCTCCCGGCGGTGGAGCATTTTATACTCAGACGCTGGATGCCAGAACAGACGCTGGTTGAGCCGCACTTTCTTGCTGAACAGACGCTGGGGACGTACTTCCTTAATCTAGCTGGAGTCAGAAGAACAACAATAGAAAGGGGCTGCACTACCACCTAAGCACACAACTCTTAGCTGGCGGTCTTTGTCATCGCTTTACCCGTGGAAGCATGAGGTAGGAACTTGTGAGGACCAGAGCTATGTTGGACGCTCTCCTTATCGACTCACCGTTTTGTAGCCCAAATTACTGAGGTATTACCCTTTAAAATTTAGCGTATAAGATACTGTCGCGTGTACTGTTCAATAGACTACGACCTTTTGAGGAGTCTTTCGTCGGCGAATGCCAGGCTGGTTTTTGTGAGGACCGATTAACTTCGGATCAGATGTTTAACCCTTTGGAGATGGTGTTTTCGTCTTTCTGGATGCAACCTCGCTGATCTAGTAACGTTTGTAATGGTCAGTTTTCTCGTCTGGGCTAATGTAACCCATCCGTATCCAAATAGTTGTTCTGCGGATGATCCTAGATAAATTCCGGAAATACAACTTGCAGACTTATTATCTGTTCATGTTGCAAATCCTACAAGAATGCCTGGAGGAAGTTCTGTAGTGTAGTGTAAATAGTGTAGTGTAATTCCCGGAGAAATCCCTGGAAGAATTTTTGAAAATATAACTGGAAGGAATACCTAAAGAAATTTCTGAAGAGATCTCATGAGGAAATCCATAAATTTCTGGAGAATTGCTTGGGGATTCTTGATGAAATTCCAGAAGGGATTCCTGGTGGAATCCTTGAAGCAGTTCCTGAGAAAATATCTAGCGAGAATCCTGGAGGAATGCCTGGAGAAACTTCTGAACAAATTCCGGGCGTAATTTCTGGAGGAATACTAGGATAAGACTCAGCCGGAATTCATGGAGAAATTCCTTTGATGAATTCTTGGAGTAATTCCAGGAAGAATTCCTAAAGAAATCTCCAGAGGAATTCTGGGAGGAATTGCTGGAGAAATTTCTGAAAAAAAAATCTTTCGAGAAATTTTAGGAGGATTTCGTGGAAGAACCCTTGGAGTAATTTCTGGAGGAATCCCTGGAAGAGTCCCTGGAGGAATCTCTGGGAATATCCCTGAAGATATTCGTGGGGGAGTCCTTGGAGGAATCGCTGAAGAAAATCCTGGAGGAATCCCTGAAAAATTTCTGAAAGTATTCCTGGAGAATTTCCTGGCAGAATCTCTGAAGAAATCCCTAGAGGATTTTCTGGAGAAATTTTTGAATTTCTGAAGGATGTCCAGAAGCAATTGCTGGAGGAAATCCGGAAGAAATTTCTGGGGTATTTCGTGGATAAAATCCTGGAGGAATGCATGGAGGAATTTCTAGAGGTATTCCTGTGGAAATTGCTTGAGGAATCTCTAGAGGAATTCTTGAAAGAATTACTCGATGAATTTCTAGAGGAATCTCCAGAGGAATTCTGGGAGATTGTTATTTCTATAATTTTTCTATTTCTGAAAAAAATCCCTTGAGAAATCTTCGAAGCAATTCCTGAAAGAATCCCTGGGGGAATTATTGAGTAAATTTGTGGAGAATTCCCCGAAGAAATCTCTGGAGGAATTCCTGGAAGAATTTCCGAAGGTATTCCAGGAGGATTTCCTTGGTGATTCCTTGGAAGAACTTCTGGAGGATTTTCTGGAAGAATCCCTGGGAAAATTCTGAAGAAATTTCATAAGGAATCCCTGAAGCTATTCCTGATGGAGTCTCAGGAGAAATTCCTGTAAAAATATATGGAGGAATCCTTAGAGAAATTGCTGACATAATTTCTAAAAGATGTCCAGGAGCAATTTTTGGAGAAATATTTGTAGGAATTCCTGAAAAAAATCCTTGGGTAATTCCTGGAGGAGTTTCTGGAGAAATTTTTTGATTGAATCCTGGAGGAAATCCTAGAGGTATTCCTGTGGGAATTGCTGGAGGAATCCATGTTGGAGTTCCTGCTGGAATATCTAGAGGAATTTTTGAAAGAGTTACTGGATGAATTTCTAGAGGAATCTCCAGAGGAATTTCCTAAAAAATTCCTGGAGAATTTCTTGAAATATTTTCTGAAGAAATCCCTAGAAGAATTCCTGTAAAAATCCCTGAAAAAATCGTGCAGAAATCCCTGGAGGAATACCTGAAGCAATTTATAAATGAATTTCAGGAGAAATTCCTTGAGAAATGCCTGGAAGAATCCCTGAAAAATTCCTGAGGATATTTTTGGAGAATTTCCAGGAAAAATTTCTGAAAAAATCCCCAAAAAAAATTCTGAAGAAAATCCTGGAGAAATTGCTGACATAATTTCTGAAAGATGTCCAGTAGCAATTCCTGGATAAATTCTTAGAGAAATTCCTGGAGGAATTCCTAAAGAAATTCTTGGGGTAATTCCTCGAGAATTTCCCGGAGGAGTTCCTGGAGAAATTCCTGAATAAAATCTTGGAGGGATGCCTGGAGGTTTTCTTTTTGGAATTGCTGGAGGAATCCTTGAAGGAATTCCTGGAGGAATTCTTACAATAATTGCTGAAAAAAATTCTAGGGGAATCTCTAGAGGAACCCTGGAAGAAATTTCTGAAATGAAAAACCCTGAGAAATTCCTGGAAGAATTTCTTGAGAAATTTCTGGAGGAATTCTTGGAAAAATCCTCGAAGGAATTTCTGAAGGAATCCCTGGGGAATCATTGGAGAAATTCGTGGAGAAATCCCTGGAAAAATCCCTAAAGATGTTCCTGGAGGTACTTTTAGTGAAATTCCTGGAGGAATCCTTGCAGCATTTCCTGGAGGAAGATCTCGAATGATTCTTGGAGGAATTCCTGGAAAATTCCAAAGGGTATTCCGAGAGAAAATCCTGGAAGAATTTCTGAAGGATTTCCTGGAGAAATTCCTGGATGAACTGCTGATATGATTTATGAGGGAATTTCTGGAAGAATGCCTGCATGGATTTATAGAGTTATCCCAAAAATAATTCCTGAAGCAATCCCAGAAGTAATTGAAGAAATTCCTGGAACAATATCTGGTGAAATTCCTGGAAGAATCGCTGAAAAAATCCTAGAGAAATCTCTGCAAGAATCCAAGGAAGAATCCCTGGAAGAATGCCTGGAAAATTCCTCGGAAGAATGCCTAGAAGAATTCCCGATGGAATTCTTGGATGATTCTCTAAAGTAATTCCTGGATAAATCTTTAGAGGAATTCTTGTACGAGTCTTTGGGAAAAATCCTTGAAGAAATCCCTTAAAGAATCCTTGGATAAATTTTTGTAGGAATTCCAGGTGGAATTCAAGAAACAATCCTGGAGGAATTCATGAAGGAATGCATTGAGGAGACCTTGGCGGATTTCTTGGAGGAATCTCTGAAAAAATGTAGGAATTCTTGGAGGAATCCATGGAGGATATCCTATAGGAACGCTTGTAGGAATTCCTGAGGGAATCTCCTGAGGAACTACTGGAGAAATCTCTAGAAGAACTTGTGGCGGAATTTCTGGTGGAATCTCTAGATGAATTCCTGGAGGAAATTTTAGAAAAATTCCTGCAGGAATTGCCAAAGAAATCCCTGGAAAAAAATCTAGAGGAATTCCTGAAAAAATCGTGGGAATTTTTTTTTAATGAATTCTTAGATACCAGGAATAATTCCTGGAGAAATCGCAGATGGTCCTTAGAAGAGTCCTGAAGAAACTCCAGAAGGAACCCCGGAAGCATTTTCAAGAGTTATTAGTAAGGAAAATCCCTAAACAATTCCTGGAAGAAGTATTGAATTAATTCCTGGAGCAAATCCTGAAAGAATACAAGGAGGGATTCCTGAAGAAATCTTAAGTAGAGTTCCTGGGAGAATCTTTGGAGGAATTTTTAAAATAAGTTGTTCCAGAAAGAATCACAAAAGCAATTCCCGAGTTAAGCCCTGCAGAAATTCTTCGAGGAATCCCTGGAGGATATCCTAGAGGAATGCCGGTAGGGTTTAACGAAGGAGTTTCTAGAAACACTCCTGCACAAATATCTAGAAGAATTCCTGGATGAATATCTAGAGGCATTTCTGAAGGAATTCCTGGAAGAATTTTTAGGGGAATCCCTGCAGCAATTTCCAGAGGAATAGTTCCTGGAGGAATCTCTGAAGAAATTCGTGAAAGAATCTCATGAGAAATTCCTGGAGAAATCCCAGAAAGAGTTCCTGAATAAATTGCAGATGGAATCCTTAGAGAAATCCTGAAGAAATTCTAAGAAAAGTTCGTGTAGGAATTCCTTGAGGAATCCCTGTTGCAGTTCCTAAAGAAATCCCAGCAGGTGTTCCTGAATCCCAGAAGCAGTCCCATGAGGAATTCCTAAGGAAATCCCAGGAAAGCTTACTTAATAAATTCCTGGAAGAATTTCTGTAGGAAAAAAAATATGAAGGAATCCAGGTCTGCAATAAATTTTGGACGAATAATTGTTGGAATCTTTGGATGGACTCCCAAAACAATGATTTGTACAATGTTTTAAGGAACTCCTGGATTAATTCTTAGCTGATCTCTGGTAAAATTTCCTGTAAGAGTTTCTGGAAGATATTGCTGCTGAAATGCTTCGAAATATTCCAGATTGAATTATTGGAGCAATCGCTAGTGGAATTCTTGAACGACTATATGGAGAAATCTCTGAAGATATCTCTGAAAGAATGCAGAAATACATAAAACTTATTTTGACATTCCTTTGGGAATTTCTGGAGAAATTACTGGAGGAATCCACGAAAAAAGCACTGGAACAATCACTGGAGGAACCTCTAAAGATATCACAGGAGAAATTCCCGGAGGAATGTCTGGTGAAACCCATAGAGGAATTATTGAAAAATTCTCTGGAGAAATCCATGATGGAATCACTGAAGGAAGTTATGAAAAAAATCCTGGAGGAATTCGTCGATGCATTCTTGCATAAGTATCTGTAAAAATTTCTGAAGGAATCGTGGGAGAAATTCTTGAAGCATTTCTTGGAACAAACCCTAAAACAATCACTATCGAAACCCAGAAAGATGCTTATGGCAGAATTCACGAAAAAGAAACTCCTGGAGAAGTTATTGAATAAATGCCTAAAGGAATTTTTGAAGGTGTCCTTGAAAGATTCGTAAAGAAATCCCAGGTATATTGCTCTTAGCATGACGTTTGTTTGAATTGAGTACCAGTGAAATTCGTGTAGCAGTAGCATATTACTGCACTCTAAGGCAGTATATGGTTCTACAAAGTACTTCTTTTTTTCCTACCGGAACTGGTTCCGGTACATCTGGAAAATTTGGCATGCTGTTTTCGTATTCCATAAATAAACATCACAAAATTTAGCCAGAATAAGAATAGTTTATTTTTTTGCGATATTTGTTCTGGAACTCTTAATTATTGTTAATATTCGAGTTGGCTCGAATTTAAAAAATCTGGTGGCCAGGGGGGGGCACGGATAGAAGGGAAAAGCAGAGACGATTCAACCACAGTACCTTCATCCATGAAATCATCTGCAAACGGGTGTTTGAACCACTAACCGAACACATCCCTTTTTGCCTTTCTCGTACAGTTAAGTGTACTGGAAAGGCTATATGTTCACTCCAAAAATGACTTTTTGATAGGAGGCCCGGAGGGTCGAGTCACATATACCAATCAACTCAGCTCGACGAGTTGAGGTGATGTCTTTTTTTTTTTTTTCCTTCTAAACCATAGGGGGATAAATCTGCTCATCAGACACCCTAACAGGAAGGTTAGGGTAGTGTGGGGATGAGGCCGTCTTCTACAATGCCGGTAGAAGCCAGGACTACTCTCTCCTCGACCCACTAAAACACATTCCTATGGTCGCCAAACCCTACGTCTCTCCGGAACCACCAAGAAGGTATTGCTTCAGAGAGGGGCTAGTGCATATCGCACCCTCAAGGTTAGCTGCCGTAGCCTAGCAGCAACGAACATCGATGACTCGCTCTGGAGAGTCCATCCCGATAGCATGCTGGCGCTTAGCCAGTTTCCCGAGTGGTCCTCGCCACTCCCTTTGTCCTCGGAAGGCGGGCAGGGTCAACCCCGCCCGCGCCCTACTGCTGAGCGGACATCAAGAACTGATGCCCACGTGCAACCCGATCTGACCTGCCCGCAAAGGAAGGGTATCACTACCCTTCAGGCCCTATCAGATGCACCCGTAGGTTGCAGACAGCAGGATCTCACCTACCCCGACCCTTGCCGGGGACCCCTTTCCAACCGCGGGCTCAGATCCAACCCAGTAGACCGACGCCACGACAGCACCGCTACCGGGACTTCCTCTCCGCGGCCACTTAACCCTCTAATACCCAAATTTTTGATTTTGATCTAAATATCATTTTTCGTCATCTAAAATCGATTTAAACATGTTTTGGAAGATGATTCTTTTTAATTCTCGATTTCGTGAATTTCAGTTTTTGATTTTTCTAATTTTGATTTTTGAACATATCCGCACTTTTATATTTTTCCTGGAAGCCAATTTGGGGAACGGATTTTTTGAGATGAAAACATTTTGAGATTTTATGATTGTTGTTGAAATATTATTATTTTAATTTTTTATCGCAGAAAATTTTATTTTCCGTGTAATTTTAAGGAAAATAATGTTAGTGTGTATTCGATTCCCTTAAACTGTTAAACAAAGATAGAATGATTTGGGAAAAATTTAAAATATGTTAATTGTAGCGATTCAATACAAAATAAACAGTGACTTCTAAAAGGTGACTAAACCATCGATTTTTCAATGATTTTTAAAAAATGTAAATACGCTTCAAAATACACCAAAAATCATTTTGAGATATACAGAACAGTCCTAAATATCAGCCAAAAATATAAAAAAGTTGATTTTCCACGAAACAAAAATTACAAAAATGCTCAAACTATACCCCGTCTAAAGGCGGGATTGGGTATTAGAGGGTTAATCGCTGTAAGGGTCGATCTCGACCGCAGGGCACCGGTATGACCTACGAAGCCGACTTCGAACCCCTGGACCACCTCTTGTACTGCATCTGGACTAGCCATTCTCCGAGTCCACGCGCCACCTCCTCTGTAGCTCCCAGACGATATGGGTGATAGCCGTTGAAACGGCATTCCAGCTAATCTCATCCCTACACATTCTCTGGACCAAGTTGTCCGGAGTTGTGTCCTCCCCGCATGTGGCAAGCATGCGGTCACGCATTGTGCGAAAACGCGGGCACACGAACAAAACGTGTTCCGCCGTTTCCTCTAAACCATTGCACACTGGGCATTCGGGAGAATCCGCATGCCCGAAACGGTGTAGATACTGTCGGAAGCAACCATGACCTGTAAGGACCTGTGTCAGGTGGAATGAAACTTCCCCATGGCGCCTATTAATCCAACTATCTACCCTCGGTATCAACCTATGGGTCCACCTTCCTTTGGTGGAACTGTCCCACGCGCGCTGCCATTTGACCATAGAGGCCATCCTGACAGTCTTGCGTATGCCTCTTGTGCCGCGCATTTCGAAGCACTCCATATCCTCACTGATAAGAATGCTGATGGGCACCATACCAGTAATGACACAGAGAGCGTCGTGTGACACGGTACGGTACGCGCTTGCAACCCTCAGACACATAAGCCTGTAAGTACTTTCCAGCTTCCGTCGGTAGCATTCAGTACTTAGCGCAGTACCCCACGCCGGGCCGCCATACCTAAGTATGGACGTAGCAACACTAGCCAGAAGCTTGCGCTTACTGGCGTACACCGCTGACCTATTGGACATCATCCGGGACAGTGCCGCAATAGCTGTGGAGGCTCTTTTACAGGCATAATCGACGTGGCTACCGAAGGTAAGCTTATCGTCGATCATCACGCCCAAGTGCTTGACAGAGCGCTTCGACAGGATAGTGCACTCTCCTACACTGATCTCCGTCTGCTGCGCCGACTGCATGTTGTTAACAACCGTCACCTCTGTCTTGTGGTGAGCCAGCTCCAGTTTTCTGGACCGCATCCACGCCTCCACAACCTTGATCGAGTGGTCGGTAGTCAACTTCACCTCCTCGATCGTTTCACCGTAGACTTCGAGCGTAATATCGTCGGCAAATCCGACAATCACCACTCCCACTGGGTACTCTAACCTCAACACCTCGTCGTACATGACATTCCATAACACCGGACCCAGGATGGAACCTTGCGGGACTCCTGAGGTTATGTGAAAGCACTTCCGACCCACCTCCGTGTCGTAAACCAGTACGCGATTCTGGAAGTAGCTTCCGAGAATCTTGTACAAGTACTCCGGTATCCCCAGACGCAAGAGCGCATCGGCAATAGCAGCCCAACTGGCGCTATTAAATGCATTCCTTACATCCAGAGTCACTACCCCGCAGAAGCGAATTCCCCTCCTCTTAGGCTCGAGTGCTTTCTCGGCGGTTTTTGTAACCGACAAGATAGCGTCTACGGTGGACCTCCCCTTCCGGAAGCCATACTGGTTGCTCGAGAGACCATTTACGCCCTCAGTGAACTTCAACATTCTATTGAGGATGATCTTTTCGAGCACCTTCCCCGCCGTGTCAATCAAGCATATTGGTCTATATGCCGACGGGTCTCCGGGTGGTTTCCCCGCCTTTGGCAATAGTACCAGGCTCTGCCTCTTCCAAGCTTCTGGGAAAACTCCCTCGTCCAGGCATTTCTGCATAGCAGACCTGAACATCTCGGGAGCTTCTGCAATAGCTACTTT
Organism: Aedes albopictus; assembly: GCF_035046485.1. Classification (NCBI taxonomy): domain Eukaryota; kingdom Metazoa; phylum Arthropoda; class Insecta; order Diptera; family Culicidae; genus Aedes; species Aedes albopictus. The sequence goes on along the minus strand of NC_085137.1, from coordinate 482,774,642 downwards.
TAAGGCCAGGTTCGGAACTCCGTCCGGACCTGGGGCCTTACCTACGCTAAGGGACTTAGCTATCCCCGCAAGTTCCACATCGGTGACCATTTCCTCATCGCCAGCCCCAGTCCCCGGCTGTCCTACGAAAGGAGGCCAAGGACTACGATCATGACGCGGAAAAAGTCCTCCAATGATCCCCTCCAACATCTCTGGAGATTGCTCTGTAGGAGCCATCACACCTCTCGTCTTGGCCATAACGATCCTGTAGGCATCACCCCACGGGTTCGTATTGGCACTCTGACAGAGACCCTCAAAGCAGGCCTTTTTGCTTGCTCTTATCTCGGTCTTGAGCGCGGCTTTTGCAGCGGCGAACACCACCCGCCGTTCGTTTCGCTCTTCCTCTGATCGTGCTCGCTGCATCCGCCGCCTAGCCCGTAGGCAGGCGCGGCGCAGGTCCGCAATCGCGTCGGTCCACCAGTAAGCCGGTGGCCTCCCATTTCTAGGGTGGACTCTCCTAGGCATGGTCGCATCACACGCACGTGAGAGCACCGCTACCAGCTCGTCGCCGTCTAAACCGAGTAAGTTTCGCTCACGGCGGAGCGCTTCCCTAAATACCTCTTCGTCGAAGTATGATGTCTTCCACCTACGAGGGCTTGGCCTTGGCCTAGCCGCCTCTTCTTCTATCCGCTGTCTGCTGTTGTTGTAGTCGATACTGTAGCGAACCGCCAGGTGGTCGCTGTGAGTGTAGCCATCATCTACTCTCCAGTTCGAACTACTTGTTAGGCCAGGACTACAAAAGGTCACGTCAATAATTGACTCCGCTCCATTTCGACTATAGGTACTCTTGGTACCGACGTTAGCCAAGTCGACATCTAAGATGGCCAGTGTTTCTAGCAGGATCTGACCCCGCTGGTTCGTGAAACGGCTTCCCCATTCCACAGCCCAGGCATTAAAGTCACCCGCTATTACCACCGGCCTTCGCCCTGTTAGCACGGTCGTTAAGCGGTCCAGCATTTGCGTGAACCGCTCGATCGGCCACCGCGGAGGCGCATAACAGCTACAGAAGAAGACCCCGTTTACTTTGGCGACCACGAAGCCCTCATAGGTAGTAGACACCAACTCCTGCACGGGGTATTTACCCGTCGTCCATATCGCCGCCATTTTCCTGGTCCCATCCGAGGCCCAGTTGCCGTTGCCGGCGGGTACTCGGTATGGGTCCGAAATGATGGCGATATCCGTCTCCCACTCAGAAACCGCCTGACAAAGCAGTTGCTGAGCCGCATCACAGTGGTTCAGGTTCAGCTGCGTTACCTGCACTGTGATTTGTTGCTCACTGCGGCTTTCTTAAAGGCCGGGCACCCTGGACCACCCATCGCATGTCTGTTTTTCGAGGTTTTCCCGGTACAGATCATGCAGATGGGCGGACTCGTGCAGCTTTGGGCCTTATGACCTTCAGCGCCGCATCGCCTACACAGTTTGCGCCTGTCGGGGCCTTTGCAGTCCCACGACTTGTGTCCTGGTTCCAGACACCTGAAGCAAACCTCAGGTGGCTCGTGGAATGTGAGGTGACAAACACACCAGCCCACCTTAATACTCCCTACTTTAACGGACTTTTTAACATCCGCCACAGGTAGCTGAACCAGAGCTATCTGTGTCCCTGCTGGCCCCTTCCGCAGCCTGACGGCTGTGGCGGCCACCTGAACATCGCACTGTTGCCGCAGTGCCGTGACGAGCTCTTCCGCTTCGGTGATCTCGTCTAGGTCTTTGACCTTCAGAGTCGCCTCATGCGTAAGAGCCCTCACCTCCACTCCATCTCCAAGGACCTCTTCTGCCAGCCTCTTGTAGGCGGCGCCCTTGTGATCCTTCTGGCGCTTAAGCTCCAGGATCATTTCGCCCGTACGAGTACGTCTGATACTGCGTGCGTCGGCTCCAAGACCCTCGAGCTTGGCGTCGCACCTCATCGCCTTCAAGACGTCCGAGTATTTCGACTGTTCGGTCTTGATGACGATAGCGTCACCTTTTTCGCGCCTGGCACCTGCCTTCCTACGCCTTGGCTTGGCGACCTGCACTTCTACCTGCGGATTCCCCTTCTTCTTCCTCTTCCGCTCTACCTTTGTCCAAGGAGGGTCCTCTCCTTGGATCGCCCTGCTCTGCGGCTGCTGAGGGCCCACCATTGGTCGCAACCCCTTGTTCCCATCATTCCGGGACGGGCCGGCCTTTTCAGGCCCACCCTTCCCAGCTTTCCGGGAACCCTGGCTGGGGTCCGACTTTCCAGCGTTACCACCGGCTTTCGGGGTTATTATACGCCTGGCCTTGCGGGCGCCGCCAGACAGCTCCTCACCTGACGGCTGCCTCGCCCGCTTCTGCGAATGCTTGTCGCTTTTGTCGCGAGCATTCGCTTCCACTCTCTTCGGACTACCCGCGAAGGAGAAGGCCTCCGTTTGTGTAAACTTAGACGCTTTCTCCTTTGCGGGTTCCGCCGCTGCTGCAGCCAGCAACGCAACCGCGTGCTCCTGCTTGGCATTATCGACAGACGCCCTAAGCCGAAGCAAGGCCGTTTTCAGGTCCTTGCTTATATTCGACTTAGTTGTCGCAAAGTCGATAATTTTGCCGAGCTGCTGCTCAGCTACCTCAAATGCGGGCCGTCCTTTTTCTGCAACTTGGCTGATGGCCCTCAGCAACCATGCTCCGTCCATGACCTCCGCCGGCTGGCTTGCCGTGGAGTGGACAGGAGCTCCCACGCTTGAGCTGCGTAAGCAGCTTCCAGCACCTGACTCCTCGCTTCTCCTTGTCGGAGACCTCATCAACCCGCTTCTTGCGAAGGGGTTGATCGCACCGCTACTTCCACCTAAGTTATTTGATTTAGAATTCTTGCTCATTGTTCCCACGAGTTGCACGAGAAATAATGTCCACCACGCCAGAGCTCTGCATTAACGCGGTAAGGGACAGCATACTGTGGGGGGTGCCCAGGTACCCCACAGGCTCCGTTAAAGATCGAGCATCTTTTTCACCCCCTCGATCACTCATTCCTCGGCACGGGTCGCTTGACACCTTGAATTGGGGTTAGTAGTCCTATTCTTAGCCGGCAACTACGCGGCTGACTCGCAAGCGGGGGGGGTGCGTCAGGCCCCAGGACATCCGTCCCTGCTGCCCCATGAGGTGATGTCTGTGTGTGTATGTGTGTGTGTGTGTATGTATGTGTGTATGTGGGTGGTCAAAATTAACTTACATCACTTTTTTGAACTAAACCTCAACCGATTTTAATGACCGACGATTCATTCGACGCGGAATCTGGTCCCATTGTTTCGTATTGAAAATGGTTCGGATCGGTCCAGCCGTCCCGGAGTTATGGCCATTTAGGTGCTCCGGACCGGTACCCCAGGAAGGGGCCAGATATGAAAACGCTACAAACCCATCCATGCGGCACATCAAACTACGGCATTTTCGATAACCTGATGAATGGTAAGCAGAAAAATAGTGTGAGACCATATCTGAACCGGTAGTGTCCCGGAACCGGTTCCGGGTGTCCCGCCGGAAGTGACCAAACATAAAAGTGAACTAAAGCCATGCATGCGACATATCGAACCGCGGCTTTTTCGATAACGTGATGAACAGTAAGCAGGAAAACATTCTCAGACCATATCGGAACCGGTAGTGTTCCGGAACCGGTACCAAATGTCCCACCGGAGGTGGCTAAGTATAAAAGTTAACCAAACCGATGCATGCGACATATCCGCTAGAATCACGAGCGTGTTGTGTATAACCGCTGTTCAATTTTCGCATAAAATAGTGTGACTTGTACTCTAATTCAAGCATAAATTGTGCTTAGTTGAAGAAGAATTCAATGTTGTATCGAATGAGCAAGAACTTTTGTTACTAGTATTCACAGACTGCTCTAAAACGTCGAAAACATTATTTTCGATTAGTGATAATTAACGACAACACGACGACCCATTATCGTTTTCATCTGTTTGTACTGCTTGAGTTACCGGTACGGACCATACAATGGCCAGATTTGATTGTGGTAAATGCTCTTCGGCTATCGGTGCATGGGACGAGAGAATTGTGTGTGAAGACTGTGGCATACAAAACTACTTAAGTTGCACGAATATGAACCCATATCAGATGCGGGTTTGCGTTGATTTTAACAATGTCCTCTGGTTGTGTGACGGTTGTCTCTTTTCGTTCCGCAAGCAGCGCTCCGCACCGACAAATCAAACGATTGTGAAGGACCTGACTGAAACAAATATCGAAAGCAATGTGGAACATACAGTGTATCAGCTTCAATCCGAATTTGCAAGTATTAAGGAGAGTTTTGTGGAATTGAAACGAACGTTAGCCGGGGACCAAGAGACCGATAAGAACCCGAAAATTCCGATTACGTCTACGCCGCAGAGAAATTGTGATCCACTGAACATTCCATCGCTGAAACTAAACGATACTTCTCAACTGCAAGTAGGATCTAATGTTAAAACTGCTTCTACTGGATCGCGAAAATGCTGGATATTTTTCACAAGAGTCGCGAAACATGTTTCAACCGATGATATGCGAAAAATGGTGTATGACTCTTTGCAGCCAAATGGACAACCTGAAGTTGTAAAATTGGTACCGCATTGGAGCAATCATGAAAATCTACGCTTCATCTCATTCAAAGTTGGCGTTGATTGGAAGTATAAAGATAAAGCCTTACTGAACTCAACCTGGCCGGCGGGACTGCTGTTTAGAGAGTTTGAACATCGTGCATCCGGTTATTGGGAACCATGAAGTTTTAGTGTGCCGTCGAAGTGTATTGTTTTGGCTTCTCTGTAGAATGTAAAATTACGTTGGCTTTGTATTTATTTAAAATGTTTTGTGAACTATGTTTCCTGTACTATTTATATTTAATCTATGTAACTATAGTAATAAGAAAGTAAGATCATTGGGGCTAGCAAAGCCTGGTGATCAAATAAAATAAATAAATAAATAAATATCAAATAGTGGCTTTTTTGATATCCTGATGAACAGTAAGCAGGAAAATATTCTCAGACCATATCTGAACCGGCTGTGTTCCGGAACCGGTTCCGGGTGTCCCGTCGGAAGTAGCCAAATATAAAATTGATCTAAAACCATGTATGCGACATATCAAACCACGGATTTTTTGATAACCTGATGAACAGTAAGCAGGAAAACATTCTTAGACCATATCGGAACCGGTAGTGTTCCGGAACCGGTACCGAATGTCCTGCCGGAGGTGGCCAAGTATAAAAGTAAACCAAACCCATGCATGCGACATATCAAATAGTGGCTTTTTGGATATCCTGATGAACAGTAAGCAGGAAAATATTCTCAGAACATATCTGAATCGGTAGTGATCCGGAGCCGGTTCCGGGTGTCCCGCCAGAAATAACTAAATATTAAAGTGAACCAAACCCATGCATGCGTCACATCAAATCGCGGATTTTTAGGTATCTTGATTTGGCAAGAACAATTTCTGGCCATATTGGGGACAACCGGTAGTGTTCCAAAACCGATTACGTTTGCCCCATCGGAAGTGGGCAAATGTAAAGGAGAACCAAACCCATAAATTCAACACATTAAATGACTTTTTAGGTAGCCTGATTAACGGTTAACAAGAAAAAAAAATCATAGACCATACTTTGGAAAACCAATACTGTGCCGAAACCGGTTCCAGGTGCCCCGACGGAAGTGGTCAAATGTAGAACGGAACCAAACGCATAACGGCTTCTTCGATAACGCAAAGAACGGTCAGCAAGAAAATAGCCTCAGGCCACATTTACCGGTAGCGTTACGGAACCAGTTTCGAGTGCCTCGCCGGAACTGGCGAAATGCACAAATGAACCAAACCCATGCATGAATTACATCAATATGCGACTTTTTAGGAAAATCGATTATAAGTGTACATGAAACTAGTCTAAGGCCACATCAGGGACAATCGGTAAGTGGTAAAATGTGAACCGAAAGTGATAAAATGTGAAATTGAAGCAAACCCATGGGTGTGGTACCATAAAACCACGCTAATTCGACAATGAATGCTGTCAAATTACCTGGGTAAACTTTTAATTTGATGAACTAACTCTATTTTAGTTTTGTTTAGATTGTAGGATTTATTTTTGAACACAAATCTTACAGATATTGTGGTGGTACGAATTGATAGTTTGTTCATTTTACGATTGTTGGGTTCCGAAGTTCACTGCGGTTGATCACCAAACGGATCAGGTGTCAGAAAACACCAAATTTGAACTTCCGGAAGTAGCAGCTGCACGAGGAGCCGCTGCGGTGTGAGTAACATCACAATATCGGATCATTCGTATTTACAGTGTATAACACTTAGTGAAAGTGCTCAAGCAGTCAACTGAGAAATCTGATATTATTGAGCTCTGCTTATACGTTGAACATAACGTCGGACTATGTGCCATCAATAAGTTTTAAGTCAATTCTATGATGACTTTGATAAAATGCTTGCTTTTCTTAAAAAATATCAGGATTCAGGAACACTTTGACTTACGTCGACGGAAAGATCGTGAGAACATATACGACGAGAAAGGCACTAGGTGGATTAATTTGGTTTTTTTGTTATGCTGTCGGCATAAATCATGGTGTTTATTTCTTCTCATAACATTCAACAGCTTGAAACCAACTACCTGAGATCGTAAAAGCAAGTACTATGGGATATCCCTTTCTGTGGATTAACTATGCAGCTGCTAAGATATTACTCAACACATCTGAAAGCTGTGCTGGTAATGCGAATCATAAAACCATTACGCATGCATAAATATGTATATCTTTATCAAGGTCTTTTTAACCTTTACCTTGAAACTGCGAAGAAAAGAAAAACGATAAAACGAGTACACCGCCATGCAGAAGGAATCTCCGTTCATGATTTTCCGGTTGTGGTCCGATTGGTTTATTATTGCTATAAAATTTGTTTCGGAAAGGGAACCTACAGTCGAGGGAAACTTGAGTTTGATTCCGTTAATTCGATCTTATTAGCCATATCATTAAATCTCAGTTTTCAAATAAATGCAGTCCAGTGCGATTTAAGTACCACTATAATTTATCGAACTTCAATATACATCAACTTAAGCGCGGCAGCGCAAACAGCCATTAAAATCTACCATAAATGTTCACAGCCAGCAGAAAACCAAGCCAGCAGAAATTCCAGTGAATCAATAAAATTTGAAGATGTCTTTATTTTCCACATCGATAACTGGCTACGAACCGCGGCGAATCGTCATCGATGCATACGAAATCATTCCACGGAGAACTAGGTGCGTGCACATTGGCGTATCTAGGATTTTTTCCTAGGGGGTGCCTAGGAGGTGCCAGTTTCAGTGGCTTCCAGGTTGTTATGTTTTTTTTTGTAAAGGAAAATACCGATCCACCCTCAATTTCTTAGTATAACGATATACAGTCATTGCACAATTATGGGTCACACACAATTATTAGTCACTTTCCACTTTAATAGATAAATACTAATTAATTGCAAGCTTTTGTTAGCTATTATTATTTTTCGCACATAGGTTGATTTGTTTTGTGTCACTATACGTATCGCACACGGGTTTATACATCAAAACATACATATTTTCAATATTATTTTGTTCGGCGCAAAACTAGCTGTCAAAATAACGCTTCTATTGTGAATATCGGACAGTGTGTGCGCTGCTTTCGTAAGCTCTGTAAAAGCGAAATTTAGTGATTTTCAAGTGCGAAATGGTATCGTCACCAGAACAAAGGTATAATTTACGTTCTAAATGTAGAAATTCATGTGACTGCAGCTAATTAAAGCTTATTTCAGGCAAAATTTAAGTGACTCATTATTGTGCCAAGGAACACCGAAAATCACACAATTATGGGTCACTTTTTGTGCAGCATAATATTGAGAGTTCTGCGTACATGGGCATTGCATACTTTTAGGCGTTTATCGGTGGTTGTGTTGGAGAATTTGTCCCAATTTTGAAAAATTGATTTCAAATCGTCAAAACACGCTTCGTTAAGAGGTTTGAGACCAGTTTTGGATTCTACTATAGTTGATCTATCGAGAATAAGTGATCATTCATTGAAAAAATAGACAAAACATTATTTTTGAGCCGATTCCTCTTGAGTGACCCATAATAGGCAACAAATTGACCCATAATTGTTACACAGCCAATTTTGACCCATAATTGTGGTTTTCATTATTCACCAACATTTTAGTTATTTTCACCGCCTAAAGTGAATTTTACAAGTAGATTTTTATTTAAAACAATAAAAAGGTGTTTCAATGAAGAGAATATGAAATAAAAATAATGAAAGTGTTATTTTTGTATGAAAAACGATTCATATTATAAAATGGTTGTCCCTTGAGTGACCCATAATTGTGCAATGAGTGTACTGCGCCGCGGGAAAAATTAGCCCGTAAATTTAAACGCGCTGTATTATAAAGAACTTTTTTTTTTTTTGAAAAATTCAAACCGTTGTACTGATTTAACACTTTCTCCGCCATGTGAGGTTTGAAAACTTGTTTGCATATAATACATGGAATTTGAATTTTCAGTTTGAACTTAACAACTATCGCGACAACCTCTTTGTTGAGAGGATAGAAATGCAATGCTGTAACTTTTCATAGAGGGCATAAAAAAATCTCAAATTTTGACTGTTCGTTAACCTATTATATGTGCATCATTGGTACAATTTTGGGCCCGATTGATTATTTTTTCGCGATGTTAAAACCGTTCGGGTAAAACACTATTTTTTAGGCAACTAATTTTTGAACTGTAATATCTCGGAAACCAGTAAACCGAATTGAATGATTTTTTTAACGTTTATCAACAATATATTGATACTTAAGGAGAAACTTCATAGAATACCAATATGGCTGCCACAATGGGCGACTTGGACCCCTACTCACGTTTTTAGGAGCACAAATCTTAAAAATTCGTAAACAAATGCGCTCATTTTGGAAAAGCTGCCTCATTTTACAAGTGAGCAAAGCCAGGATAATCAAGTGCGGCATGATTCGATGCTTCGTTGGTCAGATTTGTGCCTCTAAAGTTTGTATGCAAAATTGCATTGGGATTTGTTGATGTTTCACCTTAATACGACGTTATAAAATGTAATATTTTCTCACGGCGAATTAAGTTATACCGGGTTGAAATTTTTACCCATTTAGAGGAAAATAAGTCAAATTAACAATACCACACAAAAATTATTAAATGTGTTCTTCCTTCAATCTAAATAGGCTCTAATATATCTAATTAGAGATAATTTGAGAACACACGTGGAAAATCTTTGGATATCAACACTATAATTTACTGCCATTGATGTAAAAAAATACATTTTTTCGAGAAAAACCCAAAAAGTGTCAATCCATGATAACTTTTTTCAACGTTCAAAAAGTACCTATGTTTTAATAGTTTGAGAAGCATTTACATAGTGTTAGTGTACGTTCAAAATTTCATTCAATTCGGTTCGCTGGTTTCCAAGATATGACAGCTCAAAAATGAGTTGTCTAAAAAATAGTGTTTTACCCGAACGGTTCTAACTTTGCGAAATATTATTCAATCGAGCTCAAATGCAATATACCAATGATGCACATATAGGTTGACAAACAGTCAAAATTTGAGATTTTTTGATGCGCTCTATGAAAAGTTATAACATGTTGAACTTTTATGTGAGAGAAAAAAAAGGTGCCTATCCCAAACATTTTGGCCAACATTGTAGTAATCAGTCAAAATTTTAGCTCCGTACATTTCGGATAATCGGTTCTGGTTTATACGTATAACACAAGGAATTTGTGTTCTCGGCAGAACATTCTTTTGGTAATTCCACCGGAAATATTTCCGTCAATTTATTTGGAAATTGTTAAGCAATTTATATCATCAATTGAGACTGCGTTTGGTAATCTGTCAGTAATTTCTTTGAGTTTTATATCTTGGTAATATATTTGGAATTTGGTATTAAGCACCCTTCACAACTCCATTGAAAATTTCATTGGAAATTATTTTGGAAATTTCTTTGGCAATTCCTTTAGGAGTATATTTGACATTTTTTATGTCATTGGAAATGTTTTCTCGGGAGTTCTTTTGCCAATTTTTAATAGTGTTTCAAACATTGTTTCGTTAATGTCAGCAGTTTTATTGATATTTGCATTTTTAAAATCTCCAATTTCTCTTCAGGCAATTCCTTTGGGAATTCTTTTTGTGAAGCCTTTGGTAATTCATTCGACAATAACTCTGGAAACTTCCGCACATTTTTTTTGGAAATGTCTTCGGCAAGTTATTCTACTTTTTTTGTGATTTTCGTCGATTTTTTAGATTTTTATTATCTATGCTATTCAGTATTCCTTCGCCAATTCCTTCGAGAACTCCTTCGGAAATTCTTTTATAAAAACCACTTCTATAATTTTGATGATAATTCTTTAGACAATTTCATCAGTAATTATGTAAGGAATTCCTGCAGCAGACGATTTCGAGCTATCTTCGGCAATTTCGAAGATACTTGGGAATTTCATCAGCAATTCTATTGACAATTTAGGAAGATTCGATTATTACTTAGGGAACTTCTTCGGTAATTCCTTTGGAGATCCATTCGCCAAATTTCTATAAGATTTCCTTCGGGAATTTATTTGAAAAAAAAAAATCTTTGGCAGTTCTTCAAAAATTCTGTCACGGTGATTCTACGGCGATTACTTTTGGAATTCTCCTTAAGTTTCTTCAGAAATTCTTTTGATGATTCCGGAAAGTTCTTTGAGAAATCTTCGATTTTTTAGTGAATGTTTGTGGAAATTTTTATAGAATATATTTCGACAATTTATTTTGAGATTGGATTTGGCCAATTTTATTAAAAAGCCCTAATATTTTCTCCCGAAATTTCTCTGGTAATTCTTATATAAATGCTTTTGGCAACTACTTTGAAAGTTTTAAGGTGATTTTGATGGTTTTTTCCGGGAATTGCTTTGGGAATTTGTCAGTAAGGTTTTCGTGAATTTCATAGGATTTTCTTTGAGCAAGTCCAGATGAGAATTTCTAAATTTTCAGTTCAGCAATTTACGGAAGCAATATATATGAATACAATTAAAGCAATGAATAGCAAAAGTAATCACGTTAAAATAGCCTGAGAAAATTTCAAAATAACTGAAAAAGAAATTGCTGAAATGATTTCAGGAGAATAGCCATTGAAATTATAGAAATAAAAATCCAAAGAAATTGCTGATTAAAGACTACCACAGAAATTTTCAAAAAAAAACATGCCGAAGGAACCCTCGAATAAATGACTATACTGTGGTCTAGCGAAGGAGGAAGGAGTTGTGCCTTCGAATCCCACTAGAACGCGATTTTTTTCACAAATTCATCTCTCAATTTGTCCATTAGCAACATTCGGAGCCTTCTAATCAATTAGTTTTACCCGTTCATTCCTATAGGATATCACTAGAGATTTGTCTAGTAATATCTCCTAGGATTTCTCGGGAAATTCCAATTATTCTGGCATTTCTGTAAGTATCATAGGAAAATTTCCTAGAAGAATCTCAGCAAGAGTGCCTGGAGAAATCCCTAGAGGGATTCCTGCAGGTATCTCAGTAAGAAATTCTGGAAGAGGCCTATGATGCATGACTGAAACAATAGAGGCAGCAGGAATCGCTTATGGAATCCCAGAAGGAGTTTCTGGATGAAAGTCAAGGGGAGTGCCTGGAGGAATCCAATGAGAAATATTTGGAGAAATCCCAGGAAAAAAAACCCTTTATGATTTCTAGGAAGAAACACCGAAAGTACTTCTGCAAGACTCCTAGGAAGATTTCCTTGAATAATCCCAGTAAGTTTTTGAAGGAATCCCTGAAGAAATTCTTAGAAGAATCCCTGAAAGAATTTGGAGATGTATTATAGTAAGAATTTCTGCCTAGGAGAAATTGCTGGAAGAATTACAGCGGAAATAGCTTGAGAAATCCAGCTGAAATTCCTGGAGGAAGGCCAAGAGGAGTTTCTTGGAGAAAATCCATGAGAAAATTATGAGAGAATCCTTGGAAAAAATATTTTGGATAAAAATTCCTGGAGGAATCACCGGAGTGCTTCTGAAGACATCACAGAAAAACCTCAGGAGGTATTCTTAGAAGGATTCTGAGATGGATCATTGTAGAAATCTCAGCAGAAATCCTAGGAGGAATTGCTGGAGAAAAATGTACAGGAATTTCAAGAGAAACCCCATCAGGAATGCCTGGGAGCATCTAAAGAAAAAATCATTGGAAAACCTAGAGAATCCCCTGCAAGAACCGGTAGAGGTATTCTGGAAAAATATGTAAAGAAGGCCATGAAGGAATCACAGGAGGAATTTCTGAAAGAATCTCAGGAACATTTCCCGGAAGAATTTCAGCCATAATGCTAGGATAAATTCATATAGGAAACACTAGAAGAATTTCTGGACATATCATAGTACGAACTTCTGGATGAATTCCTGTAAGATCCGCAGGAGGAGTTGTTTGAAATATTCCTGGAGGAAGGCCAAAAAGAGTTTCTGAAGAAATTCCATGACGAATTTCAACAGGAATGTTTGGATAAAATCTCTAGAGGAATTCCCGTAGTCCTTGGAGAAATCCCTGGTAGAACAATCAAAGGAATTTCTGCAAGAATTACAGGAAGATTATCTGGTAAGATCTCAGCAAAAAAGCCAGAAAGCAAGACCCCAGCAAGAAAGCTCTAGAAGAATCCGTAGCATACAGAAGTATCACAATTAAAATTTTTTGAGGAAGAATAGCTGGAAGAACCCCAGGAATTGCATGAGGAATCCCAGCTGGAATATCTGAACGAATTCCTAGAATTTCGGGAGGTATCATAGAAGTAATTTCTAGAGAAATTTTTGAATTAGGAATGTCGGGGGTATTCTAAATTCCTCTAACAAATGCCTGGAGGAATACCTAAAGCTCTCCTTGAAATAATCGGTAGAAGTATACTGAAGTTCCTAATGGAATCACAGGAGGAAATTCTGGAGGAATTACAGGAGGAATGCCAGGAGAAATCCCTAGAAGTGTTTCTGAAGAAGTCTAAAGGGAATTGCTTGATGAATTCCAGCTGGAATTCATGGAGGAATCAATAACATTTCTTGGAGAAATCTCTTGTGGAATTTCTGGAGGATAAATCTTTGAAGAAATCTCGGGAAGAATCACCGAAGGGATTTTCAGATAAATCCTAGGGAGGTTTTCCGGAAGTATTTCCAGAAGTACTTCCCTAGTAGAATTCCTGAAGGTACCAGAGTGAGAATTTTTGGAAGAGTTCTAAGAAAAATTGCTGGAAGAATCTCAGCAGGAGTTGCCTGAGGAGTCCTAGCCACAATTCCCGAAGGAAGACCAATATAACCTCCTGGAGGAATTCCATGAGAAATTTCTGGAAGAATCTCTGAATAAAATCTCTGAATGAATTCCTGGGAAAATCACCGGAGAAATTGCTGGATCAATCTCTGCAGAAATTCCTTGTATGTACAAGCCCATCAAGAAGCAGAATCCTGAAGGAAGTTTATTGAAGAAATATCGGGAGGAATCCATAAAGAAGGCCTAGAGAAATCACTGTATAAATAGATAGAGGTATTTCTGGAAGAATCCATAGAAGTCTGTTCATTGTTCTTATCAATATGCAAAACGCGTACAACAGTTATATAAGTAATTCCAGGTGTGCTTAAGTTTTGTTCAAATGTGCCATTAATAAATATTGTGTGAAGTTTTAAATTTAAGGTGCCTGTCAAGAAAAAAATTCTAGGGGGTGCCAAATTTGTTCTAGGGGGTGCCAGGCACCCCTGGAACCCCCCCTAGCTACGCCAATGGTTGCCTTGCTGCTACGCCACGCGCGCTCGTTCTCCAGTGCAGTGACAATCAGAATCAAGTCGCTCTGTTTCACAGTCGGTCTACAGAATATTGGAAAATATAAAACCATTTTATTGCCCTTCACGGGCGCGCGTGTAATAAGAACCAACGAGGAGGACATAATTGAATGCGTTCAATTCTTCCCGTTGCCACCTCGCGAGATGGTACCACTCCCCGTACCTACTTGTGTTTGGTCCTTTGGTCATGTTGTTGTCGCCCAACGTGCATGTTCTACGTTTGTTCAACATAACACCACTAATGCCGTTTCATTATTCTTCACCACATGCAACCAGATAGTGAGTAGGTATGTACATTAGTATGGGACAGTGGGACACACATCAAATTCTCGCTCCAGTCGACTTTCTTGATTCCATTTAGTTCCCATATTAACTGTGCAAAATTTCAGCGCAATCGGTGAAACTATAATTTAGCGCAAGTGGTTCAAAGTTTGCATAGGATTTACTATGGGAAAAGTTACACTTTCAGAAAAAAATCCCAGAAGCCACCCCTTGTCTCCTTAATTCAAATCGATCAACGCTTCTTGTAGAACAATCATTTATGAAACTTTCCTTCGAAGACCGCAAAACGATTGGATACTTGTGAAAAAAAGTTATTGATTTATTACCAATTAGTGATCCGACGAACGGCTTTTTGTTTTGTTTTATCAGCAGCACTGCTGCTGCCGTTGCTGCATGGGGTGGCGGGTGGCTTCACCACCCCCAGAAACAGCAGCAGCAGTGCTGCTGATAAAACAAAACAAAAAGCCGTTCGTGGGATCACTAATCGGTAATAAATCAATAACTTTTTTCACAAGTATCCAATCGTTTTGCGGTCTTCGAAGGAAAGTTTCATAAATGATTGTTCTACAAGAAGCGTTGATCGATTTGGATTAAGGAGACAAAGGGCGACCTCTGGGATTTTTTGTTTGAAATTGTAACTTCTCCCATAGTAAATCCTATGCAAACTTTGAATCGCTTGCGCTAAATTATAGTTTCACCGATTGCACTGAAATTTTGTACACTTCATATGGGCCCTAAATGGAATCCAAAAAGTCGACTGTAGCGAGGATTTATTTTTTTCATACAAGCGTGTCCCATACTAATGTACATACATACCTATATGATTCCGGTCAACGTTTCACCGGTCGTCGCTTTGAAAGCGGTGACCGGCTCAATGCCCTTCTTGTTGTGGTAGGGTTGGCTGTGGAAATTGAATATTAGGGTAAAGGATGCTATGTTTGCCAGTTCATTAGTGTTCATTAGACAAACAAGCAATATGGTCATATTTGATATGGGGATGATATCCAAAATTCGAAAATAGCAACTAGAAAATCTAAGATGACAGATTGAAACTCGATATGATAGACATACATTCAAGCTGACTTAGGAGTTCTACGCCGCGTTCTGCAACTAGTCCGCCAACCTTGCACACTGTTCTCCAGGTATTTTTGGATCATCCAGATCTGCGAACACGAGCTTTGCAAAGATGTTGTTCGGAATTCTCACAACATGCCATACCCTTCGTATCCTTCCAGCATTTGTCACATTTGTCACATTTGCTGCAAACCGCCAATGATGATCCCAAGCACCAGACGCTCGAACACTTCAAGTGCTCGGGGTGAAACCTCGCTCGTCGTATACAGCGCAAGCGCGGTGCAGTTTCAGCTGCTTGATGGCGCGCGTCCTGAAAGGTTAATGGTTTTGAAGATTACAAAAAAGTTTGATAAGGGCGAGTGACCTGAAGATTTAAAGGAAGCCATGCGGGGTTTCAGAGGGATTTCATGGGAGTTTTATGAGAGGGGGGGGGGGGGTGTCAGAGGAGTTGCACCGGGGGAGGCGGTTCGGGGAGTTTCGAAGGGTCTCAGTTGCGTTACATACATACATTTATTTGTTCAACATCATTAAGACAAGACATAATCAACAATAGTGCGCCACAATACTCGGTTTGTGGCTGCCGCTCTCCATCCTCGGTCGCGCCCAATGCTCGCCAGGTCACGCTCCACCTGGTCCGCCCATCGTGCTCTCTGCGCTCCACGCCTTCTTGTGCCAACCGGATCAGTTGCAAACACCAGGGTTGTTGTCCAGCATTCTTGCAACATGCCCTGCCCACCGTATCCTTCCGGCTTTGGTCACCTTCTGGATGCTGGGTTCGCCGTAAAGTGCAGCGAGCTCCTGGTTCATCCTTCCCCGCCACACACCGTTCTCCTGCACACCGCCGAAGATCGTCCTTAGTACACGTCGCTCGAAAACTCCGAGTGCTTGCAGGTCCTCCTCGAGCATGGTCCATGTCTCGTGTCCGTAGAGGACCACCGGTCTTATTAGCGTTTTGTACATGGTGCATTTGGTGCGTGGGTGAATCTTTTTCGACCGCAGTTTCTTCTAGAGCCCGTAGTAGGCCCGACTTCCGCTGATGATGCACCTCCGGATTTCACGGCTCAAGTTGCTGTCTTGATGATTTTGTGGCTATATCGGTCTCTTTCTACTCATAGTATAAGGGAGTAGAGATCAAAGTGGATAATAAAATGATAGATATGATAGAATTCGCTAGGTAGCGAACAAGTGTGAAATTTTTTATAGAAGGTGAAATTAGGCAAGTAGGCCATGTATTGAACGAATACATCGAATTCGTTATCCACTTTGATCTCTACTCCCTTATACTATGAGTAGAAAGAGACCGATATAGCCACAAAATCATCAAGTTATTAATAGAATACGGTCGATAAATCAGCATATGATATGAAAAGTTTGGCTCAAAAAGAAAAGTGTTCTATCCTATAAGATCGAAAAAGCTAATAGGAAGAACACGCCGCGATATAGGCATACCCCTATGAACGGAGTGCGAATTCCGAAAAAGCTACCGATCGATAGAATTTGTGATGAAAACAGAACAATACATTAGGCAGTCGGGTGCCTGAAACTTTTGCCAGTCTTGGTAAGGTGGTATGAAAACTACCAACCAAGCCGATCTGTTTAAAAGCACAGGTCGCACGGCAGAAGTTTCACGCATTCGATGTATTCGTTCAATACATGGCCTACTTGCCTAATTTCACCTTCTATAAAAAATTTCACACTTGTTCGCTACCTAGCGAATTCTATCATATCTATCATTTCATTATCCACTTTGATCTCTACTCCCTTATACTATGAGTAGAAAGAGACCGATATAGCCACAAAATCATCAAGTTATTAATAGAATACGGTCGATAAATCAGCATATGACAAGTTGCTGTCAGCCGTCAGTAAGGATCCAAGCTAGACGAATTCCTCCACCCGGCTCGTCGCAACACACCTTCCAAAACGATGTTGAAGAGTAGGCATGAGAGTCCATCACCTTGTCGCAGTCCCCGGCGAGATTCGAATGAACTGGATAGTTCACCCGAAACCCTTACGCAGTTTTGCACACCGTCCATCGTTGCTTTAATCAGTCTAGTCTGCTTCCCAGGAAATCCGTTTTCGTCCATGATTCTCCATAGCTCTGCGCGGTCGATATTGTCGCATGCCGTTTTGAAGTCAATGAGCAGGTGATGCGTTGGGACCTGGTATTCACGGCATTTCTGGAGGATTTGCCATACGGTCAAAGATGGGAACACTCACTTGCAAAGAGTTACACTCACTTGCTATTTCCTCAGCTCAGAAGCGTGCAGTCAAAATGTGATGTATGGACGACTTTTGCCTAGTGGTTTTGTCTAAAACTTTGCCGAATAGAGTAGGGGTTGCATACCGAAGTCGTAAGGGAGCTGCAAAGGCAACTCTCCACGAGGTGAATGTAAATTACACTCACCTCGTGGAGAGTCACTTTCACAGCTCTGTCACGACTTTGGGACTCGTGTACGACCTCTACCTACTCTATTCGGCAAAATTTCATACAATACTACAAGGCAAAAGTCGTCCATACATCGTTTCTTGATTGCACGCTTCTGAGCTGAGAAAATAGCAAGTGAGTGTAACTCTTTGAAAGTGAGTGTTCCCATCCCTGCGTACGGGAAAGATCTGGTCCGTTGTCTACCGGCCGTCGATGAAGCCGGCTTGATAACTTCCTACGAACTCATTTGTTTTAGGTGAAAGACGACGGAGGATGATCTGGGATAGCACTTTGTAGGCAGCATTCAAAATAGTGATCGCCCTGAAGTTCTCACATTCCAAATGGTCGCCTTTCTTGTGAATGGGGTAGATTACTCCTTTCTTCCACTCCTCCGGTAGCTATTCGGTTTCCCAGATCTTGACTATCAGCCGATGCAGACAGGTGGCCAACTTTTCTGAGCCCCTCTTGTTGAGTTCAGCTGCGATACCATCCTTACCAGCTGCTTTGTTGGTTTTGAGCTGGTGAATAGCATCCTTAACTTCCCTCAGCGTTGGGAGTTGGTTCATTTCCGTCCTCCGCTGCACTGGCGTCGTCGTTCCCTCCGTTGATGTGGGCTCCCGTGCCTATGTTCTCCACTCCGTTCAGGTGCTGATCGAAGTGCTGCTTCCACCTTTCGATCATCTCACGTCCGTCCGTCAAGAGGCCCCCGTCTTTATCCCTGCATATTTCGGCTCACGGCACGAAGCCGTTGCGGGATGCGTTGAGCTTCCGATAGAACTTCCGGAGATGAACCAGCCTCGGGCTGAAAATCTCCCTAATAAAGCTAATAATAATAATAATAATAGAACATCCGTGTTTCTTGGGAACGGCACAACAGTTCCATTTCTTCGCACTTCGCTTCTTCCAGGCGGCGCTTTTTCTCCCGAAAGAGGCGGGTCTGCTGTTTCCGCTTCTGTTTATAACGTTCCACGTTCTGTCGGGTCCCTTGCTGCAGCATTACCGCCCTCGCTGCGTTCTTCTGCACTCTTCGTCGAACCATTCGTTCCGTCGATTCCGTTCCACGTACCCGATGGTGCTCTCAGCTGCGTCGTTGATGACTGCTTTCGCTGTACTCCAGCAGTCCTCTAGAGGGGCCTCATCGAGCTCGCCCTCGTCTGGAAACGCGGCCTCGAGATTCTGCGCGTATGCTGAGGCAACATCCGGTTGCTTCAATCGCTCTAGGTTGTACCGTGACGGTCGCCGGTACCGTACATTGTTGATGACGGAGAGTTTTGGGCGCAGTTTGACCATCACCAGATAGTGGTCGGAGTCGATGTTGGCACCACGATAGGTCCTGACGTCGATAATGTCGGAGAAGTGCCGTCCGTCAATCAGAACGTGGTCGATTGGAGATTCCGTCTGCTGTGGTGATCGACAGGTGTAACGATAAGGGAGGCTGTGTTTGAAAAAGGTGCTACGTATGACCATATTTTTGGAAGCGGCGAAATCTATGAGTCATAGGCTGTTTTCGTTCGTCTGCTGGTGGGCGCTGAACTTATCAATCGTCGGTCTGAATTCCTCCTCCTGGCCTACCTGAGCGTTTAAATCTCCTATGATGATCTTGACGTCGTGGCTTGGGCAGCGATCGTACTCGCGTTCGATCTACGCGTAAAATGCGTCCTTGTCATCATCAGTGCTTCCGGAGTGTGGGCTGTGCACGTTTATTATGCTGAAGTTGAAGAATCGGCCCTTGATCATCAACCTGCACATTCTCTCGTCGATCAGCCACCAACCGATCACGCGCCTCTGCATATCACCCATCACGATGAAAGCTGTTCCCAGCTCGCGTGTGTTGCCGCGCAGCTCTGGTAGATGGTATGATTACCTCTAAACGTTCGCACCATGGATCCTGTCCAACACACCTCCTGCAGCGCTACGATGCCGAACCCGCGGTCCTCCAGTAGATCGGCGAGTATGCGGGTGCTCCCAATGAAGTTGAGAGATCGGCAGTTCCACGTACCGCGTTTCCAATCGCCCTTTTTGTTCGCTGGGGTCGTTGCCGTTGGTCTCGGTTCGTATTATGCTGTTGCTGATTTTCCGTTACAATGGGTTTTTACGGCTGGCTCGTAGGGCCTGACACCAACCCCCTACTTTCCGGAGGACCATAGTGCACAGTTGAGCTTAGAGTCCTTCCCTGGCACTCGGACGTAGATCAGCCGCCCCTAACATGGGGATCAGACGCTGTTGTGAGCCGCTCCTCCTGGAGAACAGACGCTCAGGTTTACCGAAGGAAACCCCCCCCCCCCTTCCCTGTCAGCCTAGGACCAAAGTTCCCACCGGGGTTGGTTACCCGATCTTCCCTAAGGTTGCTCATAGTTTCCGGCCGGTACCATGAGGACTGAGGAGGTAGGGATAGGAGTTGCTGGGCAGAGGCTAGTGGATCATAATGGGATCTGAATTGCGCAGCATACCCAGCCTTTACCGTGCCTCAATAACAACTTAATAACAGTGAATTCGAAAAATATTTCAATAACAAATTTTGTTATAAATATTTTGTTGATAATAATCAGATACCAAAATATATTATGATATCAAACTCGTAACTAAGTATGTTATATCCCTTTGTCTCATATAGACTGCCCCAGAAAGTATGGACGCACCTAGTTTTCAGTTGTCTGGGCCTGATCGGTAGTTCTTGTTTCGAGCTTTGTTTTGGCTGTTTCTGCCTGCTAAAGGATCGAATATTCAAACGTTCTTTACCACAATGAACATGGGAGCTCTAAATAGTAACGTTTTTGGTCATATCCCGCTCTGTGTGAATTAGAAGCTTTTTTCTTGTGCTCAAATGCCTTCATTATAAGTTTATCCAAACGAAGGTTAATATGGCCTTTACCTACTTAAAGGCTTTATTGTAAAGCCAATAACGCTGCACAGTAGGTCTGGCCGCTTTAATGCTTGTAATGCATTTCCGATGTACTGCAAACATTAATAATGACAAGAAAAATGGTAGATTTAGTCGATTCTATCATTTTCCAGGATTCTTTCAATGAATGGCTGTGTATGTGTAGACTAGACTAGACTAGACGAAGGTTAATATGGCCTTTACTTTAGTCCAAATTTTTGCCTATTCTCAAATGTGTTACTCTCACCATGATTCCTGATTACTGGTTGCACGGTTTTCTTACTTTTACTCCTACCATAATTTGATAATGTCCTAAGTGACATTTTCAAGCTATGAAATCATTTGTGAACAAATTTTTCAACGATGTTCCGCTGATAGTTCATCTATTTTAAAACAAACTATTGGAATTGAATAAACCGCTTTGCTGATCAACAGGATGTAGCCTTCAAAAGGAACTAGTCATCAATAATTTTGAAATGCCAGTATTTCTTACTGCGTCCATACTTTCTGGGGCGGTCTTTAACCCCCCAATAACACGAGTTTCATTACTCTGGCGTAAGACAAATTTTCAAATGATCGAAAAATATAATTTCATACTAAGAGATTTGAAGTTGATTCTCTACAAAGCAAGATCATTGATTTTAAGTAATTTCTACGTTTTCAAAAATAAGAGCTTCTACTTCCAGCTATTATTTAAAAACTGTTCTACTTTAATTCAGTTCAGAGCATGGTTTGAAATCAATACGTAATTATGCTTTAAAGAGTTTGGCCGTCGATAGCAATTTGTGAGTCGTTTCTAACTCATTTTTTTAGCACTGAAACTGAAGATTTCATAGGATGCTCAACTGTTTTGCAGAACATTTCTGAGATATTGGGAATATTTTAAAGATTATTACAATTTTTTTTAGAAAAATTGCTCCGATTTTTCCCTGGATTCAGGATTTATGTCGAAAAATCCTCCTGAATTCTTCAAGGATTCATCCAAAAATTTTGCTAGAATTTTTCCTGAATTTCCTCTGATGATTCCTACAGAAATTTCGTCTGAAATTTCTTCAAGATTTTTTTAAATTCCTCCGTTGATTTCTCTCTATGTTAATCAAGGGACTTCTCTGAGGATTTTTTCTCAGGAATTTTCCCAATAATTTTTTCAAAAATTCGTCGGCAGATTTCGTCATAAAAAACTCCAAAAAATCTTCCCGAAATTTCTCCGAGAGATCTTCCACGGAATCTTTCACGGATTTTCAAAGACTCCTCTAGAAATTCCTCCAGAATTCTGCATAGAATCCTTTCAAGGATGTTTTCAGAATTTTTTGTGATCATTTGTCTCGAAGTTCATCTTAAGATTTCTCTGAAAATATCTTTGAAAATTCCATAAGGAGTTTTTCCGAATGATTCTTCAAGAATTTTTCAAATAATTCTTCCAGAAATCCCAATAATTGCTCAGTAGAATTAATTTGGCATTTCTGAGAAGATTGCGCCGAAAGTTCTTTTGATGATTTATCCAGGGATTGATCGAAGGGTTCCTCCAGAACTTCCAAGTATTTTCCCGAATATTATTTAAGGAATTCTTCAGAGGATTCGTTCAGAAAATTTCCTTTTTATCTGAATAAAAAAACAAAGGGGCAGGTCGTAATAGTCTCCCCCTTGGGGGTATCCACAAACACTTAATTTCCAAATCCCTGCTAGACGCAATGTCGAGAAGAGATGTCGGTTTTCTAGCATTTGATGAATCCAATTGAAAATCATTGGAGATATACCATGATTTCGTGCGGCTTCCAATATGGCTTCTTCATACGACGCACGACCCACTTTCGGAATAGACTTCACAGTAATATCCCGCCAGAATTTGGGAATATATTTTCCCGAATATTATTTTAAGGTTTCTTCAGAGGATTAGTTCAGAAATTTCCTTTTTAACTCAATAAAAAAAACTAAGGGACAAGTCGTCATAGTCGAATTGTTGGTTTGATTTCAAACTTAATACTCTTGTGCTATTGTTGGCATGTTGATCAATAGTACAACAATATCAAAACATATACTTCATTAAAACATGTTATTGAAATGTAATTTAATGAACGTATATCAATTTATTTATAACAAATTGAGATTGTCCAACAAAGTTTGTTATGGAAAAGCTATGCCTTGATCATGTAATAACAACAAATCAAGATATAAAAACAGGTTATGTGATTTCGTAGTTATTATTTTGCTATTCTCCTCTGCTAGGGCACGGAAGCAATTGGGGGTCATGATCGACGATAAGCCGAAATTTGGAAGCCGCGTAGAATATGCCTGAAAAAGGCAAGCATGGCGATAATGGCATTGTCAAAGATAATGTCCAGTAGCTCGACAAAAGTCTCGAGTAAGCGTTAGCTGCTCGCGGCAGTAGCGGTCTCCATACAACGGTATGGCGCTGCTGCATGGTCGAAGGCGCTAGTGGTTAATCGAAACGTGAAATGCTAAATTTGAACTAAATCCATCATTAAACAAACAAGTTGTTCATACATCAATCGAAAAAAATCTCCTGTAGAACCGGATGGGGGCTACTTTGGACACCCCTTATACCAATAAAATGTATCAATTATTTAAATGAACAGCATTTCATGAATGTTCAATTGTTAGATCGAATAGTTGCCATTGAAGCAAATAATATAATAATTATTTTGTATTTATTTATCGAAAACAAATCAGGAAGGTTACCCGAGCAGAGGAGAATAGCAAATTTATGACAACAGAATCACATAGCCTGTTTTTATATCATAATTTGTTATTGTTAACTTATCAAAACATATCATTTTAATCATTTTGTTTGGCAATCTTATTTTGTTATGTTCAAGTTATTGGAATATATGCACAAGATAACATTTCAATAATATTTTTTGTTGCAGAACAAGTTTAGTTATTATTCTACTATAGAGAATGTACAAATATGTTATGAACAATAACACAACAATAACAAGTTCACAAATGTCCTATTATTAAGTTGTAATTAATCTAACAAAACATGTTATTGAATAAGTTTTCCAGGAACATTTTTTTTTTGATGATATTTGTTATTTTGCCGCTTATGAAAGACAAGTTTATAACATAATATGTTAAGCTAATGACATAATAATTACTGATTCCATTATTCTGTTATTAAGCAAAAATAACATATTTTATTATGCTGTTGATATTTTCTTCTGCTCGGGTACCGTTTATTCGTACACAATTCCATGGACTAAGTTCTGAACACCAATCGTAATGGATCTTGAAGCACTATAGCTCATCTTGCCCTAACCATCCGGTGGTACGATCTACGCGCACTGCATAAAAGCGATTTTATATTAGCCTTTTTCGAAACAAACTGCATCGCCAATCTCAGCTGATAGGAACCTACATACCCACTAGTACAGAGCGTCACCGTCGTATCACCACCATGTTCTTTCGCTCATTGGTATGACGTGCGAAGAAGACTCATTCGTTCATCGTCGGTCGGTATACCTTTCTACCCCGCATTGAAAACCACCCTTTTTCTGTTTTGCTTCGATTTTATTTTTGTTTCAAGTTCATTGTGGCAATTCCTCATTATCATTGCTAGTACATTCCTACCAAAGCATTTCGTAATCATTTCTACTGCAGACCCGAGACAGTACAGTGCGAGAAATAAGTATAAAGACAGAGCCGTTTTCCATACAAAACAATCATGTTTAGGGATCAAAATCTCTTTTTCTAGCGATTCGATTGTTATGGAATTTTGTCTGCAACCTTAAAATAAATAGAATTTTGGCCAGAAATATAAATCATCATCCATGGAAAGGTTTATATCGACTTTCCAGATTCAAATAAATATAAAGACACTTATTTCCATATAAAAAATGTGTCTTTATATTTATTAAAATCTGAAAAGTCGATATAAACCTTTTCATGGATGATGATTTATATTTCTAGCCAAAATTCTAGTTATTTTAAGGTTGCAGACAAAATTCCATAACAATCGAATCGCTAGAAAAAGAGATTTTGATCCATGAACATGATTATTTTGTATGGAAAACGGCTCTGTCTTTATACTTATTTCTCGCACTGTAGTGCATCGCATGCAAATGCAGATGAAGGCAGGCCTACGTAGGTACCTACTATAGTGCGCGGGTGACGAGGGTCGGCAATCGGCATGGCATTTGATGCAACAGCAGTGATAGGGCAGAAGCACATCCACCAGCCAGTGCAGCGCGGTCGAATTTCAATATCAAGCTCAAGAAGCGATTGAACCGAACCGGTCCGGTTGGTTTCGAGGTTCAAGTCAGAACTTGTGGGCGCCGCCGCCGCTCCGTCTGTGTAGGGGTTGGTGGGTTGACGAGCGAGAGGTCATGGCGTGCGGAGATCCAATTGCTGCAATTGCAGATTTTTGCGAAGTGGGAAACGAGCCTTCTGGAAGAGGAATCTAAACTTGAATTCCAACCAAAACCGGTTCCGTTGGTGTGGGTTTACGATGGATGTTTTGATCCCACGGGATCTTGTGGTATCGTACTGATGGGAGATGACACAGTGAATGCAAAGGGGGATACGAAAGGGTTTGATGTTGGAAAGCTTGTGATATGATTTACTCCTCAATCAATTCATCAGAATATTTATCATTTAAATCTTATATATCAAATATTGTACACCTGAAATTTAACTTCGTATGATTTTTGGTATGGTACCCTCCCAAGAAAACGTTCCTTAGCTATTTTTAATCCATTTTTATTTTCGTGGCACACCCAGAGTGTCCTTTTCAACTTAGTGTTCTAAATACACTTTTATGGCACACATTTCCCAAATGAAGGAGAACGTGCCTCTGGAGCCGACCTACTGATACCTGATCCTAGAAATTGCTCATAGTACACAATCTGAGAAGCTTGCTCTTTCCCAGTCGAGACATAACGTCAAGGAAAGAAAAACATCTTATCTGTTCTACATGGTGTAAAATGTCACAAAAATTTCAGACCCTTCAATATGCATGTTCTGCCTCCGTCTATGAAGTAGGTCACTGAAATAGGAAATTTCCATAAGACTCCCATAATAAATAAAACGAATAAAAATACATAAATTATGCTGATTGTTTAGACACGAACTCCGCAAAAGAACAGAACCACAACGACCATCTGCGGTAATGTCTAACGATTTAATTTCTCAATTAACGGTATTCTGCAAGTACTGTTTGGTCTTGGGTATTCTCAGGGGGACCCCTTTCCACCTAGCGGAAAACAGCAACATTTTACTCAAATCACCCAAACCTCCCAAACATGAACAGCTTTTCTCCACTCTTGGGGTTTGAAAATATGGTTGTCAGCATTTCCACTCATCACTGTCAAAACGATCAAGATCGGGATCGGATTGGACGAGGCAGCATCTTTCCTTGGGCAGCAGATATGTAACTACGGATGGACCCTCCGCCGGCCGTGAGAACGGCTAAGACAGCGTAATAAATCTTCTCCGGAAGCCTTTCGCTAATATAGATGGGCGAGGTGCCAAGACTAAGCAGTTGTGTTATGACTATTGGGAGCCAGTGATGCCAGATGTACGTGCAAATTTTTCGATTGACCACAAACTTTAATAGTATTTATCATTAGGGTAAGAAATCAAACTTTGAACTAGTCAAATTGTAATCTTAATTTGAACCATTTCGAAATTCATTAAAACGACGTACTTTTTAGGCAAATATTGTCCCGAAAAAGATGTTAAACAGCTTTCCGTAATATAACCTGATAACATGGACTTCAAAAGCATTGAAAAAATCGTTTTTGTCATGGAAAACAGGCAATTGAAAAATCACTGTGATTTCACCCATTTCCCCACAGAGAAAGCACATTTTCGGTGCACTCGTACAGCTCATGCATTGTATCACACGCAATATGTGAACACGTCAAATAAAAGCTTATTTATCGTAGAATCGACCAACCGAATAAAATTCCGCATTATTTGTCATAAAATTATCAAAATTAAGTAATTCTTACTTGGGGAATGTTATCTTAAGGACAGACTTGTAAGAATCCCAAAATGGCCGCCACAATGGCCGACTTCGGCACCTACTCACGATTTCGAGGGCACAAATCTCTTCGTAAACAAAACCAGCGTACCTGATCTTCTTATTTTAAGCTTATTACAAGTGAGCAAGAACAGAATAATGAAATGCTTTGTTGTGTGAAGCTTGCTTCTTGAGATTTGTGCGTTTGAAATTTTGATGCACTGGTAAAGCGGGATTTCAAGAAGTTTGTCCTTAAGTTGAACCATTTGTAATCTAAATTTGAACTAGTAAACGGAGGCGAGCTTCCAGTGTTGGCCTGCAGACTGCGCTAGTGGTTGTTTTGTTTACTCTTGGGGGATGAAAAATTCCAAATTTAGTTTCCAAGTTCCTGAAGAGTTTAGAGCATTCTTAGTTGAAATTCCACTGCCTAATGAAAAATAGTTATGGGAATTAGCAGATCCATGTGTTTTTCTATTGTTCAGTACAAAATTGGCTGTTGTGGGAGATGCTCGAGCTGCTGCAGCCAGTAGTTCAAATTAAGATTAAAATTGGTTCAAATTATGATTACGATGGTTCAAATTAAGATTAAAATCATTCAAAAAGTATCCATTGAACACTATTAGCAGAGAGGACGTCACGCCAAGAAGAATTTTGAGAATGTTTGGGTTTGCTTCTCAGCCGGTTCCATAAATGACGTTACAATTTTTTCTATTAACTTTTTACTTTCTCATCATTTGAAAAATGATTTCGAATCTGGTCCACGGGTTTCCTCAGAAATTTCTTCCGAAATTCCTCCTGGGATTTCTTAACCCTTCTAAGATTTTAATTTTTTCGCATCATGATGGCATAGTTCACGTTCAGCGTGTCTATCTGCATCATATTGACCCCAACATCCTACTAGGGTTAAGGGATTCAGAAGGAAATTCCTTTAAGGATTGACACTTCATGTTCTTCTTCAAATATATCCGAAGGTATTCCTCCAGAAGCATTGTCTCAATTTTTACAGGAGATTTTTATTAGGAATTTGTGTGAAAATTGTTTAAAAAAATCCAACACGAAATCCTTCTAGGAATTTCTCCAGGTGTTTCTCTAGAAATTCCTCCAAAAATTTCATCAAACATCCAATTCCAAAAAAAAAATTCCAGGAATTGTTCAAGAGATAACATCAGAAATTGCTTCATGAATTTTTGTCCAGAAATTCCTCTTAAAACTTTTCAAAAATTTCTTCTAGAAGTTTCCAAATGTATCTCCAGGATTACTTTCAAGGATTCCAAGAGCGAATCTCCCAGGGATTTCTTATGAATTCCGTTGAGGATTCTTTAAAGAGCTCTACAGTAAATTTAAACGGCAAAAGCAATTCCTGTAAAAAAATCTTTTAGTAATTTCTCCAAAAATCACAAAAGGAATTTCTCAAAGAATTCTTGATGAAAATTTGGCAAGAATATCTGAAGCATGTTTTTAATAAAATTGTAGGATTTGTAAAAAGTAGTATTAAAAGAATTTCTAAAAAATCTATAGAAGAAAATGATTTCTTCTTCATTTGCTTAAATTCTTGAAGCAATCCCTAAAATTCTGGAGAATTCTTTGGAAATAAAAATATCTCCTCAAAGGAATTTCAGATGGAACTTGCAAGATAACTCTAAGAACTTCAGTACAATTTCTATAGAAATATAAGTTTATTCTGAATGAATCGCTAAAGAAATAGTTGATGAAATCTTAGGGAAATTCTTGAAGAAATCCCGGGGGAATATCCTAAGAACTTTCTGAAGAGACTTCTCGGGAATCCCTTGATGGAAATCCTGGAGAAAAAAACAGGAATTTATAGGATAATTTATGGAGAAATCCTTTAATAAAACTCTTGGTTTGTAGAAAACATTCTTGGAAAACCCCTGAACACCTGAAGAATGGATAAACGTTTATCAGTAGGTATCAGTAGATCGGATCCAGAGGCGGAGATAAGCGTAGGGGAGACTGGGTAGACTTGATCCCTTTTTCTTAATTTGCCTGTAACATTAAGAAAAACACAAGACTAGATCCGTTTTTCGTACAGAATGGCAGATAAACATCTATTGCAAATTTATACACAACAGAAGGACTTTAAATTGTTGTTAAAGTTTTCAAAACTGTGTTTTTATGGAGGCATGTCTTATGATGTATTTTTCAAAAATAGGTCACAATTGATCCCCTTTTGAGCACATGGTTAATTTAAAGGGAAAATAATTCCAGAAGCTTCCTTTTCATTTTCTTTTCAAGTGTTCTTGTATTTTTTATGAATATTGTGTATTTGAAATTGTAAAATTTCCTTAAATTGTTAAGGATATGCCGTATTTTGAAAATGGGGAGACTTAATCCCCCTTTTTATGGTGTGTAATAAAATAATAATTGTCTGAGACGTTTTATCATTCAATATACTAGAATCCCATGTCACTATTGTATATACTAAGCTGCATTTTTTAAATTTTTTTTTTATTTTTGTCTGTATTAACGAGATTTTCAACCCTAGGCTAGTTCATCTCGGGACCCACGCTTTACTTCCCTTCCGAAGGAAGAACCCACATTTTGTGAGTATGTCGGGAGTGGGATCCGATCCCAGGTCCTCGGCGTGATAGTCGTGTGTTCTAACCACCACACCATTTAAAAAAATATATTTGTATAACAGCCTTATTAAGATAAATACGGTTGATAGTATATTATTTACACTATGTGCTGTTAAATTTTGACACGATTTGGTTCAATTTTAACAAAGTTATTAAGATTTTTCGGAATCGCTAAAAAGATTTCTGAAGGGCTGAAAACAAACCATCAGCCATTAAAAAATAATGTAATGCGCAATCAAAATCACTTGTAGCTAAAAAAATTGTCGTCTGCCCAGATGTTGTTTTGGAAAAAATATGCTAGAAGAAAACTGTCTTTGATTCTGAGAAAATATGGGGGGAACAAGTCTCCCCAAGGATCAAGTCTCCTCAGTCTCCCCTACGTATGCAAAGCTTCCTGAAAAAAAAAACACATGAGATTTCTAAAGGAATTTCTGTATAAAAAATCCTAAGGAATATTTTTGAATCAATTCCTTAAAAATCCGTAGTGGAATTATTGCATTTATTCGAGGATGTTTTCGATCACTTGGCAATCATTTGACTCATTTGTCCATAACTCAGTTCAGAAGCCCTGTATTGGAATGTTGTATTCGGCAAAGTTGTAGTTGTGTGTTTTTCCTACAATTATCACCAAGGACGCCATATTCTAACTGTAATATTTACATCGTAAAAGTGTTAGTACCAGCTACTCATACTAAACGATCGAATTTTGCGTCCTTTGTGATAATTGTAGGAAAATCACTAATCTACAACTTTGCCGAACATCACATTTTGATATTAGGTTTCTGAACTGAATTATGGACAAATGAGTCAAATGATTGTCAAGTGATCGAAAACATCCCTGGATTTATTCCTAGGGGCCATCCATTAAGTACGTCACGGTCCTAGGGGGGAGGGGGGGTTTGTGAAAGTGTGACAAGCAATGTATTCAGTATAGGAAAAACCCGTACGAAGGGGGGAGGGGGGGCCGAAAATTCCCAATTTTAGCGTGACGTACTTAATGGATGCTCCCCTAGAGGAAATGCCAAATTTATTTCTAAGGTAATAAATTGAGGAATTCCAGGAGGAAATCTCTGTGTGAACTCGTGCTTGAATCTCTGGAGGAACTCCTGCTTGACTCCCTGGAAAATAATAATCTAAAAATCTCTGGGAGAATTCCTGTAGGCTTTTCTAGATGATCCCTGGAGAAATTTCTAGACTCATTCATGTAGGAATTTTCAATGGAATCTCTAGTGTAATCAGTGTTGGTAAAAACTCAAATTCTCAAATCTCATGGTTGAGTTGTTTCACGCGCGATTCTTGACTCGCCAAACTCACCGTCGAAAAAATCATGCATGAGTTGACTCGCGATTTCACTCATTGCTTTATTTGTTGGTGTTCTTAATATTTACATCAAAGTTGTTAGGAATATATGATAGAAAAAAAGCAAATCTAGCGTACAATAACATTGAATGCCGTTTAAATTGATTTGGATTCGTTTTTCAAGCGAACGAGATTTCGGCGCTTGACTCGTTAGAGCGAGATTTTGCATGAAAATCTCGCGCGTGAGAAAATGATTCAGAATCGCGCGCGAGTTTGCTCACGCAGGAGCGGTTCATGAGTCTGCATTTAGTGTGATTTTACCAACACTGAGTGTAATTGTTTAACGAATATTTGGTGGACTTCCTAAAAAAAAACCTGAATAAATTTCTGAAGCAATTCTGAGAATATCACTGGTAGAATTTATTATAGAATCTTTGAAATAATTTGGCCATGGACTTGGAATGCTTGGACAAGTCCAAGAAATCTCCAGGGAAATTTCTAAACAAATCCTTAAAAGAATTTCTATAGAAATCTTAGAATTTCTGAAGGGGTCTGCTGAAGATTTTCTGAAGGAATCCAGGGATAAATTTCTGAAGCAACTTCTTTGTTTCTAAAATTATCACTGAACGCCCTTCTGAAGGAATCCTTTGATAAATTCTCGTACGGATTCCCGAAAAATTTGAGGCTTTTTTAAGGAAACCCAAAAAGAAGGGGAATTTTTCGAGAAATTTCAGGAGGATCCTCTAACGAAAACTACGAAGGAAGATCTAGAGAATGTTCCAAAGAACTACACAGGGTTGTTTTTCGGCTTTCAGTCTGTTAACCGATTGAAACGAAAATTTCTTTCTAGCCCATTGAAAAGTCTGGCGTAAGAAAAAAGTTTTCGTTTCAATCGCTTAGCAGACTGAAAGCCGAAAAACACCCTGTGAATTTCGAAACAGTCGATAGCATCTACGTGTTCCAAAAAACTTACAAGATAAATCCGTGGAAGTTTTTCCGAAAGGAATTCTTGGAGAAAGAAAAATAAGGTCATGCAGCTATATCGGAAGGAGTCCAGGAAACGTATTACAAAAAAGTTCCTGCATCAGTTTCTGGGGCAATCTCTAGAAAAGTTTAGATCAAATTCTAAAAGAAACCAAGAATGTTCACATGAATTATTACTCCATGTTTGTTAGAGCGAAATGATAATTCCATAGTGTCAACAACTTTATTTTTCCAAAATTGGCAAGTATAAAATTTTGAAAAAAAAAATGGTGAAAAAATAGTAAAAATAACTAAAGATGATGCAATAGTCTTGATGTACACTCTTCCAAAACCATGAAGCTGCTTTTTTTTACAGAATTGAGGAGCCAAGATGTAAAGGGGTGTAAGTGACAATTTTGTCGATTTTGAGCTGAGCATATAAAAAAAAATTTTAAATTTCAAGCTCTCAGGAATTTTTACAAGTTTATTTTTAAGATGATTAGAAAAGTTACAATAAATCGAAGATAATTGGGTGGATTTTGAAGTTCCTTATTTGTTATTTTCAGCATTTCGTGGTTTCAGCAGAAATCACTCGCAGAACCATTATCGATCAAGATTCCAAAAAAACTGCAACCCTGCCAGGAAGATGCTTCCCAACAGAGCCCATAAATGTGTCCGTAGCTTCTCCAGATGATGATGGCTTTGACTGCAGCCAGCAGCGTGTGATAACAACACACCATAAAGGGTTGCCCGGACCGGACCCGGCCCAGGTAAAACGAAGGAACGGCGATGCAGGCAAGAATCGGCGAAGAAGTTGATGCATAACATCGAGCCCCCTTTTGATGCAATTTTTTATGCTTCTCCTTTGCGGCGGCGGCGACCGGCGGTGCATGTTTTGTATTTTGTTTTGCTATTGGCCTAGGTCGTAGTCGTAGTCGCCATCGTCTTCGGGCAATGTTGTCGTCTGTTTGTGTTGCTGGTCTTCTTCGCAAGGAGAATTTGCGATTCTACATAGAAAGAGAGAAAGAGTGAGACAGTTAGATGCGGAGGTGGTTTACGCAGGATATTCACGCCGCCGGACTCAAAGGTGTTGTCTAAGACCAGTTCGGACCAAGATGGTGGGAGCTTATAAAGGGTTTGTCTGCAATAGACGGGATCCAGTCAGTGTCGGATAGACTCCGGATCTAGTCACGACATAGGACTTATTCTAGTGGTTAGCAGGAAAACGGTTCGGAGAAAGAGTGCTAAAGGTAAGCAGCTGTTAGTGAAATGTGTGAACGTTACTCTACTATGGGCAAATTCAACAGTGCATTCGGATTCAACTCTAATTTCAAATCTTCTGATGAAGCAGGATGACACTATACGCATGGTTGATAAGTGTTTAAAAGTTTTGTGAAAATGTGCGAATCAGTTTTTTTTGTGATAAATCATGAAATCAAACGATTTATTTAGAACATCGATACAAAAATGCTCCTAATACAATAATCTCCATATATATATTCACATTAATCATAACTTGTTCTGTGGTTTAGATGATTAAAGCGTGGGACTAGCGATACGGAGTCGTGGGTTCGAATCGCACCAGAACAAGTGGTATTTTTTCACAAATTTATTTCTCAACTTTTCAATCAAACACACACTGTGTTTTCGAAATTTGAGTTTTCTCGTTTGCATCAAAATTCAAGATAGTAATAATGTGTTTTTAAAGGAAGCCATTAATTGAAACAGAAGTTAGATAGATCATCTTTTCGTGTTGCGTTACGGTGAAAGATCTACCAAACCGAAGCTTAGCGACATCCGGTTTGCCATGATAGGATTTTGGTAATAAGGAATCATAGTACAAGCATTTGTTTGGGTGTCGTATATGTTGGCGGCTGTTTTTATTGTTGTGAAATATGTTTCATAAAGAAGAGGTAAGGGATGACTTTTTTCAGTTTAGTAAAAGTTTTGTAAAGATTTTCCTGCAAATTATTTCAGAATATTTTTCTTCCCATGTACTTCTTCATAGTTTTCCCTTCGACGATATCCAGCGACACCAATCCTTTAGCGATTTTTTGGGGCTTATCATAAATTTTCCAGAATGTTTATAGAAAGAATATTTTTGGAAGATTTTAGAATCTACCAATAGCATGATTTCAGCAAGAATTGTTTCAGAGATTTCTCCCTTTAGAATGCATTCTCACCCATATATTTCGTTGAAAAATTTTCCAGGAATTCCTTCGATGAATTTCTCCAGAAATATTTCTTGGATGTTTTTTTTTAGGAATTTCTGAAGAAGTTTCTCAAAAGATTCATTCTGAAACTAGTCCACAGGTTCCCCAAATAGAAACCCTCCTGGGGTTCCTTCAGTTATTCTTTAGGACATTACTTCAAAGATTGATACAAAAGTTCGTGCATGTATTTCTTCAAACTTTTTGAGCGCATTACTCTCGAATTTATTTCAAGAGTTTTTTCTTGGGAATCTTCTGAAGTTCTCCCAGGAATTTCTAAAGTACTTTTTCTTGAAGGATACCTTCAATGCAATTCTTGGAGATTTTTTGTTCATAGAGATTAGGAGGATTTTGTTTGGAGAAATTCCTCTAAGGTTTTCCATTTAGAAATTTAAAACTTTTTCACGAAACTCTTGAAATTATTGTTGGAGTTTCTTCAGAGAATCATTCGAGTGCTAATACATATGATCGGAGATTCTCTCAGACATAATTAAAATCCTCAATAGATCCTTCTGGAAGTCGTTGAAAGGTTTATCCATAAGTTCCTCCGGGAATTCCTTCAGCGGGGGTTGCTTAGGATTTACTCAGACCTTTTTTCGTGGATTCTTTCAGAGGTTTTTATTCGGTAAAGTTCCAGGGATTTCTCAGCAGCATCTCAGCAGTTCCTGCAGAAATAACAATGAATTCTTTGGTATTTAAAAACAAATTCCAAGAATTCAAGAATTCTTCTATGAATATTTGCAGAGGTTTCTTGGTATTCCTGGTCGAAGCTTGTCGGAAAGGAAAATATGAATCATTTCATGTTTCAAAACAAAATTAAGCAAATAAACATGAAATGTAATGAATCTTATTACACCCCGTCTCCGTTATCCAGAACATGATTATAATTGATCGCTCTGCATTATTTCCGACTACCACAAATCATAAAATCCTACAGCCGGAAGCAGTGCATATATTTGTGTCAAACTTCCTACCGCAGCATAAATCATACATTACTGCAACAGCACCCAGCCTCATTATCATACACACAGCAACAAACGCTCAAAAGCTCAAACCAAATATGCTGGCAAATAAAAATCTATTAAATGGTCGCCACGCGTGCCAGACAGAAAAGGATTGCACCATCCCATAATTTGCGCCCAAAACATAACCGTGACCGTCAAAATGTGCAATTCAGCAGCCCTGTCTTGTATAGGGAAGCAGAGGGCGAAGGGATCCTTCTAGACGGCCAGCCGCCACATGTCGTGCCATTCGCGAGATTGGTCTGGGTAAGGGACATTCGGACAAAATGGTATCATAGGTACAGCAATTGTACAATGTAACATTATCCAATCTTTAGTGATACATCGTATTATAAAACGATGATACAACAAACCGTATTGATGATACTACTTCGAATTTATGTCCACTTCGAATTTTATTATTATTTATTATCAATTTATTATCAATATACGCTTAAAACAAAATGAATACAGTGGTTTTTCGATTTTGCCACGGTTCTATTTAATCACGCTCCATTATATCACGCTCGATTCTAGCACGGTATTTTTTTTTCGATTTTATCACGCTATGATATTTGATAGAAATATTTACAAGTACATATTCCAAACTAAGTAGGACATATAAATTGTCATGATTATGCTACTTTTGCACATGAGTAGGGTTCGTTCACCAGTTTTCGTCAGTCTAAGGGAAACCATTCCTAAAAAAATACAAATTAATCAATTAAAACTACCAATATGCCAATATGAAAGGTTTCAATCTGTATTATGGTTAAAACAAATGCTTCTACCCTAAATGGTTTCAGTGGTAAAGCTGATAAGGGATTTCAGACCGGGTACTGAACTTGATTATCTAGAATCGCATTTTAAAACATTGCAAATATTTACCAAACAAACGAAAAGCTGCATAAAACTTCAATGTTAACTCATTTCAATAAAAGTTGGTTTGACAAAATGTCAAAATGCAATCTTTAAATGGAATTCCATTCGCAACTTCATATAAGTTTTGGAAGGTTCCTAGCATAAGAGAATCCAAAGATGTTTGTCAGAATAGACCATTAAAATCACTTAAACGGCTGTTATGAAATGATCAATGATCAATTGTTACCATGCAAATACCGACAGCACGGATGTCATAACTTAAATATTACTCAAGACTGAAAATGCTACTCATTGCTTGCTCACTCGAGCAAACTATTGAGTGCCATTTCAGACTTCATGCGTTCCATTTCATGTGGCTCCATTTCGTCTTCACTAGTTAGTTGAGGCGTTGAAAGTATATCTTCACATTGCTCTACAATGCAGCATAAACACAGTCTAGGATGACTTCTTGATCTTTATTGACAGTTGGCTTTTTTTTTTCAAAATGCTGCTTGAAATTTTCAATTTCCATCGCGTGGTTTCATGTTTTGTTAGTTTTTTATTTGCTTTTTTTTGTATTTGGGTGTATTTTGAGTAATAAAAACACTCGCAAAAATATGTTTCAATTTTATCACGCTCCAGTATATCACGCGATTATTTTTTTTATTCGTGATATAATCGAAAAAGTACTGTATACAATTACACACCCTAATGAACCTTTGTTCTTTGAAAGGGTTGCTTGGGATTGCTAGCTAATAGTTAACTAATTATGGAATTTAGATATGCACTAAATCTTTACCTGATTTCCAAAATTCAACAAATCTACATCACTAACGTATAATGTAACTGTCAATATCACTCTTCATATGGTCTACCAGACTACGCTTGAAACAATTAATGGATTGGGTATTTCTAATGTTTTCAGGAAGTGGATTGAATATGTTGGGCCCTGTGTTGGAGAATCTTCTTCTTCCAATCTCTGTTCGGAAGAAAATTTGTTGTAATAGATGAGCGTATCGGGTGTTGTGGTGATGTTCTGCTGCGTTAAATGACCAGTTGTGGTCAGATTGTTCAATATTTTGTACATGGTAATACATATATGGAGAGTAAAAAGACACCCTATTGGCAGAACATTGTGATCCTATGTGCAGTATAGCTCGTTAGTGAGAGGCAATCTGAAAATGGCTTTCATACAACGATTCGGTTGAATCTGAACCTCTCTTAGATACTTACGTGTTATATGATGTACCCCAGACCACAATCCCGTATTGGTATCTGCTGTGCACGAAAGCAAAATATATTTTAAGTAACACGTGTTTTGGCACGTACTTAGACAGTTTCCAAAGCACTCCGCATAGTGATGAACAATTTGTTACCAACTCTCGTATATGGACATCCCATCGCAACTTTTCGTCAATATGTACGCCCAGGAATTTGAAACTGGATACTACCTCGATCGTGTCACCATTTACAGACAGAACTGGATACGGAGAAACTTGATTGACTTTGGCACCGAAAACCATAATTTTCGTTTTTTTGTAGTTCAACGATAGCAAGTTATAAGGCAATCCATGACGACATATCGCGATGGGGGTGACAGCTGAAATTGTAAACACAGTGTATGTATAGCTTACCAAATTTTCGTCGAGTGTTCTCGGTGCCTAACAAATTCCTTTGTGTTCAACTGTCACCCCGATCGACGAATGTCAAAAATACATGGTAAACAAAGAAAATCAGCTGATCGCATCTGTCTCATGGATTGCCTTATTCTCAAGATACGCAATAACTAACTGCAGATCATCTGACATAATTCTGTACAGGTCATAAACAGAACGACATTTATAGGAGATGGCAGTATCGTCAGCGAACAATCTAGGTTGACCTATCATTTGGAGTTTTGCGATATCATTAACGTAGATCATAAAGGGCAATGAACCAAGGTTGCTGCCTTGAGGAACGCCACATTTGATGGTGCGATATTCGCTGCTGGATCCTGCAATTGCAACTTTTTGCTGTCTTCTTGATAAATGGCTTCTCAGAAGTTCATTGGCGATACCATGAATCCCTAGGCGTCAAGCTTCTTCAGCAAAAGTGTATGATTGATGGTATCAAAAGCCAGTAACAAGTTTTTGATCTACAGACTGCGACACATCATCCACTAGCTCCAACACCGCCAATTCAGTTGATGACCCTTGCCGAAATCCGAATTGCCGTTGATACAGTTGTAACTTGAAAATGGCTTTTTCAGTCTCGACAAAATTCAAATACTGCTATTTAATTTCGTCCAACGTTTCGGTCGCATATAGGACCTTCATCAGGGACTATATGCGACCGAAACGTTGGACGAAATTAAATAGCAGTATTTGAATTTTGTCGCAAGCAAGCTTCAACAACATAGCATTTTATTATACTGTTCTTGTTCACTTGTAGTCAGCTTAAAATAAGAAGCTCAGGTGTGCTGGTTTTGTTTTCGAAGAGATTTATGCCCTCGAAATCGTGAGTAGGTGCCATTGTGGTGGCCATTTTGGGATTCTAACCAATCTGTCCTTAGATTTACAAATTATTTCCGAGAAAACCCACCTCCCCGGTGGCACATCCAATGCCACAATCACGGCACAATCGCTCCTTAAAACAACAGAATTCCGATAAAACTTTTTGGAAAACTTTACTTGTGAGCTTTATTCATGTTGTCAACGGTGGAACGAGGGATTTCTCAATGGGTAAACTTTTTAAATTTAAACTTATTTAATTAATCAACATGTGTTTGAGTTTGAATTAAAAATTAAAATTTTAGTTTCAATAATTTAATCAGTTCACCGAATAAACATTAATATTTTTGTTTCAAATGAACGAAATTTGTCTTCGTGTAAGACTGTTATCAGATAACGGAACAATCTATTCCTATTTTCGATAGGATGAATATGGGAGCGAACGATTAAAAAAAGTATTCATGCCACCTTAGATGTTAAACATTAGTTTTACGAAACCAATAACAAAAATAAAATTGAACTTTTTTATATTCAACGCATTTCACTCCGACCTTCCCATCGCATCACGTTGACCGTAGCCAAAAGCATTCCCCAAAAGTTCGTCATATTCCCGCATTCCCGATTCGGCTGGGATGCTGCCAGTTGTTGGCCCCGTTCCAAGCTCCAACAGGAGCAAACAAAAAGAAGCAATGCAGGCGCAGCAAGTTTCGATTGGCACTACATACTAGAATTTGGCGGATAGCTGGCTGTTGCTGCTGAACTAAAGGAAGGAAGGAAAGCTGGTACGACCTTGTCAGATTGAATTTTCGGAGCTTGGTCATGTTCACTTTTTTATCCCCTTTTATTCCTGCGTGTTGTTTGGTCTGTTTTTGGATTTGTGTCTAAAGCCTAAGGGAAAGACTGTTTGGGTGATGCTTTCGGTTTGAATCATGTTACGTGCATTTTGTGCTCTACACTGTACATACTTCTCATTTACCCCAGGAAGTCAGTGGTGTCCAAGTTAAAAAAAAAAATCTAGGAAAATTCTCTTGTTCCTAGTGAATGCTGTTCGAGCCGGTAAGAAGTTGATCATCAATATTCACTTCTTTTCACGATCAGCCTTGGTAGCTGTGTAGTGTCGGTAGCGATTGTCTCAATTGGCCAAGAATAACACTACGGACCGTCTGTTCCAGTGATAAGAGTCCACTAAACAGGTGACCCCTAATTCATGGTGTGTTGCGGCTTTATGCATACAGTGCCTAGCAATGAATGACTAGGGGGTCTAATAAAAACCTAACCGCAAACAGAGCCTGTGGAGTACCAGCGCATCCTCCACAGTGTTTTTCCATTACTACGCTAACCGGAGCAATAGTGTAGTTGACCTAGTGTTTCTCCGAGATCATCAGCTGCCCTCCTTTAGTCTCACTTGAGGCTAAATAAGAGTGGGATTGTGAAGATGCTGTTAATTGGTTTTAATTTTCACCTACATGGTTTCGCATTATGCGATATAGGTACACACAGGGGGTGGGAAACTCGGCACACTTGATTTTGTGCCAAACGTGCCGGTGATGTGCCGAAGTGTGCCGGAGTGCTGGCAGTTATGCTGTCAGTTGATTCAGTACATTTTATGTATCTGGCAACCTTTCTCTTGTTTTGATTTCGCTTTGATGTGTTCCTGATTCTTCGTAATCATAACCAAAAAATTCGCTGATTCGGCAGCGGTCTGTGAAGTTTATTTTGTGAAAACATTGCAGAACTGAGAAATTTACAGGAGGTCGATGCAGGAGTCGATGGCCAAATCTATCCTAGAACGCACTAGAACAGAACCTTGATTAAAACGCCAAATTTTAGATCATCATTACTTGTCTTCGCCCTAATCATGCATTCCATCCAAAATTCTGCGCAAAACTCCATCGCAGATCTGTTATTTCAAAGGATTTGCAACTTCGTTTTTCGGGTTACAAAACATTCGATGTCTTCGGAATGCATTTGAAACGGTCTGAACCCCCCACACTGGGGCAGAACTGAAAGTACATGGAAAAAACCTCTAGCTCGTCGAGATGTCGAGATAATCATTTGGAGTCTTCAGAGAAAATATTTCTATGAACATGGTCGATATTCTGAGCAGTAGTCAATTTCTATAAGTCATTTTGGCCATCTTTCATTTTAGCGATATGGTGTCTTCGGCAAAGTTGTTCGGCTATTTATGCTGACAAAGTTTGCTGAAACCGTCAAATTTCCAAAGCCTACAATTCTTGAGATATTAACCGATTTATAAAATACCTACCTGAAATCAATTTTTTCATCAAAATACGTTTTTAAACAGATTTAATGTTCGTTTTCGAGTTATAATAATGAGTATTTTTAAAACATATATCGAGGAAATCAGTTGGAAAAAATAAAATATGCATTGATTTCATATAGAAAGTTCCCGAAAATCATGCAAAATGTATATAGGACGTTCTTGCAGTCGAGCAAGTTCGGGCAAGTGTTTTCATCGGCAATCACCTAAAAAATACATTAGCTTTCATGTAAAAAATTTTCACAGACATGATATTTAATGATTTTATCTAAATTGAGTTCAAAGTTTACTGTTTTGGGTTAATTAGTACAAAATTTATGTCCATAAAATACTGTGAACCATACAGTCTAGTCATAGATTTAATTGTTTCTAATCTCCAAACAAATTGTCAAACACAAAAATGTCCCAAATGCCGCCAATAAAAGCATTTTATCATTCGTGAATGATTTTTTCAAACGTAATTGTGTATTTGCGTGATGATTCAACGACTGTTTTACAACACATCCAGATTTTGTAGAGATCTAGACATATGTTTGATTCCTGTGATGGCCACTAATTTGAAAGACAGCTTAATAATAGAGGAATCAAATTACAAAGAATAGTTTTTTACTGGTATATTTCTGATGAATTGTTATTAATTTTCATTAGTACGCAAAATATTTAAATATTTAGTACGTAGGACTAGGTTAAAATAACTGATAAGCTTTTCTACATTATTTTACCCATTTTTTTTTGCTTTTGAGTTTTAAGATCATTGAATAAATTAATTTATGCTTATAACTCTCCACGTTTTTTTATATCTCTATTAAATAAGATAATAAACATACATTAAAAAATATTCATGATGTGTGACAATATGACGCAATGATGAATGATAAAACCAAAGCATGCTTTCACTGCCGTTTGGGACATTTTTGTGTTTTACAATTTGTTTGGAGATAAG
The DNA here is from genome assembly GCF_035046485.1 of Aedes albopictus. Lineage (NCBI taxonomy): Eukaryota > Metazoa > Arthropoda > Insecta > Diptera > Culicidae > Aedes > Aedes albopictus. The sequence goes on along the minus strand of NC_085137.1, from coordinate 482,733,529 downwards.
AAACAACTAAATCTATGACTAGATTGTATTTATACTTTTCATGGTTCACTTGGCATCTTAAAACGTAGTATTTTATGGACATAAATTTTGTACTAATTTACCCAAAACAGTAAACTTTGAACTCAATTTAGAAAAAATCATTAAATATCATGTCTGTGAAAATTTTTTACATGAAAGCTAATGTATTTTTTAGGTGATTGCCGATGAAAACACTTGCCCGAACTTGCCCGACTGCAAGAACGTCCTATATACATTTTGCATGATTATCGGGAACTTTCTATATAAAATCAATGCTTATTTCATTTTTTCCAACTAATTTCCTCGATATTTATTTTATTTCAGTATTTTTCATTATTATAACTCGAAAACGAACATTAAATTTGTTTAAAAACGTATTTTGTTGAAAAAATCAATTTTAGGTAGGTATTTTATAAATCGGTAAATATCTCAAGAATAATAGGCTTTGGAAATTTGACGTCTTCAGCAAACTTTTTCAGCATAAATAGCCGAACAACTTTGCCGAAGACACTATATCGCTTAAATGTAATTTGGCCAAAATGACTTATAGGACTTTTATGCGAATAACGTAAGAAAAATTACCTACCGCTCAGAATATCGGCAATGTCCATACAAATATTTTGTCTGAAGACACCAAATGAGTATCTCGACATCTCGACGAGCTAGAGGTTTTTTCCATGTATTTTCAATCCTGCCCCAGTGTGGCCCCGTCATGCTTGAAATTCAGTATGAAATTAAAGAATATGAGAGTTAGACCTGGAATTCTGCCTGGAATTAGATTGCAATTGCAACAGCCGGAACAGTTGCATTTTTTGATCAGTGTTGATACAAGTTGTCTTCATTATGAGCCATTTTACGAAGTGACAACAATGTTGATGATGATATTGATTTTCACGGGTTATTGGACGCTACCTCCTGTCAAAATTCATTTATAAAATCTGCTCGTAAAATGGACTATTTTGTTTCTTCTCCAGCAAAAAAACGCACAAAAAAGTGTTGCCAGTTTGATGACAGCTAGCTCCATTAATGTGCCGGTGAGTGTGCCGAAAGCAGTGTTGCGAAACTCATGCTCACGACTAAAAAATACTCACTCACCTTACTCATTTGCGAGTAATACTCGCGTATGAGTATACTCACGCGTGAGTAATGACGTCATACTCTCGCGTGAGTATTACTCACTTGTGAGTAATACTCACGCAAGAGTATGACGTCATTACTCACGCGTGAGTTACTCATTTTACTCACGGTGAGTTTAGTGAGTAAGTTATTTTTGTTGGTTTGAAATGATGTTTTTGTTTGTTCTGTACTGCAATGGTGATTATTTATATACAAGGCACAGTTTTCGAGGAAAGGTGGATCTGCTCGAGAGCTTTGGCACCATAGGCTAAAAACTCTTATTGTTTACCTACGCATGCAAAGTAATATCATCAATTAGGAAATCTCTATATTTCACCACACTTTGTCAGTGGTATAACTTTTTCGCATACGTCGGGTCACTTTACGGTATTCAATAAAGATGTTTGACATATATTTACCTACCTTCAAATTAAAAATGGTAGGGTCAATTACATCTCCTAGGTCCAAACATATAAAACTTTTCTTTTCTGCATACATTTGATCGTTTTTTTTTCCATATGGCTAGTTTCTATTATTGTGCAAAAAGATAGGGCATATAATGGACAAATAGTAGTTTCGCTTCAAAATTACTTGAGTAGGCAAGTAAGGAAAAAAAGTTTTATACTGGTAACGCCTCCCTTGTAAATCTAAAAGAGCTGTAGATTTTTCTGCGCGGAAAAATAGTTCGTTCCGTAAAGAAAAGTAACGTTTTTCCTCATACTAAACACTTGATCAGTTTGTAATTTAAAATTTACAAAAAAAATGTAAATTTACTTGAGTACTCAACTTTCGAACATGAAACTTACACACAGGCTTTCCAAATGTACAGCCTTCTCGCAACAGCCCGCGCAAGGCTGAATCGACACTCTCTTATGTGTGCAGACCATCTCTCGTTACCGTGTGCAACACCATCAGTGAGAAATGTATCGCCAACAGCACGCACACGCATGAGCGAAAGATGTATTGAAACAGCCGCTGCTTCGGCTGCTTGCCTGACAGTTGCATACTCGAGTCGTATCGAGCCGAGTGGGAAACGTCGTGAGTAATGTAGTCCGCATGGCGATGACAATCTTCGGTTAACCAAGCCGGCTGTCGCATAAAGGGTGTCATAGGCTGTCACGGGAGTACATGGCTTAACGCTAAAAGTTATTCACAAAACATGTGCTCAATAAATATTTTTTTAACAAACATTATATGCCTTTCACAAGATGCCCCAGGGGCGGAAAGAAGTTTATGCCAGCGTTTTTCAAAATTGTAGTCTGGCTTAAATATACCACTGATGTGAGATTAAACTCTCTTTTATATTGAAAACATGGCAGTGCATTTCACATGCCAATAAAAAATAATGCTATGCAAAAAACTCTACTAGAACAAGACTTACAAGTACATATTCTCTATTTGAAAAAAATACATAATACATTAAATGCGACGAAAATTTTGAGCGTGGGATATACCACGATACTCGACAAGTTCAACAGAAGGAAAATGCTCGGCCCGAGCGCAGCGATTTTCGTCACTTCGTGTACAGCCAACGAGAGACGGTTTGGGCGAGAGCCGAGGTTGTCATCGGCGAACGAACGCACAGCGAAAGCAGACGATGTGAGCAGTTCCCGACAGTGATGTTGTACGTCGCATGAGTTTTATTCTGTGGGCTGTCATGAACCGTGCATTCACAAGGCTGTCATGGGAATAAGAGTGTGACAGCCATCAAAATGCTATCATGATGCGGTACTTTTGGGAAGCCTGCTTACACACTAAACGCATCCAGCAAAGCAAAAACCAGCAAAACGAATGGTTGATTTTTAAGCAATTTTTTGCTAGAATCCGGTACAACTTTGTGCCCTATCAGCACAAATTGCTGGATGTTTCATAAAAAAGTGCTTAGACTTGATAGAATTGAAACAAAACTTTATTGGAACTTATGGGTGACAAAAGGAACAAATTGCCATGGCCCGTAGCGTAGTGGCTACACGTTCACTTAATAAGTGGATGGTCATGGGTTCGATCCCAGCCCGGAACTTGCAATTTTTCGTCAGTTGCTCTTCCCCCCCCCGAGAGCAGCTGGCACCTGACCCTCTTCAGAGCATTTGCTCCAACGGACCCGGACACCTGGATATCGGCTAACGGCAACTCATAATGGACCCCCAATCGGACTGGAAAAGGAACAAGAGCCACACATCAACATCCTCGTGCTCATCATTCTACCATGATAGTGTAGAAAGTGAAAGCAGCGCAACGGAATCCAGTTCGATCTAGTAGAATTATAATAGAATACATTTAGGAGCTGTACAAAGTGTAAGTACAGCTTCCAATTGGAATCGCACGCAGTGCCCTGGTGGACAAAAGAGCTGTAAATTAGGTAAAGTGATTGAAGAATAAAAAATAAAGGAACAAATTCTGAAGGAATCCCATGAGCTTTTTCAAGTCTTAGTTTTTTTTTCATATAAAGTTGGACCACCCTAATTATATGAGCCTCGGACCTAAAAAGAAAAAAAACTGCCGAGCAAATTACTACCAGTAACATGGCCAGTAATCATACCCAGGTAACCAATATGCAGCTAAAATGGCATTAATTCAGCACTATATGCGCCTTTGCAGCAGGTCTGCTGCTATCGAACTGTCAAATCCAAGGTCAAATCACACCACACCACACGATTCCGTAAAATTACTTTTTCTTAATTGTTGTCTCTGCCAACCCCCTGAAGAAAGCGTTAGTTCTTGAAGCCGGCTCGAACGGGCTCGTTAACGAAATTTCAGCCTGCCTTTCAATCTGCTACGTACGGAAGCGAACTTTGTCGTACGAATTATCGTGCATTTGAGAAACGATCGTTTACACATTTGTTCAATGCGTTTAGTGTTCTTTATTAAATTTACAAGACGCACAAGCATGCAAATACATTTCGTTCATTTAAAACAACGCTGAACTCAATTATATGTGAATGTCACGCCTGCACTAACAGAAAAAAAAAATCACTGTTTTCAGCTTAATGCAACCGCCCATTCAAATCAGCACCACGTCCTGCGCCAAATTTTTGGCTTCACGCCAGTTATATGTGGATGACAGCCATTTCAGGGGATTGATCTCTGTCTACAAGAGGTTTGAGTTCAAATAAAAGCCCTCACGTTGAGCTGTTGGGCTCAAAGGGGACCTCTTCAGGACCGCCCTTAACGGAGCGCTTAGAACTACCAGTAAGATACAATTCACTAGAATAAAAAAAAACAATAGAATTATTGACAAGCAACCTTGTCTACTGATTCAATACATTCGTCCCAATAAAACATACCATTAATGTTTGATAGGATTCCAAGCCTTTAGATAAATTTTAGATTACCGTATGAAAATGAGTAAAGCATACTCGTGAGTGAGTATCTGCACGTCAATACTCACGAGTGAGTGTGAGTTGTACAGCGCTTACTCAAATGTGAGTAATACTCACGGTGAGTTTAAGGTGTACTGCTCATACTCACTCGTGAGTTTGACTAGTTGTGTGAGTACTCGCTCATTTCGCAACACTGGCCGAAAGTGTGCCGGGCACTTTGTGCCGAGTTTCCCACCTCCTGGGTACACAGTGTACATATTCTGTGTATCCTCGCCTTTGGCGTTATCCAAATGATACCGATCTGGCTTAATTGCTACTGTTCTTTGTTCCCAAGTAAGAATTCGAAATCATTAATAAGCATGCCAGCTTAGCAAGTGTTCTACGAAAGCGCCGATAGCTGAATAATGGGATGTGTTGAAAAAAAAAAAGAGTCGAATAAATATTTCAAACAGTTTGAATAGCCCTTCTGTTCATCATATTTATGTAAATTGAACAAATGATCGAACAGAAGTTTAAGAAATGTTGTTTAGGAATTTCCCCCTATAGCCTAATAATGTTCTAATAATGTACGAAGACAAGCTGTTTCCGACGTATTAGATGTCATTATGCCACATATAATTCACAGTGGAACAAGTAGCTTAAAAATAGGTTAACAAGAGTTGCTGATTCGTTCTATTCAGCTGCTGATTAGCAGTGCTATTAATTGCCATTGTTCGTCATGTTTACATTTGTAAACACAGTTGCAAATTATTATACATCAAACAGGAGCCTTGCAGCAGCTCTAAATAATTGTATCAAACAAAATCATCACGACTTACCCTTAACACTACACTGATCAACGGCAGCAAATCCACCGTGCTTGAAAACGGCAACTGGCTCCACTAACAAGCAGCGTCTATAAGTTTCCCCCCTGGTTCCTTTATCATGACACGGATCGAGCCTTATTTCTATCTTGACCGGGTTCAGGATCCACTTTTTGTCAGGAGATTAACCGCAGGGTGACACATTTTTCTTTCGTACACAAAATGAATGTCCCGAAAACTAAACACAACTTACTTTTTTGAGTATGAGAAACAAAAAAATATTCTTGAAGGATCACAAAATTTGCAAAACAACATCGCACCGTAGTGAATTGACTTCACGGCCACTATTAGGCTCCAGTAGCGCTGCTGATGAACAAAGCTTACAGAAAAGTTTATTCACATAAATAAACGTTGTGGATATGATTAATCAATCATTAATCAACTTCAATGTTCATGTCGACCACAAGTCGAACAACATAACTTAAGCGATCTTTAAGCAACGTATGGACGGCAACGTATTCGATTCAATGTTTAAATACTGCTTTAAATCTTCCAATTCATGCAATCCTGATTGGAGAAGATCAGATGAAGACGACAGTGAAACATAAGGTCCCGAGTTCGAGTCTTGTCAATTATGTGAGTTCTATCATAAAACTGTGATTAATGTAGGTAATATAGCCATAAAAACACAGACAAACAGACGTAACACTTGCGAAATTTCCATCGATCACGCTTTTAACGATCATTTTAAATTTGCATAGTTGTGACTTTCACAACCAGGGGCGCGCGCATCGTTTTTCTATGCGTTTGACGTTTCACACTAGCGCCTTCTGTTGACGATATTGCACAACACAGTGGTTCGTGCAACTTTTCCACCAGGTGATGGTAGTGTGAACTGGGCGACGGATTTCCATGAAAATCGTTCAAGGTGTTACGTCTGTTTGTCTGTGATAAAAAGTTGATCAAAATATTCATATGAGAAATATGTAAAAAATGTTGCTTATTTATTTATAGAGCGATATTGAAGAAACGTTTAAGAAACTTTTTTACAGCATTTGTTCAATCAAATATAAAAATTGAAATTGCTGCCAAATTTTGTTTTGTATTGTGGTGCAATAATTGTCGCAGAAATCTTGTTACAATGAACGTGGCTGCAAATTTACTTAAGTTCCTAAAATCTTTATTAGACGATTAAACAAAAATACAGTAAGGACCCGATTTTGTCAGCCCCATTTTGTGACGAACTTTTTGCTCTCATTATCTTACGATCACATTTCAAGCAATTTATTAATATTTATCATCAAACTACAGCTGAGATGCAGAACATAGAGGAATGATAAATTTGAAAAACTGTTTAAGTTTTTGAAGAGAGCAAAAAATGTGTTCCGAAAAGGGGCTGACAAAATCGGGTCATTTATGTACATCATTCAACTTGGTTTAATAAACGTTGAAGAAAGGTTGCTGATAAATTCGTAAATAGCAAACGAGTTGAACCTTGAACAACAGCCGTGTAATGAAGCAACGATCAATGAATAAACATAACATTTACAATGCTTATAGAACGGCTGATGTTGAACAGATTCTCCATTTCTGGGCTAACAAGAGTTGAAAAACAGTTTTATCTTAACTAAACCAATTATAATTCGACTCAAGGCTTAAAAACACAGCTTTGAGAAGCATTTCTTAAAGTTATAATTGTTTCTTGGGTTGTGCTGTGATTGTAAAGAGTTTAATCTTGCCTGGTTTGGGTAGTGGCTACAGTTAGAATAGCTCAGATTAATCTTCAGCATAAAAGAACAGCGACGATCACTCTTTGCAGACTTACACAGCAAAAATATATGAATATTAATTACAACGGTAATTGAAATCTGATGTAATTATCGGTCATGTAATTGTTGAATTTCATTGAAATATCATCGCGCATAATGTAATTCAACAACGCTTACTTACTTTTGCAACATTAAATTATCTGTCCAACAATATTATAACCAAGCGTCACAACTCCATTCGATGTATCATATGTTTACTGCTGTACAAGAAAGTTTGAAGCAAATAGCCATTAACTTTACATGACCTGCTTGTAATGCTGATAGATTGACAATTCAACATGGCGCCCAGGTAAACAAACTAACCGTGGTGCACTTGAAGTGATTAGTTTGTTACTTTTTCCGATCGAAAATTGCTTCACTGGTAAGTTTTGCATGTTAATTATGATTCACGCAATGAAATTCAATATTCCATTATATATTCCTTTTCGATCAAGCTCAGCGCGTCACGGTAAACGCAGTGGCCGTCGAAATAGCAGCAGGAGCAGCCGCGCGATCAAGAACCGTGGAATCGATCGAAGCTGAGACTGCGAATCCTGGTACGACCGACACATGCATCCAAGCTTGATAATGATGGGGAAAATCTGCTGCATTCGTGACATATGAAGCTCTGTGTGTTGTGAAATTATGTAAATCAGAGGGCACAAAGTGAACTTTTGCAGAGATTGATTGAAAAAGTGTTATTTGTTATTGGATTTCATTGTACTTGCTCTTATATTGAAATGCCTAAAACCAAAGTTCCACACCATATTTACAAATAAATATATGTTCTAAAGCATAAATATTTCATTTGTTTTTACTTCGCTAAATAGAAAAAAAAATAGAAAGTATCATTATTTATACTGGATTATTCGGAACTATAAACTTAAGCAAACCATTAAATTTACATGGCGTCAAAATCATTTGCGCATGAAACGTATAACATCATGTCAAGTTACAGCATATGTCACGCTCCAATTATGTGCATTATATATCATGTAAATGTACATTAATTTTTCGAACTGTGTATGCAAAATGGTACAGCACAGCCCAAGTAGCCTTAGTTCAAAAACTTTACTTTTGTAAGGGGAATCCTTGTGAATCCGGTGTTTGCTGCTTTCAGTAAAAATGAAACAGTAAATACGTCCATTGTTCGGTATACAGATCAAAAAACACATATGATGCACATATTTGGAGCGTGGGATATCACAGAAGTTTACATGACATATCATGTAAAATTCTTGAAATATCATGTAAACTTTCCTTATATGTCATGTAATTCAGCATGACTCTGAGTATCTACATGACATATAACACAAATTTATATGATATATCATGTAAACCATCATAACAGTAAGTTTGAATGACTAAAATAAAGTTTACATGACGTGTAAATCTCCTTATTTTTATCTGTGTATGTTTACCACATGATGAACCATCCCCTACTTATGCGTTCAAACACGTCATCGCAAACTGCACTTCAAAAGGCCTTTTGATAATTGTTGGCAGCAGCGATGCCAGATGATTTTCTGTATCACGCATTCAAAAATCTGTATCCCATACAAAATTAAGGTAAAAAATCTGTATCTTATATAAATTAAAAATCTGTATTCCATATAAACACAATCTGTACAAATGCTCAAAAATCTGTATAATACAGATAAATGGTATCTCTGGTTGGCAGTGATGCATATTTACATGAGATATCATGTAAAATTACGTTTCGTTCGTGTAAATTTCCGCTAATAGTCGCGTAACCGGTTGGAGTCCATGACGGTTTACGCGATGGTTGGCGGCAATTTACACGATGATTATGTAATTTTACATTACATCTAATGTAAAAGTTCACTAACTCTAGCATTCTCTTTATGTGCATGATTTCTCGCTAAATTTTAATTACATATTTTTTTCTGTGTAATACAGATCTTGGATTACTTAACATAGGCAACCACCCAAACTTCATGGTATATGCTAGAGATGAAGTGTTAAACATAACGCTTTGTTTAACAAAATCAGTCACGAGTTGACCAATTAGCATGTGTGAGGTGATCATCGCTACATCTTTTCTGATCATTTTATTTAATGTTACTTCGCAAACTTTGCGTTTCAGGAATCTCCGGTCAACCAAGTGGGATCTCTTCACTGATTTGGTTGCGGTCTAATTTCATGGATTCTCACCATCCATTGACACTCTAAGTGAGTTAAATGATGTCGTTGATACTACAACGACCCTCATCATGGACGCTTTAAAAGAAGCTTACCCTCTACGGTCTGTAAAGACCACAAGGGAAACCCCTTGGCGGATCTAGCCAAGCTCAGGAAATAATTTGCGTTGCGTTGCGTTGCGTTGCGTTGCGTTGCGTGTTTCAGGACAGCTCGCAAGGTCTGCCAGAAAGTTCTTCGGTCTGCTGAATGATCCGGCTGGAAAAGCCTTTGCACAAATGTTTTTTTGCAGTTTGAGTGAAGTCAGTTGGTTGAACAGAAGCCTTGCAAAATCTAAGGATTTTCAAGTGAACGAACTTCGTTTGCCAAGTGGCGACTTCACTTACTATAAAGAGGAAGTTTTGGAATGTTGATTCAGTACTTCCCCGGATGTGTGGATATTACATCTTCGGATGAACCTGATGTCATTTCTTGTAGCTATGATTCTTCAACTTCTGCTCGGAGTGTCATAACTATAGAATCGATTGAGTGGGCACTTAATAACTTTGTTCCTTTTAAATCTCCTGGAGCAGATGGGATATATCCTAGATTCAGAAGGGATTTGTTCAAACATGTTTTGAAAAAAAAAAACTACTTGTTTGCAGTTTTGCTACAGGGGAAATACCGGCGAAATATTACTGTAAAGTTTATTCCTAAAGTGGGTCGAGTGGGATATGAAGAAGCAGAAAGTTTTGGACTTATGAGTTTGACATCATTTCTTTTAAAATGTTAAGAACGCATTGTCGATCATTACATCCATGATGTTCATCTGGCCAACGTGCCTCTTCATATGAACCAACATGACTTCTAATCTGGTAAGTCCACTGTGGCTCTTTTACACAAGGTTGTTTACGATATTGAGAAAGCATTCACTCAAAAGCAATCTTGTTTGGGTGTTTTCTTAGATATCGAGGGTGTTTTTGACAACGTGTCTTTCGATGCCTTGTTGGATGCCGTATTCAAAATTGTATTTACCAACTTATGGTTAAATGTAGCAAAAATAACGTCTGGCAATAATAATCAAATTTACCTTATCCTTCGAATTCAAGTTCAAGTCCACGACTAAAGCTGCAGCGAAAAAAAAACTTGTTTTTTCTCGTTTTGCACATTTCCACCATTCTTTGGCAGCGCCATTGCACTACTGGCCTGACCTGCCTTATACCCGTAACTGCATTCCTGCAAACCCGTTCTGTATCTGAATCTTGCATTTAGCCAATTAACTATAATTCTTGGAGAAGTTCAATAACCATCCGTCCGTCCATCTGATTCTCGTTCTTTTCTCTTATTCTCATTCTTTACATCCAGATGGGCAGACTAGTGTCGGTGATCCTTCTGGTAGCAGCTTTCGCTGGAAGCCAATCAGCGCCAACGACCACCATCATCCACCAACCGGCTCAGTACTATCTGCTGCAGCCTCAGCCGTCGACCCTCAAGATCCAGCCGCATCTCATTCAACCCATTCAGCATCTGAAGCTGGAACAACCCAAACAGCAGCTGGTCTACTACTATCCATCGATTCCGCTGAGCAGTTCAATCAGCTATGACAAACCGATTCGGCTGGTGTCGCTCAAGCAGGAGGAGCAGCCCTGGTGGCAAGGATTCGTGAACTTTTTCCAGCCGAGCACGGAAAAGCCCGCCGAATCCCCTGAATCCGCAACGGAAGCTCCAGCTGCCCCAGCCGAAGGCGAAGCTGCCGCGATGATGAAGAACCAGATCTTCATGGCTCCGGCTGATGCCGAGCAGCTCCCGTCCAAAGCGGAAGCCCAACCAAACCAGCTAGGACATCGGTATTACATCCTGTCCGGTGCACCCCAGTTCTACGGCAACTTTGACGCCTTGCAAAACCCGCTGAACCCGATCTTCAGCCTTCAACCGCTGCAAGCCATCCATGCCCGCTCGAACTCAGAAATCCAGGCCGAGCCACAAATCGTGTCTTCAATCGCCCCAATTGCTCCAGTCCCAGCTCCGGTTCCAGCTCAACTGAAAAACGACCTGCTGGAGTCACACCCGGACAAGTCGGCCACCATCGAGCGTAACTGGGCTCGTTCCCTGGACGATGAACCTATTCCGGAACCGGAACTGCCACAGGGTCGCTCCCAATCGGACGAGCCAAGTGAGCAGAACCTTCCGCAGGTCACCGACGAAGAGAGCAAGAAGGAAGAGATGGGATCGCTGAGGCAGTCGAATGATCCTTCGGTTGCGGCCGTCAAGCCAACGGGAATCGCCCTCGCCGGCCGAGGAGGTTTGGCCGCTTCCGCCCCAACCGGCACGGCCATCGCAGGCAAAAATGGACTGGCTCTGGCTTCGCCAACGGCCACCTCCGTTGCTGGAAACTTCTTCGAAGACGACGAGGACAAGAACAAGAACTGAATCGGATGTCGGAACTCGAAACTGGAACAAGATCAATTAGTGGCGTAGGTGTAGTCTTATCCTTTAGGGTTTAGGGAAATCCATGAGCAAAATGATACAATCTCAACATTGGTGCTGGTAGGAAAAGCTTAGAGGCGATCGAATTCGGTGCCAACCCACGCTTGGCGTGGTAAGCGATCGCCTGGTCAAGTGGGGGACAACTTTAGTGTTCAAGGATATTTTTGTATACGTAAACGTAACTCTCTCGATCCTTGCGGCGAAATGAACGGCGTTTTCTGGCCTCAAGGAGAGAGCGGACTGACGATCCCACCTCAAAGAGGGCGGGTCATTTTCAAACAAGTGTTTTGGATTTGGAAACTGGTGATTTAGGATTTATTCAAAATTTTTAGATTGTAGGTTTTAGGATAAGATCATCATCATTAATCGACTAATGTGGGGATTGAGCTGATGGTTCTTCCATTCTAGAACCTCAGCTCAATCTTACCAGAAAGACTCATCTCATCACTCACCTTGCATTTCATCACGATAAAAATGTGTTCATAAAAATCATCAAAAAAAAGCAAATAAACAATATTCAAAAATGAAACAAACATGACTTCTTTATCAAATTACGGTCACATTCATTTCGTTCCAATAATCCAGGTCAGCAACCCTCTTATTTCAGTTAACAGCTGAATACCGCTCCTTTCACTACATAACAAAAGCACGCCTTCACACTACTCCTGACGAGTTGTTCTGGGAAGTGTGAAACTGGGACAAAATGGAATGGCCACCAGCAGCGATATGGTGTGTTGCGATTGTGACCCTTACTCTTAACGGTACGCTGCCCACGAACGACGGACAATTCCTGGGAAAGCTAAGAAATTTATCCATAGAATGACGTGCGAAGTTGGTTGTCTTCGCAGTTTGTTGAAAATTTGATTACAAGTTTCCGCCGCATGATCGGAATTGAATGAGGAAATAATTATACATGACTGACTGGTAATTTTCGTGTGATTCGACGGCAGGACATTTTAACGAGGTGAAATTAATGTGAGCGGAAAATTACTGGACAAGAGTACTCGTAAAATGACATGACACAAGATCACCTGATAAAGGCTCTTTAACAGCATGTGCATTAATAGGACAGTAAATTTCACATAATGGACAAGTGTAACGAGGAATCAAAAATTGAAAACCACTCAAAGCTTTTAAGATGACTCTATAGAAATGAACTTTATAATTTCCCGAAAATGAACCATAAAGCGTATGTTTGGTCGAAAACCATTTAAAAGAAGAGGAAACACATGACATTAAATGTTGAATGTCAATTTTAGTCGTATGGGCATTTCGTCGAATGGACATTTGGTCGAAAAATATTATTTGTCAGATTGTTATGTTCCTTTGGGTGGCCAATGGAACTTTTTCAGATGAGTTGAGCCCAGTGCAGTGTTATGGAAGCAAAAAGCCAAGGTTAAATGTATTCTACTATAGAATAAAAGAACACAAGAATGCTGGAAACTCAAACAAATCCAACGAATCAAGCGTCGTCGTCCATACCTCGAATAATAAATCACAACATAAATTGGAAAGAAGCAAAACTGATTAAATGCGTTAAATGCGTGGTAGTCTATGATCATCACCAACACCAAAGAGTCATTAAAGGATGATGATGACCTCCCAATCGTATCGTGCCTCTTCGGCCTAGCAGACCTGACGATACTGTAACATCTCTTCGTTTTTGGACGCGTACGAACAACATCCGAAAATCAACGCAGTCAGTCGGCCATTGTCCTGTAAAGGTAATTTAAATCTTTTCTTGACGAACGATAAGTGTTATGTCTTGTCTCATGTCGCGTTTCGTGTGTGTTGAAAGAATTCGTCTGACTGGCGGAGGTTACCATTTCACCAAATAATTTTCACTTTCTAAATTAGATAAAAACTAGAACACTTAAACACAGTATAAATAGGAAACTCGAATGAACAGTATATGTTCAAAAGAAGGAGAACTACATGGTTAAAGAAATCGTAGTTATAATATTGAAACATAGTACAAATCGGTAAAACAGCCTTTGTCCAAGAGAAGGTGATTTTTTTTTGGAGAAAAAGCCAATCTATCTATATATAGAAATGAATTTCTGTCTGTCTGTCTGACCCTTATGGATTCGGAAATTACTGAACCGATCGGCGCGAAATTTGGTATGTGGGTACTTTTTGGGCCGGGGAAGGTTCTTAGCTTTTTTTTTTACTTTTCATTTATTTATTAGGCTCATTCGCACTGGGCATAACGGAGCCGTTTCTCTATATTTATAATTACAATGTAATTAAGGTGTACAACCCTGTTTGATTAATTCTTCTATTCTGCGGCTCTCCTCTTCGATGTACTGCTGTCGAAGGTCGGGGTCGTCGATATGCGAATAAGAGCCGCGACGATATCCAAGCGCGGCAGCGGAGGGAACATCAGAGTCGACAACGCTGCTATCACTTTCGCTCGATACGGGAATAGGTGGTGCGATCGGTGCGATACGTTTAGGTGCATTGGTGCTGGATGTGTCCGATTCAATTGATCGCTGTCGTTTTGAGTCCAGTTTATTGTTTGCTTGCTGTTTCGTTTTGTTTTTACCAACCGTCTCCGGCTTGGAGAGCGAAGGCCATTGTTTAGCGGATAGCGGCGGTGGATGTTGTGTTACGTTCGATTTAACTGGCTGGAGTGGTTGTTTGTTTGCGATAGATGCTGCCGCTTCGGAGCATCGTTGTTTCGGATGATCTTTACCTCCACAGTTTCTACAGGTCCGGGTTTGGGAAAAATAGGAAACAAATGTTGTTTCCTCAGCTACAGTGATGTACGACGGAATGGGATGTGTCAATTTCATACGCACTACACGTACGCCATTGCTGAAGCCTGGGAAAAAACTTCTCCAGACATCGTTCCGTATAGAGATCACTTCGCCATATTGTCCCATATGGCTAATAATCGTATGGGCTTCGATCTCCTCCGGAAGGTCGTGCAGACGGACATCAACAGCACAGCTATCGACGTATATCGGCAACGGAACGGCGAGTTGTTTCCCCTCGCAGTTCATAAAATGTTTCAGGTGGTGATTTGATGCTATCCTGGCTGCTACCTCTTCACTGTGCATGGTCATGTATATAACATGCCGCACGTTATGCACTTGGATGCTCTTCACTTGCATCATGTCAAGCTCCAACTCACGATCCAAGAACTGTTTCACATCGGCCATACTAGGCCGCCGCGGAAGAACAGATGTGTCCAAAACAACGCAATTACTCCTCGTAACCGGCATGGTTGCAGAACAATATAACTCAGATAAGAATCAAACGCGTGCTGTTCCGTTGGGTGATGGATAGCAACTGTAGGTTCTTAGCTTGGTGTGAGACCTCTCCGGTCTCTAGAACGGGGGTTTCCCATCAAGGTTCCCATACAGATGACTTTGCAGGGGACGTCCCTATGGAGCTGTATTTCAAAAACGTAGTAGACAGGCAGTACGACAATTGCCGGGACAGCTAGTATATATATAAAATTTTATAAAATAAGTAAACTTGAAATAACAACATATGATTAATAGACAAAAAAATATCCGAAAGATCAGCTGCGACAATCACCAATCAAAGTGAGGTTCTAATCTCGAAGAAAAATCATGTGTCCAAAATAAGCAGAAAACTTCCATGAAAAACCAACAGCTACGTCTACGAAAATTACGTATTCACAAGAATAAAAAACATTTCGCTGTAGCTTTTCAAAGTCGATTAGATATTCTTTATTTATTTTTTATACAGTGATACAAATTCGTTTTAACGCACCTGATTTTTGAACGGTAAATTTTACTTGAAGGTCATCTGTATTAAATTGATATACATTTTGATAGACAGTCACGTAATATAATATTTGCACTAGTAACAAAAAAATCTTTACAATTCGTTTTAATTTTATCAGGGAAAAACTATTTTATTTTCGGAGGAAAATTCGTTTAAACGCACTTTTTTCGTTTTCCACATAATTGTTATAGGCAAACTATTTCACAATTTTTTATACCAATTTGCATTTCTATTAATACTATTACTAGCGGTACTTAGAGCGCTATTATCGTAAATTTTTATATGCAGCAACATAAAGAGAATATTTTAAGAGTTATGTGCGTTTAAACGAATTTGTACCACAGTAGCATTGTGTGGATGTTAAATATTAATTTCAGTTTTGAACTGTGACGTTACGTTACAAAATATAATGTTTAACCCCCATGATTGTTACCCATAACAATAAAAGAACTTTGAGAGCTATTTAACTAAGTACAGTCAAATTACCTTACAGTTCAGGTTAGTTCAGTAGTTTATTTTTGGCGAAAGAGAGCAACATTGCGATGTTTCCTCAGTTTTATATACCTTTCTGATAATTCAAAGACATTATACTCTAAAGTTCGTCTTTACAAGGACGCCGAAAGGAGTGTATCATTGACCTTGTTTGTAGGTCATCGGATCTATAAGCTTAACAAGTGATTACTAGAATCAATATGAACTAAGTACATGCTCTGACATCAACGTACTACTATGCTTTATGTTCTATAAGCACTTTCACAGTAACTGTGAACTGTTCGTAGTTGGGTGCTTTAGGTGGTATCTGCTATGATTCAGACATGCAGGTTCCTCCGCGTTTCCAGAATTCAAAGATTGCGACGAGACCGGAGCATGTGCTCTTTGAATACCCACGCTTCGTGGAGCAAAGGTATGTAGGAGTATCTAGGTATCGAGTATGTAGGAGATCGAGATGTCACTCCGGACAACATTGTTGAAAGGATGTGTACCGGGGTGGACAAGATCGTTACTTCCACGGTCTCTCGAATCGTACTTGAGCTACAGAGTAAATGGCGGGCCGACCAATAGCAAGTTGAGTTGCCCCTCCCCCTTCCCTATCCGGGAGCTTGAGTTCAACGGTCAGTCTACAGTTCTAGCCAAGACCCAAGATTCCAGGGGAGAGAGGACAACTCTTGAATTCATCCCTAACGGGCGTACCGCACAGGTTGTCCTCTCTTCCCAAGTAGAGTAGAATGAGTTTTATATGGGTCGATCCCTACATAACCTGAGGAACGACCTCATGGGTATCTGATCAGCAGATTTTCTCATTCTAATAAAAAAAAAATACTTATTGAAAGCTTTTTCCGCAAATAACTATTTTGCATTCATATATCATGTGATAGATTCCAAGGGACTCTACAGATAGTCTAAGTCAAGACAATTCACGTTATAAAAATATCCTGGACCGTCTCCAAAACCTCCCATAGGAATGGGTCATCTAATCGACGAGCGTGAATAGTGCTCCCTACCCGTTCAAAAGCGGATAACAAAGTGATATCACGTTGATAATAAACTGTGTTATCGATGTTATCATTTTGTTATTTTTGTTATTATCTTTTCCAATTGATGATAACCTGATGATAACAAATTCAGTTATTGATAATTTAATTCTATCGTGATAACATAAAAATACTAAATGATAACAGAATATGTTATCAGCTTCCAAACGCGCTGAAGAGAGATAGAAACCAATATTTTTTCCAAAAATCAGTATCGACTTGATGGAAATACATATTTTTATGTATCGCAGTATTTAAAGGTACAGGAATCATGATTCCCAACTTATCCTACCTTCAAAAAATCGTTGCCACCCCTTGCCACTATTATTTGTCCTAAGCCTTTGATTTTTTCATGGATTCCGTAATGGGCGTAATACATTGCAGAGATTGAAAAATTGAACTTTTTTTTGCATAATCTTAATATATACCAGCTTCATTATATTCCAAATTTCATAAAGATTGGAGCACTAGAACCAAAGTAGCAGATCAATGTTACGCGCACCCTACATAAGGCAATGCGAGAAACTTTAGATGTGGTTAGCTTGGAATGGTGTTTTTAAAAAGTGCCGTTGCGATGCGTCACGATATCCTAAAAACTAGTTGACCGATTTGCAAACTTTTTTTTTTAATTTGTCGTATTTCAAATCTCGAAGTACTGAACGGTTCACTTTAACAAAACTAAAAGTCGTTGTTTTTGTTGTAAAAAGCTTAAAAGAAAGTATTTTCTTTGTACCGACTTTTCGAACCCTAAAACAGAATACTCTCTTCGAATGAGTGTAATCAGCTTCGTACATGGAGAAAACAAAGTACCCAAATATGAGTTTATTTGACCCAACTTCGGGGTTGCGTGCGGGAACCCACATTTGAGTTTGTAGAAGCGATGTTGAAGTAGGTTTTTTACATTTGATCCCATGTGACAAAGTACCTACCGGCTAAGTTTTTTTCACCCACCTGTTAGTTCAAAATACTCAAATTTGAGTTCAATACTGTTTACTTAATTTTGGCTTCCTGCACCGAACTGTCAAAGTTGGGTGGGTTTACTCTTCGCTCTCTGACAACAGCAAAGAGAGTGGATGAGAGAGAGGAGACAAAAAAGAACTCAAAAGTGAGTTTAAAAATACTCAAATTTACGTACTTGAGTTTCTCCGTGTACCTTTTAATTCCGCCCTATTTTGCTTATCCTTTGACAGATACGCGTATTTCGACTACCACACCACTTGTTATCCACTCATAACTGACAACGAGGAAGATTACAAGTGGTAGTCGAAATACGCGTATCTGTCAAAGGATAAGCAAAAAAGGGCGGAATTAAAAAGTACGAAAATGTTTACACTCATTCGAACAAATCGGGAGTAATTCGCGAATAGGGCTTAACTAACAAAACAATAACAATGCGAAAACAACAACCGAATTTTGCTGATCAAATTTCAATTCATATTTAGAAGTAATACAGAATAATTCAACTCAAATAAGGTTAATTGATACAGTTCTGACATAGTTTCTTGTTTTTCTAAGAACACTGCACGAATTTGATATTTTTTGCACTAAAAATTGCATTTATTTAATTACGCCTGAATTGATACCTGAGAATGCTAATTTCGCCCAATACTATGCGCCTCGAATCGATATCATTTTCAGAATCGCCTTTTACTATTCGCCTTGTTTATGATTTTGACAGAATTTCGCCATTTGCTTTCGCCGTGTTTACGTTTTGATTTCAGTTTCGCCTTCTACTATCGCCGTGTTTACGTGCTGAGTTCAGTTTCGCCTTTCACTTTCGTAAACAAAACACCAAACAAAACAAAGGAGTAGAAGGCGTAATTCTTGTTTTTGTGCGTTTGGAATAGAATGGAATTACGCCTTTCACTCAATCAGTGATTTTCAATAGTTAGAAAAGTGATATCAAGGAAATTTTGTGAGCATTTAGAAGACAAATCTAGCTTCTTTTCACTCCTGCAATTACTCAAATTGTGTACATTTTGTTGGTTACGGCTTTTTCGCTAATTATTACGGAAATGCAGAATGCAGCAAAACTTGTTCAATTCAACAAAAAGTTACTTTTTCCCGTGAATAAAATGTAAACAAACAAGTTTTCTTCATCGTAGAGAAGATGCAATCAAATGAGTACGTAGATGTTCTGCATTCGAAACATCGTATTTCACAACCACAGAGAAATATTTCTTCTGTATCTGGCCATGTACAAAAAATCATGTCAATTGGTTTGAAATTGACTGAGTTATAGCAGTGAGTGCCCAAAATAGCTTCTCCTGCCCAATTGGTCCCAGACCCTAATTATACACTTATCTTCCATGATCAATATTATTCGTAAACATGCTCATTACGACATTTGCACACTTTAGACTCGGCCCAAATTCAATATTATCACAATCGAACTCCGCACACGACTTCGCAACGGCTAACGTACTGCACAAGCCGGGGCCCGTGGCGCAGTGGTCCACACGTTCGCTTCATAAGCGGATGGTCATGGGTTCGAACTCAGCCCCGGCACTTGCAATTTTTCGTCAGTTGCTCTTCCCCCCGAGAGCAGCTGGCACCTGACCCTCTTCGGAGCATATAGCTCTAACGGACCCGGAATTTGGATATCGGCAAAACCGCAACTCATAATGGACCCCCAATCGGACTGGAAAAGGAATAGCAGCCACACATCAGCATAATCGTGCTCATCATTCTACCATGGACAGGGTAGAAAAGTTGAAGCAGAACAAGACACCAGTTCGATATAGTTGAATTAGAATAGAATACATGTAGGCGCTGTACAAAATGTAAGTGCAGCGTCCAATTGGAATCGCTCACGTAGTGCCCTGGTGGACAAAAGAGCTGTAAATTAGGTTAAGTGAGTAAGAATAAAAAAAACGTACTGCACAAGTTCGCTTTGCAGTAGTGTCCCGGAGCCGGTTCCGGGTGTGTCGCCGGAATTGCTCAATTTTAAAAATGAACGAAAGTCATGTCAACCAAAGCATTCGACACATCAATTCATGGCTTTTTGGGAAACCTGACGAACAATTGGCCAGAAACTAGTCTCAGATCATATTTAGGACAATCAGTATTGTGCCTGATTCAGTTTCGGGTGTCACGCTGGAAGTGATTAAATGTAACATTGAACAAAACCCATGTGTGCGGTCATAGCAGCCAAGTTGCGACGTGGTTGGGGAGGGCGTAAAGGCCGTTCACACCAAAATTCGGACAAAGTATTTATCCTGTTTCTTAGTCAAATTACCACGTACTGGGATGAAACTTTCTTTGCTCAAGACTGATACATAGACGAACGAAAATAAAATACATTATTTTCAAAATCACCTTTCGTATTCAGGATGGCACCATCTGAGTGAGCACGCAGAAACTCTGTTTTGTACAAAAGCTTTGAAAATTCATATTCTTTATTGACAAGATCTCTCCAAATTCCGTTGAGTTGTAATGGACGATGAAACATACTGCCTCAGAAAGTTCGAATATCTCACAGGACAGGATTTTAACACAACAAACTAACCAGAAAGAAGATCCTGAACGTCTGAAATGAAATTTTAATCCAAGTTCCCTGAAAGATATCAAGTATGGCAAGCAATATGTTCGTGAGAGCTAAAATTTCAGATTTTTGTAATAACATATACGTTGAGATTTTTTCGGAAGAATGCCGCCAAAATCGTCTCTTACGTTTTCTGAACAAAAAAATACATGTGACCTTGTTCTGACCAGATTTGACCAGTTGCCATTACGTTAAAGATACAATCACTTGGTACCCTCAAAACAACGCTGCTTATGTAACCAATGATTGCTATCCACCAAACCGTCCACAGCCGCGACCAATTGAATCATACCGATCTATTACTGGTCTATGGTGAAGGAAGACCCCAAAAAGCAGTGTAAAGGTGTCAACGATCCAATAATTTCGTTCTCAGTGACATATTGCTTAGAAGCACATTGACAAGTTCACCGTGCAAAGCTTCATGAAAGGTGTGAACAAGAAAGTGCCCGCAGCAGCTAATGGAATCAAATCCAAATAAGTCTATATGCTGTGATGTTGAGTATTACATTTGTCTATAATGTGAATTATAAAATGTGGATCAAAAACATGCTGTTGTTTTTCTAGAATATTTTTTCTGTGTCCGGATTTAGATGTGAACGGCCTTTAGCTCTCCAAAATTTGGCAATAAAGCATAGTCCAGTTAGAATCCAGACGCAAAGTATAATTTATTGTGACGCTCTAAATGATCTTGATAAATCTTTCACAGCGTTCCGATCATAAACTAGCCCTCTTTTGATGGTGAAAATTTTATCGATTTTTTGCAATAACTTTTTATTTAATTGAAGATTGAAGACAAGAGAGGAAAAAAAACGAACACGTTGAAAATTTCGCGTGGTCAGATAAGATAATCGCGAAAAATGTTATCTCCAAAACCATTATGCGTGATGTGCTCAGATGTTGTTAACGCGGAAGAGCAACAGACGAAAAACGGAAAGTGCTGGACTGGGATCGAACCCATGACCATCAACTTATGAAGTGAACGTGTGGCCACGGGCCCCGGCATTTTTTATTATGTCCGTGAGCTCTCATCGGGCACAAAAATGGGGATAAAAAATGAATAAAAATGTAAAAAAAAAATATATATTGAGAAAATAAAAAGTATACCCACTGTTAAAAAAATATATTTCAACTATTGAAAAATTATTGCTAAAAAGCAGTTTTTCTAATAAACATGAATTCAAAAGGCGCCATGTTTTGTTTCGCCCCTTCAATATTTTTGAATTTTTGAAGGGGGTGGGGGGAGAGTGTGATTATATAAAATGCATCGCACTGTTAAGAAATATCAATAGAAACAGGAATAGGGGTAGGCGGGGCAATATGGACACCCTAAGGTTTTTGCCAACTTTACCTGACAAGATGTAAAATAAGTTTAGTTTTTTGATACATGTATTCTTTTAAAGTCTATTTAGCATCTATTGCATAAGAATGCTCACGAAGAAAAATGATTTATCCACTTCAAAAAATGTTTTGAAAAATGTTAGTTTTTCATGACCGTCTTCAAGCATACGGGGCAGAATGGACACCCCCATGGGGCAATATGGACACCATGAGACTTTTACGAATTTCGTACATTATCTACACCTATAAAGTCATTTCATTACAAAACAACTATTATGGATGAATAATACGCCGAAGTAGTTCATTTTTGTTCAGTTAATTTGAATTCAGGCTGTTTTGGATAAAGCTTCGTTTTTGTCAGCATGTACAGCTGTACCTAGAACAACTATTTTCCACTTCTGTCGTTTTTTGACCAATTTGTTTCACCCTATGTCTACTATAGTGAACATTTAACCGAAAATATACTGAAATCGAAGAATTTGGTTGGTTTGTGATTGAGGTTATATTTTTCCCTTGCCGCTTCTTTCAAAAAGGTGAGTGTCCATTTTGCCCCGGCAGCAGAAGATGTTTCCAAACGTGAGTTTTGATATAATAAAGAAGAAAATATAAACATGTTAAGCATGTAGATATAGCAAAACTACTTGCATGTGTTCTAGAAGTATCAGGTTTTAATCGACCTGCAATAAATACATCACTAAATCTTATTTTAGATGGTGTGAAAATTATAATTTTCATGCACAAAAAACGGAAGACGCAACTTTTTCGTGTAAAATCAAGTATAATTTTAATTTCGAATGTTTATTTCCAGAAACTACGTTTTAGACAAATGGACTATATTCTCCATTCATTAAAAGTTCAAAAAAGTTCGCATATTTCAAAATATTGAGGGTGTCCATTCTGCCCCGGGTGTCCATAATGCCCCGCCTACCCCTATCTGAGAGTAAATGAAAATGTGTAGCCATTAACTATTGATGCTTTTGATTGTTTTTATTCCACATATTAAAAGCTCATCATTCACTACATTGGCTTTGACTCGATTCAATATAGAACACTCATTTAACAAAACATCATTTACAGGCCAAACTATCCAGCTCTAAAAGAAACACAACATTCAAACATTTCATTAACTTTTTTATTATAAGAACTTCTTATCAATTCTTCACATTTTGCAATTCACCCATTATCGCCTTAACGGTATCGATCACTTCCATTGCCACTTTAGGTCCCGGAACGGTATAGTTCAAATTTCTTCCAACCGACGATGAAGATGGTGCCCACGACTCGAGCTCGGCGTTGCGCGTGAGAATCGAATGCAAATGATCGCCATCGTAGTACAGATTGATGCCATCGAAAAATGGTGGAATCTGTGACAGCAGCTGCCGGTGATAAAGCAGTCGCTCCTTGACGATCTGATTCACTCGGATGTAGCTTCTCAACCAGTGCGTGTAATATCCGATGCTCACGTCCAACATCATCGGGTACCAGGCTTCCGGCGATCCCACCGGAATCGTGTCCCAGTGAGTGTTGTGCATCGACGACGACGGCGGCGACGGCTGCGGATGCGGCTGGATTGCAGGTGCCGCTGCAGGTTCAGCGCTGGAAACCGCGATACGGCCAAATTCTGACTCGAGAGCATCTAGGTCCTGCGAAGAACTGTCCGGAGTAGAGTCGATGTTGGCTTCGTCGTCGGACAGGACGACACTGGCCAAAAGGAGTGGCAGCAATACGACGAGCGACAATTTCATGTCTCTTTGCTACGGTGGTCCGATTGAAACTCTGGTTGGGTCGAAAGTGAATATTCGAAAATAAAGCCGTCTATGGAGGGGAAAACCTTTCACTTGATGGAGAATGGTTGACATGGGCGGCACTAGGAAGTGCTCACACGTCATTCAAAAACAAAGTCAACTGACTGATTGCGCTCTATAAAACTTTCTGTTATTAATTGTTTCGAAATTGTATGTCAATTTGTTTGTAAATACTAATATTTGCAATACATCATGTCCAAAACTCACCATATTACTGTTCACTCATACTGCCCGTTACGTTTCTTACATTCTTATTCTAATAGGACCTATGGCCAATAGAGTGGGTCATCGTTTATATGTATAAATGAAAAATTCAATGGTATCCCATCAGACCACCAAAGCTTTTTCAATCCCATTTCAGAATCCAAATACGTGTGCAAAATTTGGTCAGGATCGGCTATGTCTACGTTTTGCGCATCGCATTTGAAGTTTGTATGGAGTTTTACATGAGAAAACACACTTTTTTGCAGTTGGGACATTTGTGCCATCGCCAAAATAACAACCTATTTCATTATCTACCTGAGGGAAAAGGAAGGAAATGAACTTGAATGGGGATAGGGGCAGCTAGGGAAATAGGAAAAATACCCTGGAAGAGGGTACTAACGCACAAGCGTACAATGGGTTCAAACAGCGCCCTGAAAAGAGCACTGTAATTACGCATATAGCGAAAGAGAGCCTATAGCTCTTTACCACAGCGGGTTAAGAACAACAGAATATCTTGAAGATTCAGGTTTCTGAAGTCAGTTTCACTTAATAAGTGTTTACCGAATACTCGGAAACGCAGTTGCGCAAAAAATGGACAGTTACATATCAAATGATACGAGGTTCCATAATCGGATTCACAACTATCACATGCAAATGAATCAGCTTGCTGAATATTCGCCATGTGATAGCTGAGTCGGCAGTGGCCAGTCAATGTTTTGACCAGAATGCTTCAATTCTGCTTTAACAGATTTGTAAGATACTTCACCACCCTTGGAGATGGCTCAGTACAATACAATTTGGTTTGACGACTCCAAACTATTCCAGTATTATCTGTGTTGAGTGGCAGCCCAGGTGTGAATCTGAAGCTTTACCCAACACTTCGATATCGGAATAGCTAGTTCAGGGCCAATGAAGTCATGTGATACTCCAGTGCAAGCTAACTCATCAGCCAATTCATTTCCAGCGATGGAAGAATGGCCAGGTACCCATACAAGGTGAACAGCGTTTGCTGAATTCAGCTCCTCGATTTGAGTTCGACAAGCGATAACTACCTTCGATCTAGAGT
The DNA here is from genome assembly GCF_035046485.1 of Aedes albopictus. Classification (NCBI taxonomy): domain Eukaryota; kingdom Metazoa; phylum Arthropoda; class Insecta; order Diptera; family Culicidae; genus Aedes; species Aedes albopictus. The sequence goes on along the minus strand of NC_085137.1, from coordinate 482,708,590 downwards.
TGGCCGAAGCAAGTGCTTTAATAGCAGCCTGGCTATCTGAACAGAAGTATATTATTTTGCCCATTACGTGCTGCTGAAGTGATGATTGCACTCCGCACATAAGAGCAAAGATTTCGGCCTGAATAACGGTGCAGTGTCTACCAAGTGAATAAGACTGATGCAGCTCACGAAAACAACACCAGCACCTGCTCGACCTTCGAGAAGGGAGCCATCAGTAGTGTAACATACCATGCCATCAGAAATACTTCTCTCCAGATAACCAGATGTCCACTCTTCCCGAGAAGGGAATTTCGTGGGAAATGTCCTATATGGAAAATTGCAAGCAATTGTAAGATCACTTGGACCAAGGACAATTTTTTCCCAATTCACCGATAGTGGAAACAACGAGGTGTGTGTTGATGTGCGGTTCATAGGAGTTTCCTCTAGTAGACCGAGTACCCGTAGACGGTAAGTGCAAGAAAGTGCTTCTTGTTTGAAATGAATGTGTAGTGGAGCAACGTCAAAGAGAACTTCGAGCGCTGCCGTGGGAGTTGAAGAGAATGCTCCAGACATCGCCATTAAGCACATTCTTTGCAGATGGCCTTACATTGATTGGATCGTTCTCATTTCGCCGTTTTGCCGCCACACAAGACATCCATAGGCCAATATTGGCCGAACAACAGTTGTGTAGATTCATTTGATATACTTGGGTTTAAGACCCCAAGTTGTACCGAAGGTTCGCCGGCATTGCCCGAAGGCCATACAAGCTTTCTTGATTCGGAACTCAATGTGAGGTGTCTATGAAAGCTCGGAATCAAGAATAACTCCAACGTACTTTACCTGTGCAGTAACATCGATTTCAGAATCAAAGTCAACGTCATAACGGTTTCGCCTTTCCGTAAAAAAAACAATAGATGTTTTACCCGGATTAACCGAAAGGCCATATTGGCGACACCAACCCTCAACTACCTGAAGGGCGCTTTGCAAAAGGTCGAAAAGGGTGGTGATACACATACCAACTATCACTGCTAGGTAGTCCTCGGCAAAACCGTAAGTAGGGAAACCGCAATAATAGCGGTAGCATTACATACATACATTTATTTGTTCCACATCATTAAGACAAGACATAATCAACAATAGTACGCCACAATACTCGGTTTGTGGCTGCCACTCTCCATCCCCGGTCACGCCCAATGCTCGCCAAGTCACGCTCCACCTGGTCCGCCCATCGTGCTCTCTGCGCTCCACGCCTTCTTGTGCCAACCGGATCCGTTGCAAACACCAGCTTTGCAGGGTTGTTGTCCGGCATTCTTGCAACATGCCCTGCCCACCGTATCCTTCCGGCTTTGGCCACCTTCTGGATGCTGGGTTCGCCGTAAAGTGCAGCGAGCTCGTGGTTCATCCTTCTCCGCCACACACCGTTCTCCTGCACACCGCCGAAGATCGTTCTTAGCACGCGTCGCTCGAAAACTCCGAGTGCTTGTAGGTCCTCCTCGAGCATGGTCCATGTCTCGTGCCCGTAGAGGATTACCGGTCTTATTAACGTTTTGTACATGGTGCATTTGGTGCGTGGGTGAATCTTTTTCGACCGCAGTTTCTTCTGGAGCCCGTAGTAGGCCCGACTTCCGCTGATGATGCGCCTCCGAATTTCACGGCTCACGTTGTTGTCAGCCGTCAGTAAGGATCCGAGGTAGACGAATTCCTCCACCACCTCGAAAGTATCCCCGTCTATCGTAACATTACTACCCAGACGGATCCGATCGTGTTCGGTTCCGCCTACCAGCATGTACTTTGTTTTTGAGGCATTCACCACCAGTCCGACCTTTGCTGCTTCGCGTTTCAGGCGGGTGTACAGTTCTGCCACCGTTCCAAATGTTCTAGCGATAATGTCCATGTCGTCCGCAAAGCACACAAATTGACCGGATTTTGTGAAAATCGTTCCACGGCTGTTGAGCCCGGCTCGTCGCATCACACCTTCCAGCGCGATGTTGAAGAGTAGACATGAGAGTCCGTCACCTTGTCGCAGTCCCCGGCGAGATACGAATGAACTGGATAGTTCACCCGAAACCCTTACGCAGTTTTGCACACCGTCCATCGTTGCTTTAATCAGTCCCCGATCAGAAAGGCATAACAAAATTATAACCGAATGAGTTATTTATTTCAAAGATTTTTCATAACAGAATGAGTTATAAAATTCGCCGGTTAGGTGTTAAAATAACAAAAAATATAACTAAAATTGCTCTAGCCATAACATAATTATAACAGGTGTTGATACAATTTTATCAAATTTATAACAACGTGAGATATAATAAATATTGGAATGATCAAAAAGTTATAACACATGTTGTTATAAATTAGATATAAATATATTGGGTAAAAATTGAGTTGGGTAAATTTTAACTCATTTTTTGGGTAATTTTTATTAAGAGTGTTATTTATTTTTAGCGAAAAGTTTTTTGTATAAAAAACTTGCCCTACGTAGTATATAAAAAACCCTCACCCAGACGGGAATCGAACCAAGGACGCCAGCCTTTAACTGCAATCCGGCGCCTTTATCAATGAGACCATTGCAGCACTTGAAGTGAAGGGCGGTATATGATCAAGTGGTTCTTCGTTTTGGCGGCTGGTATATAAATAGACTCATTTGTCCAACGTACAGGGGAGAGAAAATATGACGTCACATAAAAGTGTTCTTGATACAGTTGATCGCAATTACGTCATCTTAGGATATAATAACAGAAGTGGATATAATTTGATTATAATTGTAACTCAATAATTTGCTCTGCATTTTGGCATGCTTTATCTCATGATTCAGACCAGAAGTAAATGTCGTATCTTCATCAAAGTTGTAGAGATAGTTAATGGCTAAACAGTGAAAAGAGTGGTACACCTAAACCTTATTTTACGTCCACTATTGGGGCTTAGCGAAAAAAATTTCTAGCGACAAAATAATAATTAAAATACACATTTTTATATTTTTGTACACTTCTCCTAATCACGAAGATGTTTTAAAAAATATAAAACTGTTGAGTTTGCTCATTGTCTTAGCAGTAGAATTTTTTGTCGCTCAGCCAAGCATGGACGTAAAAAAAGGACGAGGTGTATACAATTTCACCTTCTCTTGGTGCTAGCGAGCAAATAAATCAGAACATTTCGACATGTGTTATTAAATAATTATCAAGGAAGTTCCTGCCTATGGCAAAGTTATGCAGTAGTCTGTGGTTTCACCACATCGTGGCTTTAGTGTGCATTTCTGGAGATTGTCAGATTTAGATGGCTTGTAAAATAAAAAAATGCAGTGTTTAAAGCACAATTTCAACATTACATGGTACAAGAATTGGCATACTAAAGCAATTCTGTGGCGTATGCTTTGCATCGTGATATCATATAATGTTTTTATTTTCAGCAAAAATAGTTTAAATAAGAAATTCCCCCACAAGTTGAAAGCACGTGTTCGGCATTTGTTTCGGCATTTGCTCAAGATGCATGACGATGTCCATCAACACATCGGTAAAAAAGAAATAGCCTTCTGCTATTGATTGGTTTTTTAAAAGCTTTCAACAGTGTTTCTCATTTTGAACTACTGCACAGATTATCATATCTATTTGTTTTCAGTTGAGATTCTGTTTCATTGAGTAAATCCTAATTGAATAACCGCTTTAAAATTATGGAAGCTAAAGGAAATCATTGAAGCCCGATCGGTACTCTTTCGGGCGTGCTACAAGGATCGGTTTCAGGACCATTGATGTTAGCCTTATTTATCAACGACCTTCCTTCATCTTTGAGTATGTAATATCCACACCACATGTTTGCAGATAATAAGAAGCTGTATTTCTACTGAATTGATATGGACGTTAATTGCATGGCAATGAAACGTGACAAACGACATGGCGTGACCATATTAGATATAAATTTCAAAGCTCCACAAATTATTTTGTTATTAATCAATTCTTCAAAAACTAAGGTGATTTTCTTTTGCAGGCGACTAATTGTTTCAGTTGTATCATGTTAATTCAATAACAATGATAAAACTTCTTATTTCAGCATAATTTATTAAAATAATCTTGAATGGGACTACAAACTGTAAAGCCTATGGAGGATTGTGAAACTTAAAACTTACTTCATGAGTGTTAACAGTTTCAATGAAAGTCATCCTTTTCATATCCATTTTGTTGCCTTACTTATCATAGCTTCAGGTGACCGTTTGAGAGTTGCATTAACCCTAGTAGGAAGTTGGGGTCAATATGACCCAGACAAGCACGCTGAACGTACGCTACGCCTTCGTGGTGCAAAAGCCTAACATATTAGGAGGGTTAAATCATTGCATACGTTGGGCATTAAATTTTACTAGATATGTACTCTGTGTGGCTCACCTACAATGACAACTGCTGGGATACTCATTTCTTATTTTTTTAACTACGTTGCTGTGCGTTGCTAAAATCATTCGCTAAGGACCTAAAACCATCACTAAGATACCGATGATCTTAAGGCTTAAGCATCCGTCATCATTTTTAGGAAAATAAAAAGCAGTTTTCTCGCTGTAAATCAAAACATCGACCATGAAAATATATTCACTGCATTCTATCAATCATGTGGAGTACAGTGAATATTAGCGCGACAATATCCATTTGAGCTTTCTTAAAAGTTTGGATCATGATTCAAACATGTCAAAAATACTGCATTTGTTTATTTAAGGTTTGAATTTCAATTTGTGTTAGTGAATTTGAACCTAGATAATCAAAAAATCGATTTTGAAGTTCCAATAAGGGATAACCCTGAATCTAAAGTTGTTGGCTATTCAATGTTCAAGTTAAGATCCCTTAAATAGCTCAATAATTGACTACCCTTCGTGATATTGAACTGTTGTACTTGGTCCACTCTGACTGAACATAAAAATTGAATATGGTAATCATCAGGGTTGTAGGGCCCATATAGCCGAGGCGGTAAACGCACGGGTATTCAGCATGACCATGCTGAGGGTGACGGGTTCGATTCCCGCTCGGTCCAGGATCTAGGAAATTTCCATGACTTCCTTGGGCATAGAGTATCTTCGTGCCTGCCACACGATATACGCATGCAAAATGGTCATTGGCAGAGGAAGATCTCAGTTAATAACTGTGGAAGTGCTCATTTGCACTAAGCTGAGAAGCAGGCTTTGTCCCAATGAGGACGTAACGCCAAGAAGAAGAAGAAGAAGAAGAAGAAGAAGAAGAATCATCATCAGGGTTATGACAGAAAGATCAAATTTCAAACTTCCTGCTCACATTATACACCACTCCTATTAACTGTTGTCCTACTTGTGCATCATTTTTTCATCAAATATGTGAAAACTTGAGTGCAAACTGTAGTTGGTTGTAGATTTTCCAAAAATCGTTCACTCAGACTGGACTAAGTACAGTCAATTACTTAGCAATTTCTCGGTTTCAAGCTTTATTTTACATGTTTTCACGATCAATACAGAGCGATGCTTTTATGAATAGTTAATAAGGTTTATGGCAAAAATTCAAGAACATTTGTTGAAAAACTCAAAACTTATAGAGTTGCAAACTTTAAACTCGTTTTTCTAGAAATATGGTTAAAGACACATGGTCCTCTCTGACTTAACGCCGACCAAATACAAGTATGTCCATAAATAAATTTATTGAATAACCTGAATTTTCTTAAAGGTCTGGATCATGATTCGAAATTGTCAAAAATCCTGTATTTCACAAGCGCAGTAGCACCACACAGCGGCGTAATTGCGTACCAAACATCACCTGTAAAATATTCATTTGACATAAACTGCATTTTCAAAACTATAACTGAGTTTGTTATAATGTTCATATAAAGATGATCAAAATATTTTTTTTTTTTGTATTATAACTGACCTTGTTATAATTCTGATATAATTAAATCAGGTTTTCAAATCATTTTTGTCAAATATATCTAAATATAACAAACGTTGATATATCTATCAACCGCTGATATAATTCTGTTACATTTTTGTTATGCCTTTCTGATCGGGTCTAGTCAGCTTCCCAGGAAAGCCGTTTTCGTCCATGATTCTCCATAGCGCTGCGTGGTCGATACTATCGTATGCCGCTTTGAAGTCGATGAACATTTGGTGCGTTGGAACCTGGTATTCACGGCATTTCTGGAGGATTTGCCGTACGGTAAAGATCTGGTCCTTGTCGACCGGCCGTCGATGAAGCCGGCTTGATAACTTCCCACGAACTCATTTGTTTTAGGTGACAGACGACGGAAAATGATCTGGGATAGCACTTTGTAGGCAGCATTCAAAATAGTGATCGCCCTGAAGTTCTCACATTCCAAATGGTCGCCTTTCTTGTGAATGGGGCAGATTACCCCTTCCTTCCACTCCTCCGGTAGCTGTTCGGTTTCCCAGATCCTGACTATCAGCCGATGCAGACAGGTGGCCAACATTTCTGGGCCCATCTTGATGAGTTCAGCTGCGATACCATCCTTACCAGCTGCTTTGTTGGTTTTGAGCTGGTGAATGGCATCCTTAACTTCCCTCAGCGTGGGAGTTGGTTCATTTCCGTCCTCCGCTGCACTGGCGTCGTCGTTCCTTCCGTTGCCGTGGGCTCCCGTGCCTACGTTCTCCACGCCGTTCAGGTGCTGATCGAAGTGCTGCTTCCATAGCGGTAGCCTCAAAAGCATAACAGCAACGAGATTCCACAAAAGCGGTGACAAGACTCCCCCTTGGGGGCATCCACAAATACTCAATTTCCCAATCCCTGCTAGACGCAATGTCGAGAAGAGGTATCGGTTTTTGAGCATTTGATGAATCCAATTGGAAATCATTGGAGATATACCATGACTCCGTGCGGCTTCCAATATGGCATCGAAAGGTACGTTGTCAAAGGCACCCTCGATATCTAAGAATACACCCAAACTAGATTGCTTTTGAGCGAATGCTTTCTCGATGTCGTAAACAACCTTGTGTAAAAGAGTCACAGTAGACTTACCAGATTGGTAGGCATGTTGGTTCACATGAAGAGGCACGTTGGCCAGATGAACATCACGGGTGTGATGATCCACAATGCGTTCTAAGCATTTCAGAAGAAAAGAGGTCAAACTGATAGGTCTGAAACTCTTTGCTACTTCATACGACGCACGACCCACTTTCGGAATAAACTTCACAGTAATATCCCGGCAGGATTTTGGGAATATACCCTGTAGCAAAACTGCAAACAAATATGTTTTTCAAAACATGTTTGAAATGATCAAATCCCTTCTGAAGCAAAATAGGATAAATCCCATCTGCCTCAGGAGATTTGAAAGGAGCAAATAGCCTTGGGCAATTTCAAACCGATGTTCGCAACATCGATGTTTTTGCTTTGATTAATCAATTTTTAGCATCGATGTTGAAGCCCCACAAAATCGCGCGAATCGATATTTTACATTCGATTTTTCTTTCGATTCAAGTAAGTATAATAAATTTTCATTTTTCTTCAGAATGCATTGTCTCAACGTTATATCAATTTTCGTCACAGCGTCGTAAAATCATTGGCGCAGCTAGGATTTTTTTTTCTGGAGGAGGCCCAGAATATGCAAATAGGCATTGCAGTTTTGAATAATCAACATGACTGTATTAGATTTGTTTCTAGTTTCGTAAACTATGCATGAGTATGGACAATTCCTCCTGATTTTTTTCCATACCTTGCTGCAGTGATTCCATCTTGAATTCCTCCAGAGATTCCTTTAAGAATTATCTAGGGATTTCACCAGACAATTCTTCGGGCATTTGTCCTGGGATATCTTTAAAGGTTCCTCCAATGATTGTTCTAGTGCTGTTTTCATGGTTTCCTTCAGGAATTTCTCCAGAGATCCGTTAAGGTATTTCTGCAGATATTCCATCAGAGATTTCATCAAGGATTTCCGCATTGGGGAAATTTCCTATTTTCGGTCAATTTGTTCTCTTCGTCTTTGGGTTTTTTTTTAAATCTATTGAACTCAGAGTTCGTCTCAAATCCTTCCCAACTAAGCTGAATTATATGGCCTAGTTTCAGGCAATTTGGCTGACAAAAACTCCCCATTACGAAGAGAACAAACGTACCGATAATACCCATTGTCACCCTATATTCCTTCCAGAATTCCATCCAACAATTCCTTCAATAATTCCTCCAGAAATAACTTTAGAAATGGATTTCGCCAAATTCCTCTTTGCTTTCAAGCTTCCTCCTGGGATTTCTTCAGGAATTCCTCCAGGGATTCCTTCAGGAACTACTACAGGGATTGCTCCAAAAGTTCCTCTGCGTACTCTTTTCAGGATTCCTTCAGGATTTCCTTTGGAATTTCAGCGATGTTTTCAGTACTTCCTCCTGGGATTTCTTCCGAAACTCCTCTTATAAGTCCTACAGAAATTGATCCTTGGATTTCTTCAGGAATTCTTCCTGGGATTTCCCCAAGAACTCCTCTAGGGATCGCTCCAGAAATTTCTCCAGGATTCCTCTGGGAATTCCTACATGGATTCCTCTGAAAATTCTTACAGGGATTCATCCGAGAATCCTGTAACAATTTCTCTAGAGATTCCTCTAGAAATTTCTCGAGAGATTCCTACAGATCCTCTTAAGATACCTCCAGGAATTCCTCTAGAGATTCCTCCAGGAATTCCCCCTGCTCCAGTAGTTCTCCAAGGAAATCCTCCAGGAACTCCGCCAGGGACTTCGTTGAGGATTCCTCCAAGGATTCCCCATGGAATGTATACAGGGATTCCTCCAGAAACCCCTCTAAAAATATCTCAAAGAATTTCTCTAGAGATTTCTTACGGAATTCTTATACGCATGTCTCCAGGAATTTCTCTCCAGTTGTTCCTCCAGGCATTCCTTCAGGAATTCTCCTTGGGATTGCATCCCTCCAAGAGTTTCTTTAGGAATACCTCCACAATACATACGGCAATTTCTCCAGCAATTTATCCAAAAATCCTCCAGATATTCCCCGGAATTTATTCAGGAATTATTCCAGGTATTTTTCCAAGCATTCCTCTTGAATTTCATTCAAGCATTTCTCCTGGGAATCCACCAAGAATTTCTCCAGGGATTACCCCAGGTATTTCTCCAGGAATTCTTCCAGGAATTCCTTGAGAAATTCTTTCTTCAGGAATTCCTTCGGAAATTTTTACAACAATTCCTCCAGGAATTTCTCCACGAAATCCTCCATGGATTCCTTCGTGAATTCTTTCAGGAATTTATACAGGAATTTCTCTAGGAATTTTCCAGGGATTCCCCAGGGATTTTTTGCAGGGTTTCCTCCAAGAATTCGACAATGATTTTTCATAAGGGCCTAACTGACTTGATCGATTTCTCTTCGTCGACTCTCTCTTTCGCTAATAACTTGATCAAAACAAACAAAACCATTATTCTTTTTGTTTCTCTAGCCACATGTAGTCGTCTTCTTTGCATTTCAACCAAAAAATCTTTGGAAAACTCAATACACATCCTGTGATAACACAAAGAGAGGATCGATGAAGAGAACTCGAAAATGTCAGTTAGGCCCAAATTAAAAATCAGTGTCGAATTCCTCTAGGAATTTCTCGAGGAATTTCTCCAAGAATTCTTCCAGAAATTGTTCTCGGGGAATTCCTCTAGAAATTTCTTCAGAAATTTCTACAGGGATTCCTCCCAGAATTCCTCTGGAGATTCCTCCTAAGATTCATTCAAGGATTTCTTCAAGAATTCCTCTAGGGAATTCTCCGGGAGTTCCACCTGGGATTCCAGCAGGAATATGCCCAAGAGATCTTCCAGGCGTTGCCAAAAAGTCTTTAAGAAATCATTCCCAGATTTTTCTAGAAATTTCTCTAAGGATTCTTCAAGGATTTCCTTAAGTTGTTTCTTCTCCAGGGATTCCTCCCAATTTCCTACAGGGATTCCTCCAGGAGTTCACCGAAGGATTCCTTCAAGATTTCTTCTAGAATATGCTCCAGGCATTCATCCAAGAATTTCTCCATGTAGTCCTCTATGAAATTCTCCTGGAATTCCTCCAGGGATTCCTTCAGGGTTTCGATCAGGTATTTCTGCAGGGATTCATCCAGGAATTTCCTAAGGAATTCCTCCACGGATTTATCTGGCAATTCCTCCACACAATTCCTCATGTACATTCTCAATTTTTTGATATAAAATAAATTATCCCATGAACTTTGTCCTCCATTCTGCAAATGGATAATTTTATGGTTTTGAAACATTTTATAATATCGAATCGATGTGAAAACATCGATTCAAAGCATTCGATTAAATCGGTGAATCGACTCTGCTGGTCCGACTCGAATCGATTTACAAAAATCGATGTCTCAGCCAAACTTGCCCAATGCTAGAGCAAAGCTATTAACTGCCCCCTCAATCGATTCTATAGTTACAATAATCTGAGTCGAAGCCAGGGAATCGTAACTACAAGAAAAGACATCAGGTTCATCCGAAGATGTAATATCCACACATCCAGGGAAGTGTGTGCTGACCCAAGTAGCACCTGCAACTAAAATATAAATGATCGTCGTTTCAAACATGTTGCAACTGAATTTTCATGAAACAAAATCCTGTTGTTAATGCCAAACTAAGGTATAACATGTTTATAACAACTAACAAAATCAAAACAAACATCATCTTTAGTCGAAACTTGCGAAACCAATTTGTAACTGAGGTATAATCTGATTGTTTCAACGAATCTTAGTTACAACCGTTTTCAAACCAAGCCAAGCAAAACAATAATTTTGATTGTTATAAACATGTTGCACTTGGAACTTAGAACATAACGAACATTTTTGACAGGAGGGATGGAAGCTGCAAAATATACGGGAAAAGGTTTTTGCGAACATAAAAAATATAAAATGCAATTAAAAAAACTAAAATATTCTGAAAATAAGGAAATCATGTACAAATAAAATGTAACTTTTTCTTTACAAATCTATCAACATATTCCATAATTTTATGAAATTCAAGCGCTAAAATAAAAAAAACTGATTGCAAGTAAAACATTGTACCAATAAAAAAAAAATCTGCATCATTTTCGTAGTACTGAACAACTGGCACCACTCGATTATTGAGAGTCGCGTTCAAAAGCTTCCCTTGGTCGAGCCAACTTTGATTCGTAATAAGGCAAAGTTTCAGCTTTGTACAGTTTGTTGAATATACTATTCAGAAGTTTAATCAGCTTTTTCTGATCATTACAATCTAACAGGAATTTAAAAAGAACTTCCACAATTGCTAGCAAAATACTTAGATTAACTTGGAAATAGTACCATGAGGTATTTGAGGATTGTCCATGAATTACGTAAGGGTCTATGGGGGGAGGGCGTTTTGAGAAATCTTACGCAGTACAAATATATTTGGAGTTTCCTACGAAAATTCATACAATGAGTAGAGGAGAGGTCCAGAAAACGTGAAATTTCCCTTACGTAAAAAATGGACAACCCCTTGAGTGTAGGCATAATTGGGAAGTAAACGTCCAAGTGTCTTTTTTTCTTATTTATGCCTACAGTGCGCAGCATTATTAACCTATGTTAATACGGAATCCCATAGACATGATTTAGCAAATTTTGATCTGAATTCCAAAATTAATTTTCAGCATTTTACGTGTGCATTAAATAAGCTGCTGAAATGTACTTCGTCAAAGCAATATGGCGAGTTAAATTTAACCACACATTTCTCAATTTTCACTCGCAAAATGAAAGGTAGACTGAGGCGCGTTGGAAATACGGAGTCAGAATCCATGATTTGCCAATAAATCTGGAGCAGCACACAAATTGAGGATCTCGTTCAGCCTTATTTGCGGTATATTTGTACTCACACTATATGAATCACATGAACGAAACTGCACAGATCGAAAAAAGAGTGTAAAATTCTGTGACATATGATGCACATAATTGGAGCATGGGATATCGCAGAATTTACATGACATATCATGTAAAGTTCATGAAATATCATGTAAACTTCCATTATATGTCATGTTATTCAGCATGACTCTGAGAGTTTACATGACATATAACACAAATATACATGATATATCATGTAAACCATCATAACACTAAGTTTACATGATTAATGTGAAGTTTACATTACGTGTAAACCTCATTATTTTTATCTGTGTGTTGATGCATAATTTTATGTTTTACCAGTGCATTTTCTGTTAAGTATAGAACGTTTTCAATTATTTATGGGTAACATTGCACATTTTCATGGAACATATGATTATTCTTCATGGAGCGCTTTTTGATTTTATATAGAGCGTTTCTGTTTGTTCATGGGTGCAATAAATTGACTGTCGCGTTAATCTGTGTGCTCGCCAAGTGGACTATAAAACCATGCTACGGCTTTAGTCACAAAAAATGCAAATTAAAGAATGATTTATGTACAAAGATTAAGAAACTTGCTGCAGGTTTTAATAAAATTGAACTATTTTAAATATCAGCATGTTTTTTGTTTTTCAACAAACAATTGTATATAAATGAAGAACAATTGTTTCCACACAAAAAATCAAGTTTATTCGGTTTTAAATTGCATGTTACAAAAAAACACTTTATCGTCAATCTAACAAGAAAAAGTGAAACATTATAAATTTTCTAATATCGTCACTGGAAGTTTCTCGAAGATCACAAAGGATGTGATTCATAAAGTCTTCTCTGTTTAAAACTGCTTGTACCTTCATTGTAGAATCATTCCACTTCAGTCCGTTGTAAAGTCACATTCGCCTTTCGATCCCTAATTCAACTTTTCCCGAAACATACAGACACATCATGGCCAAGCGAATTTCGGTTTATTTGTTGGTACTGGTACTTATCGCATCCACTACCCACATGTGTAGGGGCGACGATCGTGTAGAATTCATCCCCCACCCAGAGGAAGCCCTGTCACCGGAGGATCTACTCGCACGACTTTTCTCTGAACAAGCGACGTCGAGACGCACAAGAGAGACTGTCAACCCGATCCCGCCCCATGGCTACGAAAGCGACGACGAAGAAAGTGCCCGTGTGTTCCCATCATCCCGCGTGCCCAAGTTGGTTCAGATGCTGAGCAGTTTCGACTTGTCGGCCGTCGCCAGCTCCAACGCGGATGCCGTGCTGAGGGGTGGATTCGATCCCCACTCTACGCTTACCGACACCGAGCCCCTGTGGGATAGGTCACTGAAGAGAATCGAGGACTTTGTGGTCGTGACTCGAGAGTTGAAGCAGTTGAGCGCGGAGATTAAAGCACTGTTCGATGGGAACATTCAGATAATGGATGCCATGACCAAGGATACCAATACGAATTTTATTGGGTTCTACAACTGAGGGGAAATTTACTGCATGCTGATCAAATTTTTTTCTTCTCTTGGGAGGAAGTAGTAGACAATAAACAATGTTGGGATTAAATTAAAGCGATCATTTTATTTTCTGAAATATTCCGAAAAAAAACACAAGGTAGAATGTAAGAAGCCCGCAATTTCTCAGATACCTTACATCCACTGCAGCTGATTTTTTCAGTGCAGTTAGTGCTTACTATAGACTCATTAAATACTAAAAAAGAACTAAATTGGTTAAAAGACAGCCTGGAAAACGCGGTGGGCGTAAAGTGGGTGACAGCGTCTAATAGGCGACCCTACTATAGTATTTTAAAAACGTTCAAATCTGGAAAGACCCAATGAACGAGCCTTTCTGGGTACTTTTGTAGAAATCTCTGAGAAAGTTCGATGATCTTCCACCATTACTTTTCCAATAAAAGATTCCAAAGACTGACTTCTAGTTCGATCGTACGTAAAGTTAAGTAGGAGACGTTCAAAGCCGATCGAACTGTACTAAAACATATTCAAGACCTTATCAAGTTTAATAAACAAACGCTTTACATTTTAGTATCTTTGATCAAATAACTTTTACGCTTAGACTTATTTATATTTCTGGTGATATGTTTAAAAAAAAATACACAAGCTCATCAATTTTTACAACGTCTATTTCAACATCCCATTCCAAAATCCCTCACAAGTGCTCATAATTATGCATTGTAGAATGGTGTCCTTTCAGCATACTATCCGCCTCACGTACATACAGCTGCGTCTTACCGTACCCGAATAAATAGTAATAGTCGTACACAGCTCCTAACTTGTCAGTCATAGCCTTGTTCAGATTCTGCAACCAGCTTGCTCCCGCCAAATTCCTCGAGGCTTCCTCTAGTAGCTGGAACACTCGAGCTTTGTTCTCACTTCCCGGAATCCGTTCGTCTTGACATCCCGTATGTTCAGGCATGGGTGGGGGTGGTGGACTGGGTTTGGCTGGTGGTTGAAACGCTGCCGTGCTAATTATACAAACTGTTGCAAAGCACACAAGGATTCGTTTAACTGGGAGCTGCATTTTTCGGGCTTGACCTCCGTCAAGAGCACTGGTCAAATAACTGGCCGCCTGAGTGAGCGACCGACGACAAGCGTGAGAGTCTTAATCAATTTCCCCAATGCCTTTCACTTCGTAATTCTCGTTTGGTGGGGATCGACTCGTGATATTCGGATGTCAGAGTCAATCGCAATTGTAGTTTTTAGCATGTTGGCTTCGGCTTTTCATTTCTGTCTGTGTAGCCATAAGGCAAGCATTGACGACATACCAAACAAATCGATCCTGCAAACCGACCATGAACACCCGGATCACTTTCTGTCTACTTCTAATCCTTGCGATCTCGACGACGCCCATCTCCGGTGGCAAGCCCAAAAAGGAGTCCACGAGCACTACGTCCATCTGGAACACTGTTCTGAAACAAGTGTCCAGAAATGTCGCCAAGAACAGCCAACCATCGCAACTGCCGCAACCAGAACCGTCCGTGTCACCTTTACCAGCCATATCAACTGCAGCGAAACTGACCGCGGAGTTTGCCAAAATTGCAACCAAGCTTGGAGAATTTCAACGGAACATGCCGAAGTGGATTGTGTACGATCAATTTGAGGCGTTTTTCACCGTCGCCGGGCTGTTGCCGATGGAGTACCAGATGAGTTTTGTGAAGCGGGTTTAGCATGAAGGGAATAAATATATTACTTGATATATATCTTTGTCGGGTGTTTATTTATGTATAGTGAAAGAAAGTCGTCTGAAATGTTCCGGCGGAGTGTATACTAGGAATGGCAACCACATCAAGAAACGTTGTTTGTCTTGAACGCATAAACACAGTTTTAAAGTTTAACATTTGTCATTTGGAACTGAAATGCTACTTGGGGTTCATGGATTTGTTTTTGGAAAGTTCCAGTACAAAGTCCCATATTGGTGTTAAGCGTAGTTCTTTTAGGATTTTTTTTTCTAAAATTCTTCCAAGGATTTCTCCGGAAATTCCTTCATGAATTTCTCCAGAAATTCTTAACGAAATTCTTCTGAATTCCTCTAGAAATTCTTCCAGACCTTCAGGAACTTCTCCAGAAGTTCCCTCAGGAATTTCTCCAAGAATTCCTCCCAAGAATTCCTCCAGAAATCCCTCCAATAATTTCTACAGGAAATGTACACGGAATTCCTTCAAAAATTTCCTAAAACAATTCTTCCAGAGATTTCTCCAGAAATTCTACCAGCAATTCATTTATGAATTTCTCCAGAAATTCCTTAAGTAATTCCCCCAGGAATTATCCTAAGAATTGCTCCATGAATTCCTCTAGAAATTCTCCTATACCTCTAAGAGTTTCTTCAGGAATTTTCTCAGGAATTCCTCCAGCAATTCTTGTAAGTATTTCTTCAGAAAATCAACTTGGAGTAGCTCCAGCATTATTATCAGAAATTCCTCGAGGGGTAACCTCCAGGAATTTGACCAAAATTTCCTCTGTGAATTTCTCTAGAAATTCCCCTAGAAAATCTACCAGGAGTTCCTTCAGGAATTTTTCCAAAGAAATCACCAGGGACTTCTCCTGGAATTCTCCCAGAAATTCCTTCACGAATTCCTCCAGAAATTCCTCAAGCTATTCCCCTAGGAATTATTCTAGAAATTTCTCCGGAAATTCCCTCAAGAATTTTTCCAAAAAAATTACCCGAAATTCTCTCAGGGACTTCGCCAGAAATTTGTCCAGGTATTTCACCAGGATTTTCCTCAGGAATTCCTTCAGGAGTTTCGCCTCGTGAATTCCTCCGGGAGTTCTCTCAAAAATTGCTTCACGATTTTTTTCAGAAATTCTTCTAGGAATTCCTCCAGAATTTCTTCCGGGAATTCCTCCAAGAATTCTGCCAATAACTCCAGAAATTCCTCCAATTGATCGTTGCAGCAACATTTGATACCGCTAGGTGGTAGAGGGTCCTAAACTTGTAAACCTGTGTTATTTATTCAATAAATTTTCAAACTTTCTTCGCTATTTGGAGTTTTATGTTTTCTTCAAAAATCAATTAAAAGCCACAATACCTTTCATCATTTCAAAATTTATTCAACAAACTATGTCAACCGTTTGAACGCCTCACGCACTTCCGGCATCATGGTCAGCACATGTTTCACCTCCTGTTCTTTCAGCATCCCTTTGACCAGCTGCGAAACTCGTGTCCTCGTGGCCCGCGTCCCGTTATTGATGGCTCCCGACCTGAGCAGCGTCAACTCCAGCGGTGCCCGTGGCGATCCGGACTCACTAATCCACCGGTTATAGTAGATGTCCATCCCATTGTGAAACGGCGGCATTGCATCCACCTTCCGGGCCAACTGTTTTAGCAGCGTGTTTGCCTTTCGGTACACCGAGTTGCGGATGTCGAACCACTTGCAGATGGCGTGAATCCGTTCGAAAAAGTTCTCCGGCAAAACGACTTCATCCGACGAGTCGGCTAGGGTGGCTGAGGCAGCGATCAGAACCAAGAACGATATGGAGAGTTTCATCGTGAAACGGTTACTTTCAATCGCTCTATCCTCTCACGATGGATAACTGTTCGAAACTGACGGAAGAGAGACAGAGTCTTCAATATACATATGCAACGGATCAGTTGATACTGCACAAGACAAGGAGAGGTCATACTTTCACCAACGAAGAAAGGAGAAAACCACGTGCTTTTCCCAAATATTCATAAACGTTTTTATTCATCAACAATCCCCCCTCCAAAATTCCGCTCAGTAGTGTTGATCGGGTAAATTCTTCAGGACGTCAAAGTAGGAGAACTTCATGTGCTTATCATAGCCCGACGAAAGCCGAGCCTTGTCCATGAACAACGAACGGAAAATGGACTTTCTCGGCAGTTCGCTCTCCAGCGAGTGGATGACGGCTTCGCAGTATTTGAGGTAGGAGTCGATCGTGTTTCCGGTGGGCGGCAACGTGTGGGGGGCCTTTCGCGACTCGGGCTGCCGGTACATGGCGATTGGTTCCACCATCGAAGCGGTGACAATGGTTGTTAAAATTGTGAAGGTGAATATTACGATGTGACTTCGTAGCATTTTGTGGGACAGTGTTGACCGTTGATCTGCGAATGATGTGAACTGTTGGTATGCTGAAAAGAAAAATAGTAATGAGGCGCAACGTACGGGGGTACAGTTTCTATATTATTATATTTCATTTCAAGTTAATCCAAGAATATAACTTGAGCTTTCATCAGTGCTATCATGCTGAAACCAGTGCTGATTATTCAAGGTTTTAAAATTTAAACGACCCTTATACTGGTACGCCCCCAAAAAATGATTCATTATTGCGTCTAATAACCTTCACGGACTCCGCCACAGAAATTCCTTTAAAGATTCTTTCAGGAAGCATCAAAACAGTTATGGAGTGTTTACAAAAAAGAATATCGACGAATTTTATAAAATGATTTTAGCAAGAATACATCATAAGATTCCTCTTAGTACCTTTGAAAATTTCGCTAGGAATTCCTCCAGGGATTCTTCCGAGAATTTCCCAAGTTCAGAAGTTCCTCAAAAAAAAATTATGGCAAATCATGAAACTGGTCCACGGGTTTCCTCAGAAACTCCTTCAGGAAATTCTCTCGAGTTTCCCCAAAAAATTACGTTAGATATTCTTTCAAGGAGTGCTACGTTAATTAATGCTTTTATTCTTTCATGCTGTTTTTACATTTCTGAAGAAATTCGTTAAGAAATATTATCAGAATTTTTTCCAGGAAATTTCTCAAAAACTTCTTCTGGGAATTCCTTCATTTCTTAAAAATTTGCAATACAGAGAATTTTTTTTCACAGATTCGGAGATTCTATCAGAAATTCCTCTAGGGGTTTTCTTTGTGGATTCAGAAATTTTTCAAGAAGGTTTTTTTTAGTAATTACTGCTTGAATTTTCCAAGAGGTCCCTTAAGGTAATGCTGCATTTCATGCATTTTCTCGGGCATTTGTTTGGAAACTTCTTCAGAAAATTCTCAAGCGATTCTTCTCGAAGTTTTTCCAGACTTTATTTTTTTGTATATGCGTATTTAAAAATAGTTTCTCCAGAGGTTCAACAAATAGTTGCTTCAGGTATTCCTCCAGGCATTGATTGGGATTTATACAGAATGTTTTTTTTTTTATAATTATACAAGATTATTTTCACAAATTCTCTCCTGTAGAAATTACTCCAGAATCTATTCCTTAGCTTCACGTCCTCAAATCCCTTCAGAAAATGCATAACATTTTTTTCCGAGAATTCCTTCAGGAATTCTTTCAAGAATTCACGAGTTCATTTGCAATTTCTGTGGGCATGTCTCAAAGATTCCTTCAGTCATTCTTCTACGAATTTTTCCAGGAATTCCTCCAGATACTTCATGAACATTTTTCCTAGCAATTACTTTCAGAATTCCATTTATTGTTTGTTTCTATGAGTTAAGCGGCAGTTAAGGTACGCATGTATTCTCGGTAATATCGAAGAACTTTCTCCCAAAAATTGTTTCTGAAATTGCTTTAAATTTTTTTTAGGAATCTTTCCAATATATTTCCAAAATTTGTTTTAGAAGTTTCCAAAGCTGTCTCCGGAAGCATTTAAAGATAATTCCTTCAGCGGGATTCCTTGAGCATTAGTCCAGTAGTTTTTGTGCAGTTTCTTGAAGTTCTGAAAAAACGTTGGAGGAACATCAAAAACAAATTTGCAAGGATCTCCAAAGACATTCTGAGAGATATTTCTGATGGAGCAGCAATTTCTTCAAAAAAAAAAAAAATCCTTGTAGGAATTTCTGCTGGAATAACCGAAAAACTTCTCAAAGAACTCTTATAGAATCTCTAGGAAGAATTTTCCAAGCAATTCTTGTAGGGGTTTGTACAGACGTTTTTGAAATAATTCCTGAAAACTCAATGGAAGGACTGTTGTAGAAATCCTTTGCTGGATTTCTTGAGGTAATGCTTAAAATTCAAAAGAGGTTTCTGGAAATAAAAATATATCCCCAATGGAATTTCAAAAGCAATTCAAGCAGGTTTTTTTGAAAGAACCCCTAAAGGAATTACTGGAAATATCTTAGTGGAGGAATACTTGGAGAAACTTCTCGGGAAAATTTTGGTGGTGTTGAATTTACACGAAAATTCCAGGAGAAATTCTTAGAGGTTTTTATGAAAAATTTCATGGAGAAATTCGTGAACGAAATTCTTGAAAAAATCTGTTAAAATACCTGGACACTTTAATGCGGGAATTTGCAATGGAATCCCTAGAGCAAATGAACAAATCTCTGTTAGCCTTCCTTAAGGAATACGAATTTCTTAAAGAATACCTAGACAATTTTCTGAAGAAACCACTGGAAGAATTCATGAAAGAATCTTAGAAAAAGTTTCTCAAGGAATTCCCGTACTAAATTCTAAAGCAATCCCTGGAAAAATTACCGATTATTTTTTTAACACTCGAGCGATTGCACTGCTGTATTTTGTACAACACGTTGAATAAATAGTGCTGACGGTGATGGCCAACCGTGCGCGTTACGGAAGTTTAAACGAATCTTTATAAAAGTGTTGAAAGCAATAACTGGTTAAATTTTACAAGGAAATCAACCCAAATGAAATCTTGAAAAAAAATCAGATGGAATTCATGAGGGAATATCTGAAAGAAGCCTTGGTAAATTTTAAGACCAAACTCCACGAGCACTTTCAGAAGGAATCCTTGGAATAATTTTCAAAGAAGCCCATAAAAGCTTGAACAAATTTATGGAGGAATCTTATTTGGAATTTTTGAAGGAATGTCCACCAAAATTTCTAAAAGAATTTCTTGGAGAATTTCTAAATAAATATTTGTGAGAATTTATGAAGGCATCTATGGAAGGGTTTCAAAAATTATTCTTGGAAAAATTTCTGGAGGAACTTTTTCTTAAAGAATTGCTGAATGAACTTCTGCAGGGATCTATGGGTGAAATCCAGAAAGAAATCTCGTACGAATTCCTGCAAAAAGCTATTGAGGAATTTTTAAGGAAACCCATGATAGCTTATTTAAAGCAATTTTTGGATACCCAAGTAACACAGAAAACATCTTCAGAAATAAAAAAATACAGAAGATGTTTTATAATAGTACTATAAGCGGATCTAACAACTTCTTATGTTGTAATTAAGCTGAAAATATGTTGGCCAAAAACAAACATCAATAAAAATTGCTTTTACTCAATAACGTATGAAATTTGCTACTTTTACAGTTGTAAAGCACTATTAAAACAACAAATTCAAGTTAGTTTCTGTATGAAAAGTTTTGCATTTGCTATGCTATGGTGCTATGCTAAGTAATCCGTTTTATCACCAATGGTTTCGGTAAACAGACCAGCAGTACGGGTTTCTACAAAAAAAAACATCCATCGAGCTTACTTCTCATGTCAGTACACCCCATGTTCTGATCACTATGGCAAACAAGTGTAGCCACATGAATCTTTCCTTAACACAATGCATTCTCTGCGGCCTTTTTGTACCAGTTTCGATTACAAATCGTTACTACAAAGCAATACCGCACACGGACGTCACCTGGTTGTAACCGATGGTCATCGAAATGTAGATCCTGCCGGGCCCCTATCTCAAAAATCCCACGAACTGCAAAGCCGTTCATTGCTGAAGGATATTCCGAACCCGGGATGGTCGGGTAAATCATCGACCACCAGGAATCCCGTGGAAAAGAAAAAAAATTCTGACGAATCACTAACAAATCAAGTACCGTGATTGCTAATGAAAATATATTGACATTTGACAGATACAGCTATGCCGCGTTGAAAGATTAGCTGTAAATAAGTTATTTTGGTGTCGAGAAATTTTTTTCATAACAAAATTGAAACTAATGTATGAACACGCTAGAAAGATGCTATTTAAATGTATTATTTCCGTTATTATAAGTACTTTTTCAATCGTTTGCAACGTAGTTGTTGGAAACTTATTTTAACGTAATTTTAACTTATTTACAACCAAAACACTGGGTTTGAATTGCGATTTGTGCTCCACCAGAAAGAGTATGCTGATCACAGCGCCGCCTAAAAGCATTAGTACAAAAAAAAGCGATTCAAAATAACATTCTTTTCTTTTTAATTTTGTTGTTATTCGGCTGAAAAAATATTTCTTAAACATAAACACATTTGAATCGCAACTGAAGTACGATCAGAATTGAACTATAGCTATAGTTGATTTTTTTATTATTCTTAAAACTTTCAACCGATACTGTAATTCTCATGGAAAGCTGCCATATTGTTTTTCAAGAGAAATATCCCAAATTTTCAAAATTTTAATGTTCATTTTTTAATTTGACTCAGTGGCGCTTGAATTCTGATGAAGTAAAACCATAAGTTTCACCATGAAACTAGCAGCGCATGTGAAAAAACTTCGCCTTTATTGCATGAGCTTATAAATTATATTGTCAGTATGGTTTATAAACTATCATATATGAGCCTAGCCTTCATCATCTGGAAAAAAATATCATGTTGTTGCAGTTATCAATACAATTACTTTGTGTCCGTTGATACGACTCGTATACGTATTGATAATAATACATAGTTTATATTTATATTGGTCTTGTATTATGGGATTCTACAAGTTATATTACCTTCAAATAACTGAATTCTAACAAATGCTTATGGTATGTTATATTAAAGCATTCTATATGCAATATTGCTTGAAAATAACCTTATTCCAACTAATGAACATAGTTGCATTATATAGGTTGTCTGCTAGTTGTTGATTATGACAAATAGCTTATTTACAATCGAAACCTTGGGTGGAATGCACTTGGAACGGAAATATTAGTACTATAAGTGTATTGGCATACATCTTGTATAACTTATAAGATGTTTTATAAGCCGCCATTTTTTGCGCTGTTTTGAATATATAAGTGTTTCAAATTATGTTAATAATGCAAGAAAAATACATCAGATCTAGTATGAAACGTGTATTTTGAACTGTTATATAACAAGTTGTGTTACTTGGGTACATTGCTGATGGATCCTCCAACGAAAATTTCGAAGGAAATTCTAAACTCCCCGAAAGAAATTCCTGGAGGATTTTCTGAAGAAATTTATGGAGCATCATCGGAAGAAATCCAGGGAAGTTTTTTTTATAAAAAAAGTTCCCCAACCAATTGCTAAGGAAATCTTTAGAAAACTTTTGGAGAAAATGCTATGAGTTTTCTAAAGAAATTAACGGAAGATCGGATCATTAAAATGACTTAAACGGCCGCTATGAATTGATCAAATAGTGCCACAGTAGTGTTGTTTGACATAACTCATCTGCTGTCTCCTTCTCAAAGACCGTATACGACGGCGTCATTGTTTTTTGACGCGCTGAGCACTATCAAAGTTGGTTGATTGATTCTTGACGGATTTTTTTAAAAGAAATCCTCAAAGTCATTCCTGGCAAATTTTTTTTTGTGTCATTGTTTATATTTATTTATTTTCATAAAATTGTCATCCCGAAGCGGGTTCATTACAATTACTGATTTTTTTTAAATCCTGTTGAAAATTTCTAGGAGAAATAGCTGGAGGAATTTCAAAGAAATACCTGAAGGGGTTTTGAATGAATTTCTGAAAGTAAAGACTGCCCCAGAAAGTATGGAAGCACCTTGTCTTCAGTTTTCTGGGCCTGATCTACGGTTCTTGTATCAGGATTTGTTTTGGTTGTTTCTGCTTACTATAGGATCGAATATTCAAATGTCTTTGCCACGATGATCAGTAGAATTCGAAATGGTAACTTCTTTGTTCATATGCCGCTCTGTGTAATATAGAAGGTTTTTTCTTGTGCTCGAATGTCTTCATTATACGTTTATCAAAACGAGGATTAGAAGGATCTTTATGCAATTTTTACATATGCTTAAACGTGTTATTCCCACCGTGTTTGCTGATGACTGCTTGCACGGTTTTCTCACCTACTCCCTCCGTATTTTTCTCATTTCCTAAATGACCTTTCAAGCTCTATGCATCATTTGTGCACATTTTTTCGTTGCGGTTCCGCTAAAAGTTCATATATTTTGAAGCAAACTGCTTGAATCGCATAAACCGCTGTATAAATGCTGAGAGAATAGGTTGGCCTTCAAAAAGAACTAGTGATCAATACCCAAGCTACACACATGTTATATAAGAGTTACGACAGCGCAAGTTTTGGTTGTATAGAAGTTAATTTTACGTAATTTCAACATTTTGTTGGAATAACGTCAAATAAACTTCTATACAACCAAAACTTGCGTGTCGTAACTAATATATAACATTTGTGTTGCTTGGGTAATTTTGAAATTCCAGTATTATTTTTTTACTGCGTCCGTCCTTTCTGCGGTGCACAGTGGGATCATTCTAAAAAAAGACGATCGAAACCTCTAAGAGCCGTTAGATGACATTTTAGCACATAGGTGTCTTTGGAAGATATGTTCAGAAAAATCTTCTCTATTTTTATGCATATTCACTGTATGGTAAAACTGTAGGGTGAACCCGAGCAAAAAAAATATTTTTTCAAAATAATTTTTTGGACGGTAGATGTCTTTAGCAAAGTTGTAGAACAAGTAATTTCAAGTAGCTTTGCTGAAGACACCATATAGTTTGGAGTTCATTTTTTGGGAGAAAATATGAAAGTTTAAAAAACAACCTCAAAATCAGTTTTTTGAACTTTTCCATGATTATATCGTAAAATTTCAACGTGATATGTTCTACAAGTTTGTAGGTACTACTGGAATACACTATCTTGCCGAAGACACCAAATCTGTAAAATTGAAAATTGCTTCAATAAACCATTTTTTTTTTGAAAATTGTTCACTATTTTCACTATTGAATATTTTTTGAATAGGCACTTTTTGGCAGCCGTGCTATCAAAATTTCAATGCTTTATCATGTTCAGAATAGACCAAAAGTGACTTAACAATCGGGTCTGATAAGGCACTTTGATTTTTGATGCTATTTTAATAGTCATTTTTCAAAGAAAATATTCACAAATCTCATACAACCTTTCGATATTATTTTTAGCTCATCCAAGTAGTAATTCTGAGTAAAAAAACAAGTTAAATAAATGTAGACTATTTCAACTGTTAGTGTCATTTATTTTGAACTACAAATTTTGAAAGAGGGAAAAGGCTCTTTGAGTGCTTTCCTCATCTACGAAATCTTTCTCAAAAAGGCACAAAACGTTTTTATCTTTTCAAAAAATCGTTATAATATAAACTTAAAACTAAAGGCTCCTCCGGAAGAGTATCCATAATCGAGCCGTGAGCTGGATGCGGATTTGTCAAGGGATGAACCAAGGTAATATGTCTACGACGAAGGAATTTTGAAAATCATGGACAGGAATCGACCTAACGGACGCATTTCTTGAAAACTGGAAAAAATAAATTTTTAAGAGTATCAAACAGCATAACCAATATCAATAAAATATCTGTGAAGAATTTTCATCATGACGTAAGATTTACCTAGAATATCTCTAACAGATACTGGTTATTTCAATGTGATGTAACAATGTTTCACTCGTTTTATTTCATTTTTTTTTCAACACAAAACTTGTAGAGGCATTCATTATATTTTCGCCTTTTTAGTTCTTTAACCAAAGTTATAATGTTAACATAGCAAATGAAAAAAAATGTTATCACTGTTTTAGTTGATTGATTATTGAAATTTAAAAATTTAAAAAGCGATATTTTTTTTTCGTATATCCAATGTAAAGTCAACCACAGTGTTAGAAATTTCAACAAGAATACTATTTGGGTTAACAAATATTAATGTCGAAAAGTTTTCGTGAATTTTCAGTTTGTATTAATTAATTTGTATGAAATTTGTGAATATTTTCTTTGAAAAATGACTATTAAAATAGCATCAGAAATCAAAGTGCCTTATCAGACCCGATTGTTAAGTCACTTTTGGTCTATTCTGGACATGATAAAGCATTGAAATTTTGATAGCACGGCTGCCAAAAAGTGCCTATTCAAAAACTATTCAATAGTGAAAATAGTGAAAAAATTTCAAAAAATTTGGTTTACTGGAGCAATTTTCAATTTTACAGAGTTGGTGTCTTCGGCAAGATAGTGTATTCTAGTAGTATCTACAAACTTGTAGAACATATCACGTTGAAATTTTACGATATAATCATGGAAAAGTTCAAAAAACTGATTTTAAGGTTGTTTTTCAAACTTTCATATTTTCTCCCAAAAAACGAACTCCAAACTATATGGTGTCTTCAGCAAAGTTACTTGAAATTACTTGTTCTACAACTTTGCTGAAGACATCTACCCTCTGAAAAATTATTTTGAAATAAAATTGTTTTGCTCGGGTTCACCCTACAGTTTTACCATACAGTGAATATGCATAAAAATTGAGACGACATTTCTGAACACATCTTCCAAAGACACCTGTATACTAAAATGTCATCTAACAGCTCTTAGAGGTTTTGATCGTCTTTTTTCAGAATGATCCCACTGTGCGGTGGTCTTTATCCATGAATGGTTTTAAATTAAATCCTTCGATAATTTTCTGGAGGAATCTCTCAATGGGTTTTTCGAAGCAATCACTAAAGGATTTCTAAAGAAATTCAAGGAATAATTTCTGCAAGTTTTCTAAAATAATCTTTTGATACATTTCGTAGGAATAACGAGTGAAACATCTAAATTAATTCTGATACGAATCTAAAGAAATGCCTGGGAAAAATTTACGAATGAATCATCGATTGATTTTTAAGAGAGATCATAGAGGAATTTGTGAGGTTATTCGTGAATACATTAAGAAAGTGAAAGAATTTCTGAAAGAATCTCCGAAATATTCGTTGTATTTGGAAAGATTTCTGGAGAAATACATTTAAGAAATCCCCGTATCACAGAGTTTTATTATTGCACGCATGAGGATTATCACTATAGATGCTATAAGAGACTCTTCTGCCCTTTCAAAATTTAGAAGTTTTTTTTCTTACTCGATAAGGACTGGAAGCGCTAACATAAATTAAAATATCTAAGCTTTTATTTTGTGGACGCAACCATATCGAAAAAGTTATAGAAGTGATATTCTTATACCTAGAAAAGAATAAAAAAAAAAAAAACATTCCGAATTCCGCATTCCATAAGAGCGCTTTTTTACACCTACGGTGGCGCTGAAGCCAAAGCATTTTTTTTTCTTACATATGTATATGAGGCCACATACGCGCCATATTCGTCGTATTTCACCTTAATTCAACTTTTTAAGTGAAAATTAAAGCATAATGCTGAAAAAAGTTCCAATTTGTTCAACTTTGGAGAGCTTCACCCCCTAACCAATTATCTCACAAGTTGGCACCTAGACGTTTTTCTATTCCAGTAGGACAGAAACAATTCCTAATTTCACTAAGAAGCTATTTTGTTACATATTTGCGAGAGCGCTCATACAGGGAGTTGAAAAATATTTTGTTTGACTCCAAGACCTGGTTACTCAGTGAGTAACTTGGAGCAGGGATGCCATATATACAGATTTATCTGTATTATACAGATTTTTGAACATCTGTACAGATTGCGTTTATATGAAATACAGATTTTTCATTTGTATGGAATACAGATTTTTCACCTAAATTTTGTATGGGATACAGATTTTTGAACGAGTGATACAGAAACCCGTCTGGCATCGCTGACTTGGAGTTACCACGATGACACCACTGGCTTTCATTGTGTTTCAGGCATCTGCTTTTTTATTTGATTTTAGACCAGACTCAACCAAACAAAAAAAATGGATGAAAGGATATTTTTAAACTTTTGTTTTTTTTTAGTTGCTAGGTTGGCCTTCTAAGAAACTTCATTTTTGATTATATTCATCTTTCAATGAAACTGTTGAACTCAAACTTGGCCTTAAAACATTCTCAACAAAACTAAATCATAGGGCCAAGTTTCATGTTGTTTGCCTGACATATCGAAGAGAGAAAAACTGTTGAAAATACTAAAGTCACTCTAAATATTCGTTCGTTGTATTGTCAGAATATTCTTAGTATTATTTCGCTAATGTCTAAATCATTTCAAGTATCTGGAATTTCATACAGATTTTTGGAAATTACTGCAAACAAATTTTTATGGACCATTTTCAAATTAATTTCGTAACAATGACTCACATACCCTATTCTAGCACTAAATTTTGATTTTTTATAATCACAACATATGCACTTGAAAACTTTTTCTTCATATAGATTAATATTAAGGTCACACCAATATACAGCACAACACTTTACACCAACACGTCAACTTGATCAGAACGACACTGCCAATCTGGTCCTGCTCTGGTAACATTACATCCTCGCCTTCCCACAGAAACCACCAAGATTTAACCGAACGAACCGAAAAATAGCACCACCCAAAACGACCAACCCACCAGTGCCAGAGTGTGCTTTCACTTCATCGAAACTAAACGGACACCATTGGACCCCAACGCAGTGCTTCGGTACCCCTCATTCACACACAAGCATCGCACCGTGGCAGAACTTTCCTTCGGCTCTCTATCTCAACCGCCATGTCCCAGTCCGCGATCATCCTACTTTCGATTCTCCTGCTTGCCTCATCCCTCACCGGAGCCGATCGTTCCGAGTATGGGCGATCCAGGAACACCAAGGGCAGCGCCAACAGGCACCGAAGGCAGACACCGGAGGAAATGATGGGCGATGTGGCCGAGACGTTTCACCAGTTTTCCGGCATCTATTTCCTGAACTCGTATTTGATGGATCTGCGCAACATGCTGTCGGATGTACGACCTCAGTACGGCGTTACGTTCATGCACTACAACGAACCGGTGCCGCATGAGCTTCATCATCCGGTGGAGGGTTAGAAGGTTAAAATTTGTTATTTAATTGAATAAAGCGTATGGGTTTTTGAAAACTGAAGTCGACAAGTTCGTATATTTTTGTTTGATGACCATCTCTCGTGGGAAGTGCTATTGAGGTTGGAAACTTGCTTTTAAAAATTGTTTGCCTGTTTAATTTTTTTTCAGTTTCTTGATCTCACGCTGTAGTTTAGTTAATAACCTCAATGGATTTCAATGTTACAAAGAAGTTTAAGGAGGACGACCGGCTATGAGATTTATAGTAGGTTATGCGCTTCCAGGGAGTTTGGAAGATTTTATGGCAAGATATTTCAGGGCGTTTTCGAAGGCTTCGTATGGGTTCTAGGTGGACTCGCATGCCCTCGAGTGAGTTCTATGGGGATGTTTGTTACTCAGAAGTTTCGGGGGCGTTTCGAAGTGAATTCCTGGAGGAATTTTCGGGGAATTACTGGATGAACTCCTGGGGAATTCCTGTAGGAACTCCTGGGGAATTCCTGGAGGAACTCCTGGAGAATTCCTGGAGGAATTCCTGGGTAATTCCTGAAGGAATTCCTGGAGGAATTCCTGGAGGAATTCCTGGAGGTATTCCTGGGGAATTTTTGGAGGAATTCTTGGGGAATTCCTAGGGGAT
Source organism: Aedes albopictus (assembly GCF_035046485.1). Taxonomy (NCBI): domain Eukaryota; kingdom Metazoa; phylum Arthropoda; class Insecta; order Diptera; family Culicidae; genus Aedes; species Aedes albopictus. The sequence continues at coordinate 482,679,944 of NC_085137.1, read as the reverse complement.
TCCTTGGGAATTCCTTGGGATTTCCTGGGGAATTCTTGGGGAATTCCTGGGGAATTCCTGGGGAATTCCTGGAGAATTCCTAGGGAATTCCTGGGGAATTCCTGGCGAATTCCAAGGGAATTCCTGAAGGAATTCCTGGGGAATTTTTGGAGGAATTCCTGGAGGAATTCCAGGGGAATTCCTGGAGAATTCCAGGGGAATTCCTGGAGAATTCCAGGGGAATTCCTGGAGAATTCCAGGGGAATTCCTGGAGAATTCCTGGGGAATTCTTGGGGAATTCCTGGAGAATTCCTAGGGAATTCCTGGAGAATTCCTAGGGAATTCCTGGGGAATTCCTGGGAAATTCCTAGGGAATTCCTAGGGAATTCCTGGAGGAATTCCTGGGGAATTTCTGGAGGAATTCCTGGGAAATTCCTGAAGGATTCCTGGGGAATTTCTGGAGAATTTCTGGAGGAATTCCTGGGGAATTCCTGGAGGAATTCCTGGGGAATTCCTGGAGGAATACCTGGGGAATTCCTGGAGGAATACCTGGGGAATTCCTGGAGGAATTCCTGGGGAATTCCTGAAGGAATTCCTGGGGAATTCCTGGAGGAATTCCTGGGGAATTCCTGGAGGAATTCCTGGGGAATTCCTGGAGGAATTCCTGGGGAATTCCTGGAGGAATTCCTGGGGAATTCCTGGAGGAATTCCTGGGGAATTCCTGGAGGAATTCCTGGAGGAATTCCTGGGGAATTCCTGGATACATTCCAGGTGAATTTCTGAAGGAATTCCAGGAAAATTCCTGGAGGAATTCCAGGAGAATTCCTGGAGGAATTCCAGGAGAATTCCTGGAGGAATTCCAGGAGAATTCCTGGAGGAATGCCAGGAGAATTCCTGAAGGAATTCCAGGAGATTTCCTGGAGGAATTCCCGGAAAATTCCTGGAGGAATTCCAGGAGAATTCCTGGTGGAATTCCAGGAGAATTCCTGGAGGAATTCCAGGAGAATTCCTGGAAGAATTGCAGGAAAATTCCTGGAGGAACTCCAGGAGAATTCCAGGAGGAGTTCCTGGGCATTTCCTGGAGGAATTCCAGGAGAATTCCTGGATGAATTCCAGGTGAATTCCTGAAGGAATTCCAGGAGAATTCCTGGAGGAATTCCAGGAGAATTCCTAGAGGAATTGCAGGAAAATTCCTGGAGGAATTCCAGGAGAATTCCTGGAGAATTCCTGGAGAATTCCTGGAGGAATTTCAGGACAATTCCTCGAGGAATTCTTGGAGAATTCCCGGAGGAATTCCAGGACAATTCCTGGAAGAATTCCAGCAGAATTCCTGGAGGAATTCCAGGAGAATTCCTGTATGAATTCCAGGAGAATTCATGTAGGAATTCCAGGAGAACTCATGTAGGAATTCCAGGAGATTTCCTGGAGGAATTCCAGGAGGAATTTCAGGAGAATTCCTGGAGGAATTCCAGGAGAATTCCTGGAGGAATTCCAGGAGAATTCCTGGAGGAATTCCAGGAGAATTCCTGGAGGAATTCCAGGAGAATTCCTGGAGGAATTCCAGGAAAATTCCTGGAGAAATTCCAGGAGAATTCCTGTAGGAATTCCAGGAGAATTACTGTAGGAATTCCAGGAGAATTCCTGTAGGAATTCCAGGAGAATTCCTGTAGGAATTCCAGGAGAATTTATGTAGGAATTCCTAGAGAATTCCTGTAGGAATTTCAGAAGAATTCCTGGAGGAAATCCAGGAGAATTGCAGGAGGAAATCTAGGAGATTTCCTGGAGGAAATCCAGGAGAATTCCTGGAGGAATTCCTAGGGAATTCCTGGAGGAATTCCTAGGGAATTCCTGGAGGAATTCCTTGAGAATTCCTGGAGGAATTCCTGAAGAATTCCTGGAGGAATTCCTTGGGAATTCCTGGAGGACTTCCTAGAGAATTCCTAGAGGAATTCCTAGAGGAATTCCTAGAGAATTCCTGGAGGAATTCGTGGTAAAACTCCTGCGGAATTTCCTTGGAAAATTCCTAGGGAGTTCCTGGAAGAATTCCTGGAGGAATTCTTGGAAGAATTGCTGGATGAATTCTTGAGGAATTCCTGGAGGAATTTCTGGGGAATTCCTTGAGGAATTCCTAGGGAATTTCTGGAGGAATTCCTGGGGGAGTTCTTGGAGAAAATCCTAGGGGAACTCCTGGAGGAATTCCTGGGGAATTCCTGGGGAATTCCTGGAGGAATTCCTGGGGAATTCCTGGAGGAATTCCTGGGGAATTCCTGGAGGATTTCCTGGAGAATTCCTGGTGGAATTCCTGAGGAATTCCTGAAGGAATTTTTGGGGAATTCCTGGAGGAATTCCTGGGGAATTCCTGGAGGAATTCCTGGGGAAATTTCTGGAGGAATTCTTGGGTTATTTCTGGAGGAATTCTTGGGTAATTCCTCGAGAAATTCTTGGGTATTTCCTGGGAGAATTCTTGGGGAATTCCTGGAGGAGTTCTTGGGGAATTCCTGGAGGAATACTTGGAGAATTCCTAGAGGAATTCTTGAGGAATTCCTAGAGGAATTCTTGGGGAATTCCTGGAGGAATTCTTGGAGAATTCCTGGAGGAATTCCTAGGGTATTTCTGGAGGAATTCCTAGGGTATTGCTGGAGGAATTCCTAGTGAATTCTTGGAGGAATTCCTAGAGAATTCCTGGAGAAATTCCTAGGGAATTCATGGAGGAATTCCTGGGGAATTCCTGGAGGAATTCCTGGGGAATTCCTGGAGGAATTCCTGGGGAATTCCTGGAGGAATTCCTGGGGAATTCCTGGAGGAATTCCTGGGGAATTCCTGGAGGAATTCCTGGGGAATTCCTGGAGAAATTCCTCGGGAATTCCTGGAGGACTTCCTCGGAAATTCCTGGAGGAATTCCTCGGGAATTCCTGGAGGAATTCCTAGAGAATTGCTGGAGGAATTCCTAAGGAATTCCTGGAGGAATTCCTAAGGAATTCCTGGAGGAATTCCTAAGGAATTCCTGGAGGAATTCCTAAGGAATTCCTGGAGGACTTCTTAGAGAATTCCTGGAGGAATTCCTAGAGAATTCCTGGAGGAAAGAATTCCTAGGGGAATTCCTGGAGTAATTTCCAGGGAATTCCTAGGGAATTCTTGGAGGAATTCCTGGAGAAATTTCCAGGGAATTCCTTAAGGAATTCCTAGGGAAATCCTGGAGGACTTCCTAGAGAATTCCTGGAGAAATTCCTGGTAAAACTCCTGCGGAATTTCCTTGGAAAATTCCTGGGGAGTTCCTGGAGAAATTCCTGGAGGAATTCTTGGAAGAATTGCTGGATGAATTCTTGAGGAATTCCTGTTCCCAGTCACTATTTCCTCTTTGTATCCATTATCTTGGATCTGTTTACGTAGTGATTCTATTCCTGGAGCTTCCATTGTCATGCCCAATTTGGGAATTCTCAGTTTGATGTTCTATTTGCACTTCCACAGCTTTTTACAGAGAGTTCATTCTTCCAATGATAATTTTGCTTGTGTATGTGTATATTGTGTGGTAAATACTTCATGCCTGAAAACTTCAAAAAAAGTTCCATTGCGAAAAGTTCTTGAACTGATCGGGAATCCAACCCATGTTCCTCAGTATTCCTGAATATCTGTTTGTTTATCGCAGCCATTATGTAATTTCTCCATTTATTGATTTATTTATTTATTGATGTATTTTGACTTTCAATTTCTGGAATGTGCATTCGTTCTTGCATTCGTTCGGTTTAAAATTCAAAATGGTGTCAACCCGTATTAATTTCATTATCGGATACTTCATGTGATTTTTTTTATTAAATGTTTAATTGTTTCTCTTTAAGTCATACACTTTGCTTAGCTTCACATAATTGCATGGAAATTATGTAATTTCTATGAATGACTAGTTATGAACTTAGATTGTTGTAGAATTGTTGTTGTGAACATAGATGTTTATCCCAACTTTTATGATTGATTTCTCGTACATTATTCGCTTTTTTTTTTTTTTTTTTCTAATGTATTGATTCAAGTTTATTTGATCTCTCGATTAACGTTGTACCTAACTGGATCATTGTCTATATGACTTTGATTAATACCTTTTTCGACAAATGGGCCTCTTGAACTGTTAAACCTATGCGAATGGGCTATGCTATCTCAATGATCGAACGGCCCCATCTTTGAAGCCTTTCGTCTTTCGTTCTTCCTGGCCCACTGCTCCGTCAATGCTTGCGCCTCGCTGTCGGAGAAAAGTTTCTCCACCGCTTCCAGATCGTGTTGATCGAAGTATTTCTTCTTCCAACTGGGGGTGGTATTCGGTTCGGTATGATCCTGAAGCAGACTAAACTTTGACGGCGTAGCTCCTGGTCGAAGTTTGTGCGATGGCAAAGCATCCGGATCATCCCAATCGGGTCGCGAGGGTCGCTGGTTCAGATGGTGGGCCGGTGGTGGTTGATGATAGGCCGGTGCCGAAGGTGATGGTGGTTGCGGTTTCCACGGTGGTCGAGGAAGGTTGGATAAATTGTCCTCGGTGGCGAAAACGTTGTAGTAGTAGTATTTGTTGCCAATCACGTAGGGGCCGCTAGGCTGTTGGATACAGTTGCAGTTGCACTCTGGAACAGGTTTTGGCAGCTGAACGGAATTGGAAATGGTGCCTGGTGGAGGGTTGGTGCCATCTGGGTTTGGGGATTTCTCTGGAACTGTAAAAACTTATTCATATTATTGCACATTTGAGAAAGCCAAAAGTTTTAATATTACCTGTAGCAGGTTTATTCACCTGTAGCGTATCGATCTTCTTCAGAGATAACTTGTGTTTTACCATCAGATCCTTGTAAGCTTGAGATAAAATCAGTGCCTGGTTTCTTAGCAAGGAGACCTCAGAGTTGATCTTCGAAACCATATTTTCAAACTTCTCCTTACTCATGTTGATAGTTAAATTCGAATCATCGGAGTACTGCCTTCCCTTTGTAGCCGAATAAATACTCAATTTAAGCAGCGCTTCCTGAGCTTCCTTGAGGCTTTCCAAGTTTTCCAGCAAGTCACTCTGTTCATCCAAATTTCTCCAATGGTCGTTTCGGGCAGCCAAACAACTGCTGCCCAAACAGACGATAATTAGTGCCAATTGTCTGCCCCGCTGAAAGGATTACAATAATTATCGAAATGGAACCATGCTAGCTAAAAGGATGAGTCGAAAAACTTACATTCATCGTCCTGTTGGAAACGGTGCGTACATTCGAGTCCACACTTGATCGTGTACTGCGGATATAAGACATCGTTTTGATCATTTGGAGCCTCCCACAAAGTGAAAGGTATTCTCATTGATTAAGCCGATCGGTTCGTTGTGAAAACGGTGTACAGTATAGGCTCCTTGTGAGTGCGGTCACTCCATGGCAAATCCGTGAATACACGAATTGGATCATTGTTTCAAATACAACTCAGAGCATATTTGCGCAGAACACGCAAAAGCTTTAAAATTCTATGAAGACAATAAACATTGGGGAAATATAATAAAATGAAAGATGAGTTTGGATTTTTTTGTAAACAAACATGTAAATTTCACTATAAGCGACTTTGTTGGTAAGGTGCTAAAAACGACTTTCATCCTTCCTCCATTTTTTCTAGAAACCCTGTCAAACCGTGCTCTAAGTCCCCCAGTAACTCTGAATTTGCAATTACCTTAAACCCTTCCGAGTTTCCAATTTTTAAACATATTGTCTAAATTTTTAAATCGAATTTATCGGTAATGGTCCTTACCTTATCGACCAGGCTAAGGCCGGGGTGGCCTCTGCTGTACATAGAAGCCATCTCCATTCCACTCGGTCCATGGCTGTTTATCTCTAGTTCCGCACTCTGCGTAGGGTCCGCAGATCGTCCTCCACTTGGTCGACCCACCTAGCTCGCTGCGCACCACGTCTTCTTGTACCAGTCGGATGACTCTCGAGAACCATTTTTGTCGGGTTGCTATCCGACATCCTGATGACGTGACCCACCCACCGTAGCCTCCCGATTTTCGCGATATGAACGATGGTTGGTTCTCTCAGCAGCTGATGCAGCTCATGGTTCAATCGCCATCTTCAAGTCCCGTCTTCCACCTGCACTCCATCGTAGATGGTACGCAACACCTTCCGTTCGGAAACTCCAAGGGCGCGTTGATCCTCTGCACGTAGGGTCCATGTTTCATGCCCATAGAAGACGACCGGTCTAATCAGCGTTTTGTAGATGGTTAACTTCGTGTTACGGCGAACTTTATTCGATCGTAGAGTTCTGCGGAGTCCAAAGTAAGAACGATTTCCTGCCACAATGCGCCTCTGAATTTCTCTGCTGCTGTCGTTGTCGGAGGTCACCAGTGAGCCCAAGTACATGAATTCTTCAATCGCCTCGATTTCATCACCGTCGATATAAATTCGGGGTGGCGGGCGCGGTGATTCCTCCCTGCAGCCCTTTGCCATCATATACTTTGTCTTCGACACATTAATGGCTAATCCGATTCGCCTGGCTTCACTCTTTAGTCGGATGTACGTTTCCGCCATCTTCTCAAATTTACGAGCAATAATATCAATATCATCAGCGAAACCAAGCAGCTGAACGGACTTCGTGAAAATCATTCCACTAGTGTTTATCCCGGCTCTCCTTATTACATCATCTAAAGACCATAAAGACCATCATCTTGTCGTAACCCTCTGCAAGATTCGAAGGGACTCGTGAGTGTCCCTGATACTCGAACTACGTACATCACTCGATCCATCGTCGCCTTGATCAATCGTATCAGCTTATCCGAGAAATAAATTAACAACCCAAGTAACACACTTGTCACCGAAGAGTCACGGCGGCGCAGGTTTTTGTTGCGCAGAAGTCACTGCGACTTACGTTTAGCAAGTTAGTATTTATTTGTTAGAAGTAAGTCATAGTAACTTCTGCATAACAAAAACTTGCGCTGCCGTGACTCTTCGGTGACAAGTGTGTTACTTGGGAAGTGATGTGTGGGCACGTTGTATTCGCGGCATTTCTGCAACACATGGCGGATGGCGAACATCTGGTCCGTTGTAGCGCGTTCACCCATAAATCCAGCCTGATATTGCCCCACGAACGCTCTTGCAATCGGTGATAGACGGTGTCATAAAATTTGAGAGAGTATCTTGTAGGCAGCGCTCAGTAGTGTAATCGCACGGTAGTTCCCGCAATCCAACTTGTCGCCCTTTTTGTAGATGGGACACGCGATACCTTTTATCCATTTCTCCAGTAATACTTCCTCCTCCCAAATCTTGGTAATGACCCAGTGTAGTGCTCTCACCAGTGCTTCTCCACCGTATGTTAGAAGCTCGCTTGGTAGTTGATCTGCTCCAGCGGCTTTTTTTTTTGTTTTTCAACTGGCCAACCTCCTCCTCAATCTCTTGGAGGTCAGGGCTGGTAGTCTTTCGTCCTGTACACATACTCCTAGATCTGTTACCACGCCACCTTCGGTACTTGCAATGTCGCCATTGAGGTGCTCATCGTAATGCTGCCGCCACCTCTCGACTACCTCACGCCTGCTCGTAAGAATATTCCCGTGATTATCTCAGCACATGTCGGCTTGTGGCGCGATCGGTTCAGCTTCTCGTAGAACTTTCGTGTGTCCTTAGCGTGGTACAGCTCTTCCATCGCTTCGCGATCTGGTTCTTCCTGCTGGCGCTTCCGGAAGACTGAGTTCTGCCTGTTCCGCGCCTGTCTGTAACGTACCTTATTCGCTCTCGCACGATGTTGCAGCATTCTCGCCCATGCTGCATTCTTCCCGTTTTTCAACTGTTCACACTCGCCGTCGTACCAGTCCTTTTTGTGATCCGGAGTCGCCTATTGCTGTAGCCGAGGTACTACCTATCGCGGATCGGATATCCCACCAGCCACCAGCCAAGTGTAGCTGCGCCAAGCTGCTCTTCCGTTGGAAGGGCCACTGCTAACTGCTGCGCGTAGTCTTGAGCCACTTCTACGTTACGCAGCTGCTCGATGTTGACGTTTGACTTCGACGCGTGGTGATAACTGTCGAAAGTTTTGAGCGCATGCACAGCTACTAAGTAGTGATCCGAATCTATATTCGCACTGCGGTATGTGCGGACATTGGTTATATCCGAGAAGAACTTACCGTCGATTAGAACGTGGTCGATTTGGTTTTCTGTTTGATGGTCGGGTGATCTCCAGGTGGCTTTGTGGTGGAAGAAAGGGCTTCGAACTACCATACCACGGGAGGCTGCAAAGATTACGCATCGCTGGCCGTTATCATTTGATACGGCGTGCAGGCTGTTTCGCCCGATTACCGGTCTGTACATTTCCTCCCTTCCTACATGCGAACGATTTTCACGTCACGCGGCGAGCAACCATCGTATGTTTGCTCTAACTGTGCGTAGAACGCTTCTTTCTCGTCATCAGGTCTCCCTTCGTGTGGGCAGTGGACGTTGATGATGCTATGGTTGAAGAAACGGCCCTTAACTCTCAACATGCACATTAGGGTGGGACACCAAAAGACATTTTATTCCTGTACACTTTTTGAGTTCCTTTTTGGTCCCATATCAACTGTGCGAAATTTCAGCTCGATCGGAGAAACTATATTTTAGCGCCAGCCATTTTAAGTTTTCATACGATTTTATATGGGGAAAATCACTATGAACAGAAAAATCGCCGCAGGGTACCCCTTAACTCCTAAAAATAAATCAATGAATGATTTCTGTAGGAAATTTTACAAGGAACCAACCCTCCGAAGACCGCAAAGCGATCTGAGGCATGTGGAAAAAGTTATTGACTGAAAACCGAATGGCATGTCAATGCTGTTTAACATGTAAGGAATAACAATAAATAATAAAATCTCGTCATTTTATCGATCGGGTGAGGCTTAATAACTTTTTCCACGAACGTCGCATCGGTTTGCGGTCTTCGGAGGTCTGATTCCTCGTGAAGTTTTCTACAGAAATCATTCATCGACTTATTTTTTTGGGATCTAGGGATGACCCCTAGCGATTTTTCTTTGTAAAATTTCCCCATAGTAAATCGTATGAAAAACTAAGAATGGCGGGCGCTAAAATATAGTTTTTCCGATCGATCTGAAATTTTGCACAGTTGATATGGGACCAAAGTGGAACTCAAAAAGTATACAGGAGTTAGAGTTTTCCCATTTTTTATATTTTCCCATATAAACCGTGTACCAGGCTAATGCACATCCTTGCGTTGATCGGCTGCCACCCGATCACACGTTGCCGCATCTTGCCCAACACTATAAATCCTGTTCCCAGTTCATTGGTGGTGCCACAGCTTCGGTAGAAGGTAGCCGCTCGATGCCCGCTTTTCAACACTTTCTGTCCAGTCCAACAAAGTTCCTGCAACGCCACAATGTCGAAGTTGCGGGGATGTAGTTCGTCGCAAATTATCCTGTCACATCCTGCGAAACCTAGTGACTTGCAATTCCATGTTCCATGGTGCAGCGTTTCTTACTCAGCCGCTGGATACCAGGACAGACGCTGTTTGAGCCGCACCTTCTTAGTGAACAGACGCTCGGGTCGTACCTCCTCAATCTAGCTGAAGTCAGAAGAACAACAGTGCCCAGGCTGCACTACCAGCTAAGCACACAACTCTTAGCTGGCGGTCTTTGTCATCGCTTGACCCGTGGAAGCATGAGGTAGGAACTTGTGAGGACTAGAGCTATGTTGGACGCTCTCCTTACCGACTTATCGTTTTGCAGCCTTCTAGGGCTACCAGCTGATATATAATCATCAGATAATCTAGGGCTTCCATCAGATAATTACCTCAAGAATTTTCCCACAAATTTCTCCAAGAGTTCTTCTATGTAGATTGTCATGCTTTCGTTCTGATACACTTCCAGAGATTAATTTATTAATTATTTTAGGAAAAGCAATCTTTTAAGAAATTCTTTCAGAAATTTATGCAGGGATTCTTTGGGAGTTTTCTTTTAAAATTCAAGATTTGTTCGAAAATTCTTCAAGAATTTCCTGCAGATATCTGTGTAGCTATTTTTTTAAGAAGCCCATCAGAAATTTGCTCAGACTGAACAACTTTCTTTAGGTATCTTCGAATTTCTAAAGAAATTCCTGGGGATTAACTTAAGAAATCCCTCAAAAGAAGATTTGGAGATTCTTAGAAGAAGTATTTAAAAATTTTCTGGAGCGGTCCATGAAAAAATCCTGAAGCAATTTCTGAGTAATATCTGGAAGATACGAGCATTCTAAATGTCTGAGAAAATACAGAAGATAGACAAAATGATCGGGACAGTCAACATTTTTCCTTCTCATAAAATATTCAAATAGCTGTAACTTTTCTAAAAGTGCATCAAATATTCTCAAATTTTGGTGGACAAAATTTGGAAAAAAATCTGGCTATTCTGCAGAAGTTATAAAGGTTTTAAAGGTATATTTATCCGATAGCCAGGATTCAATGAACCGAATGCAATTAAATTTTGACCATTTATGACTTATAAAATGAGCTTTGAAAAACTATTGACTTAACTTAAAATTCTGAATACGGAAGAAAATTATAACGATTAGATTATTTTTCTAATAAACCACCGAATTTTCTTAAATTTCAACATCATCGTTTCAAAATTCAAGATGCTAATTATAGTCCATTATATTACCTCTAATTGTTTTGATTATAAATATGTTTTGAAAGAAAGTAACAACATAGCCGGCAATTCATTGAAAAAGTAATGGGATGCATTACTAAAAAATCATAAAATAAATGAAATCGCTTTAATTTTCTCTTGTTAATAATTTCAAGTCAAACGTTTTTCAGAGCTCATTATATAAGTCGTAAATGGTCAAAATTTCATTGCATTCGGTTCATTGAACCCGGAGATATAACAGCTCAAAGTTGGCTATCGGATAAATATACCTTTTTCTATAAAGATTGGATAAATATACCTTTTTTTCTAAAGATTCTATATAACTTCGTGCATAAAAGCTCGATCTTTTCCAAAATTTTGTCCACTGATACACAACTAGTTGATCCACTTACAGAACAGAAAAGTTACAGCTATTTGAATATTTTTTGAGGAGGGAAAATTTTGCCTGTCCCGATCATTTTGTCTATCCCCTGTATCTGAAGAAACTCTTTAGAATTCCAACTTACTTCCTAGAAAAAAACATGAGAAACATCTGGAGAAATTTTAAAATATGCTTGTGAAATTTCTGAAAGTTTTCCTTGAGAAACCATAAACCATAAACCATAAAAAATGTCTCCAGAAATTGCAGACAAAGATAGTGCTGGATTTTTTATTAAGAAAATCTTCAAAAAATTTCTCAGAGACCGAAGGATTTTCCGAAGGAATCATTTTAAAAAAATCCTAAATATACCTCTGGAGAAGTTGTTCTAGAGATAAGACACTTGCAATCTGGAGCAATTTTGAGTTTCTTTTATAGCACTCCCTCAAATGCCGAAAATAGGGCTGCAAGTCGCTTGGTACTGGAGAAATGGGTCTCCGGTGTGGAAAATAGGGTAAGCCTTTGTAAAAATCAAATTAATTCAGAGGAATCGTGAGCATTACTTTGAAAAAAGATTTATGTGTCCTGCTCCTAGGGAAGGGATTAGTAAACAAAAAAAAAAAAAAGAAAACAAAAATTGCTAAAAATCGAGCAGATAGGGTGACGAAGGGTATTATCGGTAGGTTTGTTCTCTTTGTTATGAGGGATTTTTGTGGGCCGAATTGCCTGAAATTTGGGCATATAACTCAGCTTGATTGGGAAGGATTTGAGGCCAATTCTGAGACCAACAGGTTTCAAAAACCCCTCATGACGAAGAGAACAAATCTGCCGAGAATACGTAAGTGCCCCTTGAAAAAAAATAGGAGAAATTCTTTAAAGAACAAAAAAAGAAAAAAAATATTTTTGAACGAATTTTTGAAAAACAAATACTTGGGAGAACTGAAGAACACTCAGCAGATAATCATTTAAGAACTTCTTGAAAAAAATCCTTGGAACAATTCCTGGAGCATTTACAGAAAATTATCTGAAATAAACGTGAAGAAAGGTCTGAATAATCCATGGAGACATTTTTGGAGAAACCCATGCAGGAACCTCCAGAAAAATCGATTTCAAGTAAACTTCTACGTACGTGTCCAAGAGAATCACTGAACCTCTTGAAAAATAAAACAAGAAGAAATATCTGAATGAATCATAAGCTGAATTGAATTGAACTCCACGAAGAGAATCTAATTTCTTCGAAAATGTTTTAAGAAATACATAAAGGAATATTTGCACAAACTTCTGTAGCAATCATCGAACGAATTTATATCCTGGTGAATTCGAAGATAAATTTTTGAACGAATATTTGATAAAACCAGGAGACTAGCAGCAAGATGATTTTTGTAAGAAAATTATTTAAAAATGTCAGAAGAAGACCCAACGAAAATTTCTGGAGGAATTTCTGTAAGAATTTTCGAAGGAATCCACAGAAAAACATGAACATTGTTAGGGACACATCTTCTTGGAGAGAATAAAACCTTTTGACAGCAGCTCTTACAGTTTCAGCAGCTTCAAAACTGCAAGGAATTCAAGATTTATTTACATAAATTACAATGAAATCAGCACAATCTTACTTTTAAGTAACATTACAAATCTCTTAAGATGCGTTTCCCCTAACTCCTAACCATAATTCTCAATTCATAAAGGTAGCATAGAAGTATACCAGCACTAAAACTAATTGAAAGAGCTAACCTAGGACCTAACAAATTCATTTCTGTGCACATATTTATAAACGATCCTGTAAGTAAACATCCTCAACTGATCCCACCTGGGTTCAGCTGACAGAAAGTGAGAGAATGAGAAGCGTTGATATGTACGGCATGTAGAACTCGGGACTCATTAAGCACTGGAGGAAATCGTTATACTATTTCCAACAAACATAAATGCATTTAAGCTGGTGGAATCTTTAGAGAAAATCATTCTTGGAAATCCTGCGAGAATTCTCTTCATATGCAAATTCCGGAAACATTTGTTTGTGTTGAGAAAATTATAAAAAAAGTATATGGGAGGAAATACAATCTTGTGTTTTTTTTGGTGGAATCTGTAGAAGAATTTTCTCTTGAATAATGCATCTTACTGCTGAATTTACAAAAAAAATACGTGGAAAAATAGTTAATGGAGAAATTTTTCCGGAATAATTAATTCATCTCCATAGAAGCTTAGTGGGCTTCGTGGCTGTGCGGTTAGCGGCGCCAATCGTGTAGGTGTTTCGTAAGCCTCGAATCCCGCTTCAGTCGGTGAAAACTTTTCGTCAAATGAAAAATTCTCCACTGAATCACTGGGTGTTTCGTGTGTTGTCCGTTGTATCATGTTTGTGCAACCTCTGGTTGAAGACAATGTAGTGTCTTTTTTAGTACAGGGGGCACTGAGATTTGGAAACATTGAGTAACTAGCCATGATTTTACCATAACAACACTGGTATAAACGCTTCCGACTCAGGAAACCTTCATAAGTATTATGCAAATGTAAATGAGAATTTTGCAAAATTTAAATTCGAATACCTATGAAGTAAATGGTAACGAATATGACGTGGAATGACTCCCCACTGAAGCTTCAGTTCTGATAACGCAACCGGGCTCCCAATTATTTCCATTCTTTCCTTTTCGTCAAAACATGCCCAGAAAACGCATTTCACCCGTTGTTGCTTCGTGCACAGCAGCTCAGACAAACGAAAGCAAGCCAGAATCGTTCCTCTTTCTCTCGATCATCGCAGTATATCGTGAACTTATTTCACGTTGAACCGGCTCCTAAGACGGTAGGTTTGCTTGAACCGAATCCCCTTGAAGCGTGCACCGCAGTGTAAGACATTCTTTTTCGCGCTTTTTTTATCATTACAGCAATGATCTACCGCGTGTTCCTCACCGCCTTGCTGGCTACTTCCTTCCTCGCTCAATTCGTCGCATCTTTTGAGCCGGCCAAATCTGTAATCCCCCTGGTCGGCGAAGGTGGTCTACCACGCCGGGGACGAGATCTGCTGCTGGCCGACGAGGACGACGATTTCGATTTCTTCCACCAGGAGCCTCTGGACCTGAAGCTGGACGACTACGAGGACGTTCTGATGGAGGCCGATGCCAGACAGCGAACGGCAGGGGGACCCTCGGTGGACTCCAACCAGGTGAAGGTCCTGTTGGCGAAGCTGCAGCTCAAGAGTAACCAATTTATGGATATTGCCCGGGAGACGGCTCACTCGGCGGTTAGTTTGTTGGCTTCCTGTGCGCGGTTGGTGGAAAACAGTGATGATAATTTTGTTATTATGGCACATTGATGGAGATGTTTTGATATATATTTGTGAGTAGATTGATTGTTTATGTTGTTCAATGGTGATATCATGTCCATTCGTAGCGCTGTAATGAACCGTAACTAGGAGAGGCATGAAATGGACCCGAAAAAATCAAATCAAGAATTTTAAAAGTTGCTTAAGTTCTTGTTTCGGTTTGAAATTTTAAACTCCTGGAATGCGCAGAAATTTCTCTTTCAGGAGCATAAATTTTGAATGAAAATTATAAGTGTCGGATTAACGTTTTGAATGCGTTTTGAAGTCTCAGTCATCTTAGAGTAATGGATGTATTTTGGCGACCTGATTTATTCTCAAATTTCATCCTTGAAAAATAAAATATTAAAATTTAATTAAAATTGATCATGCGCGGTTCATTTACTATGATTTTTTGGCAATTAACAAGAATTCGTTTTTGCTTCGAAATACGTTACTGTGAAAGAAAATTTCTTCATTAATGCCTTCAGCAATGTCTCATATATTCAATATGAAGTAGTTCCATAGCCCTAAATAGTTTACAATCAGTTTGTCTCTGATATTGGTACGATTTTTCACAGATCCATCAAGGATTTGGCTGTTTTTCAGGATTTCAAGGGAACATTCTTCTGTTTTCTGATTTTCTTGAGGATTTCCTCTATAAATTCTTTAAGAATTGTTTTTCCTCCAGGAATTGCTACAGAACAACTTTTAAAAAATCAAGAAACTTGTTAAGAAACTTTTCCATGAATTTCTCTAGGAATTCCTCCATGTGTTTTTCCAAAACTCCTCTAGAGGCTTCATCTGGAATTTATCCAGCAATTATAACAGTTATTCCTTGAAGAACTCAATTCAGAAATTGTTACCAGAATCCTGTCATGAATTCCCCCAGGAGCCCTTCTAGAAATTCATCCAAGAATATTTCCAAGAGTTTCTGGAAGAAATTCTTTCAGGAATTTTTGCAGGAGTTCTTTTAAGGTGGCTGAAGTTCCTTTAATATTTCATTCGGGAATTATTTCAGGATTTTTATTTCGGATTTTTTTTCCAAGAATTGTAGAAATTACACCAGGACTTCTTGGAGCAGTGATTGATTCAGGAATTCAACCGGGAATTTCTCCAGAAATGTTGCTGCTATAAATTCCACTAGGAATTTCACAAGGAATTCATCCTACAATCTCTCCAAGAATTGCACCAAAAGTTTTTCAAGAAATCCTTCGGGAAATCCACCCGAACTATTCTAGAAATTCACCTAGAAATACCTCCCAGAATTCATCCAGAGACTCTTAGAGAACTTCCTTCAGGAAGTTTTCCAAGAATTCTTCAGGCATATTTTCCTGGAAAACTTCCAGAAATTGTTCGATGAATTCTCCCGGGATTTATTTCATGAATTTCTTCCGGAATTTCTCCAGGTAGTCCTCCAAAATATTTTATATATTTTTTTCCAAAAATTTCCTTTATTAATTTCTTTA
The DNA here is from genome assembly GCF_035046485.1 of Aedes albopictus. Taxonomy (NCBI): domain Eukaryota; kingdom Metazoa; phylum Arthropoda; class Insecta; order Diptera; family Culicidae; genus Aedes; species Aedes albopictus. The sequence continues at coordinate 482,664,261 of NC_085137.1, read as the reverse complement.
GGAGCTCTTCAATGAACTCCTATACCATTTCTATCAGGAATTCCTCGCATAACCCTTCAAAAAATCCCTCCATAAATTCTTCCAAAATTTTTTCAGGAACTTTTCATGAATTTCTTCGCGAATTCGTCAAAAAAAATCTTCTAGGAATTATTCAAAGAATTCCTCTCCATTGACTCCCAATTTTTTTTCAAGAATTTCTCCTTGAACTCTTCTAAGAGTTCATCCAATAATTCTTTCAGAAATTCATTTATGTTTCTTAAAAAAAAACTCTTTAGGAATTCTTTCAGAAAATTCTTCATAAATTTCTCCAGGATTCCCTCCAGGTATTCCTCCAGATTTTGTTTTTGATGATTTCTGAAAATTTCCTTTGTGAATTCTTTCCAATTTTCCCAGAAATTTCTCCGGGAACTCTTTAATGAATAACTCCGGGAACTCTTCAATGAAATCGTTAAATTATACCAGAAATTTATCCAGGAACTCTTCCATGGATTACTTAGGGAATTCTTCAATGAAATCCTTCAGGAATTTTCCAAGAATTCCTCCATATGATCTATCCAGATGATTTTTTTCAGGAATTTAACCAAATAATCTTCAAAGATTTTTTCCAGTAATTCTTCCAGGAACTCTTACTGGAATTATTTTATGATTTTTATGAGTTTCTGCTGCAATTCCTCCAGGAGTTTCTCCAGAAATTTTCTTATAAATTTTCCAAAAAAATCCTTCATGAATTTGTGAAAAACTAGCTAAAACTAAAATTTACAAATAAAAATGACAAATAAATACATTCATGATTTTTACCAGGAACTCTCCCAGGAATTTCTCTAATAACTCTTAAAAAAAACCTCAAGATGTTCGTCCAGGAATTTCTTCAGGAACTCTTGCAAGATTTGCTCAGGAAATTCATTAATGAAATCTTAAGAAATTCCTCCAGAAATACCTCCGAAAATCTCTCAAGGATAACTTAAGAAAATCCTACAGGAACTCTTCCAGGACTCTACCAGGAATTCCCCTAGGAATACCACCAAATATTCCTTCACCAATACTTCCAGGAACTCATCCAAATTTTTGCCATAAATTCTCGCAGGAATTCTTTCATAATTCCTTCTAGAAATCCCTTCAACATTTTTTTCCAGGAACTCCTGCAGAAATTGTTGCAGGAATTCTTCCAAGATTTCTTCCAGGAACTTTTTAAGGCATTTCTCGAGGAATTCCTTCAATATTTACTCCAAGAATTCCAGGAATTATTCCATGATTTTTTGCAGGAATTTTAAGAATACTTCCTCGATTTTTTCCAGACGTTTGTCCAGAATTTTTTTTTAGATTTTTTCCTAGGGTATATTTTAGGATTTTTCCCAGGAATTGTTGCAAGATTTTCTCCAGACATTTCTCTAGGAGCTTCTGCAAAGCTTCCTCGAGGAGATGTCCGGGAATACCTCTAAAATTTGCCTAGGGTTCTTAAGAAATTACACCATCAATTCCTCCAGTAATTCCGATGAAAATCCATTCCGAAATACTTTCAGGAATTCTTCCATGAGCTTTTCTAAGAACTGCTTTAGAATTTCTTACAAGAACTCATTCAGAAATTTCTCTAGGAATTCTTCCAGGAATTTCTTTAGAAATTCGTCCAGGAACTTTTGAAGAAATTTGTCCAAGAACTTTCACCAGTAACTCCTCCAGCAAGTTCTGCACGAATTTCTGCTCGAATGTCTCTACGAATTTGTCCAGGAATTCTTCCAGAAGTTTCTCCAACCAGGAGCTCGTCCAGGAATTCCTTTGGGTGGAATGCTTTCAGGATTTTTTTAGGAATTCTTCCATAATATCCTCCAGAAATTTTTCAAAAATTCTTCCAAGATTTTTTCCAGAAATTATCCAAAGAATTTCGCTAAGAACTCTTTTAGAAATGCTTCCAGGAATTTTGAATAATTCTTCAATGAATTTATCCAGGGATTTCTTCAGAAACTGCTCCAGGCATTCTTCCAGGATTCTTTTGGGATTGCTGTAACAGTTTTCCTTAGAATTTCTCCAGATATTGCTCCAACAAATTTTTCTCGGCTTCCTAGATAAATTCTTTAAAATTCTACAGGAATTTCTCTAAAATTCCTACACGATTCTTTTAGAAACATGAATACTTCCAGTAATTCTTTGGAAATTCATCCTGGAATAATAACAGGAGTTCCTCCATGAGTTTTTCTAAGAATTGCACCAGACTTTCTTCCAGGAATTACTCTAGGAACTTCTCCAGGTATTTCTGCAGGAAAAGGAATTCAGCAGGAATTCCTCCTTTCAAATCCTTAAACGTATTCATCCTAGAGCTCTTCAAGAAATCTCTTTAGAAATTCCCAGCAAACACATGACTGCATATGATGTTGAATAGGATGCAAAAGTGGAGGCGATATGCGTATACTTTTCACGCAGTCAAATGGAAGCATGTACGCATATGGCCTCCACTTTTGCATCCTATTCTACATCATGTATGACTTTGTGTTGGCTGGGTTCTTCTAGAAACTCTTCCAGGAATTTCTCGAAGAACTCTTTCAGACATTGCCTTAAAAGTTCTTCAATGAATTCCTCCAGGAGTTTTTCTATGTATCAATCCAAGAAATCAATCTGGATTTCCACCCATGAGCTCTTCCAAGATTTTCTCCTGAATTTCCTTCAGGAATTTCTCCAGTTATTCCAAAAATTTCTCAAGGAATTCCTCCAGATTTGTTTTCAGGAATCCTCCAAGAACTTTCTTCAGGGACTCTTCCAGGCATTCCACCAGAAATTCATCCAGCAATTCTCCTGGAATGCAGCCAGAAATTGCTTCTGGGATTCGGATTGCTCCATAAATTCTTCCACGAATTCATCAATGAATGTACTAGAATTAGACAGTTGGATCTGTGATCAGGGAATTCGGCTAATCATTCCTCAACCTTCATCCAGCCAACGTACATTTTTCACCTTCGAAAAAGCACAAAAATGTTCATAACTTTTTTGTTTTTCGATGTATTTTGATGAAATTTGCACAACTTCCCAAGAAACTCTTCTAGTTCATGATGCCGGGGACATGGATACCTGGCCCAGATGGTTCCGGAGTTATTCCGGATTGTCTTGGGGTACCAAAATTGGCCACATACTTTGCGCAACGTATATCTCAAGATCCCGATGAGGTAGAAGTATAGTGTCTTCGGCAAATTTGTTCAGCAGGTTAAAAATTAACTGGCAACGGCGACTTTGGTTCGCGATTCGGCCGCTAGGCAGTGCCAGTGTCAAAAATGTTGAAACACTCATTACTCAGAAACCTGATAAGATAGAATAATGCTGTCTTCGGCAAAGTTCTTCAGCAAGCTCAGAACTGTCTGATAGAGTTTTTGATACGGGATTTATCCGTTAGGTGGCGCCTTGTGTCTGAAAAATTCAAACACGTATATCTCGATACCCTAATGAGGTACAAGCATGCCGTTTTCAGCAAAGTTGTTCAGCAGGCTAAGAACGATCTGGCAATGGCGTCTTTGGTTGAAGAATCGTCCGCTAGGTGGCGCCAGAGTCAAACATGTTCAAACTTCTATATCTCAGAGTCCTGATAAGATAGAATGATGCTGTCTTCGGCAGAGTTCTTCAGCAAGCTCAGAACTATCTGATAGTAAAGTCTTTGGTTTGGGATTTACCCGCTAGGTGGCGCCTTGTGTCTGAAAAATTCTAACACGTATATCTCGATACTCTAGTGAGATACAAGCATTTCATAAAAGGTGTTCAGCAGGCTAAGAACTATCTGGCAATGATGTCTTTGGTTCGAGAACCGTCCGCTAGGTGGCGCCAGGGTAAAAAATGTTCAAACTTTTGTGTCTCAGAATCCTGATAAGATAGAATGATGCCGTCTTCAACAAATTTCTTCAGCAAGCTAAAAACTGTCTGGTAGTTGAGTCTTTGATTCGTGATTTATTCGCTTGGTATAATATTTAAATGTAAAATATTTAAAAACGTGTATCTCGTTACTCTAATGAGCTAAAAGCATTGCGTTTTCTGCAAAATTGTTCGGCAGGTTGAGATCTATCCGGCAATGGTGACGCTAGGTGACACCAGCAATCAAAACATTCATACAATTTTATCTCAAAAATCGGAAAAAGTCCAGCAAAATGTTCCTAAAAATGAGAGGAAGTAAGACGTATCTGGTGTTCTTGGTTCTGATATTATTCGATAGGTTCCGTCTAGTATGAAGAAAACACTTGTATGAACACCCTAATGAACAAGAAGTATTATTTTCAGCATAGTTGTTCAGCAAGCTAAGAGCCATTTGGCAGGATAGTCCGGTCGAGTACGGTGGTACAAGAGGCAATACTTTAACACCGTCTTTGAACCCCTGCAGACAAATTTTGTCACCCTACAATATTACTTCTTTTGGTCCGTTTTTTCTTCCGGGAATGTCTCCGGGAATTTCTACAGGAACTCTTCCGGGATTTTTTCCAGGAATTTCTCTGGAAATTCCACCGAGAATTTCTCCAAGAATTCCACTGGGAATGCCTCAAGAACTTCCTCCAGAAATTTCTTCATGAAATCCTATGGGAATTCCTCCAAGAAATCCACAAGAAGTTTCTCCGGGAAATCTTCTAGGAAATCCTTCAGGAATTCCTACGTGGATTCCTCCGGAAATATCCTCAGGATTTCCTCTAGGACTTTCATCAGGATCTCCTTCAGGAAGTCCTTCGGCAATTCCTGCAGGAATTCTGCGATTTTTTCCAGGAATTCCTCCGGATTTTTTTTTTCCAAGATTTTCTTCGGAAATTTCACTGAGAATTTCCCCAGAAAATTCGTCAATGAGTGCCTCCGGGAATTCCTCCATTAACTCCTCCAAGATTTCCTTCAGGAATTCCCCCGGGATGTTCAAAAGGAATTCCTCCAAGAATTTCTCTAGGAATTTATCCGGGAATTTTTCATGGAGTTTCTCCAGGAATATATCCGATAATTTTCTAAGGGAAACTTTCGGTTATTTTCAAGAAAATCCTCTGAGAATTTCTTCAGGAATCTCTACAGGAAGTTTTTCGTGATTTTTTGTCTCGCTAAACCCTCTGAGAATTTATCCCTGAATTCCTCTAGGACTTCCTTTACGAATACCTTCGGGAATTTGTCCTGTAATTCCTCCGAGAATTTCTCCAGGAATTCCACTAGGAATTCCTGCAGGAAATCATCCTGGAATTGTTCTTATGGAATTCGGGATTTTTTCAGGAAATCCTCTGGCAATTTCTCCAAGTATTCCTCTGAGAATCCTTCCAGGAATCCCTCCAGGAATCCCACCAGGATTCCCTCCAGGAATTCCTCAGGAAATTTCTCTAGAAATTCCTACGGTAATTTCTCCAACAAAATTCTTCAGGGAATCCTCCTTCCTGGGGGATTCCCCGGAGGAAATTTCTGGAAGAATCTCTGGAGGAATCCCCTGAGGGAATTTCTTGTAGAATTCCCGGCAGAATTCCTGGAGAAATATCCGAAAGAATTCCTGGAAATAATCCCTGAAGAAGTCCTGGAGAAATTACTGAAGAAATCACCGGAGGAATAGCTGATGGGAATCCTAGAAGAATTCCCGGACAAATTCCTGAAGGAAGTCGTAAAGAAATTCCTAGTTGAATACCAGGAGAAATTTTGGAAGGATTTCCTGAAGAAATTCCTAGTGGAATTTCTGGAGACCATTCTGGGGAAATTTCCAGAGACATTCCCAGAGGAATTCCCGTAGAAATTCCGGGAGAAATGCCCGGAGAAATTCGCAAAGGAGTTCCAAGAGAAATTCTCAGAAGGTTTTCTAAAAACAAGTCAAGAAGAGATTTCCTGACGAAACTCCCATAGGAATTTCTGGGGGAATTCCAGGAGGAATTCCTGGAAGATTTTCTGGAGGATTTCCCGAACAATTTCTTGAAGAAATTTCTGAAGCAAGTTCTGGCGGATTTCCTGAAGAAATTCCTGGAGATATTTGTGAAGGAACTCCTAGAAAAATTCTAGGAGAAATCCAGCCTGGAGAAATTCTTGAAGGAATTCCTGAGGAAAATCCCGGAGCAATTCATGGAGTTATTCCCGGAGGAACTCATGGAGGAATTCCTGGGGAAATTCTCGAAGGAAATCCAGAGGAATTCCTGAAAAACTCCTGGAGGAATTCCTGGAGAACTTTCCAGAAGAATTACTGGGGAAATTACCGAAGGAATTCCTTAAGGAATCTCCGCAAGAGTTACTGATGGGGGTCCTAGAGGAAATCCTAGAAAAATTTTCGGAGAAATTCCCGGAGACATTTCCAGAGGAATTCTCCGAAATTCATGGAGGATTTCCTGGATAAATTCCCGGTGTAATTCCTGGAGGAATCCCTGAAGGAGTTCCTGGAAGAATCTCCAGAGAAATTCCTGGAGGATTTCCCGGAGAAACTTCTGGAGGATGTCCTAGAGGAATTCTCAGAAGATTTCTTTAAGAAACTCCTGGAGGTAGTTCTTAAGGCATTCCCAGTGGAATATTTGGAGAAATTCTCGGTGGAATTTCCGGAGAAAGTCCTGGAAAAATTCCCGGAAGAGTTCCTGGAGAGATTCCCGGAAAATAAAACGGAGCAAAAGAACCAATATTGAGGGATGACAAAATTCTGCAGGGGATCAAAGACAGTGTAGCGAATAACCTAGCGAATGAATCACGAATCAAAGACTCAACTACCAGACAGTTTTTACAGTTTTTAGCCCCTGACAATCCGGAATAACTCCGGAACCATGTGGGCCAGGTATCCATGTCCCCGGCATCATAAACTAGAAGAGTTTTTCGGGAAGTTGTGCAAATTTCATCAAAATACATTGAAAAACAAAAAAATTATGACCATGTTTGTGCTTTTTCGAAGGTGGAAAATGTACGTTGGCTGGATGAAGGTTAATTCTATAAAGCGAAAACGGTTGAGGCTCGTTTCTACGTTTTGGTAACGTAGGGACGAATCTCAGCCGTTTTGATCCATGGAAATTGAGGACTAATATGTCAAATTCCAAGAGTTTATCAAGGAATTCTTTCAGAATTTTTGAAGCGATTCCTCCTGGAAATTCCAACACAAGCCAAGTAGCATTTTGATGACAAATTAGCATTGTAGAAGTTTTGGGATTCATCATAAAATCTAATACTTGTTTGCTCTAAGGGCCTCTTCTAGTCCATTTGACTAAATATGTTCCTTGGGGAATCTCTCTAGGAATGCCTTCTTAAATGTGTTTAGAAATTCCTCCAGGAATTAATTCAAGATGGCTTCTAAGCCGTTCTTCCTAAAATTAAGTGCATTCTTGAGATGATCTGACCTTCAACGACGCTAGTAATCAAAACAATATCGAAAACACCTAAGCCTTCAACTAGCGTGAAATATGGGACAAATGTTTTTTGAAACTTTCGATTGGAATCCTGCGTTTGAAGATAATCGTGGGAGAGTCTGTTCTGTCCCCGACAGCTTTCCCTGCTGAATCGAATCACATTGGTGGCGGTGTTTATCTACATCGATTAAGTATAATTTTTAAGAAATTTCTCTCTGTGTGATCTCAATGGCTGACGTCAATGCCGGAGGGAATGTTCTTTCATTTTCGGAAAGTGCCAGTTTGGCCATTTCCAATAAAGTGGACCGCTGGAGATAGTCTTTGGCATTCCATGTTGTCCAACCACTTTCCCGCCGCGCGTAATCGTTGCAGGCAATTTTATCTTCCCACATTCTGCCACACATTTTTGGGAGTAAAGGTGCGTAAACCGTTATACCGGGTGGCTGGCGATGTTTCGAAAGCACACAAAGTGACATCCGCGCACCGACCGATTAATGATGACTTTTTAAGAAGATGCGCCACATTAAGATGGGCTTCATAAACATTTTGATGAGGTGAAAGGTACCCACCAGTGTACCTGTCCGTCGAGCTTCCAGGAATGTGAAAATTACTGTTTTGGTGTCGGAACCGAATTAACCCTGTCCGTCACTTTGTTTTAACGATCGATATAGGTAATGTGTTCTCAATTAGTTGCGGTTACCAGGAAAACAGCAATCAGACCCACACCCCTCAGGGGACGCTGCCGAAAGAACCATCAAAATCGCACACATACCTTTCACTTTGGCGCGGGTTGCGACGCTTTCTAAAAACAGAACAAAACGTCCTTTTTGGCTGGAGGAACCTTGTGACCTGCTTTCGCCACTGATCGAATTCCTTCGAACGCAAGAAGAATCGTCCTTTCACTTTGGCCATGACAGGCTGGTTAAAACAAAACCAAAATTGCCACGCTTAAATTTCTGCTCTGACGAGGGTCTTATTATCGTACATTATCTTTGGACCACTTCGGATAACCATCTGCAACAGGATTAATATGCATAATGATGGGCCATTAATATGCCAACAATCACGTGCTAACCAATGCTACCTGTTTAAAAGCAAATAAACCACTCGCATGTTTATGAAGAACAGCGTCGATTGAATTTTTACAACTTGATTTTCCATTTGTGTCTGCCCAATTTTGGAGGTATTAAATTTATCGCTCTCGAACAGGGGTCATTATATCCAATTTCGCATCATTCCCGGCAAATTGATTTCTTCGGATCCGATCGGGAGAACAGGAGGGCGATTCGATGGAAATCTGATGACCTGTGAAATCGATGTCGTTTTATCTACATTGATGAGCCTGAGAAAATGTCTCACGGATGGTCCCTCGAAAACTCGGACCTTTCTCCTGCTTTGCGGTTCCTGGTTAATCGGTATCGAAGGGTGAAGACGGCCCTTTGAGGGATGTATGTTATTATCGGGAGAGGAAATTATTGCCTTGGGGTGGCCTGGAATGAAAGAGCTAAATAAGTTTTTGGACATGAACAACGAAACACATTTTTTGATATAATTTCAGCCCATTACAAGCCAATTATCAGCATTCCTAAACGGGGAAAATTTCCTAAAAGACTTCGTAATTCAACATTCATGAGTGCTAGAAATATACCTATTCGTGGAAGAGACAATAAAACGAAGCGGGCAGTAGCGAAAATGCAAGTATTTAGCAACACTATGCATGATCTATCTGGGTTTAATTACGGGTCAGCCCAGGAATATCTACTTGGCTTTTATGGCCATAGAGAATCTTCGAACTTGCCACCATAGAACAGATAAGCAGAATTTGTGTCAGTTGAGACATCAAGTAAAAAACAGATGTTGTACCAGAGTTGCAAGGATGTCAACAAACTGTTGCATCGAAATGTTAAAGAAAAAAAAAACTTGTTAAATTTGTAAGGACACTTAGCGTAGAGAGATCACTTGAATAAATTCTGGTACATTTTCCAAACAATCTCCTGTCAACTTTCTAAGTATATTCCATAAATGACCAACGAGACACGTGTGGTTCATTTTCGGATAAATGTTTACAAGAATTTTTAACAGTACAGTTTCCAAAAGGATGACTTAAAATATCAAAAAAAAAATCTTGATAACATTCAGAAAGAGCATTTGAAGGACTTTATTGTAAGTTTGCGGAAAGATATCAACATCATTTTTTTTTGTTCAAATCCTCGAAAGATTTTAAGGAAGAATTATACGAGAAATATTTGGCAAATCTATCGTGAAATATTGGGCCAGTGTTGTGAATTCTCAAGATCAGTCATTAATTTCATGTTAAAAACAAACTATCTGGCAAGTCATTTTTTAATTAATTTCCGAGCTTAATAATTATGGGCAATTTTTTTATTACCGTACAAATTGGGCCGAAGGGTCTCAGATTTTCATGAAACTTAATTTTCGTTCTTGAGTTGTGGCAAATTTTGTGAAAAATGATCATATGATATAGGCTTACGTGGTCATTTTTACAAAATTGACCATAACTTAGTTACGCTTATAAAATAACCTTCTCAAAAAAAAATTTTCAAAAATTTTCCTCGAGTTCGGGCATAGTTTTTCCGGCTTTTCTTGACAAATTTTCTCAACCGTGGTAAACTTTTTCCAGTTCATATTTTTTTAAGATTTCTGAGAAAATTTGCTTTCATTTTCTAAAAAAAACTTTGTTTCTACGATGCTTCGTTCTTGAGTTATGATTTTTCAAAGTAAGTAGTGTCAGGGAAAAAAATTCCACCTGAGTTTTCCGAGAAAATAGGCGACCCTGAATTTTTCTCATTTTTTTTTGTTCATATATCCATGAGCCCTGCCTGTGGAAAAAAACTTCATGAAAATCTGAGAACCTTCGGTCCAAACCCCTATGGTAATAAAAAAAAACCTTTTATGATCCCTATGAATACAGCATTTTTTTATTCCTCTTGAAGAAATTCTTCAGAAATTCGTGTGGATGTTCCTTCAAGAGATTCGCCAGAAATTTTCCCAGGTATTTCTTCAGAAGAGATTGCTTAGGATTTGCTCAGATCAACATCCATCTTTAAGTAGAGGGGGGAAATTTACTCTCAAATATAACAGAATATCGAGGAAAAATGAAAGTCTGACGAGTGGGAGGCGTGGTAAAATCGGAACATTACTGTGTTTCAAAGATGCCACTAATTTTTATTTTTTTTTCCAGTGGTTTTTTAAAGAACTCATCCAGGTTTTTTATTTGTTTCAGTACGATTTTTTTCAGCAATTTCTCCTGGCTATAAATTTTAATGTACTTATCCCTCCAGAAAGTCTATAATAAATTCTTTTAAGAATTTCTCCGGATGCATCTTCAGGAGTTCTTCTAAAAATTCCTTCGGATTTTTTTTGTGTTTTTTGCTTGTACCTTTATCCGCAATTTATGCAGACATTTTAAAAACATTCTTAAATTTCTCTACAGATTTTTTTTTCCAAAAATTTCACATGCAATTTTTGAGGTACTTTCAATGTTCCTCAATAAGATCCCGTTCCTGTGCTTTTTCTGAAATTCTCCAAGCCATTTATCCAGGAATTTCTCCTGAGATAATTCCAGAAAATTTGCAAAATTTCTTACACGTATCTCTAAAGGAATCACCAGAATTCCATTTGCAAGTTCTGGAAAAGCTTTATAAGAAATCCCTAGAAAAATACCTAAAACAATTCCTTCAGAAATCTCTACAAGCAATCCAAGATATATTTGTGACAGAATCACAGGAGTAATTTCTAAAAAAATCCTTGTAGGAACTTCTGAAGGAATCTCTGAAGAAATTTCTGTAGGAATCTCTTTAAAGAATCGGAAGGAGTTCTTGCAGAAACCTTTGAAAGAATTCCCGAAAGAACATTCAAAAATTTCTTGGAGAAATTCCAGAAAAAAATATGAAATAAATTTTGAAGAATCCCCCTACTGGAATTTCTTAAGAAATCTCAAAATATCTGAAGAAATTTCAAAAGGAATTCGAGCATGAATTTCTGTAGAAATTTCTAGTGGAATCCTTGTAGAAAGCACAGAAAGTACTATTTCATGAATTTCTACAGGAATATTTAAAAGAATTCCTAGGAAATTTTTAATGGAGACATGCTTGGAGAAACTCCTCGCAAAACCCTTGGTGGAATTCCTGGAAAGTTTAATGTGGATTTTTTTAGGAAATTTACTGGATAAATTTTCAGCAGTAAACCCTGGAGCAGTCTGTGGATATATTTTCAGAAGTAATTAATGTAGGAATACCCGGAGAAATGCCTGAATAAGCTATTGCAAATATCCGTAGAAAAAAATAACTTGAGATTACAAAACTGAAAAAAAAATAATTCCTGTACAAAATATTAGGAAAAATTTAAGAATAAAAAATACTCAAAAATCCCGTAGAAATTACTGGCGCCATTCTTGAAAGAAATTCAGAAGTAATTTCTGGAGAAATTTCAGAGTAGAGGAATATCTGGAGGAAATCCTGAAGGATTATGGATGAATCCCTGTAGAAATTCCTAGACGTATTCCTACGGAAATTTTCAATGCAAACTCTAGGGATTGCAACAAATCTCTGGTTAACTTCTAGAAGAAATGCCTATTTGATTTTTTGTAGGAATTTCTAGAACTTTTGCTGAAGAAACCACTGAAAGAATTTTGAAATTGATTCTCTAGAAAACTGCAGAAATTCGCGAAGGATTTTCTAAACCAACTGCTTGAAGAATTTCTAAAATTATTATTATTATTATTTATTAAAGAGGTTTTAACTTGGGTCGGCAAAAGTCGTCCATACACCGTTTCTTGGTAGCACGCTTCTCAGCTGAGAAAACAGCGAGTGAGTGTAACTCTTTGCAAGTGAGTGTTCCCATCCCTGTGTATCCCATACAAAATTTGGGTGAAAAACATGTATGCCATTGAAAGTTTGTAATTATCAAAGTGTTTATGATAGAATGTACCTCCAGCAAGCTTGAGTACAAGCAGATGGAGGTGATCATTGCGATTCACATACGTGAGAATGTTTTGAGTAAGTAAATATTCTTGAATAATCTTCACAACATTTGCCATTCTTTGCATTAGTCGACTAAACCCCATAAAATTATCCAAACAGTGCATCTCTGTAGGTATGTCTGCAATCTGAATTATCGAACAAGTGAATTATTGTTATATTATTATTATTAGTATTAGCTTTATTAGGGTGATTTTCAGCACGAGTCTGGTTCATCTCCATATTGTTATATTGTTGGTTTATAGCATTCAATCTTGTTCACAGATTGTTTCTGTCGTTTAGGTAAACTTTTTCCCATTATACTAACCATGGAAAATAAGTTCGCCCCATATCATCCTAAAATGATAAAACTCATGTCAAAATAAATTCCATATGTCGAAAACATCACAATAGCATAAACCAAGAAGCAAAACGTGTGAAAATTTGGCGAAATTTTCAAGTCTCAGATTTAGTTGCTAAGTGGATCAATTTTTCTGTCATACCCAATTTTTAAGCTATTTTCTAAATCTTATCAGAAGTCACTTTATTCTCCAAAAATCAAATATTTCTCAACACAGATTACTAAAATCATGTAAAATGTTTGTAGTGCATTCATTGAAACGTACATTTTATCATTTTTGCATGTAGTTTTTATTAGAAACTGTAATCACTATTTGGTAGATCTTTTTGTGCCGGTCACTGTATGTGGAAGACTTCCTGGAAGGAATTCTTGGAGGATTTTAAGGAATCCATGGAGCCATTTCAGAAACGGTTTAATAAAAGAATATCATAAATGTTTCAAGGGAGATCTCTAGAAAACATTGAAGAAAATTTATAAGAAAACCATGATTTTTACAGAACCACACGGAGGAATTTCTGAAAATATTCATGGATTGTTTTCTAAAAAAATCCATTAGTAAATTTCTCAAGAAATCGTACATTTTTTTTAATCGCTAAGAGATTTTTCAAGAAGTTCATGTATCAATTTCTGCAGCAATCCTTGCAAGATTTTCTAAAATAACCTATAGAGAAGTTTCGGAGAAATATAAAGTAAAATATTAGAATTACTCTTTGTAATTAACTGTGGAAATCCCTGTAGAAATTTACCGAATGAATCTTCGATGATTATTTTTAAGAGTCCGTAGAGATAGTTCTTGTTTGAAATACTGAAGAAGGACAAATTTCTGAAAGAATTCTACAAATGTTTCTTTATTTGGAGGGATATCTGAAGAAATCCCTAGAAGAAGCCTCAATAGTCTTCTATGCAAGAAGGGACACAAAAAATTAGGAAAATTCACAAAGGTAGCTTTTTACTTGTATATGAGGGCTCAAAAAACTCTTAGGCTATTTTCTTGAGTCAAGGATGATTAGTAAATTTTTCATAAGGATGGAAACACAAACATTGTTATAGGGAGACTTACGTATTTTCGACAGTTTTGTTGTCTTGGTTATGGGGCATTTTTTGACATTTGTTAAGAGTTGGCCTCAAATTTTTCCCAACCAAGATGAGTTAGGGGAAAGTGGGGCAAAATGCCATTTTTCAAAAATTCATTGTTTTCAATGATGTATAGCCTCATTTGTTAGACTTTCAAAGTGGTAACAGCAACTAGACAATATTTGCTCGATGCTTCAGCAAAGATATTCACTAAATTATAGCATTTTCATCGACTTTTAGCAACGATTTCAACAACTGGTAAAACGGAAGTGGTGCAAAACGGCCATCTGCTATGTGGTAAGATGCCACTTCATGAAAATATTCATAAATTACGTTCATCAGTTTTCTGGCATTTTCGACTCACTCACGTTTTTTTTTTTCATATACTCAATACATGGAGTGTCACCCCCTACCCCGCTAAACGATGGTCGTCATATTTGAATGACCCCTAACATGGATTGCGTAGACATCAACAACCATGCGCTTCCATGGGTGCTTCAATCTCATTGCAAACACTTGGCTGGTAATAAAAACACCCGAAAACCTTAATTACAAGCACGAAAAACCGGAAGTTGCCAATTTTCATTGGGAAATCAAAAGATTTTCCGTGGGTTTGGCAGCCTAGCTTCTAGAAGAATTTTTAATGCAAACATATCTTGACACCATTCACCTATAGCAATGATCAAGTCCCATTCAGAAATGATTTTATGAGTTGGGCCATTTTACCCCATCTTGGCATTTTGGGCTCTGTTCCCCTATATGCCCAAATTTAAGGAAATTTGGTCCACAAAAAGCCCCCATGACAATGAGAACAAACCTGCTGATAATTCCCTTCGACACTCTATTCATATAAATATTACTTTATGTTTGTGAGAGCGCAGACAATTTAGAAAATCATATAAGTGATTTTATTATAAAAAAGATGGCAGAATAAACATTTTCCAGTATGAAAAAGGTGACCTTTTACACCTTTTTAGGTTTTTTTTTCTTATATTTATGAGAGCGCAAACAATTTCTAAAAAAAATCACATGAGCAATCATTATATGTGCATAATTAAGGAGGTTTTCTGCCCTTCCTCTTAAGGCGAAACTGGAAGCATTTTCTCATTTTTTCGGTTTTTGATTTTTTATTAAATAACGAAGCAATATTTTCAAAATCGGTTTTCGTGCACATGTAGAGTATGGGTCAAGGTATCTTCTGATTTTTGTTGAGGTAAAAAATGTTTTCCATTTTTGCAGAAACCATTTTTTTGTAGAATTTTGTTCAAAAATGGTTTCTGCAAAATCGAAAAATATTTTTCACTACAAAAAAATTCAGAAGATACCTTGATCCATACTCTACATGTGCACGAAAACCAATTTTGAAAATATTGCTTCGTTATTTAAGGACAAGGTGTTTGGAGTATATAGCTCAAAATTTCTAGAGCACCGTTTTTTTAAAACCCTTGAACGGATTTGGATGAAAATGTATTACGCTAGTTGTTCAGTGGTTGTCAACAGCGTGATGCATTTTAATCCAAATCCGTTCAACGGTTATAAAAAACGGTGCTCTAGAAATTTTGAGCAATGCACTCCAAATAACTTGTCCTTAATTAAAAATCAAAAACCAAAAAGTGAGGAAATGCTTCCAGTTTCGCCTTAAATTACACACATATAACGATTGCTCGCTCATGTGATGTTTTTACGAAATTGTGTGCGCTCTCATATATATATATATAATATATATACATAATATTAAGATTTTTTTTAATGTTAAAGAAAAAAAACCTGTGCCATTTAAAAATGTCGTGCTTCCCCAAATTGCTAAACAATCATTGGACGAAATGAGGAATTCAGCCAATAGGGGGAACAAAAAAGGCCATCTCAAATCGTTAATCATCTAGAATGACTATGAACACAAGCTCTTCGGAAGACTCAATATAAAACTACTGAAGGTAAATTTTCGTAAATGGAAACTGCAATCCTGGATATGTAACCGATTATAAACATTCAAGCACTTTTACATTTTAAAAATATCAGTCAAGCGTTTTATTCATCATCCAAAAAACAAAATCATATCCTAAATTTTCAAATTCTGTAGATTCTTCAGCGCGGCCAACAACTTCTCATGTTCCGATGCCAGCTCAGAGTCCACTTCATCGGCGGTTGGTGCCGTGCTCGCCTTGGTTGGTTTCACAAACTGTTCGGTTTTCTGCAGAACATCCTCGTACGATGGTGTCCGTTTCTCCGTAGACTCCCCCAGCGCTCCAGCCCGTAGCGCCTCAATGACGGCTCGCTGTTCCTGCAGTAGCTGTTTGGCGTAGTTCAGTGTGTAGCTCTCCCGGCGGCCAACGTCCAGATCCCGTTCGACCTTTTCGCTCAGGTCCTTGAGTTTCTTCTCCAGTCCTTCGCTGGAACGACTCAGCAGCTTGAGGTAGGCCACCATGTCCGTGGCCAACTTTTTCCAGGAGTCACGTTCCTTTTGGGGTTCCTTCGGTGGTTCCTTATTGGGCTTGCTCGGCTCTTTTGGCCTTTCGGCGGCGGCGTGCTGTTCGTGGGAATCGTCTATCCCGGCGATGGTGGCCTGGGCCCGAATGCTCCGGTAGAATTCATCCTCGATTGAGCCGGCAAGGGCAACGCCGAGAAGCGCACCCAACAACACCAGAAATAACGTACTGCGAGAAGCCATCGCCTGTTTCGGGGTGACGTGTGGTTGGATCGGTTTTACGAGCGGTTCTATTTGGTGCATCAGAGAGGAAAGGTTATTTTATATCGCCTTGTGGTAGGCCTGCGATATCGGTGGATGGTGAAAAATGAGAGAAAGTCATTCTTCGATCGGGTGCATCGGGTGTGTATGCAGAGATGTAGTTAGGATAGGGCAATGAATTATCGTTTTAAATTATTAATGTGACTAGTAAGATTGAATATTTTTGTCACGTTTCTTTTTATTTTCTTTAAAAGGTCACTTTGTTGAGGCAGTTCAACCATAACAAGTCACTTTGTAGATCCAAAAACGTTTATTTCTACGACTTGTTGTTATATTACCATTTTCTGAACAGTGTTAACATTATTGAAAGCAACTAATACAAATGATGATGAATTGAAAACTTTACAAGAAGCCTGTATTAGCATCATTGGAGATGTGAGGGTCAATGGTTATTGCGCGGTCAATTAAGAGCATGTCAGTTCCTGAATAGCACTCCAGTACTTCCCAAACTGTGCGCCGCGGCGCCCTGGTGCGCCGCGAACCTTTCCCAGGTGCACCGCAGGATTTTGGCTTTTGTGACGAAACAAAAAAAAAAAACAAACTCTCTGTTTGTATTGCGGAACACCTTTTTTTTATCTTATTAGTAAAACTAGTGTCGCTCACATTTTTTTTTCAATCTTTCCTGACTCTTCGATTGTTCCATAAAGTTTCTGGTATCCTTTTTTAAACATATAAATTGAAACCACATTTTAAAATTTCAAGTTTTTGAAATTGTTTTTGGAATTCTTAAGCTTTAGCTCAGCTTTTGGTTTTACTATAACTTGTCCGAAGATTTTATTTTCAAGAACATTATTTACGTTCTTTTCAGAATAATTACAAGGCATTCGGAACAGCTTAGCCTGCCGCTAAGGTAGTGTGAAGAGCTAGCTTTGACCTTTTTGAACCAGACTGTTTCAACAGTACTGCCGCATCCTCGCTGAACTCGAATAAGTTTGTTATGCTCGATTTCATCAATGGGGTTATATATGGCCAATCCAGACCCAAAGGGTTAAGCTGAAATTTATGAAAATATATTCAATCAAAGCTTACCTGGCAGGTCTTTACAATCTCCTCATGTGTCCCAGTTTGCCGAAATTTTCCAAAATAAATAAAAGTGTTGCTTTGCAATTTCCGCAAAAAGTTAAAGATTTGGTCAAGTTCTGTGTAGTCATTTTCATTTGATAAGAATTCTTTAATTATTGCAAACGCTTTAGAATTTTTGGCTGAATTGTTGAAAATTTTTGAAACTTCTATAATGAAATTAACATGATTTTTGAAATCTTACAAATATTTACATAAACTATCTTTGAGAAATAAATTTAAAAAAATAGTTAGTTTTCCAAATATTGATTTCTGAAAACATGATATTAGAGAAGTGTTTCACGATTTTGTCCTGCACACTGTAAAGTGAAAGTTGCTCAAAAGAAAAAAAAAAATTAAAAACTTTGGTGCGCCGCGAATTTTTTGAAATTGTCAACGGGCGCCGCGATAGCAAAAAGTTTGGGAACCTCTAAAATTTGTATAGTGATATTTATTAGTTCAAGGCGGAAAATAATGCGATGTGATAATTTCGGTAAACAGATGTCAGGCTTTTGTAAATGTATAGAAAGATCAACATTTAATCCACAGTCATAATTGTGCATAACATTTTCTATATAATCCAACAACTTGAACTTGAGTGAATAACTTTATTTAGTAGTGTACTGTAAATAGGTTTGTATCCTTGGGTACGAAAGTGACCCCGTTGGCTTCGTATCCTTCCAGGGTAACATTGGATGCTACGTAGCTAGACCCAGCCAGATTATCGAGGGGCCTCTTGTTGCTGCAACAGAGAAAGCAGACGCTTCTGTAGACACTCCTTGAGGTAGATCTTCCCGTTTACAGTACCGGTAGTCACGGACTCCGTATACCATATAACCAGGTTAAAGTTTAAAGCTACATAAAATCTTTCATCATAGCATTTCCAAAATGCAAAAAAAAAAATTAAACACCACTAGCCATTAACGTGGTTTTTGTTATTCTGATGAAAATCAGGTTAATTTTATGAATTCTGGTTTTTACAATTCATATTTATTTACTACTTTGCCATTAAAAATACAATTGATTTATCTTTTCTTGAAATTGTATGTGAAGAATTATGAAAATAAGTAAAAACGCAAACATTGTTTATCCACCCCCAAACGGATACATATTACGATTCAAGCGCGTTTTATACAATTTTACTGTGTGTTATTTGTTATAAAATGCACAAAAGTGCATAAATATTGATCAGGATCTGAAACCTGATTGGTGAACATCACAGCTACCGTGCTATTGCCGATATGGTTAAGCTTCACACAAGGATACAAGGATAGTTTTCAAAGATATTCTAGGACCTCCAAGAACTTCCGTGAGTACAGGCCTGAGAAGCGTAATCAATTAATTGTTGCAACATTACTGATGCAGTGTATCATCCTACAGATCCATGTAGAATGGTTCTGTAGGAAGCTAATTTCCAAAGATGCTCGAAGTCATCCAAGAGCTTCTGCAAGTAAAGAATTAATCTAAAAGCGTATAGACTTTAGTTACATTACCGATACGGTGTAACATCCTACAAGTCATTTCTGCAAATGAAAAATCTTTCTTTCCTAAATCTTGACCTAATCGCTAAGATTCTCATTCTCTTCTATTACACTAAACGAAAAATCCACCCTTAAAGCGACTGAGAAGCGATACCTTCTCCATGTGCTCAGCAAGCTTGAGGGCTACCACGTGTGCAGTGCTTGAATCCGAGTGAATGTGAAAAATACGACCAGTTATCAGCGCCAACCATCACTACGAACGAACACGCACAGGAAGCATAGAAGATCCGAACCAACCTCTGTCTGGTTGTCTGGTGAAGCAAACTTACTGGAAACCGTTTGTTTCCACCTGCTGCGGTGAGGCTGAAGATGCAGAAATGATTCAGTAGATTTATTTATTGCTCAAAACTTGTAAAAATAATCATTTTGCCGATAATGAAAGACACCGATAAACATATACATTTGGACAAAGGACAAAGAAGTATGGACATAACTGTTTTTTTATAGTTTGCACCACTGTTCAAGAAGAGTGTAGAATTAGCATTTAAGTTAAAATACACATTAATAAAAAAACTGTTCAAGAAGGGCAAAATTTGACTCAAAATGTACGAGAAACTATGAATGTTTGGGGCCACACACTTGGAAAAGTTAATGTAAATTTGCATGACTTAGATGCATATATACAACTCATATGACGTAAATTTTAACGCCCAATCGACGTGTTTTCTGTCACATTTAACTGAATTTTTCGTCATATGAAACGTAATGATTTATGATTCACAAATTGTTTACATCACATTGAACTCAATTTTTTCAAGAATGACATATTATGAAGTCAAAAGACCTATAAATTGCTTTAATTCAGTGCTATTCTGTTACGTTCAAAATTTCATTCAATTCGATTCACTGGTTTCCGAGATATGGCAGTTCAAAAATTAGTTGTCTAAAAATAGTGCTTTAAGAGAATGCACAATGGGGAAAAACCCATGAAAACCAGGAAAAAAATCAATAACTTTTGTCGCAGTGGAGTGAAAATTTCAAACAAAATCATTTCCGCTTGGAAAATGTCTGATAAATCGAATGGAACTAGTGTCGTTCACCGCACGAAACTGTATGTCGACCTACAGAGTCGATATATCATCGGATTCTTGATTTTTCATACTAAAAGATGCGTTTTAACAGTATATCTCATAATATATATTGAAATTATGAGTTTACTGTGTCATACAAATGCTTTAGAATGTACACAAGTAGTATTCGACATAATTTTTTTATGTCGACTCAAGTTGGTTAGTTTGGCGAAAATGATCGATTTTCAAACAAAAATTCATAATTCTGTCGTAGTTACCTAGGAAAACTTAATTATTTACGCAAAGAAAATGTCTGGTAAATCGACTGAAACTAGTGTCGTTCACCGGATGAAACTGTATGTCGACCTACAGAGACGATTTATGACCGGATTCTTGATTTTTTGTTCTAAAATATGCGTTTTGTCAGTATTTCTCATACTATTTATGAATTAACTCTGGCATACAAATCCTTTAGAATGTACACAAGTAGTATTCGATATAAATATTTATTTATGTCGACTTAAGTATTATTTTGGCGAAAATGATCGATTTTCATACAAAAACTCATAATTCTGTCGTTGTTAACTAGGATATTATGAATTTACTCTGACATACAATTCCTTTAGAATGTACACAGATAGTATTCGATATAAATATTTTTTTATGTCGACTCAAATTGGTTATTTTGGCGAAAATGATCGGTTTTCATATAAAAATTCATAATTCTGTCGTTGTTAACTAGGAACACTAAATCGTTTCCGCTAAGAAAACGGCTGGTAAATCGACTGGAACTAGTATCGTTCACCGGACGAAACTATATGTCGACCAACAGAGTCGATTTATCATCATATTCTTGATTTTTCGTACTAAAAGATGCGTTTTGTATTAAAATTATGAATTTATTTTGACATACACATATTTTTGAATGTACACAAGTAGTGTTCGGTACATTTTTTTTTTTATGTCGACTCAAGTAGGTTGTTTTGGTGAAAATGATTAATTTTCTTACAAATGATTAATTTTCATACAAATTAATACTTGTAATAGTTAACAAAGAAGTAAATATTTGAAAACATTTGAATTTTTAACATATGTACACTGTAATTACTTCTGTACTCCAAATTTCTCTCTCTCACTATCTTCTTGGCGTAACGTCCTCACTGGAACAAAGAATGCTTCTCAGCTTAGTGTTATATGAGTATTTCCACAGTTATTAACTGAGAGCTTCCTCTGCCAATGACCTTTTTGCATGTGTATATCGTGTGGCAGGCACGAAGATACTCTATGCCCAAGGAAGTCAAGGACATTTCCTTCACGGAAAGTTCCTGGAGCGATCTGGAATCGAACCCGTCCCCCCAGCATGGTCATGCTGGATACCCATGTCTTTACAGCTGTGGCTATATGGGCCTAAATACTGTATTCCAAGTGTATTTTTATATCGTAAACAGCTATTTTATAACTCGAGTCGATTAAATCGGCTCGCCTGCTATCACAATAGAGTTGAGCAGAAAAGCTAGTACAGAAATCGACTAGCTCGATAGCCGACAGAAGAAGAGTGGTCGAATCGTTATTTTGACAGTTTAGTGAGAGAAATTCCTCAAGGATTTATGGCTTGTCACGTTTTTTCGCGTTCCCGTTTGGTGTGATTTTAATGAAAATTTGGCTGGTGCTACGCCATCCGGAAGCAATACACGTGCTATTAACGGTGTTAGATTCGGCACTGGATAACAGGTTCAATTGGTGCAATAGTGGAAAATAGCCTCTGAATGAACTGGCATGATACTAGCACTTCCCGTAAAAGATGCGAGAATTGTGGAACGAACCTATGGTAAGCCGCAAAATTCTGTGCTATTCAAGTGATATGGAATATGTAATTTGTTTCCATGCATGCGGCAAAATGGCATGAGAAGATTGAAAAAGTGATACATTAGTTGGCCATTCTTAATGAAGAAGATTTAGAATCTGGAAGAAAGTGGCGTCCGTGCGTAAATTTGTGTGTCAATCGAAACGATAAGCCTGTCACGTTTTTTTTTCATGCAGTGATTATAAAATTTACTTGTACATTTACACGTACATGCATCTAACGCGTGATTCGACGATGAGTTGTAATAAGTGTGTCGAGGTGAAATGCAAGAAAATTGCAAGAGGAATCGAATCAATTGCCAGGTGAACGGTAACAATAAAGACAGTGCCATCTTGGATGAATTTTGTTTGAAGAATGTTCCAAATTGCTGAATTCAAGCAACATTGAAGAAAACGGTGGTGTTGCGCAAAGCAATGGTGTTGACGGTGATGGATGATCGCGACAGGATGTTGAAACCGACTTCCGGTTTAAATTTGGTGAGATCAGTCTGATTTTTATTATATCTTTTCTTAAATATATTTTATGACTAAATTTAGAATACATTTGCGAGGGATAGGTTGTATTTTTTTGTTTCATTTCAGAGAGCGAGTGAAGGCGCTTAAGCCTAGGCATATGGGCCAGGACACGGACCAAATACCTGTGTTCCATCCCAGGAAGCGAAAGACCAAGGGGTGACATTAACTTTCTTAGCATCGTCACCCCCATCGATTTTCACGTATTTTACTTTCTAAAAAGCTGAGTGGTTGGTACGAGATGTCCCCACTCCATGGCTTTATTGTAAAACCAATAACGCTGCACAGTAGGCCTGGCCGCTTTAATGCTTGTAATGCATCTCCGATGCACTGTAAGCATTAATAATGACAAGAAAAATGATAGAATTGGTCGATTCTAGCATTTTCCAGGATTCTTTCAATGAATGGCTGTGTATGTGTAGACTAGACTAGACTAGACTAGAAATTCCTCAAGGATTTCCTCCAAAAATTCCTCCAACAAATTTCTCCGCAAATTCCTCCAGGAATTCCTCCGGAAATTCCTCCAAGAATTCCTCCGGAAATTCCTCATGGACTCCCTCCGGAAATTCCTCCAGGATTTTCTCCGGAAATTCCTCAAAGATTTCCTCCGGAAATTCCTCAAAGATTTCCTCCGGAAATTCCTCAAGGATTTTCTCCGGAAATTCCTCCAGGATGTCCTACGGAAATTCCTCCAGGATTTCCTTCGGAAATTCCGCCAGGATTTCCTTCGGAAATTCCTCCAGGATTTTCTTCGGAAATTCCTCCAGGATTTCATCTGGAAAGTCCTCCAAGAATTCTTCCGGAAATTTCTTCAGGAATTCCTCCGGTAATTCCTCCAGGAAGTCTTTCGAAAATTCCTCCAGGAATTCCTTCCGGAAACTCCGGAAACTGGAAATACCTGGAAGAATTCCTGGAGGAACTACCGGAGGGACTCTTATAGGAACTCCTTTAAGAACTTCTGGGAAAATTCCCGGAGGCACTCCTGCAGCCATTTCCGGAAAAGCTCCCGCATGAATTTCCAGGAAAAATTCCCGGAGGTATTTCGGAGGAACTCCTGAAAGAAATTTTGAAGGAATTTCCGGAAAAATTTATAAAGTAACTCCCGGAGGAATTTTCGGAGGAACTCCTGCAGGTACCTTTGGAAGAACTCCCGGGAGAACTTACCTTACCGATCAGGCTAAGGCCGGGTGGCCTCTGCTGTACATAGTAGCCGTTTCCATTCTACTCGGTCCATGGCGATGGTGATAGTAGCGATGATGACAGAAGCAATTACATTGATGCCTGAGGTGACAAGGAAAATCATGGTGACGCGTTTAACAGCACTTAAGCACCATGCGACACACGTTTTTTGAGTGGCTCGGAAGCGCCCAATTGTTTTTCCTTATGTTTTCTGGAAGAAATCCACTCTACTTACCGATATGATCATATTTTTGATTTCCAACAAACTGGAACCAATAGCAATAATTTGGATTGGAGTAGCTCTGAATATCTATGTAGCAACTACCATGGTTGTTTTGTTGATGATACTATAGATATAAAGTTACGAAGACCATAACTCCTGATTATGTGGTTAATGGTTATAAACCATATTCTTTTACTATGTCGAGTGTGTGTTGAGTGAGAGTTTGGTCATGTATTAAAAGTAAAAAAAAATATCCAACTGGCACGAATCCTGGAAGAATTTCCTGAGGAAATCCTGGAGGAATTTCCTGAGGAAATCCTGGAGGAATTTCTGGAGGAATACATGGAGGAATTTCCGAAGGAAATCCTGGAGGAATCTCCGAAAGAAATTCTGGAGGAATTTCCAAAGGAATTCTTAGAGGAATTTCCGGAGAAATTCCTGGAGGAATTTCTGGAGAAATTCCTGGAGGAATTTCCGGAGGAATTCCTGGAGAAATTTCCGGAAGAATTCTTGGAGGACTTTCCAGATGAAATCCTGGAGGAATTTCCGGAGAAAATCCTTGAGGAATTTCCGGAGGAAATCTTTGAGGAATTTCCGGAGGAAATTTTCGAGGAATTTCCGGAGGAAATCTTTGAGGAATTTGCGGAGAAAATCCTGGAGGAATTTCCGGAGGGAGTCCATGAGGAATTTTCGGAGAAATTCTTGGAGGAATTTCCGGAGGAATTCCTAGAGGAATTTGCGGAGGAATTCTTGGAGGAATTGTTGGAGGAAATCCTTGAGGAATTTCTCTCACTAAACTGTCAAAATCATGAATCGACCACTCTCTTCTGTCGGCTATCGAACTAGTCGATTTCTGTACTAGCTTTTCTGCTCGACTCTACTGTGATAGCAGGCGAGCCGATTTAATCGACTCGAGTTATAAAATAGCTGTTTACGATATAAAAATACACTTGGAATACAGTATTTAGGCCCATATAGCCACAGCTGTAAAGACATGGGTATCCAGCATGACCATGCTGGGGGGACGGGTTCGATTCCAGATCGCTCCAGGAACTTTCCGTGAAGGAAATGTCCTTGACTTCCTTGGGCATAGAGTATCTTCGTGCCTGCCACACGATATACACATGCAAAAAGGTCATTGGCAGAGGAAGCTCTCAGTTAATAACTGTGGAAATGCTCATATAACACTAAGCTGAGAAGCATTCTTTGTCCCAGTGAGGACGTTACGCCAAGAAGATAGTGAGAGAGAGAAATTTGGAGTACAGAAGTAATTACAGTGTACATATGTTAAAAATTCAAATGTTTTCAAATATTTACTTCTTTGTTAACTATTACAAGTATTAATTTGTATGAAAATTAATCATTTGTAAGAAAATTAATCATTTTCACCAAAACAACCTACTTGAGTCGACATAAAAAAATGTACCGAACACTACTTGTGTACATTCAAAAATATGTGTATGTCAAAATAAATTCATAATTTTAATACAAAACGCATCTTTTAGTACGAAAAATCAAGAATATGATGATAAATCGACTCTGTTGGTCGACATATAGTTTCGTCCGGTGAACGATACTAGTTCCAGCCGATTTACCAGCCGTTTTCTTAGCGGAAACGATTTAGTGTTCCTAGTTAACAACGACAGAATTATGAATTTTTATATGAAAACCGATCATTTTCGCCAAAATAACCAATTTGAGTCGACATAAAAAAATATTTATATCGAATACTATCTGTGTACATTCTAAAGGAATTGTATGTCAGAGTAAATTCATAATATCCTAGTTAACAACGACAGAATTATGAGATTTTGTATGAAAATCGATCATTTTTGCCAAAATAATACTTAAGTCGACATAAATAAATATTTATATCGAATACTACTTGTGTACATTCTTAAGGATTTGTATGCCAGAGTTAATTCATAAATAGTATGAGAAATACTGACAAAACGCATCTTTTAGTACAAAAAATCAAGAATCCGGTCATAAATCGTCTCTGTAGGTCGACATACAGTTTCATCCGGTGAACGACACTAGTTTCAGTCGATTTACCAGACATTTTCTTTGCGTAAATAATTAAGTTTTCCTAGGTAACTACGACAGAATTATGAATTTTTGTTTGAAAAATCGATCATTTTCGCCAAACTAACCAACTTGAGTCGACATAAAAAAAATATGTCGAATACTACTTGTGTACATTCTAAAGCATTTGTATGACACAGTAAACTCATAATTTCAATATATATTATGAGATATACTGTTAAAACGCATCTTTTAGTATGAAAAATCAAGAATCCGATGATATATCGACTCTGTAGGTCGACATACAGTTTCGTGCGGTGAACGACACTAGTTCCATTCGATTTATCAGACATTTTCCAAGCGAAAATGATTTTGTTTGCAATTTTCACTCCACTGCGACAAAAGTTATTGATGTTTTCCTGGTTTTCATGGGTTTTTCCCCATTGTGGAATGGTTCTAGCTTCGCGGAAGATTATCCAATCGAGCTCAAATTTGTACCAATTGTCTTGAACTTTTTTGCGAAAGAAAAAAAAGGTGCCTATCCCAAACATTTTAGCCACCTTCTGTATGTGTTTTGAAGTAATGAGTTCATTGTCTGTTTGAGGATCTCCAAGACATCCAACAAGGTGTAATCAGAGATTTATTGGAGTATTAGGAATGAAATTTATACTTGCATAGCCCCATACAACTAAATGGAAAATTTATTATCTGTATGAGGAACTCCAAAAAATCTTTTGAAACGCCCTGAAACGCTTTGAAATGACTCTGAAACTCAACCCCATGGAACAACCGTAAAATTTACCTGCGAGTACTGAACCCTCCTGAAACGCCATGAAACGAATTGAAATGCCTCTTGAACCCTCACGAAACTTCCGTAAAATTCACCTGCGAGTCTCTGAAGCCCCCCTAAACCCACTGGAAACCTCCTGAAACGCCTTGCAACGCTTTGTAACGCCTCTTAAACCCCCATGAAAACTCTGCGTAATTCACCTGGATCAAATGCCCCCTGAAGTCCCCTGAAACCTCCTGAAATACCCTGAAACGCAATGGAACGTCTTGAAACACTTTGAAACGTGTTGAAACGATTGTTACACTCCTATAAAATCTTCGTGAAATTCTCCTGAGAGCCTCTGAGGCCCCTAAAATCCCCCCCAGAAGCCCCCTAGAAGCCTCCGTAAACCTCCTGAAATTTCCTGAAACGCCCTGAAACGTTTTGAAACGCATTAAACCGCCTTGAAACGCCTTGAAACGCTTTTGAAACTGCCATTAAACTCCGTGAAATTTACCAGAGAGCCTCTAAAGCCCGCTAAAACCTCTCTCAAACTTCCTAAAACGTCTTGAAATGCTTTGGAACGCCTCTGAAACCCCCATGGACCTCTGCAAAATTAGCCTGAGAACCTCCGCAGCGTTGCCTTTTAAAACACCTCTCAAACGCCTTGAAACGCATTAAAATGCTTTGAAACGTCTCTGAAACCGCTCTGAAACTATCGTGAAGCATACCTGAGAGCATTTGGAGCTCCCTGAAAGCCCTCTGAAACCTCCTGAAGCGCCCTGGAACACCTCTGAACCCCCCTTCAAAATACTCTTTAAACCCCTCTGACCCTATCTCCCTTTACATTTGAAAGCCTTGCCCGTCTCCCCTTTGTACCTGCTAGCCACTTGCGCTTCTCCAATTTCTATGCAATTTTGAAGTCCATTTAGGTAAAAATTCTATTAAGGCAGCCCCGACTCATTACCTGAATGGAGATTTGGGTGTAGTATCTTTCTATACAATGTCAACTCACACCCAATTAGTTGTCAATTTGTCCGATAAAGGCGCTATGAAGTAGTTGAGCGATATACATTCGCCAGCGCACAACAAAATATCACAAAGTTGATGGTGGCGTGGAAGGGAATTCAACACATTGAGCCTGGGATAGAAAAAAAAAACATTTCATTCCTGTACACTTTTTGGGATTCATTTCGTTCCCATATAAACCATGCAATACTTCAGCTCGATCAGAGACAATATATTTTAGCGCCAGCCTTTCTAAGTTTCCATGAAATTTACTATGGGGTTAAACTTTCTAAAAGAAAAATCGCTACAGATTACCCCTTAGCTCCTAAAAATAACGCGATGAACGGTTTTTGTACGTCACGTTATTAATGCCAAGGTTTTCAATGAAAACTAAATGTTCAACAGATAATATTTACTGCAAATTTTATAAGGAATTCGAATATGAAAAGTATTTGCGGTTTACATTCGTATTTTCATTAACTATATTATATAATCTAACCAAAACGGCGTCAAAACGTTGACACGTCACGGTAGAATGTATCAATAGTTTTGCAAGAATATCGAAATTTCAGTTCCGCAGCGCCCATATAATAAACGATTCCTATATAAAACCTACAAACGCTACTGACGAGAGAAAAAAAATCTCCTTTTTGGAAGAAAGTAGATCCCGAGCAGCTTGCCAGCCGTTGTGGCTCAAGGGCAAAAATCGAGTAACAAAAATGTTGCTGTTTTTTTTTGGTGAAAGGTTCGTCTCTTTTTGCTCACATCTCACGCATGGCCGACCGACCCAACTGGGAGGTCATATAAAACCGTTCATGTCGTCTCTCACGTGTTTCAATATTGCGGTAAACATTCGAGGTGGTAAGTCTGATATTGATGTATGCAATGTAAATTGTTCATTACTTTGTTCATCCCACTATTGCAGAAAAGTGCACCATGCCAGGCAGTAAACTGCATCTAGCACTCTTCGGAGTGATCCTTCTTCTAGGAGTGGTTCTAGCCACCCAACAAACCAACCAGCAGGACATGACAGCGATGCACAAAAATCGCCGAATTGCCGTAGTGAACGAGCTCATCAAGGCGCAGGATCAAATCCAGAAAGCACTGAAGAAAATGTACAACTCGGTGGCCCCTGAGGGAGGTCCCGGTCACGGCCAAGGAGGTGGAGGTAACAACTGCGACAGTGACGAGAGTAAGGAATCTGGGGGGCATCATTCTAGTGAGGAACAAGCCTACGATCAGATGAAGCAGCAACAGATCAAGGACGCTCGCAAGCAGATCCACGAATATACCCACCAGCTGGCGGTTAGCATGCTGAACGTTGACAAATCTATCGAGAAAATTGACCGAAAGGTGGACAAGGAGATCAAGGATAACAAAACGGTGGTGAACTATACTTTGTTCTATAACAAGCCTGCTAGGCCGCAGCACCATCACCATCACAGTCAGCACAGCAGCGAGGAACATTCCGATGAGCGGGGCTACAGGCGTAGGAGTATTCGCCCTATGGCGTCGAGGATGGGCCGGCAGTTGGGGGATCCTGAAGTACCCAGTGTGAATGAACAGATTTTGGAAGCGGCGAATGGGGAAGAGGTTGTAAAAACTCTGCCGGAACTAAATACTGTGGAAGAAACGCATTGATATGATTTTAAGATTGCACCGCTAAAGCTAAATGATTATGTTGACGATATGTGAAATAAAGTACTTCGAGGAAAACTGGATATATCTAATTTAACATGATGTGTTAAATTCACTCTCCATAGTATTCCAAAGTGCGAGGAAAATTTACAATCTATCACGCCTAGATTGAAAAAAAAATGTTGAGGTTTTTCTATGTATCTGCAAAGAATGAACGAAGAAATATACCAACGATAGGTATAGCCAGAATATTTCCAATAAAAATTCTAAAAAAAATATCAATAATATTATTTTCAAGAACTGCTCAGAAAATCTCCATAGGATTCGCGTAGGATCTGGGAAAAATATATCAATGAACTCTCAAGTAGTGCTGAAAATATCATTTCGACATACACCCGATTCTTTTTCGCACGGGTGGGGTTTTTTCTGTAACTCAGTCAATTTTGACCCGATTCTAGTCGGTAGTCGATGACGTTTACTTTAAATATTAGAGATAAAGCGTTTTTTTTTTTCGTGACTTTCTTGTAAAACTGGTCTAGCCACACAAGTTCTTCATAATTTCAGGTTCAGCTGCTGAAATGAGCTGTAAGTGATTGAATGTAGATATGTCGAAATGACTTTTTCTGCACTGCTCTCAAGTAATTTACCATACAACTTCCTGAAGATCAGTGCAACTTTAACCCTCCTAATATGTTAAGCTAGGCGCACCACGATGGTGTAGTGCATGATCAGCGAGCCTGTCTGGGTCATATTAACCCCAAGATCCTACTAGGGTTAATCCTATACATACACTACCCGTCATAAGTACGGACTCACTTGAAAAAGTATTGCAACACTCAGTTGAATATTGCATCACCTCAAAACAACTACATATGTGCTGCTATTGTATCTCAAATTTCTGAAAATATGCAAAGGTATGATCTTCGGCAAAGTTGTTCGGATGGTCGTTGGCATCACAATGGCAAGCAGTTTGATTAGCAGTTCTACCACTAGGTGACGCTAGTGAGCATGGAAAATGAGCATTTTTGACTATAGTTCTATCTTGTGATCCTGATGAGGAATGTTCAAATCTTCGGCAAAGTTGTTCGGAAGGTCGTGGACATGATAATGACAAGCAGTTCATCCACTTTATATTCAATAGGTTTAGGTCTGATTCACTTAATGTTCATGTGATTCAGGTGTATGTCATTTTGATCCTAGTGATTCGGATTCACTAGATATTCAAGAGGTTCAAGTCTGATTCATCACATGTTCAATCTGATTCACTTAAAATTCAAATGATTCATGTCTGATTCACTTCATACTCAAGTGATTTAAATCTGATTCACTTGAAATTCATGATATTCAAGTGGTTCAGGTCTGACTTATTTCATAATCAAGTGATTTAGGTCTGATTCACTTCATGTTCAAGTGATTCAAGGCTCATTCACTTCATATTCAAGTGATTCAGGTCTGAGTCATTTTAATCCAAATGATTCCGGTCTGATTTACTTCATATTCAAGTGATTCAGGTCTGATTTACTTTATAATCAAGCGATTCAAATCTGGTTCACTTGATATCCATGATATTCAAGTGATTCTGATCTGACTCCCTTCATTATCAAGTGATTCAGGTCTGATTCACTTTATGTTCAAGTAATTCAAGGCTCATTCACTTCATTTACAAGTGATTCAGGTCTGAGTCATTTTAATCCAAGTGATTCAGGTCTGATTTACTTCATATTCAAGTGATTCAGGTCTGATTCATTTCATGTTCAAATGATTCAGGTCTGATTCAGGTCGGATACAGTTCATATTGAAGTGATTCAGTTTTGATTAAGTTCATATTCCAAAGGTTCACTTCATATTCAACAGGTTCAGGTCGGATTCACTTCATGTTCAAGGTATTCAGATCTAATACATATTCATTAGGATTAGGTCTGATTTAATTCATGTTCCTATGATTCAGGTCTGATTCACTTCATATTTAAGAGGTTAAGGTCTGATTCACTTCATATTCAAGTGATTCAGGTCTAATTCACTTCATATTCAAGTGATTCAGGTTCCATTCACTTCATATTCAAGTGATTGAGGTCTGATTCACTTTATGTTCAAGGGGTCCAGCTCTGATACATTTTATGTTCTAGTAATTCAGGTCTGCGTCATTTCAATCCAAGTGATTCGGGTCGGATTCACTTCATGTTGATGTGATTCAGGTCGGATTTACTTCATGTTGAAGTGATTCAGGTCTGTGTCATTTTAGTTCTAGTGATTCAGGTCTGACTCACTTGATATTCATGTGATTCAGGTCGGATTCACTTCATGTCCAAGTGATTTAGGTTCACTCACTGATTCATTTCTTATTCAAGTAATTCAGGTTCCATTCACTTCATAATTTATTGAGGTCTGATTCACTTCATATTCATATGCAAGTGATACAGATCTGATTCACTTGATATTCAAGTAATTCAGCTCTGGTTCATTTAATGTTCAAGTGACTCAGGGCTGATTCACTTGATATTTAAGTGATTTAGGCTTGATTCACTTGATATTCAAGTGATTCAGGTCTGATTCACTTCATAAACTGATTGTCATTGGCAAATACTCATATTTTCATGCTCACTAGCGTCACCTAGCGGCAGAATAGTGCACCAAACTTATTGTAATTACGATGTCCATGACTTTCCGAACAACTTCGCCGAAGACTTGAATTTTCTATCTCATCAGGATCACGAGATAAATTTTGTAAGAAATGCTCCTTTTCCATGCTCACTAGCGTCACCTAGCGGCAGAATTGTGAACCAAACTGCTTGTCATTAAGATGCCCTTGACTTTCCGAACAACTTTTCCGAAGACTTGAACTTTCTATCTCATCAGGATCACGCCCAAGCAACACAGAAAACATCTTTGGTTATCCAAATTTTTAAAGATGATTTTTAGGCGTATTATAAGCGACACAAAATACATCTTGTGTTGTTACCTAGTTGTAAATATGCTATGCCAAAACAAACAGCACAGAAAAATATCATGTATGGTACCACGCATAAAATACTTAGAAATTACAACTAAACAACAGAATAATCTAGCACACGAATAACTTTAATCAAATCAAAATGCTATAAAGAAAAACAAGAAGAAGCAACCAATGCTTGTAATGGAATAGAATATTTTTAGGATGCTGTTGCCAATGGATTATCCGTTTCATTGGCGTTAGACAGCGAGCGATTCAAATCAGCTTCTTTCAAGTACCAATGAGTTTTCAATAATGGCCACAAATATGTCGTGCTTTATTATATTTTGACCAGTGATTGCGTCTTGGTCGAACCACCATCAATGTTCAGTTTATCACATAACCTGTCAACCCAAACAGAGAATGATTATGATGGTTCCGCCACATACCATCACAAAGAAACTAGGGGAACAGAGCCCAAAATGCCAAGATGGGGTAAAATGGCCCAACTCATAAAATCATTCCTGAATGGGACTTGATCATTAGTATTGGTGAATGGTGTCAAGATACGTTTGCATCGAACATTCTTCTAGAAGCTAAGCCACGAAACCCACGAAAAATCGTTTGCTTTCCCAATGAAAACTGGCAACTTCCGGTTTTTCGTGCTTGCAATTAAGGTTTTCTGGTGATTTTATTACCAGCCAAGTGTTTCCAATGAGATTGAGGCACGCATGGAGACGCATGGTTGTTGATGTCTACGCTTTTCATGTTAGGGGTCATTCAAATATTACGACCATCGTTTTGCGGGGAGGGGGGTAACACTCCATTTATTGAGTATACGAAAAAGCGGGACAGAGGGGGGAAAAGGAGTCGGAAATGCCCGAAAACTGATGGACGTAATTTTTGAATGTTTTCATGAAGTGGCATCTTACCCCACGGCAGATGGTCGTTTTGCACCACTTCCGTTTTACGAATCATTTTTTAAATTCGCTAAAAATCGATGAAAATACAATAATTTAGTGAATATTTTTGCTGAAGTATCGAGCAAATATTGTCTAGTTGCTGTTACCACTTTGAAAGCCTAACAAATGAGACTAATTATCATTGAAAACGATGAAAGTTTGAAAAATGGCATTTTACCCCACTTGACCCTATAGTTAAATCTGGCCAGCATACGCAAAGACAAAACAACATCCTGAGTCTAACTGGCCTCTCCAGTAATATCGACGTAGGTTGAATAAAATACCTTCCAAAAATTAAGAACAAACTGTGCTGCAGAATAATTTCGTTGATCCAGTTTTAATCAATCGATGGAAACCAATTTCTGACACCTCCGGCGCTGCTTTACATGGTTACACACTCGACCACTGGCTGACATGAAACCCTCCGGGACCCTGTCTTAGGCTGCGTAGTTTTTCGTAACTATCCACAGAAAAAGTGAAAATTAATCGTCATGTAAGCCGCAAAATAATGGAAATAATGGTCATGTAATCGAGAATCTATTGTAACATTCTGTCAATTATAATGCACATGATTGGCGAAATGACTGTTGATGAATATTCCAATATACTGAAATCGAAATTAGTATGACAACTTTACTTTGTGCCTGCAGCATCTTGAATTTGCAAACGGACATAATATTTGTATGAAAAAGTCGCGAATATTACATGACCATAATGTAAAGATACGCTAGTTCAGCTGAATGCATGACAAGTGGATCAAAACAAACACGGCTACTGTGTTGGAACGGATTGCTGCAGGAGAGCTCCCGAAAAGTTGAAGTTTCCAGAGGATTTTGCCACGGGTTTCAACTTGAAGTAAGTATTTCAAATGATCTATTAACAGCCGTTGGAGGAAGAAACGGACCAAGGTGCTGTCTTCGATGGATTTCCGCTTGAACTTTTTTTCATTACGGACTCCTGTGGCTGCTGCTGCTGCTACTAGTGCGGCTCATAAACAGATATTTTTCACTCCAGATAATGTGTGGATTTCCCAAAAAACATGTTATTATTAGAAGAAAATAAACATAAAACTTATTTCTAAATCAGTGCTTGAAAACTTTTGTAAAAGTGAAATTACATTTCATTCTTTTTCTGAAGCATTGTTGGTTATACTGGAAAAACTTGTAATTATAAGGCACGAAATGTTGCTAATTGAAAAATTGAGAGATGAAATTTGTGAAAAAAATCGCGTTCTGGTGGGATTCGAACCCACGACTCCGTATTTGCTAGACCGGCGCTTTAACCAACTAAGCCACAGAACAGGTAATGGTTCTGCGGAATAGAAAGCCAAACTGACTCCGAAGCCGCACCGTGAACACTTCTATTTCACAAACTCATCTCTCTTTTCGGCTTAGATGCCAATCCACAACACAAGCCTCGGCTTCATATAAATAATTCGCTCGCACTTGTCGTTAGTGGGCACAAACAGGAGTGTGTTGTGGATTGGCATCTAAGCCGAAAAGAGAGATGAGTTTGTGAAATAGAAGTGTTCACGGGGCGGCTTCGGAGTCAGTTTGGCTTTCTATTCCGCAGAACCATTACCTGTTCTGTGGCTTAGTTGGTTAAAGCGCCGGTCTAGCGAATACGGAGTCGTGGGTTCGAATCCCACCAGAACGCGATTTTTTTCACAAATTTCATCTCTCAATTTGTCAATTAGCAACATTTCGTGCCTTCTAATTACAAGTTTTTCCAGTATGTTTCAGACATACCAGCAAACCTGGTAATATGCCAGTAAAATGGGCAATATGTATCATTGTATCGTTGGTTATAATAGAAACTTACGTTAGGCCATACGAACTTTACATGATATCACAAGCTTAGAATATCATGTAAAGGTACATGATTTATCACGCTCCAATTATGTGCATGATATATCATGTATTTGTACATTATATTTTCGAACTGTGTCGACTACCTAGAATCCTCCGGCAATTATAAACTTCAGTCGGGCCACCGAGACCAACTAGCAACACTAGTGAAATTGGCAATGTTTTGATATTTTGACAGCTGCTGCTCTGTTAAGCATATAGCTCTATATAAGTTATTTTTACGTTCTGAAGATTTCCACAAAACAGAAATATGGCCGTCTTTGTGTTTGTTTCGTATCAATGTCAATTATCAAATTTCTATATTCGTTGGTCTGTCACTGTTCTTGTTTGGTGCACTCTTAACTGTTTAACTGGTAAATGTCAAATGTAGCTTGGTTCGATGTTTTTTTTTCGTCAGATATGTGCCTCTAATATTAGTATGCAAAATTGCAATGAGATTTCTTGATGTTTCACCTTAATGACTTCAAGAAAAAACAATACTTTGAGATTAATATTTATCGCAGATCTACGTTAGAAGGCACACAATTCAATTATTCCACACACCTATCCTCTCGATTTTTTGTTATTTTTTTGTAGAAAACTGACATTCAATAAAAAATTGGCCAAGCAGCCTTACTTTTTTACTTTTTTTTTTGGATTTTCATCGATTTTAAGCATAAGGGAACTTTTTTTTATATTTTGAATAGCTATCCGATGATGTACTAGTTCCGCATTATCTCGATGGAAAATATATTATTTCCAATCGGCCACCGACGGACATAAAGCATTGTCCAGTTAGAATCCGGACGCAGATAATCACTTATATCTCAGAGTTGGAATAACAAACAGAAAAGGTGAAGCCCTCAAAACAAAGATAATTTACTGTAGTTTCATGGAAAAATATCATTAAAATTATTTAATTTAATTTTCAATACATTTTCTCATTTTTTTCGTGATTACTTCCTTAAAAATCTGCACAATGGTAGTAAATTTTAACATCAACCCCTTCGGCGGATTTGTTTAACAATCAGGTCATCTCTGTAGTGTCCTGAGACCCTCTACCAATCTGATTAGGATTCCAAAGAAACTTTGCCAAATATTTCTCTTCTTGCGAAATTAAGGGCTATTCAGTGAATTCCAAAGAAGCGAAATTTGAGTGTTTTTTCGTTTATAAACACTATCCAACAGTGATGACACCACTATACATCTCAGGCTGTCGTGATAGCTCACCAAATTAGCTCAAACCTCTACAGATCCCTTGTGGGCATTTTTGAAAAGCAGCACGCGATTCTTGAGGTTATCATCTTTGTACACATTTGGTGTCAAAATCGTGATGTGAGAAAACGATGTCCAGAGCTCGAACTTCCTGGCAAATCTTGGAATTCCAAGCAGATTTATCCATGAACATAAACTTCAATCTTCTTTGAGCACTTCCTCATGGCATAGTTAACAACATCTGTGCACATCACACATAATGGTTATGGAGATATTAACATTTTTCGCGACTGTCGTACCTGACCACGCTTAATTTTCAGCGTGTTTGTGCAAGATTTTTTTCCTTCACTTGTCTTCAATCTGAAATAACTTTTCACTCGTAGCAAGAAAATCGATGAAATTTTCACCATCAATAGAGGACTTGTTTATGATCAGACTGCTGTAAAACAAATATGATTATGATCATTGAGAGCGTCACAATAAATTATCATTTGCGTCCGGATTCTAACTGGACAATGCTTTACAACTAGCTGAAATGGAATCAAATACACAAATTATTAAACTAGATTAACTAGAACTAAAATAAACATTTATCAAATGAATGTCAGTAAAAAAGAAAATCGCGTTAAGTACCGTAAACCGGGGTGAAATTGATCATTTGGGTACTACATTGTAATTGCATACCAGGAAATTCCAAGCGTCGCAATGATCTCAAACCTCTAACCTCATCTAGTTCATAGATTTCTAGAGATGAGTTTAATCTTTTATTTTTTTAGAAAAAAGTTAGTTTTGCCTTATTTTTTTAAGGAATTTGCAATGTATTTCTCACTCAGCTGAAATCATTGCTTCTATACAATCGATTGCCTCTAGGACTTCCCGTATTTTTTTGTTTTAACATTTTTGTGGAGCCTTGGTAGGCAAGTTATGAAGCTATTCTGAATATGAATAAGCTAAAAAAAAGTTCTTTTTTGACGAAAACGTCATTTATTGTAACAGAAATCACTTATTCCAATGGAAATTTCCTACCTTTAGGCGTTAAGCGGAGAAATTTCCTAATTTAATTTTGCATTTTAAGTGTCAAATTCACTAGTTGTAAGAGTTTTGATGCGTTATTCGGGTTTAGAAGAGCGAAATTAAGTGGATAAGGATTTTTTTTCTTTTTAACCGATGCTTTAATTGTATACTGATCAATTTCACCCCAAAGTGGCATCTTCAATTTTTTGCTTTTTGAAGTAATTAACTAAAAGTTTAAATTTGTTGAACAAAATTCTGTCACATGGTTTCATAGAGATCCACTGGGTACTTATTTTACATAAATTCTTCTGGCAATATTTGAATTACCACTAATGTTATCAGCAAAAGTTGTTTTAAAGTGATCAATTTGAATCCGGATTACGATACTGTTCCTTTGAATTCCACTAAGAATTTGCATCCTTTGACACATACGTATTTCGACCTCAACTGTAAGGTCGTCTTCAGTGTCTTGTATTGATTATCAAATGTAAATAAGAATATAAGAATGGTTATACTAAATCACAAAATAAAACGAAAACCGTGAACTCTAATCTTCCACGAACATGTTCGATGCTTAATTACGAGCTGCTTTCGATACCGTGCTTCAGAGAATTTGAGGCAGGACAATTTTTGAATTTTACCTCATAATTAAGCTCTACAGTTTCCAAAAAAATATAATTTACGGAATTTCAAGTACCTTGAGTTTCAGTCATCGAATTTCCAATATATTTGCAAGAATAGAAAGCTGGATATAATATCATTTGACCATTCAAACACAACTCTGACGATTGATGGAAGTCGAGATATCGGTGGAGATAAGGAAAAATATCCTTGAACTTAAGAAAAAAAAATCAAAGAATAATGTAGATTTGTTTTGACAAAGAAACGAATAAAAAAAGTTGAATATTTTCTCTCAAAAAAAATTCTTTTACGACGTGTACTTTTGAAGTATAAAATGTTACTTTTACAAGTACTGCAAAAATAGCATGTTAATCGGTGCATTAGATACGGAGAGTCGGATGTTTGAAGAGACTTTGAAGCTCTTTAAAGGAAGCACGACACAAGACAACCGACAAGCATGCAATGCTCAGTGGCACAGCCAAAAACTATTCCTGGCTGCTGCGACGAGAATCAAACCCACGCTCCTCAGCACGATGCAACTAAAGACTTGGTGACACCAAAAACCATTAAAAACCATCAGTAATTTGGTTTGCATCTCTATTACTTTACCAACTATCTTTTACACTACTTTGGCAAAGCTCATCCATGAGGTTCGCTTTAAACAATAATCTGATCCAAGCTCACTTCTGCTCATCCAATGCTTAGTTTACATTTATGTTTAAAAATACACAGTTAGTAATTTTATTATTATGGTTTGAAAATGTTTAACTATAAAAATTCTCAGGATTGTATGCGAAAAATTAAGTAAATCATAAAAACATAATTTAAAAAATGGCTTTAGAAAACCCTTCTACAGGCATTACAGAACACATAATTCGTTTCCTCAACAATGGACCACTAAAAACTACAACTTTAACAACAGCAAGTGAAAAACTTGCATAAAGATACAATTCAAGAAAATAGAAAAAAAAAACAACACCTGCATAATTTGTTTATGTCTTTTATGTTCTTCGTGAAAACATGAAATCGGTGATAACATGCAATTTGTCAAGTCTGTGGTTCAAATCATCTTATTTGACCTGTCAAAAGACATCTACTCGTTATTTATAACGTGTTCGGTAGTATGTGAAAACTGCAGTCCAATGGGTATGTATAACGTGGGAGAAGAATCATTCGTCGCAGTCGTTTTTGGATTCCTACATCGAGCACATCCCTCTAGTATAGGCGATCGAATTGCGACAACAACGGAGAAAGTAGCAATTTTCGACAGTTACCCAAAGAGAAGTTCAAACTGAAATAGAGAAAGCATATAAAACTGACCAGCTAGGGAGAAGCACGATTTATTCTTTGCACTTTGTCCTGCTTGAACGGTTATCGATAGCCGGAAAATTGGGGTAACGATCACAAACTCAGATGCTATCTGGGGATTTTATTACACTCCGATTGATTTTCATTCTCAGACACTAAGAAATGAACGCCAGATGGACGCTCCTGCTCTACGGAGCACTGATGCTTCTCGGTGCCGTTTGTGGCGACGGTGGCGGACATCCATCGATGAGTGACTCCGAAAAGCGTCGAGTTCTTCGGAGTATGCTGGAAGCGCAGAAAGACATCCGGAAGGCCCTCTTCAAAATCCGCAGTCAAATTGAGGGCGATATAAACTCAACCGGTCATCACGGGGGTCCCGTTCCGGACGATTCGGATGAGGATGATATCGACGACATGATGGGCGGCGGAGAGATGTCCAGCGAGGAGGAGGATGAGTTCTCCAAGGAGCGGCAGAAGAAAATCCGCGAAGCCAGAGAGCAACTGGAGAAATGCGTCAAGCAGATTGGGCAGTCGCTCATCGCCATCAAGAAGTACATCGAACGGATCGACAAAAAGGTCGACGAAGCAATTCGGGCGTCCCGTGAGAAACATTACACAGCAACCTACCATTTTAACCATAAACCAAGTGGACCATATCCTCCTCACCATGCCGGGAGCAGCGAAGGACCAACTGCACCGATAGTGCATCAAACAGTGGTGGCAGTCCCGCAAGCCGACATCCCTGCATCGTACAGCATCGGATACTATAAAAACAATTTTGGAGTTTTCAAAGCAGAAGCATCAACAACAGAACAAACTGTGACAGAAGATGAACCATTTAGACCTATGGTGGCACCCAAGAGAAACAAGAAACCCGGTCGTAAGCATCGCAACGACCGATCGTTGGGAGAAACCGTCCCCACGGTGGTTTCGGACCAGTTGAGTAGTCCGGACATTCCAAGCGTCGCTGGGTACGATGGACCCGTTCAACAGGTGGTAGAATATCAGTTAAATCAACAGCAGATTGAACAGTAAAGAACTTTGGGGACAAATGAATAAAAAGACCTTCACACATTTGGGCAAATTAGACATTTATTTCTGTACGCATATTCGTAAGTTCATTGTTATATTCCTGGAGTTGCATAAGAAGCTCCTCCAACCGCAGGACGTATTCAATTGGAACCGGTGTCATCTGGGTTAATTCGCTGTTCGCCCGACTTGGTCTGATGGAAGTGGTCGTTGGCTCCATAGTCGCTGTCGATTCCGAACTTCTCTTGATTTCCGTTGGTAACGTACTTACAATGGCAACCGATAGTTCCTTAGGTGTGACGGTGACTTTCTCCGGGGTCACCG
The DNA here is from genome assembly GCF_035046485.1 of Aedes albopictus. Lineage (NCBI taxonomy): Eukaryota > Metazoa > Arthropoda > Insecta > Diptera > Culicidae > Aedes > Aedes albopictus. The sequence continues at coordinate 482,623,738 of NC_085137.1, read as the reverse complement.
ATGTTTGTAGAATTGTCTTTTCCGTAGTAATTGCCTTCGCAGTAGTAGTTTTCAGCTTCCCAATCTTCGTTGGCTTCGCAGCCACCGGGTGGTAAGCCATCGGCTTCACAGCTTCAGGCGGTTTGAAGTTTACCATCGTGGGTTTAACCGTCCCCGACCCAGCTTTAACCGGTCTCACACCCGGCTTGGGCGTAGAGATTCTACCAGCTTGCACCAACGGTGCCTTCGTCGTCGCCGTTGCAACTGGTTTCGATTCTGCTCCGGAAAACGACGACCAAATCCCGGAAATAGCATCCAGTGCCGGTTGAATCAGGGGAATCTGTTTAACTTCACCAGCTTCAGAGATTTCCAACATCATTTCGGCGGGGTCGGGTTTTCGCTTCTGATGGGATGGAGTTATTTGCGCGGTAAAGACGAACACCGTCAACATGGTCCAGTTGAGAATGGACAGAATCATTTTGCACCGCAAGTTCGAACAGATCCTTCTGATGGTCAATGTCGTACTGATTGAGGTATGAATTTTGGAAGCGTCAAAAGCGACTGCAGCGAAAGAGAATGTATTTTGGATGGGAACCGGTTTGGGCCAACGCGAAAGCATGGCATTTTTTAGGGATGCAACTGAAGCGAGAGCATGCAGTTTAAAAATATCATGTTGTTGACCTGCAGCAATCAAAAATTCGCCATCTGGTAACCTGTTTCAAGATAAATAAGTCAATATTATAACTGGATCAGTGACCGAGAGATGCAATTAACTGCACACAAAATTAAAATTGATCAACCTTGCTGAAAAATAATTCAAATCTAAAAAAAGCGAAACATCCGACACATGCGTGGTCGATCACAACTACCTGCACCACGCTGATGCTGTGTAAAAAAAAATAAATATAAAAAATAAAATCAAGAACGAAGCATCATAGGAACAAAGGTTTTTTTTTTTGGAAAATAAAAGCAAATTTTCTCACAAATTAAAAAAAAATATGAACTGGAAAAAGTTTTCCACAAAATTTTCCACAGTTGAGAAAATTCGTAAAGAAAAGCCGGAAAAAATTTCAAAAAAATATTTTCGAGAAGGTACTTTCATAAGCTCTAATCGCTGATATTTTTGGAATGCGCCTTTTTCCGTTTTTGTGTTATGGCCAATTTTGTTGAAAAATGTCCAAATGTTACATATAAGCCTTTTCTTTGAAAAATTATAACTCAAGAACGAAGCATCATAGAAACAAAGTTTTTTTTGATGAAAATGAAAGCAAATTTTCTTAGGAATAATAAAAAATTAAATTTTTCACCGTTGAGAAAATTCAAAAAGAAAAGCCGGAAAAACTATTCCCGAACTTCCCGAAATTCCCGCGGGAAATTTTTAAAAAATATTTTTGAGAAGGTGATTTCATAAGCTTTGATCGCTGAAAATTTGGAGTGGACTTTTTAATTTCCGAGTTATGGTCAATTTTGTGAAAAATAACCATGTACGCATATATTATATGGTCATTTTTCACATAATTGGCCATAACTCAAGAACGAAAAACAAGTGCATTCCAAAAATTTCAGCCATCAAAGCTTATGAAACTACCTTCTCAAAAATATGTTTTTAGAAAACTTCCCGCGAGTTCGGGAATAGTTTTCCGGCTTTTTTTCACGAATTTTCTCAACTGTGGAAGATTTTGTGGAAAACTTCTTCCAGTTCATATTTTTTTTTGAGAAATTTTGCTTTCATTTTGTAAAAAAAAAAACTTTGTTTCTACAATGCTTCGATCTTGAGTTATGATTTTTCAAAGTGAGTAGTGTCAGGGGAAAAAATTTTCATGAAAATCTGAGACCATTCTGACCAAACCCGTACTGTAATAAAAAAAATCCCCTATTGTATCTTGTACGTATATTATACGTAAAAAAGGTTTAACCCTCGAGCGATCGCGCTGTTGTATTTTGTACAACACGTTGAAAAAATCTCGGTTTTTGTTCTCAGCCCTAGCGTAGTGCTGGCGGTGTTGGTCAACCGCGCGAGTTACGGAAGGTTGACGAGAGTGCGAGAAAACACATTTTCGTTATAGCTTTTTAGTTTTTCAGTATTCTTCAACCAGCTTTTGACGACACAAGATGCACATATCCTTCTCTTTTAGGGGTTTCCTAGGGATTGTTGGAATGTCCACCTGGTTCCGAAGTTATTGCAGAATCAAATGGGTCAAATTGGAAGTGACCATGTTGGAAAAAGCTAATTTTCGATGTGAGAACAGTTTAGTTTTCAGGCCTAAGTGAACTAGAATGATGAAACAATATGTCTGAAAGTCCGTCCCGGTCACTAAGTGCCGTGGAACCAGTTTTACGAATGATCCGAGGAACCAGTTCCAGGTCAATTTTTTAGTATGATTTAATACCATCACGCAACACCTCAAACTTCGTGATTTTCGAATGGGGCTGTTCATAAACCACGTAGACCAAATTTTGGCCATCTTAGACCCCCCCTCCCCCCTCGTAGACTTTTGTCCATACAAAAATTTTAAAATTTGTATGGAGCGTAGACTTTGGTCAGAAACCCCCCCAAAAAGTCTACGTGGTTAATGAACGGGCCCATATGTAGCATTCTGAGCTATTTTTTAGGATATCCGAAATACTTTTGGTCATTTTTGAACCGATTATGGTGATTTTCCGGAGTCGGTTACAATGATGGATGCCATATACACATTTATCTGTATTATACAGAATTTTGAGAATCCATTTTGTTTTATATGAACACAGATTTTTGAACTAGAGGAGCTATTTTATTTTTGTGTGGGATAAAGATTTTTCAGCTAGATTTTGAATGAGATATGTGCAGATTTTATAAAAATGTGATACAGATTTTTCGATAAATCATCTGGCATCCCTGGTAACGCTGATCCCGGGGTTTATTTTTCTACGATAAAAAACACTATCTTGCGACATATCAAACTTCATGATTTTGAAATTTGTAGCATATTATCACGATGGTTGTCCACTTCGAATACATTTGGCTATTTCTGGTCTTATTATTCAAGACAATCTTTCTGGGAGCCTTCCAAAAGTTCCTCCTATAATTCTTCCAGAGATTTTTTCATGGATTTTATGCAGCGTTTTCTCCAAAAACTCCTCATGAGATTCCTTCAAGAGCTCGGTTTGGCCTACCTCCCGGAAATTCAGCTGGGATTCTTTAACCCTCGAGCAGTCGCGTCTTTGACTACCTGCAGCGACACCGGGCTCACGCTGTGTGCCACAAGCACACGGGTTAAGCAATATTAACTGCGGTTCTTCAAACTATGCTATCTCCAGAAAATCTTTTAGAAATTTCTCTAGGAATTTTTATTGGAACTCTTTCAGCTGGAACTCCTAGAGGAAGGCAAAGGAGGAATTTCATGAGTAATTTCTTCAGTTATTCATCGATAAAATCTGTGGGGGAATTTCTGGATGAGTTTTTAGAAAAAAAAAATCCCTGGAAGAATCACCAATGCCGTTTCAGGAAGTATCCTAGGAAGACAGTTTGAAAGAATCCCTAGAAGGATACCTGCAGGTATCAGTGTAAAAAAAATCTACCCCCTGGGAGTACTAGGAGCAGAGCGTTAATGATTAATCATAAATTTAATCATGATTAATGATTAATGATTAAGATTAATCAAAATCATTAATCATAATCACAAAAAAATCTCATTTAATCATTAATCATTCATCTTCATCACACTATTTTTGCAATCTAATCATTAATCAGTAATCATAATCATAAGAAAAAATATTAATCAATCATTAATCATTCATCATCAAAAATGATTCATCATATAAAATTTATGATCCAATTTAAATTGGTTCAAATGCTGTTCTAAATAATGTAATTTTTGATTCTTTTTTCAAAAATCTCCCGGACAGAGTTACATTTTACTTTTGAAACTTCAAAAACATGTTAAACAATAAATATATTTTAATCATTTCCAGTTTTTTGTGATTGATTAATCATGATTAATCATGATTTTTAATCAATGAGCCATTTTAATCATTAATCATAATCAATAATCACTGATAAAACCAATTTTAATCATTAATCATAATCTTTAATCAGCCTAAAAATCAAATTAATCATTAATCACAATCAATAATCACCAAAATTGGAATTTTAATCATCAATGATTAATCATGATTAAAATTTTTGTTAATCATGAACGCTCTGACTAGGAGGCATTCCTGGAGGAATCACAGCAGGAACCGTTTGTATTCCACAGCCATCTGGAGCTCCTGAGTGAAGATCAAGAGAAGTTTCTAGAGGAATCCCAGGATAACATATCTGGAGGAAATATCGAAGAAACTTTTGGAGAATCCTAGAAAGATTGCCTTGAATCACCTCAGCAAGAGTTGTTGAAGGAATCCCTGGAGAAATTATTAGAGAAATCCCTAGAAAAATTCCGGGAGGTATTACAGTAAAAATTTCTGGATCATTCCTAGAAGGCAGAGGTTCTCAAACTTTTTGCTATCGCGTTGCCTTTTCAAATTATCGAAAATATAGAAGCGTACCAGCATCCCTTTACAGAGAGTTTTAATTAATTCAGAACAATTTTCAGTTTTAATATTTAAATGCAAAATTCTAAAGAATTTTCAGTACCTTGTTTTTTTTTTTAATCTGAATAAGGCCGTTACAAATATTTATTTCACTTTTTGTCCCACCACTCTTTGACTGGTCGAGGGGGGGGGGGATAAAAATAATAAAGCATTTAATTTGAAAAATATTTAAAACTCATCGGATTTGTTAAAGAATTTTGAGCAAGACCCGAAATTTTGATAAATATTTTTTTATCTGCCCCCTCAAAATGCGAAATCCAGTAAAAAAATTTTGAAGGGGGGGGAGACAAAAAGTCAAAATAAAATTTGTATCAGCCTAAACTTAAGTTTCTGAATATGTCTATTAAGATAAATTACATAAGTGTTTTTTTTAAATATCAGGAATATTTCAAAATAAAAAAATTTGAGGAAAACTTCCACATCTTAAGCAAGCTGCTGATTCCTAATAATTCAACAAAAAAAAATAAAAATGGTGGAAAATTTTGATAATTCCGGATCAATTAAAAAAAAAATTACAGGATTTTATGGAAAACTTTCAGAGGTGGTTAGTAAGGAATGTAGTGTGGATATTTTTAGCAAACTTAAACACAAAAATATAATGTTCAAGAGTTCAGGACCGTCATCATCAGGATCATCAGCCTGATGGATCACTCATTACCATGCGTTAGATCATTATGTACTGTGCTCTTTAATCTTTCACATGAAAAAGTTGATTAACATTAACGAGTACCTTTAGTGCTCTTAATTCATAAAACATGTCTTTCCATCATTATCTCATATAGAATCATTTTTGTACTTACACGAAACCGACAATTTTCAGAAATATTCTGTGATAAGTAACGTTAGTAAAAAATGTCATCCCGAAAAACAAAAGACAACATAAAGACCAGGAGACTGACGGAGAATTAAAAAAAATCTTTTGAATATTCTTCCCAGAATAACTTTTGAAAGATTTTTTAAATCTTTACTTTTATTTCCATGTTGTTTTATTATTATTAGCTTTCTTTACGAAGCTTCCAGCCCTAGGCAGGTTCACTTCAGAATTCCATGTTGTTGGTCAAATTGAAAACTCATTTAATGTATTGAAGATCTAATGATATATTTAAGAATTTTAACAAAAATTTCTCAATACTTCGAAAATTTAAAAAAAAATCTAAAATAGCGAAATATTCACGGTGCACCAGGGCGCCGCGGCGCACAGTTTGGGAAACACTGCTAGAAGGAATCGCTGGAAGAACCACAGCAGAAATTGCTTATGGAAAAACCACAGGAGGAGTTCTTTGAAGAATCCTTGGAGGAATACCAGGATGAGTTTCTGCAGAAATTCTGCCTCCATTATGTCCATTATGAATAGGAAACCATGCAAATATGGGACTGATATGTGATCAAAGGCATAATTCCTTCGGAAATTTCTGGAGGAATCTTTGGATAAAATCTCTGGAGGAAGTCCTGGATGACTCCTTGGAGAAATCCCTGAAAGAACAACCGCAAAATTTTCTACAGGGGGATCCCAGCAAAGCAAGAGCAGTAAGAATTCCTGGTGGAGTTCTAGGAGGAATTGTTGGAAGAACCACTGCTCCAATTCCTGGATAAAATGTCTAAAAAATTTGCCAGAAGTTATGCAATGCAAAGAAAACTATCTACAAACTTCTAAATTAATATTTTCAATTTTTTTCTTGTATTACATGCAAAATAATAGGCATTTTGTCTTGTATTAAGACCACCTTTTCCACTATTGCCTACGAAAGATTCCACCCCCAGGTGATAGTAAAAATTGTAATCTTTCAAATGCCGACTGAGTCATCTGCGCCATTTTGCGCCAGTGATAGTTACTTCAGGTGAAAGATGACCTAAAAATATGATAAATTTGCCTGCAACTTTTTTGTATTGAGATATACTGACTTCACCCCTTCGAAAGATATGTGTATTTGGGTGTTCTGAACAATTTTGAGAAGGTCACAAAAGTGTAGGAGTTTATCTGTTGTAGCTACACTTAAAAAACTAGTTTCATGGGTACTTCACACAAAACGCTCCACATCCCGAAAACCGAAAGTGGTTTGAAAACATTGAAAAAAAAAATTGAAAAAATAATGTTTTTATTTCACTTCTAGGGGGATTAACCATCAATTAATGTTATCAAAAGAAACATGCCGAAAAACTTTGTAGAACACGCCAAACCTCTAGAACCAACCAAAAAAGTTGAGGGGGTTAGAAGCAAAGGGGTGTTAGCATGAGCATGAGCATAGATGACCGTACTATTCGTAGTTGCTACTCCGTGATTGACCAGAACAATCGAAGTTGCACAAGGAACCAACAGACGGAGCTTGGGAGTAGCTTACCGTCCTCAATGTGCATCTTCGAGAATTCCAAACTTTATTAGGTCAATAACGGCGCCGGCCACGTCCTTACGGTCATCGAGGAAGGAAAGGAATGTTATTATGACGTGCGTTGCTTACTAAAGACCGAGATCACCTCTGCGTCTCCACGTCTGTCATGGGAAGGACTTTTTGTTAGTGGGGAGGGGAAAGGGCGCATGATATGAGTTCACTTTGGTAAGTGGAGTGATTCATGCAACCCTATTAATATCAAACCACTTATTTTCATTTGGACTAAAACAAAACACATGCCGACATCGAAGATGACGAACCATTCAGATATTTTCGAAGTGCGAAAATTAACGAAAGAGAAAATAAAGTGATTTGAACCAATGTGGCTTTGGAACTTGGGCCGACACTTGACGTGACGAACATTTCAATGTCTGTTGACTAAAATCGCAAAAAATGTTGTTTGTTGCATTATCGTATCATAAATCGCCCCGTACGAAGATGAGCAGTCAAATAGACGACGACGACGACGACGACGTGCGCGCGGACGATCCGAATGAAAACGCGGCCTGTACACTTTGCCACCAAAAACTCACTAAATCGCCCCGTACGAAGATGAGCAGTCAAATGGACGACGACGACGACCGAATGAAAATGCGGCCTGTACACTTTGCCTCCAAAAACTCACTCTCGTCGGGGCCCGCAGAGAAAAGAGAAAAAAATCGCAAAAATCTAGCAAAGCCAGCGCGCGATGCTTTGCTGCTGCCGAACTAGAACTACCGCACACTACTGACTGCTTGGCGTCCCGTCGTCGGAGCCCCGCAGAGAAAAGAGAAAAAAAATCGCAAAAATCTAGCAAAGCCAGCGCGCGATGCTTTGCTGCTGCCGAACTACCGCACACTACTGACTGCTTGGTGTCCCGTCGTCGGAGCCCCGCAGAGAAAAGAGAAAAAATCGCAAAAATCTAGCAAAGCCAGCGCGCGATGCTTTGCTGCTGCCGAACTACCGCACACTACTGACTGCTTGGCGTCCCGTCGTCGGAGCCCGCAGAGAAAAGAGAAAAAATCGCAAAAATCTAGCAAAGCCAGCGCGCGATGCTTTGCTGCTGCCGAACTACCTCACACTACTGACTGCTTGGCGTCCCGTCGTCGGAGCCCCGCAGAGAAAAGAGAAAAAATCGCAAAAATCTAGCAAAGCCAGCGCGCGATGCTTTGCTGCTGCCGAACTACCTCACACTACTGACTGCTTGGCGTCCCGTCGTCGGAGCCCGCAGAGAAAAGAGAAAAAATCGCAAAAATCTAGCAAAGCCAGCGCGCGATGCTTTGCTGCTGCCGAACTACCTCACACTACTGACTGCTTGGCGTCCCGTCGTCGGAGCCCCGCAGAGAAAAGAGAAAAAATCGCAAAAATCTAGCAAAGCCAGCGCGCGATGCTTTGCTGCTGCCGAACTAGAACTACCGCACACTACTGACTGCTTGGCGTCCCGTCGTCGGAGCCCCGCAGAGAAAAGAGAAAAAATCGCAAAAATCTAGCAAAGCCAGCGCGCGATGCTTTGCTGCTGCCGAACTAGAACTACCGCACACTACTGACTGCTTGGCGTCCCGTCGTCGGAGCCCCGCAGAGAAAAGAGAAAAAAATCGCAAAAATCTAGCAAAGCCAGCGCGCGATGCTTTGCTGCTGCCGAACTACCGCACACTACTGACTGCTTGGTGTCCCGTCGTCGGAGCCCCGCAGAGAAAAGAGAAAAAATCGCAAAAATCTAGCAAAGCCAGCGCGCGATGCTTTGCTGCTGCCGAACTAGAACTACCGCACACTACTGACTGCTTGGCGTCCCGTCGTCGGAGCCCCGCAGAGAAAAGAGAAAAAAATCGCAAAAATCTAGCAAAGCCAGCGCGCGATGCTTTGCTGCTGCCGAACTACCGCACACTACTGACTGCTTGGTGTCCCGTCGTCGGAGCCCCGCAGAGAAAAGAGAAAAAATCGCAAAAATCTAGCAAAGCCAGCGCGCGATGCTTTGCTGCTGCCGAACTACCGCACACTACTGACTGCTTGGCGTCCCGTCGTCGGAGCCCGCAGAGAAAAGAGAAAAAATCGCAAAAATCTAGCAAAGCCAGCGCGCGATGCTTTGCTGCTGCCGAACTACCTCACACTACTGACTGCTTGGCGTCCCGTCGTCGGAGCCCCGCAGAGAAAAGAGAAAAAATCGCAAAAATCTAGCAAAGCCAGCGCGCGATGCTTTGCTGCTGCCGAACTACCTCACACTACTGACTGCTTGGCGTCCCGTCGTCGGAGCCCCGCAGAGAAAAGAGAAAAAATCGCAAAAATCTAGCAAAGCCAGCGCGCGATGCTTTGCTGCTGCCGAACTACCGCACACTACTGACTGCTTGGTGTCCCGTCGTCGGAGCCCCGCAGAGAAGAGAAAAAATCGCAAAAATCTAGCAAAGCCAGCGCGCGATGCTTTGCTGCTGCCGAACTACCTCACACTACTGACTGCTTGGCGTCCCGTCGTCGGAGCCCCGCAGAGAAGAGAAAAAATCGCAAAAATCTAGCAAAGCCAGCGCGCGATGCTTTGCTGCTGCCGAACTAGAACTACCGCACACTACTGACTGCTTGGCGTCCCGTCGTCGGAGCCCGCAGAGAAAAGAGAAAAAATCGCAAAAATCTAGCAAAGCCAGCGCGCGATGCTTTGCTGCTGCCGAACTACCGCACACTACTGACTGCTTGGTGTCCCGTCGTCGGAGCCCCGCAGAGAAGAGAAAAAATCGCAAAAATCTAGCAAAGCCAGCGCGCGATGCTTTGCTGCTGCCGAACTACCTCACACTCTGAGGGGGTTAGAAGCAAAGGGGTGTTAGTGACAAAAACTAATGTTTGAGTAAATTAAGTTTGAAGTTTTTCATCAATTTTTCATCCCAAATGTATGGAACAGCAAAATCAACCCATTTTTCGCAGATTTATTGTACTTTTTCTAATCATCTAAAAAAGATTCTTAGAAAAGTTCTTAACAGTTTGACCCGAGCAGAAGAAAATATCAACAGCATAATAAAATATGTTATTTTGGCTTAATAACCAGTGAAGAGAACTGTCAGACAAAAGAGGCACAAAACAAGCAACAAAGAAGATGCGGCGATTACTCTTTATCCCAACTGGTAACAGATAATGACATGATCTCGAATTTTTATGTTGCAGACAAAACGGAAGCTGAATTTGTTGCGTACTTTTCAACTTGTGAATAATTAATTATGACTAAACCAAAATCGAAAGTTTTTGATGATACATCTTTAGCAGCGATGCAGTGTTTACCGACTCGAAGTTACCGCTCGAAAATCACAATGCAAGGCTAAATCTCTAATCTCGTGGTGCACGATCTTTGTCCTATTCTGTTCAAGATGGGACAAGCCTATGTCGCATTGGGTAGAATGTCGCAACAAATTCAGGTTGCGACATTGTCGTTATTGTTGCGCGATGGTTGAATTTTGATTCACTGTTAATAACTGAATAATGGAATCGGTAATTTTTATGTAATTAGCATAACATGATATGTTATAAACTTGTCTGTCATAAGCGGCAAAATAACAAATCGGCACCAACATTTCAAAAGGGCGTAACTGCATTTGGAAGTAATACCTTCTTTCAAAGCTGTAGGTCGTACTGCCTCCCTTACACTCAAACTACCGTGGTTGTCGGAAAGAGGAGAGTTTTTCCCATCTGGTACTTGTTGTGAAAAACATGGAAATCATAACACATGATCCACAGCTTTAAAAGAAGGTGATGATTCCAAAAGCAGTTACGCCCTTTTGAAATGTACGTGTCGAAATATCATAACAAAAAAATGTTCCTGGAAGACTTATTCAATAACATGATTCGTTAGATCAATTACAACTTAATAACAGGAAATTTGTGAATTTGTTATTGTTGTGTTATTGTTCATCACATGTTTGTACATTCTCTATAGTAGAACAATAACTAAACTTGTTCTACAACAAAATATATTATTAAAATGATATCTTGTGGTTATATCTCAAAATCTTGAAAACAACAAAATAAGATTGCCCAACCAAACATGTTATTAAAATGAAATATTTTGATAAGTTAACAATAACAATTGATGATATAAAAGCAGGCTATGTGATTCTGTTGTTATAAGTTGCTCGGGGAAAAACAGTTTGACAAAATGGCCACTTACATCCCTTTGCATCTGGGTTTCTCAGTTGTTCATGGAAGGTAAACAACAGATACCGCTAACGCTTTTTTGTATGAATATCCTTAATTTTTTGTATGGGCTGTAACGCTTGGCCGTCCTTCCCCTAGAGCGTTACGTAATTTGTGGTCGGCGCCTTATAACAACGCTGAGTAAACTTTGCCCTATGAATCCCTTATTGCAAGTTTGAAAAAGGACCAATAAATAATCCGTCATTCAATAAAAAATGTATGCACATAATACCTATTTACATAAAAACAATATACCTACATACATATAGATTACGAGATATTTTACGGAAGCATCGTTTCGTTTCAAAATGTAGCGTGTCAATCTAGATTTCGTATCGATCTCCCGATGGCTAATTTCTAATTTCGTTTCGTTTTGTACAGCATCTTGTCAAAAATTTTGCAAATCATTTCGTTTCGAATCGCTTTGGAAAACCCCCATACCGCATACCTTGACATTTAAGTATTCTGACTTCTTCTCCTTTCGACCCAACTGGGACTTTCCAACCGGGCTTTACAGCTTAGTAGCCCTTTCTCTACCTATGACAATTTTGAATGTTTCATGGTTTTGCAGTGGTTCAAATCCCAAAAAAATAATAATGAATACCCACGCCTTTACAAGTTATAAATTACAACTGTGGCTGTTTGGACCCCAAAGTATAATCTATAAACCAAAAGTTTCAGAATTTCAGTCTCTCTCCCTCCACCGTGTAACGATTTTTATACCCGAACGGCTTTTATTATTACAAAAATGAGTTTTCATGTACACAGTTAGAAAAAATCACCGACTTCGGTAATGTTTCACCGAAATCTCAACCGTTAAGTTTGTTTTACAGGAAAAAATCGGTAAAGGTAGCAACTTCTACCGAAGTTCGTTGGAGTTTGACAGATAAACGATAACATTTTACCGAAATTTGTTATTTTTTTACAGAATTTCGTTAAAAATCCATTACCGAACGCTCAGCGGTTGAGATTTCGGTAAAAATTACCGAACGCGATTAGCTGTGTATTCAGGGGTTCAGCTTTTTGATAATATAAAAGAAATATCCCAGTTACAGAAAACACGATCACAAAATAACAAGCATGTACTTAGTACGTTGGATCGAAAGACATGGGCTAAGCGACGAACTTCGAAAAAAGTTTAGCGCAATTCAGAGAGCAAGAAAGCTTTGACTTCCTTGAGTGGTAATGCAAACATGAAAAGGCGAGTAATGCAAGAAGCCTGGATTTAGGCGCAGAGTATTATATCCGAATAAAGTAAATGGTCTTGCGTGGAAGTCATGACGTTATGAAAGATCATTACAGTTAAGTCTCCTAAATATGAGACACTGACACTAACTTTTTGCCTACTTTTGCTTCCTAGCTACAACATAGGACAATAAAAATGCACCAAAGCCATTCTCCCGTGCAAACTAGCCCACTATAAGGTGCCATATCTCAGTCATTTCTCAAAATTATGCACTGTTCGTAACGTAGACTAACTTTTAGTCACCTCAGACCCCTTCGCACTTCCTTTCATCTCGTAGACTTTTGTGCATTTATATTTTTTTTTGAGCTTGTATGGAGCGTAAAATTTGGCCAGAACCCCCCTCCCCCTATGAGTCCACGGTGATTATGGACAGGCCCTAATGAATGTATGTGAAAATTATCGTAAAAATTACAGATAAAGATTTTCATAGATAGTGTTTACATATTTTAACTAGCTTACTCGGGAAATTCAAAATGACTATCAAAAAATCTTAAAGTTCTTCCACAAGAGCTACTGTTGTTATTATTGTTTTAATCGTCGCGATTTGATGTACTGCTTGTTCATCGATTAGTTTTCGGCAGGAATATATAAAAACTTGTTTTTGCCTTTCTCGTACACCAAGGTGTACGAAAGGCTATATGTTCACTCCAAAAACGAAAATTTGATAGAGCCTCCGGAGGGGTCAAGTCTTATATACCAATCGACCCAGCTCGACGAATTGAGGTGATGTCTGTGTGTGTGTGTATGTGTGTATGTGTGTATGTGTGTGTGTGTGTATGTGTGTATGTGTGTGTGTGTGTATGTGTGTGTACAAAAAAACTCACATCACTTTTTGGCAGTAAACCTCAACCGATTTTATTGACCGACGGTTCATTCGACGCGGAATCTGGTCCCATTGTTTCCTATTGAAAATGGTTCAGATCGGTCCAGCCGTTCCGGAGTTATGGCCATTTAGGTGTTCCGGACCGGTACTCCTGGAAGGGCCAGACATGAAAATGCTGCAAAGCCATGCATGCGACACATCAAACTGCGGCATTTTCGATAACCTGACGAACGATAAGCATTAAAATAGTCTCAGACCATATCTGAACCGGTAGTGTCCCGGAACCGGTTCCGGATGTCTCGCCGGAAGTGACCAAACATAAAAGTGAACTAAACCCATGCATGCGACATATCAAACCGCGGCTTTTTCGATAACGTGGTGAACAGTAAGCAGGAAAACATTCTCAGACCATATCGGAACCGGTAGTGTTCCGGAACCAGTTGCAAATGTCCCGCCGGAAGTGGCCAAGTATTAAAGATAACCAAACCCATGCATGCGACATATAAAATAGTGGCTTTTTTGATATCCTGATGAACAGTAAGCAGGATAATATTCTCAGACCATATCTGAACCGGTTGTGTCCCGGAACCGGTTCCGGGTGTCCCGTCGGAAGTGGCCAGATATAAAATTGAAATAAAACCATGCATGTGACATATCAAACCACAGCTTTTTCGATAACCTGATGAACAGTAAGCAGGAAAGCATTCTCAGACCAGATCGGAACCGGTTCCAGATGTTCCGCCGGAGGTGGTAAAGTATAAAAGTTAATTAAACCCATGCAAGGGACATATCAAATCGTGGCTTTTTTGATATCCTGATGAACAGTAAGCAGGAAAATATTTTCAGAACATATCTGAATCGGTTGTGATCCAGAACCGGTTCCGGGTGTCCCACCGGAAATGGCTAAATATAAAAGGGAATTAAACCCATGCACATCAAATCGCGGATTTTAAGGCATCTTGATTTGACAAAAAAAAAGTTTCCGGCCATAATGGGGACAACCGGTAGTGTTCCGCAACCGATTACGGTTACGCCATCGGAAGTGGTCAAATGTAAAGGAGAACCAAACCCATAAATTCGACACGTTTAATGACTTTTTAGGTAAGCTGATGAACAGTTAACAAAAAAAATCATAGACCATACTTTGGAAAACCAATAGTGTGCCGAAACCGGTTCCAGGTGCCCCGACGGAAGTGGTCAAATGTAGAAAAAAAAAAACCAAACGCATACACGCAGCACACTAAGTAACGGCTTCTTCGATAACGCGAAGAACGGTCAGCAAGAAAATAGTCTCAGGTCAGTAGTGTTCCGGAACCAGATTGGAGTGCCTCGCCGGAACTGGCGAAATGCACGAATGAACCAAACCCATACATGCATTACATCAATTTGCGACTTTTTAGGAGAACTGATAAATAATTTGCATGAAATAATAATTTGCATGAATACCGGGCTTGGTGGTCTAGTGGCTACCGCTTCTGATTCGTATGCAGAAGGTCATGGGTTCAATCCCTGGCCCGTCCTTTTCATCCTACTTTGTATCTTTCTATCCACTTTCTCTCGCTCTCTCTTCTCTACATATACAACTCATGTATATTCATATGTTCGTAGCCATCGCTAGAACCAGAAACGAATTGAAAAAAAAATCGTTTCCCTCCCTTCCAACTTCCACTCACAGCACAGTGTATATATAACGCCTATAAGTTATGCAACCAAAGCGTGCTGTGCCGCTTGACCTTATTCACCTTATTCACCACACAATCTATCACGAACACTAGAAATAACCCTATCCATGGATCGCATCACCGACCCAACGGTGACTCCCAGATCTCCCATCCTTTCCGTCTAACAAATACCGCAGTCCGTGCAGGTTGTGGGGACGCAGAGTGCTCTCGGTCTCTAGTAGCAACAACCAGTACACTCTAACATTCCTTACCATGATTGACGGGCTTGGTGGTCTAGTGGCTACCGCTTCTGATTCGTATGCAGAAGGTCATGGGTTCAATCCCTGGCTCGTCCTTTTCATCCTACTTTGTATCTTTCTATCCACTTTCTCTCGCTCTCTTTTCTCTACATATACAACTCATGTATATTCATATGTTCATAGCCATCGCTAGAACCAGAAACGAATTGAAAAAAAAAGTCGTTTCCCTCCCTTCCAACTTCTACTCACAGCACAGTCTATATATAACGCCTATAAGTTATGCAACCAAAGCGTGCTGTGCCGCTTGACCTTATTCACCTTATTCACCACACAATCTATCACGAACACTATAAATAACCCCTATCCATGGATCGCATCACCGACCCAACGGTGACTCCCAGATCTCCCATCCTTTCCGTCTAACAAAATACCACAGTCCGTGCGGGTTGTGGGGACGCAGAGTGCTCTCGGTCTCTAGTAGCAACAACCAGTACACTTTAACATTCCTTTCCTTTCCCAGCTGACTATAAGGACTTGGCCGGCGCCGTTATTGATCAAATATGCATGAGCTGCTAAAATTGCACTTTGAGAATAAGTGGAATGTCCCAGCCCCTTGTTCAGTTGGATCTCAGTGCAATTGGTACCAGTTCAGATCAATCACGGAGGAGCAACCATTGACATGTATAGTCAGAATTGATCGTTTTTTTGATCGAACTGATAAATAATTTGCATGAAACTAGTCTAAGAACAGGGACAATCGGTAAGTGGTAAAATGTGGACCGAAGGTTGTAAATGTGAAATTGAATCAAATCCATGCGTGTCGTACCATAAAACCACGCTAATTCGACAATGATTGCTGTCAAATAACCTGTATAAACTTTCAATCCGATAAACTAACTCTATTTTAGTTTTGTTTAGATTGTATGATTTGTTTTTGAACACAAATCTCACAGATATTGTGGTGGTACGAATTGATAGCTTGTACATTTTACGATTGTTGGCTTCCGAGGTTCACTGCGGTTGATCACCAAACGGATCAGGTGTCGGAATGCACCAAATTAGAACTTTCGGAAGTAGCAGCTGCACGAGGAGCCGCTGCGGGTGTAAGTAACATCACAATATCGAATCATTCGTATTTACAGTGTATTACACTGTGACATTTGATCATTTTTTAATTCAACAAATTTCGAATGAGCGGGGTACAAGTTAAAAAGTGTCTTATTAAAGAGTGATGAATACGCGGGGTTTGACAGTACATCAAATAACAGCTTTTTTGATAACTTCTTCTTCTTCTTTATAGCTCGACGTTCGCATTGGAACTTGGCCTGCCTCTCTTCTACTTAGTGTTCTTGAGAGCACTTCCACAGTTAATTGAAGGGTTTTCTTTGCCCGCCATTGCATGAATTTGTATATTGTGAGGCAAGTTCAATGATACACTATGCTCAGGAAGTCGAGAAAATGTTCCCGACCGGAACGGGAATCAAACCCGCCGTTTCCGGATTGGCGATTCATAGCCTTAACCACTAGGCCAACTGGAGACCCTTTTTTGATAACACGATGATCGATTAGTAAGAACATAGCCTCAGACCATTTTTTAGACAACCGGTAGTGTCCCGAAACTAGTTTTTTTTAGGTAACCTGATGTACGTTAGCAATGATATTGCCTCAGACTATATTTGAGAGACCCGGTGGTGCTCCGGAACCTGTTCCGGAAAGTAACCAAATGTACCATGCGACACATCACATCACGGTTTTTTTAATAACCTGAGGAACGGTTAACTGGAAAATAGGCTCATACCACATTAGAGACGACTGGTAGGGTTGCACAACCAGCCAGCGTTTGATGCTTCGCCGGAACTACGAAAGTAAATAAAATCAATGCAAGCGATAAATATGTGTAAGAGAACAAAATCTTGACATATTTAACCCACATACAAACAGACGTCTCACTATACTCACTACGTTCTTGTTTTAAACGGTCAATAAAATATAACCTAGAATGTGCAGAAAAAACTTTATCGAAGACCGCAAAGTGATCTGTGAATGTGTAAAAAGTTATATCTTAGCTTGTTAGTATCGTCTTGATATTGATCAGCTCCCAATGTTGATGAAGGTACTCAAGCAGTCAACTGAGAAATCTGATATTATTCAGCTCTGCTTTTACGCTGAACACAACGTCGGAGTATGTGCCATCAATAAGTTTTAAGTCAATTGAATGATGGCTTTGATAAAATGCTTGCTTTTCTTAAAAAATATCAGGATTCAGGAACACTTTGACTTACGTCGACGGAAAGATCGTGAGAACATATACGACGAGAAAGGCACTATCGCCTCTAGGTGGATTAATTTGGGTTTTTTTTTGTAAAAAATAACTTTAAAAAAATCTTGAAAGCTTGAAATCTGAAGAATTTTTTGATATGCTTGGTCACTTACACCCCTTCGCATCTGAGTCCCTCAAATATTGAAATAAAACGTTGAAGAACATTGGGCAAAGTTTTAAACCATTTTTTACTCTACTGGAGTTACTTGCAGTTTAGCATGAGAATGTTTTTTTTTTTAAAGAATTGAAATACTAAGGCTTGATGTTTTCTTTCAAAATACTCTACGTTCGATGTATGAAACAATATTATCTCCTTTACCGAAACATTTTTAGAAAACTTTCAGACGCACTTTTAACAGATTTTTTTTCTATTTTTTAATGGAACAATTGAGAGTTTTGAAAAATCTATTTGCATGCTTCTGATATAATCTGAACTTAATATTTGTGTACGACTGATGAAGGTCAAGATATTGATGAGCAAATGGGACGATCTCCAAAACCCTCTAATACCCAACCCCGTCTTTGGACGGTGTATAGTTTGAGAATTTTTGTATTTTTTTCGGATCGTGGTATTACGTTTGCGGGAAGGAAACGTCAGTTCCGTTGCAAATTTCGGATTCGAGTGATTGTCTTTCTGTTAGTTGGGTTGCGTAATCGCGTATTTGTTTTTTTTTTCGGTGTATTCTTCGTTGGGCGACCGGAGACTCAGCGAATGGTGTGAACGAGTGAACATTCAATATGGTTTGGAGAGCATTCTGAATAGGATTATCCGGTGTGCTCATTCCTTGCTATTCCCTTTAAAATTTGAACATGACCTACTTGGGAATTTCGGATGGGGGGTTAGCCTAAGGAAGCTAAATTTACTGGCTACATGGCAAAACCAGGGGTTTCTAGCGTATTAGAAATAGTGTGTATATTTGTGGTTATGACACTTACAGTTAAATAGAGTAGAATTCAGCAATCAGTCATTTTTATCTCATTTCCGTCCTCTTTCGCACTTAATATAAAGAACTGATTTAGTATGCAATTCATATACCATTTTCTACCTTTAGAGTGTAACTTTGTCTATAACCTAAATTTTGAACATTCCATAATCATTTCTGTGTCTTGCCTTTCAACTACTAAAGAAGGAATTGGAGTTGAACCAAAAAAAAAATGACGATTTGAATTAAATCCGATTCAAAATTCATTTGTAAGGTGATCCAAAACTTTTGCACGGTGACTTGTAAATCTAACTCGATAATTTAAATTATGTTATGCATGTTTCCGCTAAAATCTATTGAGTAGCTCTCAAAGAGGATAGAAATAAGGGTTCTAATTCAACTTGCATATAAAAATTTGGTCGACCAAATTTTGAATTACACGGAAAACAGTTTTTCACACGGATTTAGAAAAATACGTAAGTTTAGGTAAACTTTTTAAACCAAAAATTGTGTATGAAATTCGTGATAAGTACCTACAAATCAAATCTTACTCTTTATCTTTCGATAGAGTCTAAGAACGAGTGGATTAAATGAAAGATGACTGAGATATAACCGAAAAACCTTTCCATGTTTTTGAGGGAGTGACCCCAAACTTTTGCACGGGAGTGTACATATAACTAGCAGACATACGAGCATAAGACTAGGAGTAAATAATAGCTCGATCAAACAGTTGCGGAACATGTAGAAGTAAGATCATTAAAGACATCATAGAACGTTTATATCGACTTTTCAATGGATTATCTATCTATATGAATAAAAATGGAAAGGTGTTTGTATGTCACGAATAGGCTCAGGAAATGGTCAACGAATTGACTTAATTCTTTCACTTTTGCATTCGTGCAGGGCTCCGACGTGTTCGTGCGAAAAAAAAAATTGGAAAAAGTGTCCAGGAAGGCAAGAAAAAAAGGAAAATCTGATATTCCATTTTGAGCGGCTCTTTTCTATGGAACTGGATGTCAAAAACACAGTAGGCAGGCAGTACGACGTTTGGCGGGACAGCTAGTTATTAATCTTGCCTTGTTTACTTTGCTCCCGCAACAAATGCTGATTTGTATTTTGCAAGAGACAAAAAATGTTTGCTCTACTGTAATTTTTTCTTCCACTTTTTCGAACACAGTGTATGATTCTACACTTCAAACGGTGATCAACTTGTAGAGTTCAAAAATTCACTGATCACTTGGAATAAATAAAAAAAACTTTGAAAAACAACATGTTCCATTAAGGTTGAAGAATCCGTCATTGAAATAATCGTCATCTTTAAAAATGCAAAAGCAGTTTTCTCGTTCAAAATTGAACCGCTTGCAGTGAAAATGTATTCACTGTCAGTCCTGCAAAATATCAGTCTCAGTGCCTGTTTTTCAGCCGAAAATGAATGACTGCGGCGGTCGTTTTCAGTTCCTCGATGTGAGAACTGACAGAGTCCGAGAGCTCCATTCGTGAGCGCCCCAACAAGATCAATTCCCAATCATCCACACACTACTCATGCTGAAAGGCCATTCGTCTCAAGCGTTGGCTTGTGAGAGTGAGTGCCCTATACGCTACCACGGGTGAAAACACTCAACTACAGAAAATTGAATGGAAATATAGTCCTGTCAGCTCTCGCTTTCAGCACGCTGCGTGCGAGTGTGAGTACCTATTTCATTTCGCTCTCGTGTTGCTGATCGGAAAGCAACATTGACAGGAAAACCAAAACGGAGAAAATGAAAAAAGCAAAATATCGCTATCACAAAGGCCTGTCGAAAAATTGCAGCACTGTTCACTGTACTGTATTCTCTACCAGCAACATAGTGAATACATTTTCACTGCGGAAATTTCAGTTTTGAAGGAGAAAATAGCTTTCAATGACGACTATTATATCAATGACGAATCCTTCTGCCTTAACATTGCCAAGAATAACGTATTTGCTCTTACGAAAGTATTTTGTACATACATAAATATGGAATCAAAAAAAAATGTATCTACTCATTTTGATATAAGTGGTTGTTTAAACATTTCTGTGATAGTGTTTATGCGAGTTGTTCTAACAAGAGTTAAGGTAAAGGCGATGTCCCCGACGATTTCAAACGCACTTTCTTTTTATATTTTATACAAGGAACAATGCAAAATCTAAAGCCTTTCTGGTAATGAACCAGTGGAGTGACCAAAAAAGACCCTTAAAGGCACGAATTCTGTCATTTGCGGACCATATTTGAACTGCTTACGCCTATGGCCTCCTCGCTACACCACTGGCCCATCACTCGGAAGGCTTCAGTTTTTTCATATTTCCACGTATGAAATCTAAAAATAGTACGTAGAAATCCCCGGGAGACACCATCGTAACCTTGCCTTGTAAGTACACTTTACGTTTCAGTTTCATCAAAAAACTGTTGCGTCAGAGATGCCAAGAGCTACACGATCTCGAGATCAAAAGGTGCTTCTGTAATTAATCGATTCCTCTCAAATACACCACACTCATCCAAACCGATAACCTCAACCATCCCGAAGAAAACAAGGTTACATCATTATTTATTTCCGAATAATTTATTGACCACTAGAATATTCACACCGAAAACGTGCAAACGCAAATCTCATGATTTCAACTGTTGGTTCATACAACATTCTGTATTTTTTCCCCGATCTCATGTCACTTTTCCTGCCACTTAAGTTCGGTTGCACATTTTCGCACAATCAAATGTTCGAATTCAGTCCTTGACTCTCTTATTCCGGCAGCTAACGAACAACTCCCCTTCCCCCCAAAAAAGCCCGCTCACTTCACACTTCAGTTATTTTCCTTCTGGTGCTCGGCGATGTCAATCAGCTCACTGTTAGAGTTGGTTCCGGAAGACGAACCCGCTGAGGACGCAGCCGACGACGACGAGAACGACGACTGTGCCTTGAATTCGAAAGTTTTCTCGTGTTCCACCAGTGGGGCCGTCTTCTGCGGGATCGGTGGCTGGGTGCTCACTTCAACGACTTTCTTGTCGACCTGGACGTCAACGTTGGCGGTCTTGACCGGGGTGTAGTTGATCGAAATGGTCTTCGTGAACGGTTGCTGGTTTGAGCTGTAGTTATAGTTGTAGCTCTTGGTCTTTGCATTCATGAATGCATTCCAGAGGTTGTTCTTGAACTCCATCTTCTGCCGGACCAGATTCGAAAGGATGTCGGCGAAGTTCGGTCCATCGTAGTTCTTGTTGACGGTGACCTGAACGTATTTTCCCCAAGGGTTCGATTCAACGGCGACGACGCACAGAAGCGCCAAAAGCGCACATCCAATTACGATCTTCATGGTGATGGCTCGAGCTCTTCTAATGCCTTAGGCAAAGATTATCTAATCGCAACGAACGAGTTTACGCGAGACTACCACGAGCAGCGTCCAAACCGTACCGGATACCGACTGCGAATGCTGTCGAAAGAGCGGGGTGAATCGTTTTGTGGTTTGGGATCATTATTTTATTTCGGAGGTTCGTCTTCCATCGTTGCTATGAATTGTAGCCTACCGCGCTCGTTCCCGGCTTAGACGGCGGGCTGGCTGACCAATTTCGCAGGCGCAGACGCAACGGTCGGCGCGTATGAATGTGTGGGAAGGGTTTTGGGACCCACTTTTGCGGGAGATGATGCTTTCCATAGTCGATGAGCTAGCGACGACGGCGGCGGTCGGCGATCATGTGGAACTTGTTTGGAATAGCAAATAAATCGCGCAAGCACTGCTTATTGTGATCTAGGGTGACCAGACCAGGTGTGAATCAGACATTAGGGGCTTGATAGTTGGGTGTTGGCTTTTTGGGCTTGGTACAGCTTTTTTTTAAGTTACAGATATACGATTCGACAAAACAATAGGACCACTTACTTGATGTATTAGTGCCAAAATTAAGAATACTATTTAAACATGAGGACACTTCTACTTATATTGACCACTTATATAACCGACAATAAAAAGGTGGTCTTATTGTTCTGTCATACCGTGCATCTGTAACTTTGGATTCATTCATTCATTTATTTAGTATTACATCAAATTCAAGATAAAACTGAATCAACAATATTTTCCCATAATACACGATTCGTGGCTGCCGCTCTCCATCCTTGGTCGCGTCCGATGCTCGCCAAGTCACGCTCCACCCTCCACGCCTTCTTGTGCCAACCGGATCAGTTGCAAACACTAGCTTTGCAGGGTTGTTGTCCGGCATTCTTGCAACATGCCCTGTCCACCGTATCCTTCCGGCTTTGGCCACCTTCTGGATGCTGGGTTCGCCGTAAAGTGCAGCGAGCTCGTGGTTCATCCTTCTCCGGCACACACTGTTCTCCTGCACACTGCCGAAGATCGTCCTTAGCACGCGTCGCTCGAAAACTCCGAGTGCTTGCAGGTCCTCCTCGAGCATAGTCCATGTCTCGTGCCCGTAGGATTACCGGTCTTATTAGCGTTTTGTACATGGCGCATTTGGTGCGTGGGTGAATCTTTTTCGACCGCAGTTTCTTCTGGAGCCCGTAGTAGGCCCGACTTCCGCTGATGATACACCTCCGAATTTCACGGCTCACGTCGTTGTCAGCCGTCAGTAAGGATCCGAGGTAGACGAATTCCTCCACCACCTCGAAAGTATCCCCGTCTATCGTAACATTACTACCCAGACGGATCCGGTCGTGTTCGGTTCCGCCTACCAGCATGTACTTTGGATATAATGAACAAAACTCAGTCAATTGAAGATAAATTTAAATACGCGTAATTCAATGGTGATTGTCAACATTTAAGCCATATCGGGTTACTAGAAACCATATCATCAAACCTGGACTGTTTGTATGAAAAAACTACTTATTGTTTTGTCCGACACTGTAAATGATACTTGAGATGACCTTGAAATTCGTAGTTGCTATTACGAACAATCGAAATGGCACATGGAATCGGGGAGCAGCTTACCGTTCTCAATGTGCACCTACGAGAAATGAGGGGGTTAGAAACAAAGGGATGTGTCACACTCTGACTTAGATGCAATCAAATCCAACCAACTTTCTATAGAAAAAGGAATTATAAGTTAATGCCGTTAAATATCCGGGGCCCGTAGCGTAGTGGCTACACGTTCACTTCATACGGGATGGTCATGGGTTCGATCCCAGCCCCGGCACTTGCAATTTTTCGTCAGTTACTCTTCCCCCCCCGAGAGCAGCTGACGCCTGACCCTCTTCTGAGATCATGGCTCAAATGGACCCGGATTCTTGGACATCGGCGAACGGCAACTCATGATGGACCCCCAATCGTACTGGAAAAAGGAACAACCAACAGCCACACATCAACATCTTCATGCTCATCATTTTACCATGATAGGGTAGAAAGTGAAAGCAGCGCAACGGCAACCGATTCGATATAGCAAAAACAATTAGAATAGAATACATTTAGGCGCTGTACAAAGTGTAAGTACAGCTACCAATTGGAATCACTCACGCAGTGCCCAAGTGGACTGTGTATTATGTGATTGAAAAATTAAAAAAAATCCAAGAACGAACTTTTAGAAAAATTGTTTGAAGGATTGCACAAAATAGAAATTTCTAATAAAAATCCTTGAAGGAATTTTCAAAGGAATCCTCTGGATAATTGCTGATGGAATCATGTGGTAATCTCAAAGGAATCGTTTTTGGAAATCTCTAGGAAAATCTTTATGTAATTCTTGGGAATATTACTGAAAAGAAACTCCCGGATGAATCGCAAAAATATCAAGGAAAGAATTCTTGTGTTTGAGAAGTTCTTTGAGGAATATTTGGAAAAACTATACTTGATGGAATCGTTAGAAAAATTTCTTAGATGTTTTGTGAAAAAATCAGAAGAATCCAGAAATCTTTGAAGAAATGAAAAAATGCAGGAATTCCAGAATCCTTGAAAGTATTATTAAAGGAATTTTTAGAGCATTTCTAGCAAAAATAAACAAAGTATCCTATTGAGCAATTCCTAAACAATTGCTTGGAAAGGTTTGAGCAAGAATCTTCGCAAAAAAATTGCAGGAGTAATTGTAGTAGAAATTGATAACTAAATCCTTACCTGAAAGAACTCCCGAAGGATTTCTTGGTGGATTTTTTTTACAAAACAATTGCTAAAATTGCTGGGGAAATCGTGCAGGAAATTTCTAATGGTATCATTGGAGAATTGCTTGATGAAGTAATTTTGAGAAATTTTAAAAGAGCACTTTAATTAATTCTGAAAAAAATCTTTAGAGAAAACGCAAGAGATTAATAGAATGAACTACTAATTTTTTTTTGGAAAAGTTCCTGAAGAAATTTTGAGATGAATTTCTCCAGGCATTTTTGAAGGATTTTCTTCAGAAGTTCATATAAACCTTGGTAGAAATCTAAGAGCAATCCCTGGAAATATCCTTAATTTTTTTCTCGGTAAAACCTTTGGAGAAATAACTTAGAAAATTAAGCAAGATATGCTTGGATGAAGGATTGATGAAATCTTCGAAAACATTTCTTAGAAGATCCTCGATGAAATTCTGAAAAAAAAATTATATAAATTTCAGAAGATTTTTTTAAAGGAATGCTCAAGAAATCGTTGGAAAAATTTCCGAAAAAATTCTTAAAATGATCCCTGAAGAATTTCCGATGAACATTCCATTATAAAATCCTAGCCTTAGGATTTTCACATCACGATGACGCAGTGCACGTTCAGCGTGCCTGTCTGGGTCATATTGGCCCCAACATCCTACTAGCGTCTAGGCATTCTTGAGGGGCTGCAAAACGGTGAGTGGATAAGGAGAGCGTCCAACATAGCTCTGTTCCTCACAAGTTGCTACCTCATTCTTCCACGGGTCAAGCGATGACAAAACCGCTAGCTAAGAGTTGTGTGCTTAGCTGGTAGTGCAGCCTGGGCACTGTTGTCCTTCTGACTTCAGCTAGATTGAGGAGGTACGACCCGAGCGTCATTTCACCAAGGAGGTGCGGCACAAACAGCGTCTGTTCTGGCATCGAGCGGCTGAGTAAGAAACGATGCACTACGCCCAGCTAGATCCAAGGTGGTAGCCCCATCAGCGTGGTCATCCCAGTGTTGGTTGGGACGTTAAACAGAACGTGCACGATGGCCCTCCGGCGAGACAGGAGTGTTGGCGTAGGCCCAATAAGCCACTCGTAAAAATCCCCATTGCGAATAACATAGGAGAAAATACGACTCGATACAATCGGCAAAGACCCACGCGACGAAATAAGGACTACGATTGGAAACTTGGTATTTGGGAGGAGGAAGTATTACCGGAGGAATGGATGGAAGATATCGAGTGTCCCATCTACAAAAAGGGCGACACGTTAGATTGCGGGAACTACCGCGCGATCACACTACTGAGCGCTGCCTACAAGATACTCTCTCAAATATTATGGCGCCGTCTATCACCGATTGCAAGAGAATTCGTGGGGCAATACCAGACTGGATTCATGGGTGAACGCGCTACAACGGACCAGATGTTCGCCATACGCCAGATGTTGCAGAAATGCCGCGAATACAACGTGCCCACACATCACTTGTTCATCGATTTCAAATCGGCGTATGATACAATCGATCGAGAACAGCTATCGCAGATTATGCACGAATACGGATTCCCGGATAAACTGATACAATTGATCGAGTGATGTGCGTAGTTCGAGTATCAGGGACACTCTCGAGTCCCTTTGAATCTCGCAGAGGGTTACGGCAAGGTGCTGTTCAACATTGCTTTAGAGCGGGGATAAACACGAGTGGAACGATTTTCATGAAGTCCGTTCAGCTGCTTGGTTTCGCTGATGATATTGATATTATTGCTCGCAAATTTGAGACGATAGCGGAAATGTACATCCAACTAAAGAATGAAACCAGGCGAATCAAATTAGTCATTAATGTGTCGAAGACAAAGTACATGATGGCAAAGGGCTCCAGGGAGGAATCACCGCGCCCGTCACCCCGAATTTCCATTGACGGTGATGAAATCGAGGCGGTTGAAGAATTCATGTACTTGGGCTCACTGGTGATCGCCGACAACGACACCAGCGCAGCAGAGAAATTCAGAGGCGCATATTGGCAGGAAATAGAGCTTACTTTGGACTCCGCAGAACGCTACGAATGAACAAAGTTTGCCGTCACACGAAGTTAACTATCTACAAAATGCTGATTAGACCGGTAGTCCTCTATGGGTATGAAGCATGGACTCTACGTGCAGAGGACCAACGCGCTCCTGGAGTTATTGAACGGAAGGTGCTGCGTACCATCTACGGCGGAGTGCAGATGGAAGTCGGGACTTGGAGAAGGCGAATGAACCACGAGCTGCATCAGCTGCTGAGAAAACCAACCATCTTCCATACCGCGAAAATCGGGAGGCTACGGTGGGCGGGTTGTCAGGATCAGGATAAGGATGTCGGATAGCAACCCGACTAAACTGGTTCTCGAGAGTCATCCGGTCGGTACAAGAAGACGAAGAGCGCAGCGAGCTAGGTGGGTCGACCAAGTGGAAGACGATCTGCGGACCCTATGCAGAGTGCGGAACTGGGGACAAAAAGCCATGGACCGAGTGAAATGGAGACGGCTACTATGTACAGCAGAGGCCACCCCGGCCTTAGCCTGATCGGTAGGAAGGTAAGTAAGCCTATCGGTATCCTTATCAGTGGCCAGTGTGCAATGGTTTAGAGGAAACGGCGGAACACGTTTTGTTCGTGTGTCGCGTTTTCGCACAATGCGTGATCGCATGCTTGCCACACGCGTGGAGACACAACTTCGGACAATTTGGTCCAGAGGATGTGTAGGGATGAGGTTAGCTGGAACGCCGTTTCAACGGCTATCACCCATATCGTCTGGGAGCTACAGAGGAGGTGGTGCGTGGACTCAGAGAATGGCTAGTTCAGATGCGGTACAAGAGGTGGTCCAGGGGTTCGGAGTCGGTCATACCGGTGCCCTGCGGTCGAGATCGACCCTTACAGCGATTAAGTGGCCGCGGAGAGGAAGTCCCGGTAGCGGTGCTGTCGTGGCGTCGGTCTACTTGGTTGGATCCGAGCCCGCGGTTGGAAAGGGGTCCCCGGCAAGGGTCGGGGTAGGTGAGACCCTGCTGT
The DNA here is from genome assembly GCF_035046485.1 of Aedes albopictus. Taxonomy (NCBI): domain Eukaryota; kingdom Metazoa; phylum Arthropoda; class Insecta; order Diptera; family Culicidae; genus Aedes; species Aedes albopictus. Next base: position 482,596,337 of record NC_085137.1, on the reverse strand, counting down.
CTGCAACCTTCGGGTGCATCTGATAGGGCCTGAAGGGTAGTGATACCCTTCCTTACGGGCAGGTCAGATCAGCTTGCACGTGGGCATCAGCTCTTGATGTCTGCCAAGCAGTTGGGCGCGGGCGGGGTTGACCCTGCCCACCTTCCGAGGACAAAGGGAGTGGCGAGGACCACGAGAATTCTTCGCTTAATGTTGTGTCCCCGGATTGGGAAAGAAATAAGACACACACTTCGATGCTTACGGAATAAATAAACGGCTGAAGCCGCTAGGAAATAAAAATGCAAATACGCAGTACCAATTTACACAAAAATGACATAACTGCACAATTCCACGAAACTTATCCGAAAATTTCGTTTTGAATATCGTTTCGTTTCGTACCGCATGGTAACAGAAATTTTGAATATCGTTTCGAATCGTTTTGAAAATACCGTACCGCATACCCTTAACTTTGACCTACTTTACCGAAAACAAACCTTCTCGTGAACAACAGGAGCTCAAGAATATGTATAACCATATTTTTTTTAGCAAGCCGACGAGCTGGCTGGCATCGGCAGGAACAGCCCCCTCCTTACACCGAAAACCCCAGCAGACGACGTGAAAAAGTGGGTCAGGTTACACCATATGGCGGTCCTGGTCCGACGAATGGAGGCGGGACAGGATTCTGTTCCTACGAAAATCTAAACCATCCACGGGGCCCGGCGAAGGCCTGCCAAACCGGCGGGAACAAACTGTCCTCTCTCGGCTCAGAACGGGACACACTCGTGTGTCACATAGTATGACCACCAACAGCTCCGGCTTCCACCGACAATGCGAAATCTGTGTCACACCAAACATTGTCGAGCACTTCTTGTGCACCTGCCCAGTTTACGAGGCCCTCCCGTCAGACGCACCAGGTGACAGACGTCCCCAGGTCACTGGCCAACGACAAAGTCAACGAGCGCCAAGTAATCAACTACCTCAAGGAAGCTGGACTCTTTGACAACATTTGAGCGATCGGCGTAAGGACCCTGGTCGTGGGCACCTCGGCCCTCTCGGATTCCCCGGGACCCGAGTGGTAAGCCCCACTCCAAGCGACCCACAACCACGACCAGCCTGGTCGGAAGAGCCCGATGCAGCTCGACTCCAGGACCCGAGCAGCTAGCCCGTAATCCTCGAAGAGCATCCCCTACCAATCACCAGCCGGCAAAATTGATAAATATATTGCGAATTCTTAGATAAATGGCGAGTAAAATAAGAACTAGTTTTTTTTTTTAAATATGATGGTGAATAATTTTGCAATTATTACAAACACCTTCGAGTTAATGTTAATTTTGAGTTTTAAGGAAATAATTAGAAAACTCAACTGTTCTTCAAAATGTATCAAAATGTAATGATATGTCGAGGGAAACAATATGCGGTATGATTAAGTAAATAAACAAAAATTGTCAAAACAATTCATTTTGTTCAATAAACAAAGTGAATTTAAAATTTATACAGCATCAAAGGTCTATAGTCAAGGATTTCTTGGTTGCCCTATCTTTTCATAGAGAACAAATGGTACAGATCAGCGCACAGATCCAGTGCTGTGCGCCGCGAAGCGATGATGCCAATGAAGAGACTTCCATCCGTATTGTCTTTTCCCATGGTGTGTGGTGGATAAGCAAAAACATCCTACCGGCAGCGACCTAAAGACGAACTCGAACGGGGTATGGATGGACAATGTTTTAGAATGACACGATTTGTTGGCACGCCGGGCGGTGAATCAATTATTGTCGTTCCGTTAAATCACATCTTCGGGCTACCGGATAAACAGTGTAGAATAAAGTCGGCTTAAAAGATTTAGTGGTAGAGCGTAGAAAAAACTGTTTATGATCGATTAGAACACTGGATACGGACGAAGATTTGTCGTTTTTTCGGGCGCTTTGAATTAAATTGAATGGACACACTAATTATCCGAGAAAAAAAGAGGATCCGATGGCGGCAGCGCTTTGGATTAGAACAGAACGTTTGCGTCAACATTGGACCTCACGGGCGGGTGAGCGGCAGCCAAAGTCTTCCGCGTGAGATTTTGCATTCTGTTTGCATTTGCGTCAATCGAAAAGGTCAAACCCACTCGCCTTGCGCGGTGGGAGTTACTGGTTTGGCTCCGAAGAGGTACTCCAAATACCATTTCGATATCGGTCGGGAGATTGCTGGATCGAGTGTGAAAATATGGGGTGTGGGATCGTTACACAGACCTTTCACACTCCGAACTCAGTCAGTTTCAGACCATTTGAGAATGTTTGCGGCTTGATACTGTACGCATCTTCCCGTGTAGAAAAAAATTAAGTCAGTTGGTACAAAATAGTCTTAGTTAAGCGTAAATTGCCAAAATAGGCTCCCATGCCCAAATGGCCATGGACCTTGTTGTCGGTGCCGCAGAATTTGGGGAATAACGTGTCTATCATGTTTGAGTTTTGTTTCTAAACATTTTGGTGATGATATTCAATGTGTGTACCTACATAAATGCGAGTCATGTAGCGATTCACTTCCAAAATGGGTATTCTTTTAATCTCTTCCGCACCTATAATATAAAAAATCGTTTCTTAATGACAGCACTATTTACGCAAATTTACTGTGGATAGAAACAAAATACTGACGTCAATAAATGTTTCTACATGTGAGTAAGGAAGATTCGAGTGTAATGACTATAAGAGCAATTTCTATTAGCAAACAAAGTTGAAGATGTGTGCCACACACTTAACAACAGAAAGCAAAGTGATCAATTTAGTATTCATTCTTTCCCAAGCATTCTGAAGTATAGTAGACGTTCATTAAGGGTCTCAAGCCTAACTTTACCAAACACCCGGTCTCCGGTCGTTGATTTTGTTAGATACGGTGTTTGGTAAAGTTAGGCTTGAATTTACATGCCGTGCCTCGAGCATGCTACTTTAGAATAACGTCAACAGTATGTTGAACCTTTTCCTTGGGGTAAGCGAGTTCACAGACAAACAGACGTAACACCTTGAACGATTTTCATGGAAATCCATCACCCAGTTCACACTACCATCATCTGGTGGAAAAGTTGCACGAATCACTGTGTTGCGTTGTGTAATATCGTTAACAGAAGGCGCTAGTGTGAAACGTCAAACGCATAGAAAAACGATGCGCGCGCCTCTGGTTGTGAAAGCCACAACTATGAAAATTTAAAATGATCGTTTAAAGCGTGGTCGATGGAAATTTCGCAAGTGTTACGTCTGTTTGTCTGTGGCGAGTTGTTGGATATTGTTTTCAGTATCTTTCCGCTGATTTTTGGCAGTGTTGCTATGATAATAACATCATCTGAAGTAACCTTATAAGGTGGCCCAGTTTGAGTTCATGGCATAGAACTTAACAAAGAATTGCACCAAACCTAACTTTGCTAACTCAAGCTCAGGAAACGATGAGGTTAGCTTAGAGTACATAAGTTGTGTGCCAATTTTAAACTTTTGCAAACGCAAATAAATTCTAGTTCAAATCAACCGATGTTTTAGTTTACTTTAGCGACAAACTGATGTTTAGTCTAAATTGAATAAATTAAACTGTTTGATAATTAAAGTTTTGTAATTTTTCGAATTTCAACAAATGGAATTAAGCCAAATGGGGTAGACCCATGTAACCGAGCATAACAAACGTGTTCGAAGCAAGCGAGGTTGCGGCAACTGTGACGAACACGGTGTGTCTGGTAGAACAAATTTATTACAAAAAAATGGGCATCGCTAATTTTTACGCTACGTGAAAGTTGACGCTACCAGCTTTCATTCAAGCCAAACATCGAAATATTCCATCGGGGGAACTTTTTCATACAAAAATTGGGTATGTTTGTTAAGTAGAAATAGGGATTAATTTGGAACCGTGCATTTTGTATGGGGAAAAACAGTATTCTGAAAAGGTTGTTCGGGATCCCTCGGTGGATTTTTTTGAGGGACCCTGCAAATGAAAGCTGAAAGCCTCTATTTTTGAATAGCGAAAAATTTGACGATGCCCATTTTTTTGTTATAAACTTTTCCCATACACACGCCGTGCGAAATGATTCCGCTTCAAAGGGTTAAAAAAGCGTAATTTTTCTGCGAGAATGCTATCAATATTATGGTTTGGCGCTACCGTAGCTCTTCTGTAGCATGTGTGCTGCTTGAATACTTCAGTTACGGAAATACTTGAAACCACTCAAAAGTTGGTGTTAGATGTGGAATTTACACTAAAAGTTTGATCTGGATTTTACCAGAATAGACTTAAATTCATCTTGCACTTATTCACAAAAAATAACCATTTTGAGCAATTTTTGTATCTCCGAACGCAGAATCTTGTTTAATTCCACATTTCTTGAGATTTTATGTGAGTTATCTGTGGTTTCAAAAAGAGTGGGTCGTGGCAGGCTGTGCGCACGAGTGGCAGCGTTTCCAAAACTTTCACGAGTTGTTTTGAAAAGACCAAAACGGCTGATGGTATGTTTCGTCTAAAAGTGCTTGCAAATATACCGGTTTTTAACATTTTTTACTTATTTAGCGGATCACGTAGCGTTGAGTATTTGGTGAGTTTGTTTCTGCACATCGTTTTAGTACCTTAACGTAGACCAAACGTATCCTTGTGCAATAACCCTTCTACTCACAATAGGCAAGTTCCCGTGAAGCCTGGGCTAGAGAGAATGTAGAGTGTGCGTTGAAGCACATTTCACCGGCTACGGCGATATTGGGCACTGCATTGTTATGATTTTGTATGGGATTTTGAAGTTTCTTGGCCTTTTTGTTTACAAAATTTCTGTAAGAGTGAAATAGAAGGAAAGATTTTCATGCAGTGCCATACAGTAATTTAAGGTGAAGATATGACGAAGCCACACCTCAAAATTTCAAGAGTACAAATATGAAGAACCAAATGACGGTTTGCTCTGAAAAGTTGATCGGTTGGCCACCACCAGCGGGTAAGTAAACGATCAAATTTTCAGCGCAAACAGACATACGGTTCGTCTGATCTGTGCTCTTGAATATTTGAGGTGTGGCTTCGTCATATCTTCATTATTACACCAACGAACCTAACCTAAAAATGACTGACAATTCACAGGTCATTTTGACAGATGCAACATGAGCATGAAAAGGACGGCAACAAGATCGATAAAGTAGAATATATGATCCGTCTTTTTCCTGCATGTGTGTCGTCTGTCAAAATGACCTCAGAAGTGTCAAACATTTTCATGGCTTGCTTTGTTGGTGTAATGAAGAATAAGGCAGCAGCGGCGGCGACACTGACGTCACGCCGTACACCATATAGGGCACTGCATTGTTTTGATCTTGTATGGGATTTTGACGTTTCTTGGCCTTGTTGTTTACAGAGTTTCTCTAAGAGAAGGAGCGAAGTTCATGCAGTGCCCTATTCGGCGGCGGCAGCGGTGGTGGCAGCGTAATCAGCGTAATTTCTTTTCATGGATTGCTACTGCTAGTACATTTTTCGCTTGCCTTGTTAGAAAGCTTTGAACGTAAGGAAATCAAGGGTTCGAATAGAACTACCCTCACAGGAGTTTTGTTAAAGATTTTTGAGAGATTCCTTAACGACGTTCACTAGGATATTTATAAAGGATTCTTTTAACCCTCGAGTGAAAGCGCTGTTGAACTTTGTACAACACGTTAAAAAAATCTCGCTGTTTGTACTCAGCATTGCACATTGGGCAAAATCAAGGCCACAGGTGGAAAAAATAATAACTTTCTCAATACAAGAACCTATGTGACCATCGATCCTTAAGAATTGGTTGGTAGATTATTAATGTACGGGCAACTACTCTGTAGCGAGTTATAGTGCCCGTTTTACCCTAGTTCCCCCTCAAATTTGAGAATTTCTGTTATTTTACGGCATTTGTTATGATTTTAATAATTATTTCGCTGGGATACCATCGCCCCAATTCCATTGAGTAACGTTACATACAAGAAGTCATTAAAATGTTGAAATTTTAGGGTATTGTGGGGTCAATTAGGCAGGGGTGTATTTTCAAGGTAGAAATTCATTTTTTATTCTTAATAATATTTTTTCCGTGACAATAACTAAACAAATAATCGAATACACATGGACTATTCCCAAAGAAATTATTTTTGGCGCGTTTGATCTGAAAGTATTGTTAATATTTGAGTTTTCATGCATACAAATATGAGTAGTTCTCTGCCTGGTTCTATAACATTTACCCGAAAACCATTTACCCGAACGTCATTTACCCGAATGCGCCAAATACCCGAATGCGACAAATACCCGAATGCGACAAATACCCGAATACGTCATTTACCCGAATGCAACACTTAACCGAAAATTAAAAAAAAAAAAATGGTGTACTTGATCCCCATATAATTTGACAATAATGAATATGTTATGGATATAGGGCCCATATAGCCGAGGCGGTAAACGCTCGGGTATTCAGCATGACCATGCTGAGGGTGAAGGGTTCGATTCCCGGTCGGTCCAGGATCTTTTCGTAAAGGAAATTTCCTTGACTTCCTTGGGCATAGAGTATCTTCGTGCCTGCCACACGATATACGCATGCAAAATGGTCATTGGCAGAGGAAGCTCTCAGTCAATAACTGTGGAAGTGCTCATGGAACACTAAGCTGAAAAGCAGGCTTTGTCCCAGTAAGGACGTTACGCCAAGAAGAGAGAGAGAGAGAAGAGGAAATATGTTGTGGCCCGCTATCATTTAGCAGGCTTTGGTTAGACCTAATAATCATCAGACTGAGTGATCATCAAGCACTCTGATTCAGGATTAACTGGCGGTCACAATGCTGTTTCAATCAGAGGATTTTTTTTAAATATTCTGTTCTTTTACGGCTCCAACCAATTAGCCCGAAAATAGAAATACACTAGAACTCCAATGGCGCTGTAGTCATGTTTCGTATTTAATTATTTTAATAACTTTAATTGCAATAATTTACTATTTTCAAGTGTCCATCTTGTAGAGGACCTTTTGTTATTGTAAACAAAATTAACTTGACACTTCTAGTACCGCTGCTGACGCTGTAAGGGCGTGGCAAACTAGATGTTAGTCACACGAACAGTCACGACATTGGACTTCTGTGGCTAGTTGTTCTACTAGCCCGAACGCCAATCCGAATCAATCAGGAGATCGCCCAAAAATGCTCGCTGTGGATAACTTATTAAAAGTTGAAGAAAAAGTAAGTTAGAAAATGGTAATCCTTGGGGTAATCTGTAACAACGTTGTGTTTCATGAACAAGAAAGGTTTGCGGAAACGTTTTTAGCGTAACTGAAGAACATCTGAATGTGATGACTTTTTCATTACCAAGCTATTACATTTTATATATTACATTACATTACATTACAAACTTATATACACGGTCATAAACTGGCAGCCATACTGCAAGAATTCTCCACTTCTTCTAAGATTTGCCTTCTTTTTAAAATCAGCTGTTCTTTCGAATTTACATTGTCCACCCGTGAACTGTTGATGAGTTGGTCGGCTGGTACTGGCCTAACGGATAATTTCTCCATAGAAGTTATTCCTTCTATTCATGAGAGGCAACTTTTTCGAGTTAGAATGTTATATAGTTTGCTTACAGATGAACTACTAACTCCATAGGAGATTTGTCCTTCTTTGAATAATAAGCTGTTCTTTCAAGTTAAGATTTTCACAATTGACTGGTGGCCAAATTAGCAACTTTATCCGATATTTCCCTTTCTTTTAACAATAGAATGTTCTTTCGAGGCCTGCTAATTGATCGATCTATCATTTATTCGGTCTAATAACAATGATTGCTATGTTAGTATGCTGGGCTGCTATGATTCACTTGACATATAAACTCATTATTTTGATTGAGTCTATCAGTAAGCATTAACTGTGGTCCTATAATGATGAACTGCCCTGTGCTGAATCACATTTAAGTTAAAATTCTCTGCTTATTTTATAATTTTATTGAAAGTGCGAAAAACAAATGAGAGAATGATAAAAAGGGAACCCGTGTATTCATCTTTTTACCTATATCCTTAAGGGAACTAAAATACTTATCTATCGGGGTAATGACTCATTCGGGGTAATGGCTTTTGGGATAATGTCCTATTCGAGGTTATGATGGCATTCGGGGAAATGTGGTACAGTTTCCTTTACAGAAATAGTGTCACTGAGTTGTTTGGTGGCCAAACTATTACCTATTGTGCTGGATGAGTACAACTGGAATATATTGATTCCAGAATGCTGGCTTCTCAGTTTTGGGTAAATCAAAACGGCAAGGGAAAGGCAAACTTGCAGTTTTGATATACCCAAGACTGAGAAAGCCAGCATTCCGGAAACTATTACCTATCCTTCGAAGATATTCTTTTCTTCTCTTCAAAGGCTGTTCTTTCGAGTTGCACTGCTGTATATTTTGTTGGCGTTCGAACTACTAACTGCCCAACAAACATTGTTGCTATACAATAGACGAATAAGCCATTCATAAGCTTATTTTTTTTAAGTTTTGGTTGAATAAGCTGTTATTTAGCTATCATTGTTAGGATGTACATTTTCAATTACACTTACATGTTTGAGTGATGGATTCCAAGTCTACATCTAAGATTTTTCTTTCTCTCAATAATAGGATGTTCTGATGGTGAAAAATCTGCAAACTTCTCTGTCAAAAATGTTTCTCTTATGATATGTTGATTTTCCAAGGGCTGTTTTCTAATAGTATTGAGCTAATGACCATTTGGCCTACAAACAGAGATTTCCCCTTTTTAAAATCATAAACTGCTCTTTACTTATCGAAAGAACAGCTTATGAATCAAAGAAGGGTAAATATCTAGAGTGAATGCTAACAGCGATAACACAAAAAAAAATTAAGCTGCAGTGTTTAGTTTCATTCAAGCATATGCTCTGTGAATTCCTATCGCGGGTCATTTCAAAGAAAATTTTATAAAATGGGTTCTTGAGGAACTTTATACTAAAAATGCTTTTCTGATTCACAATATAAAAAAATACATGTACATTTACATTCGGGTAAGTGTCGCATTCGGGTAAATGTCGCATTCGGGTATTTGTCATTCGGGTATATGTTACATTCGGGTTAATGATTTTCGGGTAAATGTCTTTCGGGTAAATGTTATAGAACCGTTTTGTGTGTGTAAATATTTCATTTGTAAGTTTATTGTCTTTGACGTTTTGGTCGTCTATTTGTCTATGAAAATGCCATAATAAAATTTAAAAAAAACTCATAATACAGCCATTCCATAGAAAAACGTTACAGTGCATATCCGATTGTCGTGGGCTTGTAGTTCTTCGGAAATAATTAGACCCGTATTTTTTTATTTCGTCATTAGGGTGACCAATTTTCATATAGGTTTTTAAGGTTTTTCAAAACTAAAAATTTTCAAAAAATCGTAACTTTTGAACCATTTGACCGATTTTAAACTTCTTTTTTTTTTTGTTTGAAAGCTATTGAATTGTAGTTTTCAGGAAAAATACGTTAAAGGGGCTAAAATGTAAAAAGTACTATAAAATATGCAAATATATTAGTTTTTTCACGTTTTCATGGTGTCGGGACCAAAGAGGTACCCTGGTTTTATATTTTTATCAGAAAATGCAATTGGCGTAACATATCAAAAAATCAGAAATGTATGTTGTTTTGTTTTTGAGATATGGTTTTTTTGAATATCGATCGCCATATATTTTAGTACTAGCTACTCTGAAATTGCTTGAAATTGCAAATTCTCATAAAACTATGCATAGTATTGCTTTTTAAAGTGATTCCTGGTGGTTTTGGTATCCATAATATTATAAGGAATGAAAATATAATCAAATTTAAAAAAGTGTCTTGTATGGAAAAAATTGACCTTTTATTTTAGTTCATGGTGTGGGTTTGGTGTCATTTTGGCTTTCTATTCCACAGAACCGTTACCTGTTCTATGGCTTAATTTCCCCAACAGGGGAGGAAAAAAAAATGGCTTAGTTGGTTACAGCGCCGGTCTAACGAACACGGAAGCATGGGTTCGAATCCCACCAGAATGCGATTTTTTTACATAGTTTCATCTCATCTCGCCTTTCTTATTTTCTGAGTTTTGAGACCTTCAGATGATGTAATTATCATAGCAATCGGAGGAATTTGGCACTCTCATTTCATTCTGCGCAACTTTTCGGCCATGACCTTTTTCGTTCGGTTTTAAAAACTGAGAGTGCCATTTTTCTCCGATGGTCATTGTTGCCACAAAACTCTACAAACAGCTCTCCGTTCTTGCTCCTTTTCTCGAGACCATGACGTCCGAGTTCTCGGAATTAACCTTCGCGTTGAAGTCGCTCATGAGGATCTTGACATCACCTTATGATCTTATCCACTACAGCATTCAGTTAGCTGTAAAAGTTTTCTTTGACTCGCACTTCGGCAGCATCGTTTGGTGCGACACATTGGATAAAAATATGGGGATTTTAGGTAGATATCAGGGATTTTGAGAGGTTTCAGAGCAAGTTTCAAAAAGTTTCAGGGGTGATCAGAGTTCTCATCAACTATTTTCGATAATCTTGATATGTTTGTAATGAGTAATTTTCCTTGGCTGATTCCAGTAATTTCTGAAGAAATGAACTTTAGCTAATCATCAACCTTAATCGTTTCTATAACTGATTTATTCGAATGGCATAGTCATAAAATTGTGATGCACCTGCAAAAATGAATCTCATACTTACTTTTCAAATATTTATTCTCATACCAACTCCTAATTTTGCAACCTTGGCCTTCTGCTCCTCCAAAACCCTTGCAAAGAACCAATCAATTTGCCTCGCAGCATTTCAAGCGGTGCATCCACGCGTCAACGATAATTACTCGAACCGGTTGGTTTGGTAGCACCGATCGATCGCGATCACCCAAAATCTTCCGGGTTTATTTCGAGCAGCAGATTTTACTGTGTCGTCGCTTCTGAAAGAAACGTGTCGATTGCAACGGGTTAGATTAATTCCACTGGCACCAGCAAATTAGAGGACCTGTTTTCTACCCGCAGTCATGCGGGTGCCATCTCGTCCGTAATATTTGCCTAAAAATTCTCATTCTGGAGGCGCTCAAGGCAAACAACTGATGGAGGAGAAAACGCTTGTCACACCTTCTCCGCCTTTTCTCACGTTAGAATTATGTGAATCTTTGGCGGACCAGGAAACAGTCCGTTGGTGTGTCACACTTTGGGGCTCTAGCGACGTGTAGGCAGGTACCGAGACTTCGTATGGGATTTATTGAGTTGCTAATGATAGGTACACACACGACGGAGCCCACTTATGGATTCCCTTCGCGAGCAAGCTCATCCTCTCCAATGCCAATATACGTACCTGATGTTTGATCGGTGGCAGAAAGATAGGTCACGGAACCTGTTCTGTTTTTTTTTCGATAGTTCATTGTTTATTGTTTGTCGATTCCGGAACGTTACGTGGCGGTGATGGCGGGCCGGTTGGGACGCGATGCCGGTAAGATGGTCTGAGCGCGTTGAGAATTTGTATGCAAATTTAGTCGGTTTTCGAAACGGTTAGAATGGCAATAGTGCTGATTTCATTTTTGGAAAAGGATAAGAATAGAAATTCAAAAACATGCAGCTGAAGCTATTCTTGTTTGTAGGCATTCTAGATAAGTTATACAAGATGTGGAGTCACTGATGACCAACACTGGCAACTTTGCTACCCATTACGCGATTCTTTTAGGAATTCCTTCCGCAATTGCTTTGACAATTCTTTTGTGAATTCTTTCAGTTATACCTATACAATTTGTTCGTCAATTCCCTTGGGAATTTATTGGAAAAATGTTTAGAAAACATTTCGTCCATTCCATTGGAACTCCTTCGTCATATTTTTGGGAGTTCATTGGCAAAAAATGGAATTACTGGATTTTGTTCAACAATTCCTTTGGGAATTTCTTTGGAAATTTCAATGGAAATTCCTAAAATTCCTTCTTGCGGTGATTGATTTGGGTATTCGAAATGATTTTGTTCATTTCTTCGATAATATGGTTCGAAAATCTATGAACTTTATTGAATATATATGTGTGCCTCCAAAAACTGCTTTGGCAATAGGACAGATCGGTGAAGTACTAGATTTGTAGTACAGAGGCGTTTCAGTTTTATCACTAGTCGTTTTAATCACTACTCGCCCGAATTCACGCTTTTTTAGTCGATTTTATCACGATTTCCGTTTCGTTTTTATCACACTTGTTCTAAAACATTCCGAAATCAAAATAAAATCAATACTGCATTGCCCAGTCCACCAAAACTGTTAAAAAATGTGAACTACGACTCATATATATTACAGCTGAACGATTTTGAATGAAAAATTTTTTTTTTTTTTCGTTTCACCAAATTCACGGTTTCGTTTATATCACGGTAAAAATTTTTTTGATCGTGATAAAACCGAAAAACCACTGTAATGAGCTGAATTTTAGTATGGTGAGAAGATCAATTCTCCGTTTCTGCAATGAAATGGTGCAAAAAGCGTGGGTATTATGATTCCTTGCCTAATTTGATGCTGTTTGAGCAAAACTTTGAGCAACAGTGTTGTTGTTTTCTCCATTTCTTGCAACATAAACAACATAGTTGTCCAAAGTTTTGCTCAAACAGCATCATATTAGGCAAAGAATCATAATACCCACACTTTTTGCACCATTTCATTGCAGAAACGGAGAATTGACCTTCTCATCATACAAAAATTCAGCTCATCACTACAAATCTAGTACTTCATCGAAAGTGCCCCATTACTTAAACTATACCTTCGAAAATTTCTGTGCAAATGTCTTCAGAAATTTATTTGTGAATTTATTAATTCCTTTATTTTTTTATTGAAATGGACTACATGCAAGGGGCACGATCACGGTAATCAGCAAATCATTTTATTTTGTTTGGCAAAAAGCATTAAAACTCAAATTCATCAAAATTGTATGCAAACAATTATTTAGTAAGCACCACAGGAGTCATCATTGTGCACAACCGCTACCAACCGCTGGCTGTTTCGAATAATGTGTTTCACTTTGAGAAATTCACCTTTAGACGCTATTCACCATACAATATTTTTAGGATTTTCTTTTGAGCGATTTCTTGCGCAAATAAGCTAGTGCCACATTGGTCGATGCGGAGAGTAGAAACACAGCCAAAGCATTGAAGTCATTACTTTGTAATTTCTACGGAAATTTTTAGGAGGATCCTTAGGTGTTTTTTAGAAATATTGCTGGAAAACACCTCCATGAAAACCATGGTTTTTCACTTTTTTACCACTTGTGATTTTTTTATATATTTATGTTTCATATATTTTATTTTTTTTCTTAAGTTATCGTGGAAGGGGCATTCTCGCAGGAATTCATTTAATGAGTTCAGTAAGAATTCTTATAAAGGTTACCCTGAGAATTGTCTAAGTATGTATTCGTTCTTCTCTTCGGTGATTTCCAGGAACACCACTAGAGATTTCTTTAACAATTCTTTCAGGGTTTATCTTTTTGCCAGATTGTGTACAAAAAGAAGATTCTTGGAGAATTTCCTAGAATAATTTAAGTGATAATTGTTTCAGAAATTCCTACAGATATCCCTTTATAATGCATTCGCACTCATGTATTTGAAAATTTCTCCAGGAATTTCGCCAGAAATTAGTTGAGGATTTTTTCCATAAATATTCTATAGATTTTCTTCTGAAGATTCTGAAAAAAAAAATCAAAAGATTCATTCTGAAACTATTCCACGGGTTTCCTAAAGAGAAATCCTCCTGGCCCCTGGGGTCCGTTCAGTGATTCTTTTGGAAATTTCTTCAAGGATTGCTACAAAAGTTTGTGCATGTATTTCTTGAAACATTTCGTTATGTCATTCCTCCAGAAATATTATTAGAATTTCCTTGAAGAGTCGTTTTTGGGAAACCACCCGGAGTTTCTCTAGTAATTGTTGAAGCACTTCTAGAAGTTGCTGCAAAGATCTCTTCAAACCGCGCAAATCTTGGAAAATGAACTAAAAGATATCAGAATTTTTTTTTGTTGCGAAATTCCTCTAAGGTTTTCCATTAGAAATTTATAAATTTTTCAAAGAACTCAGAAATTATTGTTAGAATTTTTTCAGAGATTTGTTCGAGTGCTATTACATACAATTAGAGATTCTTTCAGGCATTCATTTAGCAATAGGAAAATTCTCAATAGATTCTTCTGAATTTAATTCCAGGGGTTTCTCCGGAGTCCCTCCAGATATTCCTCCAGCAGGGATTGCTTAGGATTTATTGAGACATTTCTTCAGGGATTCCTTAAGAGTTTTTTTTTTCGGTAATCCTTCGGGGATCTCTAAAGATTCCCTCAGTAATTCCTGCAGAAATATCAATGCATTCCTTGGCATTTATAAAAAAAAGTCAGGAAACAGAAATATTTGCAGAGGGTTCTCCAGCTCTTTATAGTGATATTCTTCGAAGATTCCCTCATCAGTTCATTTTTTTTAGGAATTTCTCCAGTGGTTCTTTGAAGAGTCTCTTCAGGATTATTTTTTGTTTCTGCTGGATTTTCTACAAGAAATTCTCCAACTAGTACTTTGATGATTCCTTTAGAAATTGTATTACAATTCTCCAGTGTTATCTCCACAAGGTCAAAGAATCCTTGAAAATTTATTGAGGAATTCCTTTAGAAATTCTACAAGAATCTTAATCTGCATTTCCAGTAGATATTTTTGAAATAAAATCTACAGATATTCATCTAAGAATAGCTTCAACAATCACTTAGGCATCTATTTAGAAATTTGTCAAGATTTTTTTCCATGGAATTAAGAAGGTCTTAAGAAGTTTCTACAGGCTTTCAAGCATTTATCCCGAAATTCAATTTTTCGAATTCGAAGCTCTGGCTTCACAATTTTTCTAGGAACTTTCAGTCCAAGAATGTCTTCAAAAAATGTTCAAGAACTATTTCTGGGAAGCTCCAAAGGCATAGCTTTCAATGGATTGCTTCAGGGATTCTTTCTAGTATTGTTTCAGCATTTTTTGTTTTTTTTTTGAATAATTTCTGAAAAAAATCCTGGAGGAATATCTGAAACAATTCTTGCAGGGACTCCTGATGGAATCCCATTAGATATTTGTAACGGAACCACAGGAGCAATTTCTAAAAAAAAACAATCATTTGGACTCTTGAAAGAATTTGCGGATTTTTATGGATTGTTTTAAAGTTAAGAAATATCTCTAAAAAAATCATCAGAAAATCTTTTAAGCTTATTTTAAGCTTATTACAAGTAAGCAAGAACAGAATAATGAAATACATTGTTGTTTGAAGCTTGCTTCTTGAGATTTGTGCGTCTGAAGTTTTGATGCAATATTGGAGCGGGATTTCAAGACGTTTGTCCTTAAAACGGTCTGCAGAAATCCCTAAATTCCAAAAAGTCTCTGGAAATATTATTGGACGAGCCCAAGGAGGAATTTTTGAGAGAGTCCCTGAAGGAATTTCCGAATAAAATCCAAGGGAATTTTTTGGAGGAATTCCCGAATTTCTGAAGAAATTTAATGTGAAGCAACACCAAATTTCATCATTTTTACCGTTGGTGGAATTCTTAGAAAAAACCATTGCGGAATTTTAAGAAAAAAAAAACATGAAGAAATATTTTGATAGGGGGATTTCCTGAAAGTATTCTTGGAGGAATCTGCTTACGTATTTCTAAGACAGTTAATGCAGGTAAAATATAAATAAAGGAATTTCTGAATTTCTGAAGATGAATTACACTACCGGTTCAGATATGGACTGAGAGTATTCACCTGCTATCCGTTCGTCAGGTTATCGAAAAAGCCGCGGTCTGATGTGTCGCATGCATGGTTTTGTAGCATTTCGTATCTGGCTCCTTTCTGGGGTACCGGTCCGGAACACCTAAATGGCCATAATCCGGGACGGCTGAACCGATTCGAACCATTTTCAATAGAAAACAATGGGACCAGATACCGCGTCGAATGAACCGTCAGTCATTAAAATCGTTTGAGGTTTACTGCCAAAAAGTGATGTGAGTTTTTTTGTACACACACATACTCACACATACATACATACACATACAGCACCTCAATTCGTCGAGCTGAGTTGATTGGTATATGTGACTCGACCCTCCGGGCCTTCTATCTAAAAGTCATTTTTGGAGTGAACATATAGCCTTTCCAGTACACTTAGTGTACGAGAAAGGCAAAAACAATGACTTTACTTTGGTAACCCCTGACGAAATTTTCCAAGCGATTCCTGAAGAACGAAGAAATCGCTGAAAATTCTAAAAAAAAATCTGAAAACAAAAAAAAAGTGGAACTTTTTTAGAGGTAATCTGATATTCATGAAAAATCTTCAAACTGCTGAAGAAGTATTTAGTGATATTTCTGAAGGAATTCCTTCAGTAGGTTTAGATGAAATCCATGGAATAATTTCTGAAAGAATCTATGGAGGAATTTTTGAATAAACTGTCTATTGAATTTTGACACAAATCCCTGCAGATACTCTTAAACGAATCCCTGGAGTATGATTTGAAAGAATCCTAAGGAATTTTCTGAAGGAATTCTAGAATGAGTTACCAAATAAATTTCCAGAGAATCTCCCTCAGAAACGTTCGATGGAATTCCTATAAAAATTTATTAATAAATATTGGGAAAAATTCTTAGAGAAATCTCTTACCAAAATTTTCTGAAAGAATTCCGCGTTAATTCATGAACATATTTTTTAAAGAATCCCCGAAAGTACATTCAGGAGAATACTTAAACTTCTGTAAAGGTTCCTTGAAAAAGCTCATTTTGGAAAGTTTGTTTGAATTGGATATGAAGAAATTTCTGAATATCGTAAAGAATCCGAGTAAAAATACCTAAAATTATCCTTTTAAGAAATCCAGGAGGAATCTCTGGTGAAATATATGAAGGAATACCCGGAGAAACTCATGAAGGAATTTCTCTACGTATCATTGGGAGAATACCTACTGGAATAATTTAGCAAAATCATGAATGAACTTCAGGAGAATTTCCTCAATGAAAAATTTCATAGAAAAAACCCTGTAACAACCGAAGGAGAAATTACTGAAACAACCTAGGGAAGGAGAGTTGAAAATTGAGTTTTTTTTCTGGATCTAATTTATGGAGTTGCTAAAAATCAATGGAGCCATTTAAGGAGGTTGTGTATTTAAATTCTTTGGAAAATTATTGGAGGAACTTATGACATCCCCAAAAAATATTTTCGTTAAAACATTTGGATATTTTTTAAAGAAATCCTTGGAGAAATTTCTGAACGAATTCTGGATTCTTCATTTTCCAAAAATAAAATGCAGTTCGAATGTCTGGAATCCGTTTGGAAATTTCTGAAAAATCCACAAAGAAATTTCTTAAGCAAGGAACGTTTTCTAAAAAAATTCTTGAATAAATTTCTGGAACTTCTGAAAAAGATTTCATGTAATATATGCCTCCAAAAATGTCATTTGTAAATTGCCATAGAAATCTTCAAAGAGATAAACCAAGAATATGTACGAGATTGTGTTTGTAAATCTCATGCGAATACCGGGAAGAATTTCGTTGATAATCGGTTAAGGTTTACAAAAGTAACTCGCTTAGAATAATTGATGATCTTCAAAATATTGTCGTAAGAAATCATTCAAAGAAATTATAAAAAATAACGCAAAAGATTCATAATAAGAACTCCAGAAAATGCACCAAGAAAAGCACAAATTTTTTAACCCTTATGTGGCCGATAGGGTACCCGGGTACCCAGCACCCATTTAAAATACACGGTGTAGAAAAAAGCAAAAAGTTTGTCGGACACATAACGGTTAAAAATAAACACTATTTCGTACGGCATTTATTACCTTCATGCTTTGTACATTATAGAAGGATGCTGGAACTGGTCATTTGGCAAAGAAAGTTCCTATCAAGATTCAAATCACATTCTATTACAGTCTGAGTGGAATGCTGAAGAAGAGATAGAAGAAGAACACGAATTAGTCATAAATGTTATAATTTTATTATTATTGACTGAAAGCGTTATCGTTTGATATCATCAAGCTCTATGCCGCAATGAAAGTTCCCTAGAATGACGCAGGTATTATTTAGATCATGAGATTATCCATCGCATAGTAGAGATGCTAAACAATCAAGCCAATCTGGTGCTAAATTTTTGCCCAAAAAATACCCAAACAGGTGTCCAACTGGTTTCTGCATGTGCGCTCCTTCAGGAATAAAGATTCACCATAGCACAGGCAAGAAAAAAAAAACGCTGGCTTTGCAACAGCTGTGCTTAGCAACAGAGGCCTATATATCGGCAGTAAATGGTGACGGTGATAGTTTCTCACTGCATGGTGGTCTGAGACCCGGGATGAATTCTATATTGAAATTAGAAAATGGCATTGGGTCAATTGATATAATACATTAAAAGTCTAAAAATAGATTCTTAAATTATCACGAACCTTCAAATCAATTATTTTTAATTCTCTCTATTGGATATTAAACAATTTGAATGATGATTTCCGATAGAAAGCATAGAGGTTTGATTTTCAAATAAAAACAGACAAATTTTTATATTTTTCCGTTTACGTAAATGCAAATTCAACTACAGTTATACAGCAGAAAATAAAATAAAATAAAAAAATTGGTACATCACTTTTTTTAAATTGAAATTCTGGAAAATTTTGAAACATAAATCATCCTTGTCTGTTTTTTACGAGCTTCCAGTCATTCAAAACCACTGTGGCACGGAAACCGATCCGCCTAATGCAAATTAGAGCCTCCTGCAACGCATATTCAAAATTTCCGATCGGTATTCCAGTTTTTTATCCGGTTTTTGAGATCTCAGGCGAACCCACTGACTGCTGACTAACCGGCACATCTGCAGAAGACATGTTTAGCTGAATAAAATTCGCAATCAGCTTTCAGCTGAAGATGGGTGTGTGGTGTCCGGCTTCGACTTTTTACAACACTTTCCATTCCGTTTGTTTTGTTAAATCCGTGAAAAAAGCGTATAACCTCTTCCGTTGAGTATGACCTACCTACAACGTAGAAACTATTACTTTGCCAAATTTCGGCATGATTCCGCGGCAATTATTCCTGGAAGCGCGTGATTCGGCGTAAAACTTTCGGCGCAATCAATCCCCCATCAGCGCCCACAACAGCCGGTTGATTGGCGAATCGGGATTGCTTGCAAAACGAGTAATTTGATCGATTAGGAGGAGGAAAACATCGAACCGGGATGACGTTGCTTAAATTTCGGCAAAAAGCTGGACCTGTTCTGCTCGGTGATTATGCCATTGTCTTAGCAGCAAATGCAGCAGCAGCTCAGTTTCCGCAGTAGGGACCGGTCTCAAAAATGCATGACAATGTAACGCAAATTGAATGATTTGCTGATGAACTAGTTCAAACCGCCCAAAATCGTGAACAATTGATCATTCAAAACTGTGCGGTGACCTGGTGTGGTGGTTAGAACACTTGACTACCACGCCGAGGACCTGGGTTCGAATCCCACTCCCGACATACTCACAAAATGTGGGTTCTTCCTTCGGAAGGGAAGTAAAGCGTGGATCCCGAGATGAACTAGCCTAGGGTTAAAAATCTCGTTAATATAGACAAAAAAAAAAAAAAAAAAAAAAAAAAAAAAAAAAAAAAAAAAAAAAAAAAAAAAAAAAACTGTGCGGTGCAGCCATGATCTTGACCACGTGAAGGGGTTCGCTGCTTGTTAGCACAAATCAACTCAAGTCCACCAACAGCGAGGCCCCTTCGAAAGCTCAATCCCTCCGCCGTTTCATTCATAAATTTCGGTTGATTCATTTTGTACGAAAACTTGCTACCATGGCTTGCGTGCAAGTTTTAGATGAACTCTGCAACTTATGAATCAGGATGAATATTCGAATTCAGATAGGGGGGAAAGGGAACAAAAGCGCAACAGTGTAAAAGCCTGCTTCTGTTGATCATTCGCCAAATTCTCAAGATCTGAAAGTCCAAGGAGCATGTAGATTACATGCATTACAATAAGGTGGTGTTGCACAGATCAGTAGTTCCCAAGCAAAAACCACGGGCATGCTAATTTCTCAAGTACCGAAAGTGCGATTAGAAAGTGAAAAAAAAAAGATTTTGCGTCTTAAGAAGCTTTTATCACATACAAATTGAAAATGGTTTTACCGTCTCAACCAAATTCAAATACTGCTTTTTAATCTTGTCCAACGTTTCGGTCGCATATAGGACCTTCATCAGGGACTCAATTATCACAAATTCTTTGTCCTTTGTCCAATGGGTTCTGTTGAACAAAGGTTGTCCAGTGGATTGAAATTTCCCTCACTGCAGTTAACGGTTGAGATTCGGTAACTGTGATAAAGGGTCGTCCATAAATGACGTAGCTTTTTTGGGGGGACGGGGGTGTTTATGATTTTGTGACGAAGTGTGATGATAGGGAGTAGAGGTTCATGATATGCTACGTAGCTTTCTACTAAGTTTAATAAAATTTTAACTTACTTTAAGTATCATTATCTAGTAAACAAAAAAAAATCTGTTTTTTTTTCGTTACATTAATGTAAATAACAAATAATGGATATAAATTTCGGACGCATCAACTGTATTTGAGAAAATGGTTTTGAAGTCCTGCGTAAAGAATAATGAAACAATAATTTTTTTAATCTGTATTAACGAGATTTTTAGCCCTAGGCTAGGGAATGAAACAATAATGTGTATGAAAATCAATTTTGCTCAAATGCGTTCAACGATCAATAGTTTGCTGCTTGCTATAGGGCACTGCACGCTGCTAAGGCTGCAAAGGAAAAATCTGCTAAGCTTTTGGCATTATGGCATTATTCCAGGAGTGCCTTATATAGTTTCTATAAAACTTCCTTGAAGAATTCCTCAAAACTTTCTTAAGGAGCTCCTTTAGCAGCATTGTAAGGAATTTCTCATGGTGTTCTTTATAGGTTTCCCCAACAGGAGAAGGATAACATTTTCACAGGAATTCCTACTGGAAATCCCAGAAAAAGCTTCTGAAAACATCCTAAAAGGATTTGGAGGAATCTAAAAAAGAATCCCTCGAGGAACTTTCGGAAGAATTTCAAAAGCAACTCCTGGAGGAATCTTGAAAGAAAATAATTGAGAAATTCAAAAAGAAATCCCGCGAGGAGTTCCTTTTAAAGAAATCTTGAATAAACTCTTGGAAGAATCTCGAAAGTAGCTATTTGCAGAGTCTCAGAAGGAACTCGTGGTTGAATTTCTGATGAAATCACGGAAGAAAATTCTGAAAGACTCCCGAAAATAACTTTTGAGGAATCCTGGAAGATATCCAAACAGAACTCCTGGTGAAACCTTAGAAAGAAAATCATGAAGAAAATCCAAAAGGAGTGAATGGAGGGATGCCGGAAAAAGTTCTTGGAGGAGTCCAGGGAAAAAAAACGGGTAAATCCTATATGGAAGGAAATCCCAGGAATCCCAGAAGAAACTCCCTGAAAAATCCAGGAAGGTATTCTTGAAGGAATCCGAAAAAGAACTCCTGGATGAATTCCAGATGCAACTTCTGGAGGGGTTCTGAAGATCTCGGAATGAATATCTGAGTGGATTCCTGAAGAAAACCAAAAAGGAACTGCTGGAGGAATCCCGAAAGGGACTTCTTCAGGAAACCCGCAAAGAAGTTCTGATGGAATCTCAAAAGAAATTCCGTTTGAAATCTCTGAAGAGATGTCCGAAGAATTTGCTGGTGAAGCAGAGGAGATCAAAATCTTGAAAAAAAAACGCCCATGGATAAACTTTTAGAAAAATCTTAGAAAAAAAAAACTATCGGAGAAGGAACTTTTAGTGGATAGAGTTCTTGGAGGGATCTCTGAAGGAACCTCTGAAGGAACCCCTGAAGGAATATGAAAAGGAGGAAATCTCAAATGGAATCCCAATGGAAATTCTTGGAGAAATTCCAGAAGGAAGTGCTGGAGGAACAAAAAAGGAGGAATTCTCAAAAATGTGAATCCCGAAAGAAACTCCTTGAGGAATTCCAGAATGAACTGCTGAAAGAATGTTAGAAGAACTCCTTCAGGTTCCTTCAAACGCCGTAGTGAATTTTATTCAAATGAAACCAAATTGATGTTCTTAACAGATTTATGAGTGAGCAAACACATATCTTCGAAAGAGCACCTAGGTTAATATGGTATTGAACTGTATTGGGAGCATCTACTTACTGCTGTGGTTTATTGAGTCATTAGCTTTGGTGATATTCTGCTCTCGTTGCACCTATGGTCTTGATGTTGGCGATCAGAAACTGGCAGTCGGAAATGTTTTTTTTTCCTTCTATATTAACAAGATTTTTAAACCTTTTTTAACGCGGGACCCACGCTTTACTTCCCTTCACATTTTGCGAGTTTGTCGGGAGTGGGATTCGATCCCAGGTCTTCGACGTGATAGTCACGTACTTTAACCAGATCCGCTCCACAGTCGGCAATCTTTTCTAGCTATTG
The DNA here is from genome assembly GCF_035046485.1 of Aedes albopictus. Classification (NCBI taxonomy): domain Eukaryota; kingdom Metazoa; phylum Arthropoda; class Insecta; order Diptera; family Culicidae; genus Aedes; species Aedes albopictus. Next base: position 482,574,004 of record NC_085137.1, on the reverse strand, counting down.
TTGTTTTTTCATAATATTCGTTAAACATACAAATTAAAATTGAAATCAGAACTAAGTTTCGTGTTTTTTCATTACTTGCTTTTTGACATGAAAATTTTGTTGTGGGAGTTGATTAACAAGCTACGTCATTTATAGGGGGTATCCAAATTTGTGACAAAATGCTACGAGGGGAGAGGGGGTATTAAAAATAGCTTAAAAAACTACGTCATTAATGGGGGCGTTCCCCCAGAATTTTAGAGAACCTCTTAAACGCCCCTTATATCCCCTGAAACTTCCTGAAATGACTTTGGGTTCTCCTGGAACTCCCCTTAAAACCTCCTGGGAACGTCTGCAACGCCCCTGAGCGCTCCTGGGATCCCCCTAGGACCTTCTGGAACTCCACATGGACCCCCCTTTCAATCCCCCTGGAAACCCTGAAGTCATACTGAGACCCCCTGAAACACTCCTGAGCTCCCTGTTAAAATACACTTTAATAAAAACAAAAAAAAACTCCTGAGACCTCCTTGAACTTTGCTTGAAACCCCCTGAGCACTCCTGAAATGACACTGAGGCCTCTTGGGGCTCCTTCAGAATCCCTGAAACCACCAGAGACCTGCTGAAAGTCCTGAAAAATAATTCCATTTCGTTCTCACACTTTCGGTTCTTGAGAAATTTGCGTGGCTATGCTATAAATTGAAAACCACTGATATTTGCAACACATCTTAATTGAAGATACTCCTTCTTAAGAAGACCAATCCAAAAAAAATGTGTTCGTTTCCTCCTATGTTAGCATTGCATAGCATAGCATAACATAGCTGACCGTACACATCCTGAGGTGGCTGTTGATAGAGACGTTTAATGCGCCAGAAAAGTTGCCTGGGACTTGGCAAACCATTCATTTAACGAACTCTCGACACCTGGCCAGGTCCTTATGATCAGCTGGGATGTAAATGTTGATTAGATATCTACTCAGAATATGTCCAAGAACTTGGCCCACTTCAAAGAAAACTGGAGTTGGAAATTAGATAGCGTTTAATGGGGTGCTTTCCTTGGCGAAAAAGCGTATGAGAAATTGTCATGATTTAATCATTTACCTTGTTACCACTAAAAAAGTAAACATAAGCATTAAGCAAGTCGCACAGATTTCGTAGATGGTACAGTTCCAGACCACAGTTAGGAGGATTGCCTCCTTCCCGTCGGATACCAAAACACAAAGATTGGAGACTTATCTCTGACTTCTCGACAAGACTGACGCAATCCTCCAACGTTCAGACACACCACCCAATCATGATCGTATAAGATGCTGAAAAAGATGTTAAAGTGGAGGCGATATGCATACATTTAACATGTGCCTAAATGGAGGCATGCACGCATATGGCCTCCACTTTATCATCTTATACAACATCCTATCCTATACGATTACAGGTTGTCTGTGCATTATTAGACTGCTTCAAATTAGTTATCTGCCCAATACGTCCTGGTTTCCTCGTCATCCTTATGGCATTTATTTGAGTTAATTGGTTTTTCAGTTGAGAATCTGAAATATTAGATAATATGAACATTGACGTAGAATAAGCTACACATTAGTGATACGCTCGCTAATTTCCGAATGGGTTTACAAGGACAATGCCAGAGAAAATCCTAAAGGAATTGCTGAAGAACTCCTCAAGGAAACCACTGAAGGCGTCCCCGGAAGAATTTTAAAAAGAATTGACGAATGAATTTCCAAAGCCAGTTTTTGAAGGAATTCCAAAAGAATTTTCAATGAAATTTCTAAAGAAAATTTCGAAGCAAGTTCGAAAGAAATTGCCCACAAAATATCCAAAAGCTGAAGGAATTCGCAACAGAATTTAGTAAATTCCTTCTGCATGGAATTTTAAAAGAGATTATTGAAAGATTCGTTAAAGAAATTACCGACAAAATTCCGAAAGGCATTGGTGTGGGATTTACAAAGGATTTACAAAAAAACAAGGCCAAAATAGTTGCTTAGGAAATTCCAAAAGAAAAATGCCGAAGGAATTTTCAAACAAACTTGCGAAAAAATTTCCAAAAGCATTGCCAAATTAATTAGTTCAAGTACTGATCGTTACTGAATGTTACACCAAAAGAAAAAAAATGAAAACACAAAAGAAATTATATGGATAAATCAAATTCTGATAAATAAAGTTGC